>NC_133001.1:5184238-5794456 GCF_048564905.1 Vicugna pacos | reverse complement strand
AACAGGTTGGATCTCTCTTACATATAACAGCATATCACAGGTTTGAAGACAGTTATAAGTCATCCATACTCACATATCATACTCATTTTGTAATCATTCTTTCTTTTAGAATTGATCAATAATTTCCTCTAAAGTCTTATTTCTACAACTCTTCTAAAGACCGTATCTTATACTTCTTTTGAATTCATCATAAGCTTAGCACAGAGATAATATGTTCAATAAACCCTGATACTTGATGGACATAAATCAATACCCATAAAGATTTAAGTAACCACCCATACATTAACTTCCTCATTGAGATATTGCTCATGAAGATTAATAAAAAGAACACATTTTCAATTTACAAATTTATACTCTACAGAAGTATTAATAGAAAATTTGAAAATGTTATTAGTTGCTTGCAAACTGTTGAAAAGATTTAAAATATATTTTACATGTGGTCAAACAGCTTATTAGCAAAAGAACATGTTATGCACCCAAGAACTGTTACTTCCACACAGTGGAGTTTTTGTCATATTACGGTCCAGTGTTTTAAACAAAATTGTTATAAATCATAGAATTTGACTTTTGAAATAAACGGGAAAGTTAGCGTAGTGTTCTATTTACAAACTGGTAATTAAAACAGGTTTTCTTTTAACTGCCATTTTGTGGGAAGGGAAGTCTACATCTTTTTCAACTTCAGTTAAACATAATTTCATGTTACTTTAAAAACTAAACTAAAATGCAGCTTGATACTATTAATATGATCACTAGCTATTGAACATATTATAGTAGAACTCACTATAATATGGCAAAAAAGTAGCAGCAGTGGCTATAGATGCTTATAACATATTTTACTCCATGAGATGATACAGTCATCTAAATTTTTGCCAGGAAGAACTACAAAAGAGAGTTTATAATTATTATATATATATATATATATATGGAAACTTTTCCAGAAGAATATATTCACATTTTTTACTTAGAAATATCAACCACCAAGGCTGCTCATTAACAGCTAAGAGAACTTGGCTACATATTAGAAAATGAATAGAAATATTCTACCATAATATATAAGAAAAAATGTTTAAAAATGTTATCCAGACTAAAACACATTTTAATGATTATTTTTAGTAGTATAACTATAAACTTCTTGAAGAAGAAAACCCAACTGTGTTTATCATATACATTAACCTATCATATACATGACCTAATACAAGGCTTTGCATACATTAGCCTCTCATAAACTATGAGTAAATGAAAGGATGAATGATTACTAGTCTAGCAATATGAAGGCTGGGTTTTCATATAACCTCTTCCAGACCATAATCTCCTGTATAAAATAATGGTGTCGTATTAGATGATCTGAAAGATTCCACCTATTTTAAAATACATAATCCTAGAAATACATGACTCTTTACTTACAATTTTTAAATCATATTACATATTTCTGGCTATTTTTAAGTCAACTTTGAATTGAAATCTATTAGGGCTAAAATAATGAACTATAGGGTTTAGAGATTATTGAAAATATTTTTAAGTAAATATTAAGAAATAATTTCAAAAGAGATCTTACAGTTAAGGCAACAAACTATTCTGGTGAAATTTAAAATATCACTAGATATTATGTTATCTAATTTTAAACATCTGAATATTCCCTAAACTAAAAACATCAATTGTTTTTAGGTTTATTTATACAAATGTAAGTATTCCTTAAAACGTAGTTGAACATGTCCTTTATTTATTTTGGTTTAGATTCATCATGTTTCTATTCAGCATAAGTATCTACTTAAAGCATTTTTAATATATCCTAGCAATATAAACACGATTTACTAGTTTGAAACTTTTGTTTATCTCTCAAGAATTTGTTCAAATATCCTCTGTACAGCCTTGGTTGACTTTGACATTTAGAGGTAGTCAGTCCCTATCCTTCACTTCAATAATATTTAAAAAATGCTACTGTGGCAGTGTTTCTTATAATAACCTTATAATTACTTTTTTAAAGTTATATAGACTACTTGATGTCAGCCTGCACTACTCATTTTTATATTCCTATCAGCACAATGTCATGCACATAGCAAGAATTAAAACATATTTGGTGAAAATAATAAAAAAAATTAGTATTTGTTAAACACAATTCAGAAATGTGCTAAACTTTCTTCACGTAACTACCTACGAGGTAGGTATTCTCATTTACTAAGAAGTTGCAGATTTGAGAGCTGAAGTTATTCCTCAAGATCACACAGCTAACAAAGGGCAGAGAACAGGCTCAGCCTCGTTCTGTGACCTCAAAACTAATCAGCTATTTGTTTTTATCTTTCTAATGGGAAAAAATACTTGAGAGTGTTTTTTGGGATTTCCACCCAACATCACGTTTAATCCTCATTACAACCCTAATGTAATAATGACACTCTTTTATGGATATGAAATTTGGGCCCTAATTTCATGGTGACCTGCAAAGGGTCTCACACATATTAAGCGACAAAGGTGGAGACTAAAATCCAGTCCGTGAACTACTGGACACTAATAAAGGGAAGCCTGGTGTTAATGCACCGTTTAAAGTAGATCTAAGCTGGCGCTCTCGTCTTAACGGCGGGCGGCGGCTGCTGAGCGGGACGCAGATGACCGCTGCCGGCGCAGGGAAGGTCGCCCTGCCTCCCCCTCTCCACTCGCCGGCGGGTCCGTGGTCCCGCCCAGTCGCTCGCAGACTGGCTGGCCCCGGGGTCAACCAGTTCGGCAACAAGTACGTCCAGCAGACCAAGCCCCTCACCCTGGAGCGTGCTATGAACCTGTAGCCTCTTACCGATTAAACTTTTGGTATAAAAGAGCCTCTCTATGAGAAGGGCAGCTCTGTTGCAGCCAGATGTCAGCGTTTGAGGGAGGGATTTGATAAAATTGGCATGAGAATGATTGTAGAAGGGGTTCTGATTGTCCATGAGCACCGTCTGCCCGACGTGTTAACTGCCACAGCTGCCAACAGCTTTCTTCAAATTACCTGGTGGTGAGCTTAACCCCAGAGAAGATGAAGTGGAAGGACTAAAATGCTTAATGACAGAGATACTGGATCGTCAAGATGGAGTCCTGCAAGACTGGGTCACTGACTACTGCATTGGTAACTGGTGGAGAACAAATTTTGAACCTCCTCAGTGTCCATATATTCCTGCACACATTGCAAAACCTAAGGAACATAAGAAGTTGTGTTTGGTTCAACTTCAAGAGAAAGCCTTGTTTGCAATTCCTAAAAATTACAAGCTAGTAGCTGCACCGCTGTTTGAACTGTATGACAATGCGCCTGGATATGGACCCATTTCTAGTCTCCCTCAGCTTTTGTGCATATACAACTGAATTCCTCACAGCAGAGAGGTAAGAGAAGCCATCTCTGTGAGCACAGCTATACACAGTGTAGAATAAACATGCTAGAAAAGTTTTTTTGGTTTTATCTCTTTCCCAGTCCCTAAATTGCCACCTACTTTCTGTTGGTTGAATAGTAAAGTTAATATGGAAAACGGGATTGTGGTATAAACAAACGTGATAATGTTTGATTTACTTTTGGTTTTACTCACACTTTTTTTGTACATCATTAAACAAAGTAGACTTTAAAAAAAAAGTAGATCTATGTTAACATAATTTATTAGTATTTTTCTCTTTTACTTCTTTTCACTTTGCTGTCAGAGACAATGGAGAAAACTGGAAAGGGTTTTCTTTTACTGCAAATAAGCAGAAACTGAAAAAAAATATTTTAAGAAGACAGCTTGAATTACTGATGTTTTAACTATAGTACTATAGGAAAACTAATTGGACTGGCACTCTATAGTGAATTGAATATATCCTTGATGAATATCCCAAGTTTTTTCCAAATTATTCATTAATTGCACAACTATTATTTATAAAAACTAATTATGGTGATTTAAGATTTAATTTATCATAAATTAATATACAGATTTGAGTCCACACATTCACAAGTACCAAGTAACAAATACTATGTGCAATTTCAGTGTCTATACTTTCTTTGTGCTCATAGTGGTATTAGGGTAAACTGTAAGTACTTTAATTGCCTCAAGTTACTGAGATTAGACAAATTAGGAATTAGTGATCAAAAGACATCATAAAAATGAAAGTTTAACTGCATAGTGAATAGAGAAAAATGATGAAAAATACTAAATTATCACAGTGCAAAACATTATGCACTTTAAGACACCAAAGGACCTATGCTGTCATCATCTCCATCAAATATATGCTTTAGCTGGTAATTAATTTCAATAAAATAGCATCCATTGTATTACATCAGTATTTATTCATATGAAATTTATTTTTACAGCTTTAGTTTTCTTGTGTTTATGAATTTCCTTCGATTGTATAAATGTAAAAAGACCACAAGCAAGGCCTTCATATCTAGTTCTATTTTGTACATTTTGAAGTGGTAATATAATAAAATCAGTAATATAATAAAATGAGAATACTGTTGCCTTTCAAAGGGATTAAAAACACTGCTCTTTTTATAACTGTGACAAATTGAAGTAGTTATCCTTAATACTGAAATAATGTAGATATTTGATTACGTTGGAGAATTTTAAGATTTTAAGTAACTTAAGTAAATATCTAGCTAGTGACATTATAAATATTCATTAGTTTATTAAATATTATCTAAACATGTCCATGGGTCAGGAGCTGCTCTAGACACTGGGAATGTAGCATGAACAAGACCCATCCATTCCTTTCCTCAAAGAGCTTAAAATGATGAGTTGTAACAGGAAAACCTAAACTTCTAGGAGGTGACAATTTAAGCTAAACTTGAAAAGAGGATTAGAATGATCTGGTTGAAAGGAAGAAGGAATAGCTTATGGGAGTGGCTTGAGGTGGAAAAGAACATGGTGTGCTGAACAAACTAAAAGCAATTCTGTTTGGCCAAAAAGACAGCATGATTGTGAGAGTCTTATGAGATGAATTTGGAGATAAGGGCAAAAAGCCAGATTATGGCGGTTCCCACAGGTTACCACCAAGTCTTGGTTTTATCCCCAACGTCACTAGGAAACCACTGGAAGCTTTAAGGCAGTAGAGTGATACGATCAGATTTTCATTTTTAAAAGCTAATTCTGACTACATTGTGGAGAATGGAAAAGAGGAACAAGAATTATTTTTCTCTAAAATATCTAGAAAAATTAAGCAAATTAATTTTATATTATCTTATCTTTACTGACTCATTTAAAATGTCAAATAATTCACTGCCTATATGCATCCTGTAACTCCTTTAGTACTCTGATCAGCCATGAGCTTTATAAAATCATCCTTGTCCCACTAGCGTGGATTTCTCTATCTCTTCCACTCTATCTCAATTTCTTAAAGACAGAGTATTGTATTATTTATCTTTATTTCTCACAGAACAGAGCCTGGCACTGAGTAGACATTTAAGGCATGTTGGTTGAAATGAAATAATTTTTAAAATAAATACTGTTTTCATGTCAGCCAATCCCAATTTAGAAATTTGGTCCTGTTAAGAGTCAAGTCTTTAAAGATTGTTTTACGTATGAAAATACAGCTGTACATTGAGTATTTTTTAAGCCTAATCGATATAGGATAATAGGTTTCCTTTACTTATAATGCTGACTTTTTTATTTTGGCCCAAAATGTTAATACACTGAGTGTCAAATACAGGTAACAAGCCAACTGAAATCACTGAAATAGTAGTAGGTTATTGAAGAAGAGTCAGAAGGACCAAACTTAATTAAAATAAAAATTTGATGGAAGTATAATAATGTAATTCACTGAATAATGAGTATAACATTTAAAATGTCTTCCATACACATAATTTAAATATCAATAATTGAAAAATAATTTTTCCAAGTTAGATGGGCACCATTGAATTAGTGTCATATTCGGAAACACTATTTTAGAAAAATATGGGTGAAACAAGTCTAAATGCTCTAAATGGTATCAAACAGCATTGGGAGATTATGACAACAACTGAAAAATTTGAGCACTGATTTGGAATTTACCTAGGATATAAACTTGATGCTTAATTGAAATTTAGTTGACTATAATTCAAAATTTTAGACTGAGTAATTTTCAAATCATTTTAATCTAATAATTGACAACTACTTATTCTCTTTTCAATCTAAATTTTATGAAACACTGATTTGTAGCCCCGGAGTTTCTCACATCACTTGATGGCAAACTTTGGCTAAAGCAGAATTTGTATTATTAGTTGATAAATAATAACTTATGTCTCCAAATTACCCAACTTTTATTCAGTGGGTAATAAAATGAATATAGGGATGTTTGTCGATGTTAGTTCATGCAATTGTCTAGAGTGAAAACACTAAACGGAAGAGCTTGTTTCTTAATCAATATTTTCATAATATTTACACATTTTTATTTTCTGGTAATAAGAAGATCTGTCTACATGATTAAGGAAATCATAAATTTTATAATGTCCCTATAGCCAGGTAAATGGAAATATTCATGGTAGGAGAATGAATAGAGAGGCAGGGTGGTATCAATTTAACCCTTTTAAGGAGCATACTGCATGCTAAGAATTCATTTTAGAATGCTTCTTACTAAAGAGCATTGAAGTAAGTACTTTCAGTATGAATTCTGATGAAAATAACCTTCTGAGATATTTACATATGATTTTCAGTCAACTTATGTGAAGATGCCTTGATTTTTCTCCCTAGTGTGTACTAAGCATTGAATGGTTTTCCATTACTTATATGATGCTCTATATAAACCATGCCTAAACATATTACATAAACCATAGCCATTATGGAGAATATATTATTACTAATTGGAAGTGAAGTTGGAGTAGATATTTTGTACTTGAAATAGGTTCAAAGAATTAATATTTTCACTGATGTATATATTGATACAAATAACATCTCTTTACTTTTTGAAACTACATTGAATTTTTTTCCTAAATTATTCATGGAAACTTGCTACCAAGAAACAGAAAAAAGTATGCTTGCCACACTTCCTAACTTTAGCTTTTTATTAATGACTAGAAAATTACCAATATATGATTTGGCTCTGTGGTATTTTAATCTCTAAAAATTAAAGTGGGAAGTTAAGGAATAATTAAATTTGGAGCCATAATATTAATGAATACCTGTCACCTTTTCAAAATGAGAAATCTATTCTCATTTAAATCATTGGTCAGGCAATAGGTATTTCAGAAATAGTACAGTAAGCTATATAAGATATTCACCAGACATAATGTTTCCATTTTTTTCCAATCAAATTATCTATTTTCTCAATAATTAATTAGCATTTGTGTGACATAAAAAATTCATGCAAATTCTGAAAATTACTACATAAGATAAATCATCAGTGGGTAAATATGTGCACTTATTAATAGAAAATGGCTATTTGATTTTTATGTTATCTCAATATCATAACTGGTATGTAATAAGCAATAGGTTCTTAGTACTTATTTTTACTATCCTTTATGCATTATTTTCTTTCTATTTTTACCCCCTCTTCCCTCTAACATTTGTATTGCACTTTGATTTGTTTTATTCTAATTTTTGTGCTTTCAAATTATTTAGGTTCTTGCTGTTACTGTCTATAATTTTCAGCTACTTTTAACTTTTTCTTTTGCTTCCTACACCTTGGCTTTGTTTCAGCTCATTCTCTAATTAGAATCATTAACAAAATATAGCTTTGGCTGTAACTAAATGGGCACAAGTAAAATAACATCCAATAAGTCTATGAGTTACAGCTGTAAGCTCTTTAGTTCTTCCTATCTGTTCAGCATTTCTTGGTCTTCTCCTTGTACTTTGTGTATCTGCTTGATGAGGAGAGGGTCCATCCTTTGATATGTGGGGGTCCAGACCTGAATTTCTGAGATTCGTAACTTGCGCTCGCTGTTCCTCGGAAATTCTATGGATGGTGACAGCTGTACCACTGGATACAGTAACATCTGCAGATGTGCTGGCAACAGCAGTAACACCAGTGGCAGTCCTGTTGTGCTCCTCTGACTCACCAGTGGAGGTTGTGTGGGTCATTGTAGAAGAACCTGTGGGACACAGTAGCACTACATGCTAACTTTTTCTTTTAAATTTTGTTTTTATTTCTGATAAGTTTAATAAACTATATTCCCTTCTATTACCTTAAGGATAATCAACATGAAGAGGCAAACCATAAACAAGCCACTAAAATGTGAAGCAACCGGATCTGATGGTTGGTTTGTATCAACCAACTATGAATAGATATTACACAAAAACATACCATCAGAAACACATTAGCGTCGCATCTACCTCAAGGGCACCCGCGTGGACTTGTCCAACTATTTGCCTCAGCTCTTCTGGAACGTGGGCTGTCAGCTTATTGCACTCAACTTTCAGACCCTGGATGTAGCGATGCAACTCCTTGCGGGCGTGTTCGAGTACAGGGGGTGCAGTGGCTACCTGCTCAAACTCGAGTTCGTGCAGCGGCCGGACAAGTCCTATGACCCCTTCACCGAGGTCATCGTGGATGGCATCGTGGCCAATGCCTTACGGGTCAAGGTGATCTCGGATCAGTTTCTGTCCGACAGGAAGATGGGCATCTACATGGAGGTGGGTATGTTTGGCCTCCCTATTGACAGGCGGCCCAAGTACCCTACGCGGACCTCTCAGGGGAACTCGTTCAACCCAGTGTGGGAGGAGGAGCCCTTCGACTTCCCCAAGGCGGTGCTGCCCACGCTGGCTTCGCTGCGCATCGCGGCCTTTGAGAAGGGCGGCAGGTTCCTGGGGCACCGGATCCTGCCCATCTCTGCCGTCCGCTCAGGGTACCACTAAATCTGCCTGCAGAACGAGGCCAACCAGTCGCTTTGCCTGCCAGCCCTGCACATCTACACCGAGGCATCCACTCATCCCTGATGACCACCAGGACGTCGCAGAGGCCCTCATCAACCCCATCAAGCATGTTGGCCTGGTGGACCAGAGCCAAGCAGCTGGCCGTCCTCCCTGGGGAGAGTGAGGCTCAGGCTGGCCCAGAGACATGCCAAGAGACCCAGCCTCAGCAGCTGGGGCCCCAGCTGACCCCAAATCTTACACCCAGCCCCCTGGATGTCTCCCTCCGCCGGCCCTCAGGCCCTGCCACCTCCCCCACCAGTGCCTCCATCAGCAGCCCACGTCAGCGCCACGACCTCATTGCCAGCATCCTCTCAGAGGTGGCCCTGGTCCCATGGGTTGAGCTCCGAGGCCATAAAGCCCTGGTGAAGCTCTGGAGACGGCAGGAGCGAGACCTGTGGGAGCTGTGCAAGCAGCATCAGCGGAAGGCGGGCACCCTCACTAAGCGATTGTTCGATGGCCTGGCCCAAGCTCCGGCTGAGGGCAGGTGCCGGCACCGGCCAGGTGTCCTAGGCGGGGAGGACGAAGAGGTGAAGCTGTATCAAGAGTTTCAGAAGAAACAGGTGCAGTGTCTGCTGGAGCTGAAGCCCAGGTGGACCTAGATGCCGAGCGGAGACTGGAGCATCTGAGACAGACTCAGCAGCGGCTCAGAGAGGTCGTCATGGATGCTCACATGACTCAGCTCAAGAGACTGAAGGAGGTGAACAACAGGGAGAAGAAGGAACTGCAGAAGATCCTGGATGGGAAGCACCACAACAGTATCTCAGAGGCCAAGACAAGAGAGAAAAATAAGAAGGAGGCGGAACTGACAGAGATTAACCGGCGGCACATCACTGAGTCAGTCAACTCGATCCGTCGGCTGGAGGCGGCCCAGAAGCAGCGGCACGAATGCCTTGGGCAGGGCAGCAGCAGGGCCTACAACAGCTGGTGGAAGAGGAGCCCCAGCTGCTGGCCCTGCTGGCCCAGATATGTCAGGAGCAGTGGGCAAGGCTGCCCCAGGGGATCTGCTGGGCAAGACACCTGAGAGACTAGGGGACACGCATCTGGTGGCCTGTGCCAGCAATAGTCACGTGCCCGGGAGCAGCGGCACCTGTCTGGTGCTGACTTGGAGAGCCAAGAGAAGAATATGAATCTCTGAACTGGATGTGAACTCTATGGCCACAGGGCCAGGGTGGGCGCTGGGAGGAGGGCAGGAGGCCCAGACACTGATGCTTTTTTTTTTTTAACTTTTTATCTTTAGAAAGTTTATTTTTTTAAGCTGGGGTGAGCACCCCACATTAACTCCTTCCCTTCACCCTCCTAGGGCCCTGTTAGTCCCCCGCCCCTCCTTCCTGCCCTCACTTCTAAGGAAGGTGCCTGGTGGGTCACTCTGGGCCGGAAGAGCCTCGCCCCCATGACACCCACACCCCAGAGTGGGCATCATCACCCTCACTTCTCCGGGGAGCACCGGGTGGGGACCGCGAGCTCTGGGAAATAGGGGTCACATTCTTTCTCTATCCTTTGGGGATTTTTTTTTTTACATGAATAAAAGTGGATTTCAGGGGAAAAAAAGAAACACATTAGAAAGAAAAAGTGAAATAGTAAGCCATTTATATGGCCTTGAATCAATCTTCATTATTTATCTATAGATAGTTTTTAGCAACGAACGCCTGGCAAGTGACAAGTTTTGACAGAATGTGTAACTATGTAACCACACTTTTCTCAAAAGTATGCTTTGAATAGTCTTGTTATAGTGCTTCATAATTTCTGGGGAAATATCAAAATTTTCTATATTTAGACAACAAGTGAAGAAAGGAGAATTTAAAATAAAAGCCAAAATGAAAATAAAATGATATAAAAAATGAAACTCTGAAATAACTACTCTATGTAAAGTCTGTCTTAACCTCATTTGCCAGAAAGTAGCCAGCCATGATAAAACACTCAATGTCTTGTGCTACATATACTTTAGAATTTAGTAGGTTGCTTTGAAAATTGAGTAGTATTTTTCAGAGCTTTAAGTAAATCTTGAGATTAACCAATTTTCAACTAATTAAAATGTTAAAATCATTTTATTTAGAAATGATTGAAAATTAACTATAGCATAGAACTTTTATTCATACAAAACTAGCGTCAAAGATGGTTCAGATTTTCCAAATATCTCAT
Source organism: Vicugna pacos (assembly GCF_048564905.1). Taxonomy (NCBI): domain Eukaryota; kingdom Metazoa; phylum Chordata; class Mammalia; order Artiodactyla; family Camelidae; genus Vicugna; species Vicugna pacos. The sequence continues at coordinate 5,783,510 of NC_133001.1, read as the reverse complement.
GTTACAGTAATTCTCCACATTCTTAACTTTATTAAAATTTCACTATAATTTAAAAATTGTTTTAAAGTTGTGAAATTAAAGTTTTATTTTTCCTTTCACTTAAACTTTTTCAAAGATTGTCCTTGGTAGTATATAATTCTTACATAATAAAAAAAAAGGAACTTTATAATAAAAGCATAAAACTGAATGAAGACATATTTAGAGGAATCCTGATAGCTAAAATGCTTAATGAGAAAAAAAGGCATTGAATTTTGGAGGAACAGCTACTAATTAGGAATAACAGTCAGGCCCCGGTTAGAAAACTTCTGAGCACCTTTTAAAGCCCGTGAGTGGTACATATTGCATACACTTGTCTTCTCAATGCACTGAATTTCAAAATTCTGTCCACAATGAATAATTAGATATTTTAGACAAAAATACATAGGAATATTTTAACCACTTTACAAGAGAAAAAATAGCTGTATCATATAATGTGGTTTGATCATGCTTTGCCTTTTTTCTTTTCCTTTTTTTTTTTTTTTTTTTTTGCTATAGGCAGATGATTAGTAGGACTAGTAATTATGGTTTCTACTTTAAACTCAAAAAGGAAGTCAAACCTGGGACCCCTGATTCACAAGCAAGAAAAAGAGCACGTGGCTGTTAACAATTCTTCCTGCCTGGATTGTCATATCTTGTTTTAATTTGATTTAGAAATTCAAAAGAATTAAATGATTATATTTTGAGGCAGCCATGGGTAATGAAGTATGACAATTATCAGATTATTTTAAAACTTTTAATATATTTTAAAGCATTAATCTGAAAAAAGTTGCCATTGAATATTTATCCAAGCTATTTTGTGAAGATTAAAACCTACTAAATTCATGTTTATCATGCAAATTGGTCAGTAATATTTACTAAGGTAATATTTGGTAAAGGCTTTTTAAATCACATGATTAAGCAATAACTACATTTATATTAACATTCAGTAATTGATCTCATGGTAAATCAGATATTTTGATGTCCTCATGCTCCATACTATAAAAAGTTACCTGGCCCATATTATTCTCCTGAGGAATTTAATTGCACCTCTCATGTTTGAAAAGAAGATGTGATATGATGAAAAACTAATACTTTAGAACTAACTTTATCATAATTTCTGGGCTTTCAGGTTTAATTTAAAGAAGGAAGCCATTTAACTATAGACATATGTTACTAAAAGCAATCTAAAAGTATGAAAAATAATGAAATGTATAATCAGTCTCAAATCTCAGTGTTTCTACCTTTAACAAGGAAGTAAACTGAATAGCTATTTATTACATTCCATCAGCAAAGTTCATTACAATTAATCTTAAATAATCTCCTGTATTTGGGTCAATAATCCTGTGCTAATTCTTGGGACTGTATCTAGGTTCCTTCTATAACTAATCAAGATTTGCAGAACAATTCCAAATACCCATTTTCTTGAAGACTCCAGAGGGGCCCCTGACCAAATTTGTGAATTAGAATTGGTCTTTGGTAGCATTTAGATAAAGGATTTGCCAGCAATTCCAATCTTAAAACTTTCAATAATAGTGTTGTACTTTTGGCCAATGGTAGTGATGATTCAGTACTATTCTCTTACCTAAATGCAGAGCAGGGTGTAATTTTTGAGTAAAGCATTGAAAAAGCCCATTGATTCAATAACCATAGTCTAGCTATATATTTCAACCAGGTATTTTTCTAAACAGTCTTTGTCTTACTTATATGTTGTGCACATATTTTTCCTCCCCATTTTACAATGCAAGCCCCCTGAAGGCAGAGAGAGTTTTATAAATTCCATTCATCGATGAACCTCTAGTATCTAGAACTGGTGCATAGTAGATGCTCAAGAAATATTCCTCAAAAGAAAAACTAAATGGATGAATGAACTTAATAATAGCTCTAATATAATATTAACAATAATAAAATACATTTCACAAATAAAACATGATTATAATTTTTACCATGGTAAATATTTTAAACAGTATAATGAAGTGAAGAATAATTCCAAACCAAAGAAAAACTGATGGTTTTGTTTTGAACTTTCAAAAACATCACTTTGAAAAAGTGTGGAATCTGAAGATTTATTTGCATAAGAGATACTTGAAGACATTTGCCAACATTCCCAAAGCATGATAGTTTACAGTGTTAATGTGATATGGATTTTACTTAAAATGTTCAAATTTCTGTAAAGAGTTGTTATACCCATAATGGCAGGAGGCAGAAGTGCATCTAAATTTAGGTAGATATGTTTCATATATATATAGTGGAACTATAAACAATAACATTGATTTCCTTTAAAAGGCAATACAGTCATCTATCACTATACAGTTACATATTGCATAACCATTTTACTTAAAATGTAGACCAATTCAGAATACTAATTTTGGTACCACTTAAAATTGGCAGTGTCTGAAACACAGGTTTTTAAATTGTCAAAATTCACCATTTAACAGCTTCAAAACAATCATTTTTGCATACATAACTGTTTTATGAGGTAATTGCCCATGTTGGATAAAGCCTTATATATATAGCAACAATTCAATGTTAAAAATATAATATAGCTAATCCAATATTAAACTAACTATAAGAGCTTACTTTCTTTTAAAATATTTTAAGTATGCTACACAATATTACATGCATATGTTAAAAGACATACAACCCAAATTTAGGAAGAAAATGTACATCCAGAAAATCCATTCTTCACTGGAAATCAAATCATGTACACGAGATGTAGTTCATCACAATTAGATCACCCTGTCATTAAATTGCTGGAGATATATTTTTAAATTAGATGTTTACAATACAAACACATGTCTAAAACATAATTTTATTATTATTTTTTAACAAAACATTTTGCAATATAACAAAAATGAAATGATTTATATATAAGGACATGCTTCTATAAATCATAACCATATGTCATCTTTGGAATTATGATAATGGAAATGACATATATTATACATATGAATTAGTAAATTTATGTAACAGTAGTTCTATAATATTAGGTTTGGATTTTATGATGCATCATAATAAAAATTATGTTTTTGAAGGCTTTTTTATTTCAACAATGTATCTGAAGATACTAAACATCATTCATGTAAAGCCATTTATAAAAGTGTACCAAATAAAAATTCACATAAATATTGAATTTGAATTTCATTTTCATTAAAATTTTAGTCATATATTTTTTTAATTATGCTATATTGCTCTGTAATTGTCTAACTCATCACAGAAGTGAAAAACAGAATATGCTACTAGAGATACGAGTGGATGGCCCAAAATGCATACAGCTATACATGTTAAAGATAATTGCATATTCATAGAAGTAGCCTTTAGATATTTATGTTTGGCATGTTATTTTGTATAAGGAACATATATATGTTCCATTAATTTTAGTATTTTAAATAAAACATTTGGTAAAGTTTAATTAACAAAATAATTCTACATGAATAATTCTGTGATATTATATAACAAAGAAAGATGTAACATATTGAACATGAGACGTGCAAAAATATACAAAACAACATCAAAATGAAATCTAAATACAACTAATGCATCAATTCTATTTGAGTCATTTAGATATTAGCCTATGTATACATTTTAGCATTATGTAATAAAATTTTTATGTCATATTTCTTCTTTTATTTAATATTACATCAAACTTAGAGGAAAGTGTCAACAAGTGAGGACTCTTGAAAACTACTTAAATTATGAGGGGTTGAAGAGAAACAAAGCCTCTGCTTTGTTACATGCTACAATTTTCAGCTAGTGTATTATAGTTGGGAAATAAGTATTTTGCATTTTAAACAGTATAAATACCAGTATCCTAAATCTGTACAGCTTAGTATTTAATAGTATAATTTGGTGGATGTGTGTATACTATGAATAACCAACTTATACAAGAGATGAATAAACTAAAATAGAAAGTAGCCCTTAAATTGTAGAAAAATATAATTAGTTGTTACCTAAAATAAAATCGTCTCTCTGATTAGAATAAATGGACAAATCCTGAAAAAAATTAGTTTGTAATTTAGTTTTAAAGAGTATGTCTAGACTGGTCTTACAAAGTTTTTATTTTAAATTAAAATGCTGCATTTATGTTGAAACTACATAAAATTGTGGTCTTTAAATATCTAATTAAATAAATATAAGACACTCTTAATCATAAAATGCACCTCTAAGATAAAAAACATTCTACCATTAAACAATGACATGACAAGGCAAAAATGCTGTCACCCAAATCCAGATATCTGAGGTATTAAAATGTGAAATAAGTTAATCTTGGTAGAGTTTAAAAAGTCAGTAATTCGAATAGCAGATTTTCTATGGTCATGAATTAATTAAATAAATTAGGCCCATATCAATTTAAAAATAGAACTAAGAATTTAAATTGTCTTTCTGATTTGATTGGCATATTGACATATTTATATTATATATTTCTACTTAAATTTCTAAGCATTAAATAGGGACACCAAATTTAATCTTTGCAGGTAGATTTGTTATTGCTGATCAGATTAAAGTGACCTTAATGATTTCATATGCAAAGTGAGTGAATAAATACTTGCAATCTAAGCTGAAACTGATGATAGCAAGATTTAGTGATATTTCTACTAAATCTGCACTTACTATGAGTAAATAAATGATTATAAAGCAAACATTTAACCAAATATGTTTTAATGTTAAGATGTTTATATGCAGGAAAAAACTCATATTCTGAATTGTTTGAAATTTTGATTAAACCCACATGTCAAACAACCAAAAATACCTTTATCTAAATGACATATAGAAAATACCAAGTTTTAGAAAGCATATGGAGTGTACTGTTGATCAACCATGACAAAACTATACATATATTTATATATATTACATATGATACACACATATGTTATATATGTGTTATGACATATATATTATATAGTAAAAATCTATGAATGTTACATGAAATATCTTCACAATTTGTCACAGAATGTGAGAGAATAGACATTTCATTTCTTACTGCTGAAAACACAGTAAGCTCATGCCAAGGGGAAAAATGTGTAAGTACAGGGTTTAAGAGTGTTGCAGATATTCTCCCTCTCTTAAAGAGCCAGTTCTTGCTTCACCTAGTTGATTAAAATGAAGTTGCAAAACGGAGCTTCGGCATCTTATCACTCCATTTCATACATTTTTGGAAGTCTCAACAATGTACGGTGGTGGGTGCTAGGTGTCATTTTGTATTTTAATGTGCCCAACCACAAACACACACACCACTCACAAGAATATATATTTAGGCATCCTTGTCACTTCTCATAAGAATAAGAGAAAGGGATAGGCTGTCCCTCCACACATCTCTAAAACCATCTCCTAGAATCCTGCACTGTGAGACCTCCTTCTGGTAGCAGCTCTTACCTCTTAGTTAAAGTAGAAGCATACATCACCATGGGTCTCCTCTAAACAAATGCATTGCAACTGAACACACATTTGTTTCATTTCCTTCCGCACAAAATCCTGTGCCATAGCTGCCCGTTCTTACAGAAGATTTAGAGATGTTGTTAGGAAAAAGTGATACTATATAACTTATATTTCAAAGTGTAATATGAGGAACTCCTTCACTTTCAGAGCTTTGCTATCTCTATAAATGATATGTATTAGTGACTTTTTGAAAGTAGAAATCATATCTTAAACATGTGTATCTCTCAATTTCCTTTGGATGTTTAATAAGAGGGAAGAATGAATGTACTAATCTTTTATTTCTCAAAAATATAAACATTTTATTTTATGTTTAATTAATATTTGTTGAGTATTAAATGCATTTTAAATACAAGAAAGAAATCGTACCTGTCTAGATATATTTAAACAATGTAAAAACATGATCATAATATATATAACTGTAATTTGTATTGCATGTACTAGAACAGAAGTAAGGAAAAGAGAGGAAGGAACATCTAAGAATACATAAATTACTCCTTCACTTGTGTTTTCTCAAATGAGGGCAGCATTTCCCTTTTCTTCCATTCTCCAACACCCTTTTCTCTCCAAAAAATATTTTATAATTACAATATTTGATATTGTAAGGAGAAGGGAAAGAAGTAACGGAAAAGAACTGGTAAGGTTATCCTTTATACATATCATGGTTGAAAGGAAAAATAAGAGAAGGCTTTATCCTGACCTACGCATCATATCCCTAAGGCCCGCTTACCCTGACTCTCTCAATGTATTCATGTTTATCCTCTATTTCCTTCTATAAGGGCTTCTAGTTTGGGGGAGGGCAGTGGGTGCATCATTTTTTAGTAATTTTAAGTGTTCCTCCTTTTTTAATGCCTAAAGTATTAATTATACATAATGCTAGTTTTATATATATTGATAAGATTTTAAAGGAACCAAGGAGCTATCCTCACTTACCCCTGCAGTCTTCTCTCTGTGTGCCCAGATGTTACTAAAAAGACGCTGTTTAGGATTAGGCACTCCCCTCTCAAGACGGTTCTCTTGACAAATAAGACAAATACCTTTCTGGTTGAAAGAATATGCATATTAGAATGGTTACTTTATAGTTTGAATTAGTTAATTGTAAAGTTTTCTTCTCCTCAAAAGAAAGAATAGGAGCAGTTTGAGAAATGTGTATTTTGGGGAGGAGTGTGAAGCTTGTGGTAAGATCATTGATTGCTCCTTCTTGAGGCATTTATCATAAGTTGACATCTATCCCATGTGATTATTATATATGATTTGGAAGAACTGGGTTCATTATTACCAGGTGGGTGTAAGGGAGTGGTGGGCAGGTAAGAAAGGACTGACCTTCTGCAGGAAAGACGCTTATGAAGTTGACCGTGGAAAGGTTGCTGAGCAATTGGTGGGTATCTGCATTAAATACACTGAAGTAGAGCAGCCTAATCAGAAACTCCAGCCCCCAAAAGCCTAATTTTCCTGCATCAATACTCAGTAAAACACTTTTTCTTCTATAGCAGCTAATTAATTAGTAGCAGAAATGATTTTCTTGAAAATAAATACTAATCTTGGCTTTAAAAAGTAATATGTTGAAGAAAAATTTAAAAAAAACCTTTAGAAATGGCAAGAACCTTGAGTTTACCATCAAAGACTATCATTCACTAGAATGGCAAATATATTATATATTGGGGTATTATATATAATTATATGTTGAGGTATTTAAAATATGTATTTCCACATTGAGAGGTAAACCTTTATATTCCTTCATCTAATTACTCTGCCACGTTCCTTTTCTACAAAGAGTACATTTTATTTCAAAACAATAAGTAAAAAGACTGTCTTTTAATACCATCGATAAAACAAAGATATGAGTCCTTTAGCAATGATTGTTTGAATTTACATTTATATTTGGCTTCAAGCATGTTTTGTTTCTTTAGTTTGATGATGGACATAAACTATTCCAAAATTTATGGGAAATATGTGGAGACATGACTGAGGAGGATCTCAAAAATCATCTCTTTTAACATTATGACATCTGACCAACTCTCTTTGGCACTTTCTAGAAGTGGAGAGTGTGACACTCTGGGTGACACCAATCAGGAGGTTAATGAGAACTTCCTTCACTCCTTCCCTGAGGAAGAGACACATTAAGTTTGTGCTTTAAGTATAAAGAAATTCTATCTCATTTAGAGCAGAAGTTACTTGGAAAAAGAGAAAAAAATGAGAGTGAAATATGAACAAAGAGATTCAACAGGGTATTTGTGCTTTTACATCTTTGTAGATACCAAAAAAAAGAAATTGTTTGTTCATTCCAGAGAAAGCAAATGCTATTTACTTAGCGAATCTTTCTGTTCCCCATCCTTTCTAGACCAAATATAGTAATGTTTTTTCCCTTTTCTATGTTTCAGTAGCATTAAAAATACCTGACTATAAAACTTACTACTTTCCACCTTCCCTCTCCCTTCTCTTTTAGCTTCACTAACATGAATTAAATGATTCCTATGCATCAAGCACAAACACACCCATATAAAATACATAATCTATATCTATGCACATACACCCATCCCTGCCTTGCAAGTAAATAGTCATGGTTTTGTTTTTTTTTTAAATCAGAGCCATGTGATATGTTCAAGGAAGGATATACAAAGAACTGTGAAAGCATGGTTGGAAAGCCCTTAGCTTTACTTCCAAAATGGAAAAGACTTTCTAGTGGGAGAGACATTGGAATTGAGCTTATAGGGTGAGCAGTTTTTGCCTGGTGCATGAGGAATAAAAGAGGATCCCAGTCAGAGGTAATGGCTTAGAAAAAATGTGTGGCAGGAAGAAAGGCAAGACATGCTCAGGCAATTGTAAATTATTTGGTATGGCAGCAATGACGAGTGATAGGTTTGGTAGGTAAGGACTGACATTTGAAGAGCCAAGAAATATCAACTTAGCTTTAAAACAAGTTTTGGCATCCTAGAGCCATGTTTAACCCTTTCCTCCTCTCACTGCGCTTTGCACTAAACTTGTTTCTCCCTCTCACAGGTGTGACTGTGAACTCCGTGGACCCTGGCGTTGTGTACATGGAGATCATGAAGAATTTCTCTTGGTTATATCATTTCATCTTCTGGCTCCTCGGCCTCTTCTTTACGGTGGGTGGGGAGGAGCTGGCTCTGCCTGAAGGGGTTGGGGCAGGGGGTCTGCTGCTCAGTGTGTCCCTTCAGGCTACAGCCTACCTGGCTTTTATTCCTCCTCCTCCTCCCCCACCCCCATGTCTCCGCAGAACAGCAAACAGGGTGCAGTCCCAGTGCTCTACCTGACCTTGGCAAAGGAGCTAGATGGCGTTTCTGGAAAACATTTTAGCAGTTCCGGTGTGATAACTCCTGCCCCTAAAGCTGCCCGAGATCCTCACGTGGCCCAAAGCCTCTGGGATACTTCAGCCCGACTAACAAATCTAGACAAGATGGATTGACCTCTGTGACCCCTGGCCTGACTCACCGCCTTCCTCGACTCCCAGCCCTCCCTCGGATTATGCCTTCTGCTTGTCAATTCCAAGGAACAATCATTCACTTTGTTTGGTGTAATCGCCACTTCCTCTTCCTGTTGGCTCCACACATGAGAGCTCAGCTTAGGCTCTGTTTGTGCCCTCGTCTATGCTGCTCCCAGTGGCTGTTGGCTATCAGATCGCACCCCCTCCTAACACTGGGTCAGGAGCTGAGCTCTTACCCGGTGGGCGGGCGGGTCACTCCCTTTGTTAGCCCTCTGGTGAATTATTATTTCCATTTTGCATATGAGAACACTGAGGCACAGAGAGATTATGTAAACCTGTCCAGGGTCACAGAGCTTTTAAGCATCAGAACTGGAATTTACTTCCACTGCATGATGTCCCTCATGATAGGGGTCCTTTGCTGTGCTGAGATGTTCATATCTAAATGAAGTATTTTTAATTGAAGTATAGTGATTTACAAAATTTATAATATTGTTAGTTTCAGGTGTACAACAAAGTGATTCAGATAGATAGATAGATAGATAGACAGACAGAGTAATTCCCTGACACTAGAACATCCCCCTACCCCTCTCTATTACCCTGCAACACCACTGAAAAACCTTATCTGCATGAAATAGATCTGTGAATTGTCATTCTAAACAGCTAATGTACATGAACCTGATAGTTTAAACATCACAACCACCTGTGAAATCACTGCTCATTTTAGCAAGAAGATACCTGAACTGGGCATGTTAAAATAAATGGCCCAAAGTCAAGAGGTAGTTAAGTTGCTGAGTCAAATGAAAACCAAGTCTTACCAGTTAGCCTTATGTTTTTTGTTTATTTGTTTTTGTTTTTGTCTTTTTAAAACTCCCTTTGTCAGCTAACTAGAGTTTATCTTTCTGAGCCCCAAAACTTAAAGAAACAATAATCTTGATTTGATGGTCTGTTTTTTAACCACGGCAAATCATACCACTTTAACTTTTTCATGATGTCACAGGGCCCCCTTGATGAATCATAATTTCCTTTAACGCTAACATTTATGAGGTTATGTATGATTTTTAGATGAGCACATTTGTTAGTCATTTTTGTTGTCATTCCACACATGTTTGTAGAGCGCCCTCGGTGGTAGGCTGATTTCTAAACTGGGCCCCGAGATTCCCTACCCGCTGGTGTACGTGTAATCCCTACATAATCCCTAGGACTGGAAATATGACAGATTTTGTTCCTGTGAGTAGGTCATATTACTTGTCAATTGACCTTGAGATATGGAGATTATCCAGGTGGGCCTGACTGAATCACATGACATCCTTTGAAAACAGAGTTTTCCAACTTGTTATAGAAGAGGAAGTCAGATATTCAAAGTACAAGAAGGATTGGGAATGCTGTTGCTGGCTTGAAAGATGGAGGGGGACACATGGGAGGAAATGTGGGTGGCCTCTAGTTGCTAAGAGGAGCCCCTGGCTGATAGCAGGGAAATGGAGGCCACAATCTTATAATCTCATGGAGCTGGAGTTTGCCAACAATCTGGATGAGCTTGGAAGCAGATTCTTCTCCACTGCCTCCATTCAAGAACTCAGCCTGGCTGATACCTTGGTTTCGGCTTCTAATGGCCTGACTAGGTTGTAGAATCAATCCGCCTTGAGCCTGGACGCCTGACTTGCAGGGCTGTGAGCTAATAAATAGGTGTGGGTTTAAGCTGCTAAAATGATGACACTTGTTACCCAACAATAAAAAGCTAATACACCCTCTATGTGCCAGACACAGTACCTGGAGTTGGGGATGTAACGTGGCTTCTTCACTTGTAGAGTTTATATTCTGGGGGGACGATAGGGGATAAGGGAGATGCAACAAAGAAAAAGCAGTACAGAAACACATAGTGAAGATCAGATTGTGGTCAGTGCTGTGGAGAGAATTACAATGGGGTGATATGGAAAGTGTTTGGGGGGGGACCCTTCAGATCAGTTGGTCAAGGGAAATCTCTCTGAGGTAGACATATATGGAAAGGCTTGCATGACAAGATGGTTCCAGCCAAGTTCACTTCTTGGGAAAAAGCTGTCCAGGCAAAGGAGGGACCAAGGCAAAGGGCTTCCTGTGAGAAAGAACTTGTGATTGACAGACAGATGGAAGCACAGCACAGGGACCTGGGTGATTAGGATGCCAGCAGAGGAGGTAGGAGAGGTGGTTAGAGGCCAGGTCAGGTAGGGCTTTGTGTGTCATGGTAAACAAATTTGAATTTGACTCTAAACATGTTGGGAAGCCATTGGAGGAATTTAAACAGGTTGTCATGATATGATTTACATTTTCATGATTTTGTACAGTGTGGAGGCACATAGAACTGTTCCAAATAAAATCAGAAATAGAGCAAGACTATTTTCATGAAATTAAAATATTTTACCAGCTATTTATGCCTAGAATATATTTAAATTTTGAAAGCAATCTTTGGCTCAGGGGTACTTTCCCTTTTATTTTATTGCTCTTTATCTGCCCTTCTCTGTGTTTCTTTTCTTTTTATTTTGAAAAAAATGGAAAAAGGAATTTACAGAAAACAATATCGAAATGTCCAATTGAGAACTTACATTTTAACATACTTACATGTTCACTTCAAGTTCTTATATTTTTTAACAAAAGAGGAAGTGAAGTCCATTTTGTTCTTTTTTTCCTATCTTATTTTCTTTCTAGCAAGTTAAATATATCATAGATTTTGTGTATGTTCTTCTAGGCCTTTGTTGAATTTTGATGTTTTAAGTACACATGTATATTTTTATTGTTTGGTGGATTTTTAAATTAAAAACACTATCTTTTATGTATGCATTATTTATATGTCATTAAATTTATGTAAATGTAAAAAAAACCAAGTTTGCATAGGCCAGTAGGTAAACAGAACAAACAGTTGGGAGTTGATTGTGGGCATTCTGATGAGCAAAGATGGTGGCTTGGACAAGAGCAGTGGTGGTGGACACCCAGATCTGGGGAGAGTAAGGTGGTATGAAATGGAACCAAAAGCAGATTAGGAACAATCTGTATAACACACTGTGAGACCCTCAGCACCTTTCCCTGTTACCTTAGGAGACCAGCATCCAAGCATGTATCCCTTTCCTGAGGCCCTCCAGTGGCAGATTAGTGGATCGTTTTGTGGAGAAATGAAGTAGCTCCCAAGAAAATCTCTCCAGAGACAGACAAATGGAGCATTCCATCCACAAGGATGGCATGTCCTTTCATTACCCCAAGTAAAACCCAGCAATTGAGTCTCTGCCCATGTCCACAGTGCTTCAGAGCAATATTTGGTGCTTTACTCTTAAAAGGAACAAATGGGCAATCCAGGATAACTAGGTATTTGAGGAAGGCCTTCCACATAAAAGTGATGAAAATGCACAACAAATAAGCAAACAAACAAATAAACAAAAACCAAGCCAAAAAGCCAACCAATGAAATAAACAAACCAACAGAAAGTGACAATGAAAAGGAACTCAGTGAAACAGACAATGCTGGCAGCAGGGGAAAACGTCAAGGACCTGTAACTATTATCTTCATAAAGATAAGAAAATTTGTTACACCAATAAAATATCAATAGGATACTTGGGAAAAGGAAACAGAACAATAAAGAGCTCTTGGGGGGAAAAGATGATGTTTTTATTTCACTCCCCCCGAAAACCTAAAAAGTTCTTTAAAATGTTCAAAAGTAACTTTGTTGTCCAATGAAAGGGAAAAAATGATGGGCAAGAAGGAAGAAAATGTAGGAAAATAAAAAGGTCAATCCAGGGGCTCCCAGAGCTTTAAATTAGGAGAATCAGAAAGAGAAGATAGAAAAAATGGAAAGGATTAATTATCAAAGGGCTCATGTAGCAATGTCTCCCCTAAATGAAGTTTGTGAACTTCTACACTGAGGCTCCTGAAGGCTCAGCATGCTGTATGAAAGAAGACCCTACACCAAAGTACATTATTGTGAACTTTTAGTACACTTGGAATAAAGACAAGTGAGAAGGAGACAGAGAAAGAGACAGAGACAGAGACAGGGAGACAGAGACAAGCTCAGAATTCAAAATGGTTTCAGACTTAACCATAGCGATGCTTGATAACAGAACAGAAGGGCAATATTTTTAAAATTTAAAGAGATACTTATAGTCAACCTAGGACTCAAGACACAGCCAAATTATCCATTGAGGGTATAAGGTATTATGTAACATTTTATGTCATGAAGGCTCAAACATTTTACCCACTACACATCTATTCTTAGGAAGCTACCAAAGGATGTGCTTTATAAAATAAGGAGTCAGTCAAGAAAGAGGAAGACGTGGGTTTAAGAAACCAGGGCATTTCATGCCTGGGGTTGAAGAGGGTAGAGAAAAGAATGCCCATGAAAACCTTGTAACAGGCCTGGAGACCAATAGGTCCAGATGGGAACAGAGGACTGGAGGGCAAAGGGGAAAAGGACACAAGTAGGTGGGTGGCAGAGGGGAGAACAGGAGGCAGAAATAAATGTTTGAAATTGTGGTTGAGTGTTTGTGAAAATTATTGATAGAGTTTGAAAGACTTTTGGGGTAGTCGGGAAGAAAGTAGCAATAAGTACATAAAAACTGAACACATATTGACACATTGTAAAATGATTAAAAATCAATAAAAAATGTAAAAAAAAAACAAAAAAAACCTGAACACATAAAAAAGAAATCAATTAATGTCTTTAGGAAAAGCAATAGTTCTATAAGAAAAGATATGACATCCCAGTATATTACTTGGCTTAGTAATAAATAACATTTATATAAGTCATAATGATGCAAACACTGATTGTTGATTAACTCAATGTTTGATATGTAATTAAGATGTTGAAGATGGTGTAAGAAAGCTCAATGCTTAACTTCTATAGCAGGAAGTCAACATATAAGGTCTTAAATTTGTAAAGCAAGATATAGCAGTTTGAGTATCTTGTTTAGAGACAGGGACATAACTACCAGAAAAAAAGGATTGAGTCCAGCACTCCTAAAAGCATTATTTAGTGATCACCACAGCTCTGTAAGTAAAATTATTTCTATTTATCCAGATAACAAAACCAGACCCACTGAGGTTAAGTGAACTTGCCCAGTGTCACATATGAATGATATAATCAATGGCGGAGGTGAGCAGAAGGAGAGGTTATAGAAAAGAAAATGAAAGGGCAACTGGGTGAAAGTCTAGCCTAGGAAAGCACAGAGGAGGTGAAAAGAAAAAAAAGGTAAATACAGAGGAAGCTGACATCCCCGGGAGTTCAGGAGTGCAGGTGTACATGGGTCTGGCTCCAGACAGAGAACTCCCCTCCCAGATAAGCTGTGTGTAGTCAGTGTGGTCGTGACATCAGCGGTGGAGAAGTGTCCACACGTCCAGGTTTCTGAGCGCTGGGCATGGATGTCTAAAGTGGTTGAAGCAAAGTTGGGCCTAGATGTTATGGAATCATAATAGGCATCAATTCCAAAGTGGAGAGTCCAGGACAGTATTTTTCAAAAACAAAAAGGAAAGAGTAAAAAAGAACGGAAATTAGTTAAAAGTAACTTATCCTAAAATGTTTGTCTCCTGAGCCCTGGGTTGCAGCTGGCCCTAATAAACTTTCCTGTTTTACCCCTAGGCAAGGAAAGGTTTTTCCAGGCAACAAGCAGTAATGACCGGTACTTGAAAGAGCATCTGATATAAGTAGGTTAAACAAATGCTTGTTGAAAAAAATAATACCTACATGGGTGATTTAATAAATGAGTGAATAAATGAGTGCCAGACTATGAGTCCCCAAATCTGAGCTTTAAACCTATTTTAATCTCCTAATATATGTGTTGTCTTTTAGCCAATTACCAAACCTCATTTTTCACAAAGTCAAACGAATACATTATCAATCAATAAAATATCTGTCAGCTAGGAAAGAGAATCCATGGGAGAAGCACATGGAATTTTGACTATGAAAATACTTGCTAAGTCTGGATCACTACACAAATGAAAGACATTGTATTTATTACTTGGAATCCATTGGCAAATAAGCAAAGTGCTGCATCAAGGAAAGATAAAGATTTTGAAGAAAAAAATCATGATTTTCATAATAATCATTTTCAGGAAGAAAAAAGTAATGAGGATTAATGACAGCTGATGAAGAAGCCATAAATACATTTTATATCATGAATATCAGCATATTTAAATAATAATATAAAAAGTATCAATAGCAGTAAGAAAAAACCACAGTTCGTATATTTTTGTTCCCAGTTGTTTCTTTTGCATTTCCCCATAAAGTGAGGCATAAAAAAATAGTGGTAAATTGCCTTATCTCAAAAAGCATAATATAAAATAAAATAAAGTAATATATACTGAGTAATCTCTAATGGTTGCATTACACTTCCCATATTTAATTTTTATTTCCCCCACAACTTACCCCTTTCAGACTTTACCATTTATAATTTATCATATTTCTAATGAGTTGAATCTCCTCAGTTACATATGGTTTCCAGAAATGCCTGGTAACTACCCCGTTGTTTTCTGCAGAAGTGGTTTTTGAAAAACAGAGATTCCTAAACATGCTTCTAATAAGAGTCTTGCACCCTCAGAGATGTTTCCTGAGCTGTGGTCCAGGTTAACACTGAGGAAGAAGATTTAATGATCTGTCCCTTGAGATTTCTCTGCTGATTCCCAGGAATGTAGAAAGTTTACAATAATCCCTTTATTAAATGATTGTGACATATTTTGTTACTATTGATGTATTAAAGAAAGGCAACTTTCCACAATTCATACTTTCTTCTATATGTAACAATTCTCATAAGAAAAAGAGAAGGGTTTATTTGTACATCTTATCATTTTTATTCATTTTTATACTTATTATTTATATTTCTAGTTTGTTCTTGCTTGAAATATAGACCAAGTATTTCATGGAGCTAGTTAGCCAAGACCTGTTACACGTGCTGGACACTTGACAACTTGTGAGCTTTCCTATCCCTTAGTTACATCAGTGCCTCTTTAATTTCACTTCGAATTATTGATTTTATTACAAAAAGTTAAAATTCAATCAAAATATTATCTTTTTAAAATATACCATCCAGTGATTTAATAAAACATGTCAGTAAACATTTTGAAAATTGTTCACTTATGTCTGTCACTAACCTCAAGTTTCACAGCTTTGTAGGACATTGCAAAATACAACTTATCATTATTGACTTGCCTGAATTTCTTATGGCAAAAATTGTGGGGGGAGGTCACTGACTTTAATTGAAAGATTGTACCAAGCTTACACTTAAACACACAGAGCACGCTTACAACTGTCTTCTTAATGTTTAAATACCTTCTTTAAGAGTGAACTTAAATAGGCAACCATTTGTATGCATGATATTTTTAAAAGTCTGGATTTTTTCCCTCACACTGTATCAACTGATTACTTAGCTTTATTCTTTCAGAGTAATGATGAATATTTTTCATTTTAAGTACATATAATTCCTAGTTAAAATTAAAATGTTCTGATATTGAAAAAGATGGGGGAAAAGCCGTCTAAACAGTATTCCTCAAGAGTGAAATAAAAATATCAGGATATGGGTAGTTTTAACTTTTATCCTGACAGTCGCAATATGCACCGTTCAGATTATTATAGTAAAATGTAAATGACGCCAAAGTGAAATGTCAGTTTTAAAACCAAAGCGAAGGAAAAAGAAAAGAAGCAATGAAGCAACAGTTTATAAACTTACAAATAATTTTAAGTAACGTTTAACTTGGAGTGAGAGTGCATCTATTTACTGCTTGAACATTACAAACTGAATTGCCCCAGGGCAGAGAGCCATTACCGCTCCTGGTTCTCTTCCATCGCTGTCTAGATTTTGATTTCATACTTGTCAAATTTTCTCTTTGTCAGCAGTACATGTTTGTGACAGTAGAGGGCAATTTAAATTTAGACAAAAACCAAGAAATCTCTGAATCTTCATTCAGAGATCTTTTGTTTGACTATAAAGAAATAAAGTACGATTTTACTGTATACTTACAAAGACTTTTTAAAACTGTGATGCTAAAGTTTGTTTCTATTGTGTGAAATCAGTCTGTCACTTTACATTATTTTTATAAAAATAACGTGATGTAGATTTTAGGCTATATCACTATGTCTAGAAAACATCTGTGATACAATAACATAACAAACAAGTTAGGATCAATCCATGAATGAATAAAACTTTAACTTTTTTCTCCAAAGAGCCAATGAAGAACAAAACCCCATGTACATGATAAGTGATACATTGAAAACTACATCAAAATCCTAAAATTATACTAAAAATTGTCTAAATGAAATTGGCCATACAAAAATTCTATGTACTCAGCTCACCAAATAAGTATAAATATTTCATCCTTACTCTTTTTAAAGCTACTTGGAATGTAAGTTCGAAAGTAACTTTTCATACAATCTCACAAGCCATTTTATAAAAATTCCTTCGATTTCACATTGAAAAACAGTATTTAAGTGATGTGATAGTCAATTCTCATTTTAAGAAAATTCTTTTCAAAGTTTTGTAAAATGCTACATCATGTTGAAATATGAAAAAAAATCTCTTAGTGTTTTTCTAATACAAATGAGTACCTTGATCACATTCATTTATGTGACAAATGTTATTTTGCTTGTAATTATTCCACTCCATTTCATATAACAAAAATAAAATGTAATGCATTTACTATAGTCCCCACTTCCCTTTGCAGCAGGAGCCAAGGCCAAGCATCCGCGCTGCTGGCGGGGGGAGGGGCGCGCATGCGCGAGGACATACAGATGCGCAGACGCGGGAATTGCCCAGAGCGTGTTGGACGGTCGCGCCTCCGAAGCCGAGTGCTCCTGGACCAGCTCCTGGAGGAGGAACGCGGTCTGGGGTCTGGGCCGCCGAGTGCCGTTGCCGGGCAGGTAAGGGGGCGCTCCTGTGGGCGCGCAGGTCGGGGAGCCGGCGGGTGAGGCGTGGGCTGTACCCTTGGGGAGGCGCACAGGGAGGGCTGCAGAGGTGAGGCCCGTGCCACGCGGCCCCTTAGGACCCTGAGGCGGATTCCGGCCGCCGCCCTGGCTCGTGGTGCCCCACCCCCCCAGCCCCCACATTAGTAGTCCTTGAGCCCCGCGTCTTCGTTGCCGCTTATACCCATGTTTGGAAAAGCGGGTGCAGCCCCGGGATGTGGGAGGATGCTGGACGGCCCCGGAACACCTCTGACCAGCCCTCGGGTCATGGCCTGCTCCCAGCAGGTGGGTGCGGTGCGCTCACGGGGCCGCCGCGGGGGGATGGTTGCTTCCCTGTGTGAGCCCCTGGGTTTGTTCCCTATTCCCCCGCTGCCTGGACTGGGGTGGCCGCTGCTCCCCTATGTTCGCGGGGTGCACGACTCGCGGCCAGCCTGCTTCTGGGAGGCGACGTGGTGCTGTCGGGGTGCGGGGGCGGCGGCAGCGACGGCAGCGGGGAGAGGGGTCTGCCCCTGGGAGCCTGTCGGTTTGCTCCCATCTCCCCCGCGTCCTGTCCTGGGGGCGGCCTTTGCTGCCCCACATCCGCAGGTCACAGGTTACGGGTCAGTCTGCTCCCGGGAGGAGGGCATGGTGCAGTCAGTGTGCCGGGGTGGTGACAGTGACGGGGAAATGCGATCAAATCCCCGTGCTCTCAAGGGGCAGCCCCAGTTCACCATCGCCACTGCAGCCTCCACTGACCACACCCTGCCCGCCTCCCGGGAGGAGGCTGACAGGGGGAAGTGCGGTCCATGAAGCTGGAGCAGAAGAGGCCTCCCCCAGGCCAGGCCTTGGGGGTGATGGGAGCAACTTGATTGTCTTTAGCAGGGCCGCCCCTAGCCCCCACTGCTGCCGCTGCCTGCTGTCCATCCCCAGAATCGCCGTACCCTCCCCCTCGCAGGTCCGTGTGCGCAGGGCCTCCGCCTTTGGTGTCCGGTTCACCATCCGGGCCATCAGCCACCCAGGGCCCACTGTTGAGCAGTGTGCAGCCCAGGACCACCCTGACCTGCTGGCTCAAATAAGGCCCTGGGTAGGCAGGGCGTCATGGTGGCAATTCTTAGTGCCTCTATTACCCACCCCACCCTCCCGTGCACTGCTCTGAGGAGCCTTAGACACAGGACACGGGGCTGTGTGCCCGCGCACTGCACAAGATCCCCATCTGGCGGCTGTCGCCATGGTGACCAGGCCCAGACCATCCTGCCCCTGGCAGGGTGAGGGGGTCAGCCCCGGTAGGGGTGCAATGGCAGTGAGGGGGGAATCCTGTGGTGACGGGGGACAGGCTGCGGGGTGAGAGGCCTCTGGGAAGTGGGAGTGACCCAGCTGAGGAGTGACGTGGCCGTCCCTGGGTGAGGGGCGCTCTTAGTTGGGGAGATCTGGATGAGGGGTAGGGGGTAATCCCGGGAATAGGGGATCATCTCTGGATGGTGGGGGGACCTGGAGTGAGGCATAAGGGGTCAGCTTGGTTTGTAGGGACTGTAGCTTAGGACTCAAGGGGCAGAGTGTGGGGGCGGAACCTTCCGTGTGAGGAAAAGCAGAGCGGTCTTGGGGGTCCAGTTGGGGACCAGGCCTGGCCGTGGGTGGGGAGACTGTGACGGGGGATGGGGCGGAGGTGAGCTGAGGAAGTGGGGCTGGGGGCTGTGGCCTGGCCCGTGCCGCTGGTGGTATTAGTTGGGTGCTGGGACCTGGTCGGTGGCGGGGTGGGGATGTTGGGGTTGGGGACCCAGCCGGCCCGGGCCGCAGGTTTTTATGTCTTTATGTCAGTAACTGTAGATTACTGTAGCTGTATAGTGCGTTTTGAAATTGGGAAGTGTGATCGTTCTTTTTCAAGATGGTTTAGTCTATTTTGTCTATTGTTTTTGTCTCTCTTGGCATTTCCATATATATTTTTAGGCTCACCTTGTCAATTTCTGCAAAAAAGTCATCTGAAATTTTTGGTAGGGATACTACAGATCAATTTGAGGAATCCTGCCTTATTAACAATAGTATGTTTATGAACATTAGACATCTTTCCATTTATTCAGGCCCTCTTTAACTGTGTCCAATCATATTTTTGTAGTTTTAAGTATATGAGTCTTGCATTGTTAAATTTATTCTCAGGTATTTTATACTTTTTGATATGGAATGTTTTCTTAATTTTATTTTTGGATTGTTTATTGCAAGTGTGTGAAATACAATGGATTTTAGTACATTGACCTTATATACTGCAGAATTGCTGAGCTCATTATATTTTTTAAAATTTTTTGTAGACTCTTTAGGGTTTTCTATATATAAGATCATGTCATCTGTGAATACAGAAAATTTTACTTCCTGTTTTACAATCTGGAAAATCTTCCTTTATTTCTGTTTGTGTTTTATTTCTTTTTCTTGTTTAATTGCCCTGAGTAGAGACTGTAGTGCAATGTTGAATAGAAGTGGCAAGAGCAGACATCCTTGTTGTGTTTCTGACCTTAGGAGAAAAGCGTTTTGTTTTTCACCGTTAAGTATGATGCTAGCTGTGGGTTTTCCAGTTTATTAATATTTCTGGTTTGTTAATAAAAGGGTATTGGATTTTTCCCAATGCTTTTTCTGCCTCTGTTGAGATGATCATGGTTTTTATCCATTATTCTATTAATATGGTGTATTGCATTGATTGATGTTTCTGTGTTAACCCAAACTTGCACTCCTGGATAAATGCCACTTGGTCACATGTTGCTGAATTTGGTTTGCTAAATTTTTATTTTGTTGATAATTTTTGTCTTTTACTCTTGAACTTTTCCTTTCAGGTAGGGTTAGGTTGCAAACTAAATTGAGCAAACTCTGGCTAACTCAAGCAAAACCAGGAATTTTATGGAGCATATGAGGTCAGTAGGTTCAGCTCCGAGGATGGAGAGTCCAGTTACAAGAATCAGGGCGCCTCTCTACATCACCCTTTGGAGACTCCAGTGAATGAACATGATTGGCTTAGCTGAGGTCATGGGGCCAGGAAGCTTGGGACACCTTGAATGACAGTCTGAGAAATGCATGTGATGTGGGCTGAGAGTTTCCCAAGGCAGTATTCAGTGGCTGTGGTCAGGAGGAGATATGAATAGTTGGCAGGGTCTGCCCAGAAGCAAAAGTCTCTGATTCTGAGAAGCACATCATTAAAGAGTTCAGCATTTCATCATGGTTGAAATGATGGTCTTTGAAATAACTGAACTAAGTTGAGTCCTGGTGCCGCCATTACTGTCTGTAAGATTCTGAGTGAGTAACTGGATCCCTCTGGGCATCAGTTTGCTCAACTATACAACTTACATAGAGGCTTCGTCCTAGGGTTGTTGTGAAGGTTGAACAGACTAATGAATATAAAGTGTTTAGCATAGTGTGTGTTGTGAAATAAATGTTAGCTGTTATTAATAAAGTAAAAACTTTTTATAGTACAGTAAATAATGGGGGATCTGAGGAGTGGTGCCACACTGTCCTAAGAAAGCAGAGGAGGTGTTATCAGGGAGGCCTGCCTGGGTGTGGTGGGCTTTGATGATTTGTTGGACTTGGAGGAGCTATTCTAGCTTTCTTCTGGGGATAGTTTTTAGTGGTTTTAGCCAGAACCTGTGGGGAAGAGTTCCAGGTAATATCATGGGGCCAGCACCTCTGCCCTCCCCTTTCCCCATCCTCTTGTGAATCCCCTGGGACTGAGACATGGCCCTCTCTGCGATGCCTGAGTCTTTTACCCAAGGTGAGGCTGGTGCCCAAACAGTCCCCCACTAGAACCCAGCATTTTCATTTAATAAAGGCAGACCCTAAGCTTCATGGAGAGTCTAGGGAACTTGGTATTCATCTTTTTTTTTCTAAGTATTTTACATTTTTATTGATTCATAATCATTTTACAGTGTTGTGTCAAATTCCAGTGTTCAGTACAATTTTTCAGTCATACATGGACATATACACACTCATTGTCACATTTTTTCCTCTGTGATTTATCATAACATTTTGTGTATATTTCCCTGTGCTATACAGTGTAATCTTGTTTATCTGTTCTACAATTTTGAAATCCCAGTCTATCCCTTCCCACCCTCTACCCCGCCCCCCCCCGGTAACCACAAGTCTGTATTCTCTGTCCATGAGTCTATTTCTGTCCTGTATTTATGCTTTGTTTTTGTTTGTTTGTTTGTTTTTGTTTTTTAGATTCCACATATGAGCGATCTCATATGGTATTTTTCTTTCTCTTTCTGGCTTACTTCACTTAGAATGACATTCTCTAGGAGCATCCATGTTGCTGCAAATGGCATTATGTTGTCAGTTTTTATGGCTGAGTAGTATTCCATGGTATTCATCTTAGTGGGAATTTATTTTTCATTTACACATTAGTAAGCCAGTGGAATTTTCTCTTTTTTCACATAAAATTTAATGCTCTTTATTATAAAATTAATATCTTCTCATAGGAGATGTGGAATTATACAAAGTATGAAAAAGGACTACAAATTACCTGCAAACCCACAACCCCGAGAACATGGCTGCTAACATTTGGGAAATAGCCTTCCTATCTCACAGGCATTTCTCTCTGTGTCTGTTTTAAAAAATCAGGATCACACCATTTTGTACCTAATTTTATACCTAAGTTTTTTCTCTTAATGATGTATCATGATCATTTCCTTATGACCTAAATCATACTTTATGAATATGATTTTTAATGGCTATAAAATAGTCTACTGTATGATATACCATAATTCATTTAAACCCACCTTCTGTTATTGGACATAGAAGTTGTTTTTAATTTTTCATTATTCTACATAATATTATAATAAATATTTTGGAGCATAAATTTTAGCACCTGTCTCTGGTTGTTTCCATAAGGTAAATTTCCTTAAGCACAATTGGGCATTTTTTATTAAAAAATTGTAAGCGCTTCACTTTGAAAAGTGAATGCGTACACATGATAAAAAAAATAACAAACAGTTCAAAATTTAAAATTTGAATGCATGCTACCAAAATGCCTCCCGCGGGCGAGCACCAGCGCACGTGTTCCCAAGAACACGGTCTTTGTTTCCTCCTACTCTTACCGCCGGCATGCTATTAAACACTTTGATCTTTGCCCATCTGATAGATACAAAGAGGTTTAAAATTATGGTTTTAATTTGTATCTGTGAGAGGTTGATCACTCTTTCATGTGTTTAAAAGCCATTTATATTTTTCTGGGAACTCTCCATTAATTTTTTTCAAGCCTAATTTTCTATTTTTTCCCTTTATTGATTTGTGAGGGCCTCTTTATGTAATGGAAAAATTAATTCTCTATTTTATGTTGCTTATATTATTTCCAGAGTTTGCTGCCTTCCTTTTTTTTCTGTTGGCTGTGCAGAGAGTTAAACATTTTTAATGTAGTTAAATCTCTCAATCTTTTGTTTTTTTCAACAGCTCCTGGATCTTGTCCAGAAAGTAACACAAAAAGACTTTTCCCTTTCTGACATTCTAAGTTATCCTGTATTTTTTCCCTAGTACTATTATGGTTTCATTTCTATGCTTAAGATATTTGATATATCCAAAATTTATTTTGGAATGAACACAGAGGGAGGTATCCAACTTGCTATCTTTCTAAATGCCTAGCCAGTTTTTAGAATTAATTTGAGAATGGATTATTTCTAAAGATGGTAATCCCAATGGCCACAGGAAGCCCAGCATGGGGTCATTCCAAGCCAGCAGGTGAAACTCACCTGTTACCTTTTTGCCAAGGGATTCTGGGCAGGTAGGCTAGGGGCAGGTTGTAGTGAAGTATCTCTAGGTTTTAACCTTGCATCAAGCAGAAAATGATGTAGAAGGATATTATTTAGAATTACAAAGAATTGCTTTTAAAAAATTGCATTGTAGAGTTATCTTCTTGTTGTATAGATGCTACAAGAAAGAGCTTTCTGGAACCCCCTGGCTCCATTATCTGCTATCTTGAGGGCATTAACTCAGTGTTTAATCAATCAGAGGTTTTTTTTGATAAAAACATTTGTACAACTTATTTGCAAGATACTTCACAGTGGGGTTTCACAGTTAAAAAAGATATGAAACAGAAGACAAATTGTTGGTTACATGTAAATAAATAGAAGCACTGGGGGGAAAACACATTTTCACTATTATAACACTTAAAAAAATCTGATGTAGGGAGTGGGCTCCTTGCAGTGTATCCTGGGGATCTTGTTCCCACCAAAAGATGTTGTTTATCAGGAGGGGTCATTTAATAAAATACAGGATTCTCAGTTAGATTTGAATTTCAGATAAAAAGTGGAATGATTCTTTAGTATAAGTATGTCCCAAATATTGCATGGGGCATACTTAAAATATTTTTCGTTATTTATCTGAAGCGCAAATTTTACTGGGCATCCTGAATTTCTCGTTGCTAAATCTAGTAACTCTGCCCCAGGGGACATTTGACAGTGTCTGGAGACATTTTGGTTGTCTCAGCTGAGGAGGGGGATGCAAGGGGCATCTAGTGGGTAGAGGCCAACACTCTATAATGTACTGCATGGACCCCACCACAGCAAAACTTATCCATCCAAAAATGTCAGTAGTGTCAGAATGAGAAACATTTTAACTGGCTTAACACATTTCTTACAGTCGTAATTAAGAACTCCCTAATACGAAATTTCCTTTAGACTCACAATTGAAGAAACCCTAAGAGTCCCTTGGGGAACTGGCTTTTTTCATTCTTTTATTAATGACAGTAAGACCTAAGTAACTAATTTTGTTTCCTTTTTCTCTTTGACTATCAGGAAACTCAGACCAAATTAAAAGCCGAAGCATAGGCTGTGTGGGATCTTACTTTATATATATATATAAATTATCATTATATTTAGTAATTATATATTAAGATAAAATATAAACTTAAAATAATATGTATTTAGATATATATTTACTTATATATTATATAAATATGTATTATTTTAATTTAATTTTTTTCCTTCCAGCTTTATTAAGATATAATTGACAAACAGCATGATATAAGTTTAAGGTGTATGACAGAATGATTTGATTTACATACATCTTCAAGTGATTATCATAGTAAGTTTAGTGTACATGTGTACATCCGTCATCTCATGTAAGTAGAAAATAAAGTAGATATATATTGCTGTATATATATTTTATTTTTTACTTTTGGTCTTAACATTTTTAGCTGATTTGCATTTTCCTGGTCCTAATTCTTATTCTTTATTCATTTTTCACCATTTCCTGTAAATCACTCAGATCCCCTGTGGGATGACCTATGATACAACACACACACACACACACACACACACACACACACACACACACACACACACACAATTTAAATATGGAGTTTACCAGACATTTGACAAGGCCCTGTACTGTGCCATGGTTCCTTCCCCGATATCTAGCAGGCCTCAGGAAACATCTGTGCTCTCCGGTTTTCTCTTTACCTACCAGGCCTTAGAACACCTTTGGGGTTTGTGCTCAAAAATCAGAGCTGCCTGAGAGTGGACAGAGTGGACTTTGGGCACCAGGTGAGTGGATCCTGGCTTCCTCGAACCTGATCTTGAGAGGCAACAGAGGTCTTTCTCACTGCCCAGCAAGTGAGGGGCTCTCAGGGACAGAGGCCAAGCAGGCAGGGCCATGCAAGGTACGGAGACAGCCCACGAAGACACACACTGGGAACAAGATTGCATCTTCCCCTAGACCAGCGAGATGCTATAAACATAATCAAAATGTAATAGAAACTTTTTGGAAATGCTGTTACAAGGAGAAAGCATCAGTCTTGATGGAACTCCGCTCAATAGGCTTTGCGGAGCTAATGAATCATGGTCAGGACTGGGCCTCCCTGTCTGTGCTGGGGACCATGTGGAGCTTGCTGACTCCTTGACTGGGGCTGTGTCCCAGCACCAGGCAATCCATCATGCTGCAGGGGGATGGCAGGAGGGGAATCACAGCATGCTGATAAACTAGGGGCTTTTTTCATTCCCAACTAATTTTAAGTAAATGAGCTCAGTTCAGACAGAGCAGGAAAAAGAGCCCAAAGAGATGGTGCTTCCGAGTTGTGCCTCAGTGGCGGGGCACAATGGCTCATGGGCCTGAGGGGAAGTAGAGAGCCAGCCCAGCCCACAGATAACGCTGTTCATGGAAGGCAGGCACTGTCCCATAGAGGCGCAGGGAAGAGTGAGGCCAAAACTACTTCCAGACTGGTGCCTTGGACTTCCAGACTGGTGGAGTGGACTTCCAGACTGGTGGGGTGGACTTCCGGGTGCTGATGCTGAGGTCAAGGCTGCAATACCTGGGCCTGGTTTGGGGCTTGAATTTATGAGGGAAATCAGAAGTCAGAGAGTCAGAAATCCAAGCAGTGGGCTGATAACAGGAAATAGACCCAGAGGCCAGAAGCCAGGGAGCAGGATGAAGAGTGGAGTGCAAGATGGGCTTAGAGGCCATGAGTACTCAGAGCTTCCCGGAGCCTGCTTTCATCTGGCAGGCGCTGCTTTCGGGGGTGAACCTTCCAGATTACAGAGCAGGATGGGGCCTGGAATGGGGTATTCTTGGAGAGGCCTGTGATTTGGGAGACTATGTCTGTTTTACTCATCCGCCTGTCTTTAGCACCTGCTCAGTGCCTGGCACCTGGTGGGCACTCATAAATACGTGTTAAATGAATACATGAATGAGAATTGTCCCCAAGAGAGCAGATTTTGAACATCTGGTCTGATAACTTCCTAAATTCTTAAAGTGTCTATCGTGAAATACATCACAGGTTCAATCCCCGTTTCCTCCCACCCAGACTTGGACAGAAGGACAGTTTGAAAAAGATGTATCTATTCATGGAGTGAGTTGAGCAGGTACATGGAAAGGAGCTCATTCTGGATGGGGCTGGTGCTGAGAGGGCACAGTGTGGGGAGATGGGAATGGCGGGACATGAAGTGAGAGGAGAGGCAATTGTCATTGTAGCACAGTAGGTCATAATGCCACTCAGGAGTTTAGACTTTATAGCCAGTCTGAACAGGAAGAGATTTTCCTTTTCTGAAGCCACCCTCTGATTACTTTGTAGGCAGTCATTGTGGCAGCAGGGCGAGCAGTTAAGAGGCCAGTGGGGTGAAAGATGGTGGCGGTTTGGACCAAGGCTGGGTGGTAGAGTTGCAGGAAAGTGGGTAGTTTGAAAAATGTATTGCATATTTACTGTATTATTTGAGAATATGTAGTTCTTCTAAAAGGACAAGAAAACAAAAAGATGGATGAACCTCATAAGAAGCACTTGGCATTATGCAACAGAGGCAAAACTTAGAGGATATTTCAAGTATACACCATGAATGAGCTTGTGAGACTCAGGCAGAATTCGTAAGATGTGTTAAAAATATAGGTAGTAAGAATGTTAGTAAACGGCTAATCATAAATGAAATGACATATGTGATAGAACAGACAGTAGTACCATAAATAGAAATGGGTGGAAAGGCCACGTCATGATTGTGTCACTTGTCATTTGACAGCTAGGTCTTCCCTAAATTGACCACCTACTGGTGTTACCAATCCTGGTCTTGTTCAGCCCCAACATACAGTCTGTCCAAGACATGCAGGTAAAACCCATGGCTGTTCAGAGGTGAGTGGTCCAGCTGCAGCAGGGTCTAGGCATATGTACTTGACTTTATCTCTTCAATAGACTCATGTGTGTGACCCCAGCACCTTCTGTCTATTGGACCCCCTTGCTGAAACTTTAACTCTGGTCCTCTGAACCATACATCAGCAGGGAAGGCTGATGTGACAGAGAGACAGGACATATGAACATTGCGTACCTCAGGGTTCTGGGGTCATTTGGTCCTTCCACCCACCCATTTAAGATGTACCCCATCTTAAATGTGCCAACCAACCTCAAATCTTTTTTTCTTGATTTTTTTTTGCTTTGTGTCTTAATTGGTTTAATGAACATCGTGATTTAAACATCCCAATTTAGTCTATGAGCATTTGTGGTCTGTGAGTTGCCTGGTGGTATTCTTGTGATGGGAGAAGGCACGCCTATAGCAGGGACAAGATGGTGATCAAGAGCTCTCTTAAGGTGAGAGCCTCCATCTCTATTCAGGAAGTACACATTTAATGCACCCAGGGAGGAAGGGCTCTGGGCAGAGGTGGCATTGCAGGGGAGTAGTTTTTGCTGCATTAACAAACAATCCCAAAGATGTATTTTAATGTTCACAGGTCATCTGACTTTTAGTTAACCTTGACTGGGTTTGGCTGGGCCAGGCTGGACTCCAGGCTTCCATCTGGGCTCAGGTCTGCTGTGTCTTCATTTTGGGATCCAGGATGAAGAGTCAGCAGCTATCTGGGGCCTAATTTTCACATGGCATTTCATCAGAGTACATGAAACCAAGCTAAGCTATGCAAGCACATGTAAAGCTCCTGCATGCATCATATCCTTCTAACATTGCACTGGACAGAGCAGGTCACATGGCTAAGCCCAACATCAGTAGGAATATTAGTCAGCCTTAAAAAGGAAGGAGATTCTGACACAGACTGCAACATGGATGAACCAGGAGTACATTATGCTGAGTGAAATAAGAAAGGACAAATACTGTATGACTCTACTTATGTTAGGTACCTAGAGTAGTCAAATCCATAGAGACAGAAAAGAAAGTAGGATGGTGGTTGCTAGAGGTGAGGGGAGGGAGAAATGGGGAATTGTTGGTCAATTGATAGAGTTTCAGTTTTACAAGATGAAAAGAGTTCTGGAGTTTTGTTGCATAATGATGTGAAGGTACTTAACACTGCTAAAGTGTATGGTTAAATATGGTTAAGTTGGTAAATATTTTTTTAAAGAACTTTAATTCAGATAAAAAAGAAAATTCAATTTAAACACCAAATGGTATAAAATAAGTGGAAAGACAAAAGGAATATATTGTCTATAATCCCACCACACAGTAATAGACACTGTTAACCACTGAAGTCCCAGCCAGACATTTCTCTGTACCTGAATCTCTCATGGAAGCACATACTAACTTTCTTTAACAGAAAAATGCTGCTATATGTGCTCTATTGGGGCCAACTTTGTTTTTCAAGCAACATTGCCTTGTTGACTTGTTTTGGAGTCAATATGTAAAGCCCTCATCATTGTTTTTAATGGCTGGATAGAATTCCGTGTATTATGTGCTCTAATTGTATCAGTTCATAATGCCACGTAACAAAACACCTCAATAGTCAGTGGCTTAAGACAACCATCTGTTACTGCTCATGGGGGTTATTGTGAAAATGTTTTAGCAGGGGACTGCTCTCAGGAGAAGGAAAGTTAAGGAAACACAATAAAGCAGATGAAGAATATTAAGTCAGGATGTGCTGTCAGCTGGAGGTCAACTTCAACATGGTCCAATGGAGAGGCAAAAAGGGCACCCCGGCCTTGGTCCCATCTTAAGGCCCTTGGAAAGGCCCCTCCCTTGTCAGTCAATCACTGGCTACAAGCTGGCAGATCCTGTTTGGGCAATGGCAATTCTCCAGAGAAAGGAGGGGGTAAAAGCTATTAGCAGCCAATGTTGATAGTAGCTTGCTGAAGGAGAAAGTGGTGAATTTTATGTGTATTTTACCACAATTAAAATTTAAAAATACTCGACACATTCAGTGGTGTGGGGCAGTACACTCCATCTACAGCGGGAGGCTCTGCAGAGCTACAGGCAAAGGGTATGGATGGATAGTCCTGATACAGTGGAGTAAGAATTGGGACCAGTAGTCTAGCCCACCACATGCTCACATTTGCACAGTGGGAAAACTTGTCTAGCACTCACAGTGGGGATGAACTGACCCTCATTGAAGAGGTGGACAGAGGAGGAGCTTGAGCCATGTCAGGGGCAGTATAGGTGGAGACGGGGTAAGAGGTGCACTAATAGCCCTGTTTGTTGAGGACTTACCACGTCTGAAACGGCATGCCCGTGGCTTTGTGTTTGTCATCTTCTTTAAGCTTCCAATAACCTGCTGATGTAGGTCTACTACGAATCCCATTTTAGAAATGAGGTGGTTGGCAGGGGAGCCGGGGGAGTGTTTTGCTTTGGGCGCACAGCTGGTAGGAACTCAGACTGGCACTGCAGCCCACATCTGTGTACCTCCAGGATTTAACCACTGCCCCCTACCATCTCGGGTGAGGGAGAGAGGCATCTGATTTGACCTCCAAGTTTGGGTGACAGGTGTTGGCTGAGCCCGTCAACTAAGACTAACCACCACAATTTTGAGATCAGCTGGGGACAGCAATGTGGGAGAGCCAAGTGGTGAGAGATGGATTTTGAAAGGAAAAGGAGAACTCTCGGTCCCTAAGTAGCAGCGTTTTCCTCCAGCCTTGCTTTCCTCCACTGGTTTTCCTGTAACTTCTTCCAACTCTGACTCCGAGGGTGGAGAGGAGGGGAGGCAGGAATCCTCCAGGGGCCCAGGCTGCTATTCTGCTCGCTGTGTAACAAATCACATGGGGAAAACCCATTAATTAGCAGATTGGGACACAGTTGCAAAGTTAATTATTCCATTTTCTGATGAAAGAAAGCTGATTTTTGGCATTTCCAGCAACTGACATGAACTAACATTTTTTGAGTTGACATCCCTCAAGATAAATGATGCTGTGAGGCATTTGTGCAAACATCCTGACCCACAGCTCACTGGCAAAGGCTGTCTGCGGTGGGCCTCTGTGCCATAGTTTTTGCCAGGGAAGTTTGGGAGGTGGGAACCCAGAAAGGGAGTTTAGGGGCTGGGGGGAGGGGAGCAAAGTGGCAGAATTGGTGACTTGCAGAGACCACAGGTTGTCCAGAGAGAACATTTGCATATTCAGAAGGTTTTGCTGTAACTGGGAGAGCACGGGTGTGCACTGACATCTTTGTCCATCTGTGTCTGACTGTCTGTCTGTGGTGAGATTCAGACCCAGAGGAGGGACCTTGTTTTTTCCCAAGTGGTTGCTTCCAAATTGAGATTTTCTCCCCAGACTTTGCTCCTGAGGACCAGGCCCAGACATCCAACTGTCCGCTTGACATTGCTATTTGGCATCTTACAGGTACCTCAAAGTCACTTTGTCCCAAAGGAATATGCAGCTCTCCACCCCCGCCTGCCTCCCAAAGTTTCGCCTCCCCTAAGTCTTCCCCATTCAAGGCAGTGATACCACCGTGCATCCAAGTGCTCAAGCCAGAACCAACGCTACCATTTCTGATACTCCCCTTCCTCTCCCTCACCCCCGACATCCAGTTTAACAGCAAGAGCTGCCAGTGCTCTCTCCAAAGACCCATCTCAGCTGTGCCTTCTCCACTGCACCTCTCCCACCACTGCCCTAGTCCAAACCACCACCATCCCTTCTCACTCCGTGTTAGCCTGGAGAGACACGATGAGAGCCACACGTGAAAGTTTACCTTTACTTATGGCCACATTTTTTACAAGTGAACAGAAACAGGTGAATTTAATGTTTTTAACAGATGAACTCTATGTTTTAGAGCAGTTTTAGGTAGGTTCCCTGCAAAATTGAGTACAAAGTACGGAGATTTCCTGTGTACCCTTTCTCCCCCTACTGGCACCACCTCCCCCACTGTCAGCAACCCCCACTAGTGAACGCTGGTTACAGTCGGTGAACCTACATGGACACGTCATCACCCAAAGTCCATAGTTTACAGGAGGGTTCCCGCATGGCGCTGAACCCATTCCTATGGGTTTTGACAAGTGTGTGATGACTTGTAGCTGCCATTGTGTAGTGTCATACAGACTCATTTCACTGCCCTAAAAATCCTCTGTGCTCCACCTCTTCATCCCTTCCACCTCTCCAGCCCCCTGGCAACCACTAATCTTTTTACTCTCTCCGTAGTTCTGCCTCCTTCGGTCCAATTTGACACGATGTCCCCTCCCCCTCTTGCCTCTGTCCAGCCCATCCCCAGCGAGCTACCAGAGGCATCTCTCAAATATGCAAACTGGACCCTGTCATTTCCCACCAGACCTGGAATGAAAATGGAACTCCTCCCCTCAGCCTACAAGTCCTTGTGTGATCTGGTCCCTGCCTCCTTGTCTATCCACTTCATGCCGCTCTCCTCCACTCAGTATGTCAGTGGTCTTGGCTTTCTTTTAGTTCTTCAGACATGTCATGCTGGATATTGCTCAGGTGTAAATTGCAAAGGGGAAGTGGAGTTGGGTCCCTGGCACCTTGTGGGCCAGGTGGTCCTGCGGCCCATGGGAGCCCCACCACAGTAGTACGTTAGTACTATATAAGTACATTAGTATTTACAGTGATCAATTGTAGTGTATCTAGTATACTAGAATTTGTTTTTGATTAGTAGAAAAGCAATTATTCATAAAGCTCAAAATAGAGGCAAAATTGTGAATGAAAAGGAAAGATAGGTTTCTTACAGAGAAGGTAATTTTAATACAGACGAGATTGGTCCAAGTTCTGCCATTTGGATTGCTAGATCATCTAGCAGAACTACCATTTCAATAATCTCAATGACAGTATAGCACTGGATTCCTGGGACAGTAGTATAAATTAAATTTACTGCAAATGTTATTGCAGAGAATATGGAAAGAGATCTATAATTTGTGCTTGTTCAAGTTTAGTTAGGAGAAAATTTAAGATTCTTTGACAAATCATAACAAAAGTGATCTATATAATATGGCTATATTGCCAGTTGCCAAAAATTTCACTTTACCATTACTTCATCAGGATCCTTGAATTATAGGGACATGATTCCACTTGTGGGAAAAAATATTGTATTAATCAACTTGAATGTTACCCCTGTAAGGAGGTGCTTTGCAGTGTTTGGCAGTTAACTTTTTAGAGAAATGTATTAGCTTTTATTTCTTTTTCCTAATATTGAGAACCTGTAGTTGGTACAACATAAGGTTGTTGGTAATCCCTGCTGTAACATAAGACTGTAATTATAGCAGATGGAATTTATTATATTAATGCTTACCAATTTTAACGTGCATGCATATATATTAACTGATCAAATACTCCATATCTCAAGAACTACCTGTGATATAACTGAAATATAACTTTATATCTATTTATCTATCAATCATCTATCAATCTATATTCTTGCTTACCTAATTAATTTTATCTACAATAAAATTAGAATCAGTGTGTATTTTTCTGGTTCAGTTTTTGCCATGAAAATGTTCATCCTGTATCATTACTATTAAATTTTCTCTCTGTCTTAGATAAGACCCTGAGAATTCAACACACTGTCTGAAACACAAGGGAATAAGTCAGAGATTGTGAAACTATCAATTTCACCTCCCTCTGCACCTCCAGTTGGGTGCGTTGACACACAGCCCTCCCAAACCATCTTTTCTGCTAGGTAGTGAAGCAACGAAAGGCCACCTCCACACCACAGCAAATGCTAAGTTCTCATCATGTTGAGAAACTACGACATGCCTGGCCCTCTTTCAAGAGCTTTAATCTTTTTAGCAATCCTATTGGTAGATACTGTGTTAAAATGAGGAAACTGAGGTGCAGAGACTAGCAAATGTATCCCAGATAACCTAGCTAGAGAGGAGTCAGGATTCAAAAACTATTTTGAAGGGGTAAGCTGGGAAAGTTGAGAGTTAACTCTGTGTCTTGGTTTCTAAGCAAATGAAAGCAAACAGATGTCCATAACATCCTTAGGACCTCTTCCAGGTGTTGCTTCTGAGAAGTGGCTGTGTGTGCACATTATTGATGCTACAAAATGGTTTTCTAGTAGCTGCTAACATCTCTGACATTTTAAGATGCTGTGTACTTAAATCCTATGGTAGGCTTCAAAACTTAGAACCCTCCAAACATATCAGAGCCGTCACCCTACTGGAAGATTATTTCAATCAAATTTTCCTTTTATCATTGTAATGTTTTCAGATGTCAGGTTTTTACTTGTAAATGAGTCATCTCCAAGCTTATTAAACTTCTTAAATTTTCAGGGCTTTATCTTTGAATTGTGATGCTGTACAATTTTCCTTTGATAACCTGCCTTAATTCAATCACCTATGAATCAACATGAGTCTTTTAACTATATAATTTTCTTGTGTATACGTTCTTTGGATCAACCCTTAAAAATTACTACATTTGCTAAGAATTATTTTTATTCCTTTTATTCTTTTTAGCATGAATTACACCCCTTCTCATTTTTGGGTGCTAATAAATGGATTCATACATTGTTCTCAGTTTTGAGAATTTTACAGATTTCCACTGTCTTTCCATCTAATCTTAATCTTTTCAGAAAGGACTGCCTACAACAAGCATCAGACTAGAGGCCTAGCTATCCTAAATTAAAAAGCGGAATTTGGAGGAGGCAGTTTTATATTACTCAGGGTCCTAATAATAGTGAAATCATAAAAAGGAAAAAAATAGATCAAAATCTTTTTTATTATCTAAAATCCTCAATTCTTCAAAAAATAGCTATAAGAAGTAATTACTTCAGCAACTTACATATCAGAAGTTTTTTTTTTTTCCTTATGGAATGGAAGATTTGGCTCTAGAAAAGAACATCACAAAAGGTTTAAAAAGTAAGAAGGAAAGACATGCTTTTATTTCTAATGTTCTGTCAGTCCTGTTTTGCCATACCCATCACTCTGCTCTTAGGAGGAATTTGATGACTGTCATTACTATAGACATTTGCAGTTTGAGGGCAGAGAAAACCATGGGAGAAAATAGGACTTGTTAGAAACAAACTTTTCATTGGACAGATTTATTTATTCCTAGTCACGCTCCATAGACTGCATTGTTGAACATTATTGGCTAGCTTCCCCTAGAATTTCATTCACTGAAGAGCAAGAATATCACCTCGGACAGAGAAGCTTAAACACTTGTTGAATGATGGCCTTTCTGACCAGTGTGTAGTTTTGATTTGCATTTATCTGATAATGAGAGATATTGAGCATTTCTTCATGTGCCTGTTGGCCATTTGTATGTCTTCATTGGAGAAATGCGTGTTCAGGTCTTCTGCCCATTTTTGGATTGGGTTGTTTGTTTTTTGGTTATTAAGTTGTATGAGCTGATTATGTAGTCTGGAAATGAAGCCTCTGTCAGTCGAATCATTTGCGAGTATTTTCGCCCATTCAGTCGGTTGTCTTTTTGTTTTGCTTATGGTTTCCTTTGCTGTGCGGAAGCTTGTGAGTTCAGTTAGGTCCCATTTGTTTGTTTACTTGTGCTTTTCTTTCTGTTGCTGGGGTAGACTGCCCTAGGAGAACATTGCTGAGATGTATGTCAGGTAATGTTTAGCCTATATCTTCTAAGAGGTTTATATAAGCACAGTGCACTGCCAAGAGCACTAGGGTATTTTCCTGTTTTTATTAGCCTGGCTTCCCTAATAGATCCCCATAAATCCTGTGCCTTTGCAAAAACTGGGAAAGAGGTTACTTTCAGGGTTGGTGTATCTTTATGTGGGCTTCGTGGAACAGCTGGACGATGATTCTTGAATGGGACCCATAGTTTAACAACAGCAGAGATGATATTATAGAGTTAATTTACTGTCCAGCTTATAGCTGTCAGTAAATTGGACCTATTTCCTGGGGATAAAACTGATGATTTTGAAAGCCAAATCAGGATTTTTTTCCCCTTGATGTATTAGTGTATGTGGGATTTCTTTGTATTTCAAAGAGATTTGTGGTTGCTTCTAGTGTAAGTAATATTTATTACATATATGTTCAAGTCATTTTTTTTTTAGATGTCATGTTAATAACTGTTACAGAAGAGATTAAGACACACAGTTCTGGACAGCTTGTTTGCCTACTGTTTGATTAAGTTAACAAAGACTATAAAATATTCTAATAGAAAAGGCCAGATTTAAATAAAATCCTGTCGAGTTTTCTTATAGAAAAACTGTTTGCAAGTGTCCTCAAATTCAATTTTTAGAGAATTTTTGGGATTCTGTTGTTGTTGATTTGTTGTTGTTGTTGTTGTTAAATGGCAGTCAGAGAGTTTTTTTTTCTTGCCAGATTTGATCCTTGCATTGTTTCCTGGCTATTGTTTGTAGAAACAAATAGATTCTGAATTATAAATACCAAAGTCCTTTGGGACTGAGCATAGAATGAGGGCGGTAAGGGGCAAGATGGGGAAAGGAAGAAGAGAGGAAGGAGACAGACTGGCACATTGTCTTTGCTTCATAGCCAGAGTAATTCTTTCTGATACTGAGCTACTTTGAAAATAAAATAGTACAAGCTAATAATATCAAATACAATATAGGCTCTGTGTGTGAAGAGGTGATACAGCAAATTCCTTCAATGTTTTATGCCCAAACACACTATGATTTCCCACTTGGCTTTAGCTTCTATTGTCCTTCAGCTGTTGCTACATGTCTGTAGGTCTCACAAGTGGAGAAAAGCAGAGGGAGGGCAGATAAGGTAGAGCAGAGAGAAAGGAAGAGAAGAGGACTTAGGAAGCCAGGCTGAGAAGCTAAGGGAGCCCTTTTCTATCTAGCGGGCATGTTTGTGGTTCACAGTTCTCAAACGCACAGTGGCCCCACATGCAAGTGGCAAGGAGAAATGCACTTGTCTTCAGCTCCCCAGCTATTCTCCCTTGTCCCCAGGTCTGATTTCTAGGTTGCTGTAAATAGCTCAAGACCTTCTGAATATACCATGAAAACAACCATAGTATATAGAAATTGGGGATAAGAAATTAAACTAAAAACCACCTACCCTCAAGTAAGTATAATAATCCACTTCTGTCAGAATGGGTTTCTGTGTTTTTTCCATATGTATCTCTTTCAATATAATTTGACAATACTATTTAGAAAAATGATATGTAGCACACTGACGAATGACTGAAAAAAACCTTATAAAGGGGAAAATGCCAGTGTTCTTGGTGGAGAACATTTTCACATGTCTAGTGGTATCAAGACAAAAGAGGCTTTCCTACTACATAGTCAGATTTTTCTCAAGATGATCTTGTGAACAGAAGTTCTTTTCTCTGGTGAGGATTTTTCAATGTGTAACACCTTGCCGTGAATGATGTATAAAAGCTGGGTAGTTTGTACCATGAAATTTAGCCTTGAATAATAACTTGGGGCATGTTCAATGTACAGTTAAACACATGATATTGTTATTAATGTTTTCCTGAAAAGCCATAATGTGCCCTTTATGATCAGACCATCTTTCTTATATTGGGAGATTCACAGACAGATTAGTGAAGAAAGAGAATTTTCCTCTATTAGCAAAGCTAACATCACTAAAAAGGTGGAGTCCCGAAGTTTTCAAGTGACACGGCTGAAGTGACGTAGCCTGTTATAGCTTCTAAACAATAGTCACACAGGCAAACAGCTATAGTCTTGCCTGGTCCAGTACAGTAACAATTAGTCATCAAGCATGACATGGCTAGACAAAATTGAGATGTTCCATTAAGTATAAAACACACACTGGATTTCAAAGGCTTAGTACAGAAGAAAGAATGCAAAAAGATCTCATTAATCTTTTTGTATTTAATACATGTTGAAATATTATTTTAGATAGATTGGGTTAAGTAAAAATACTATTACATGTCATTTCTCCTGTTTATTTTTACTTTTTATAATGTGGTTATAATCATTGTAAATTATACATGTGACTTGTGTTGCATTTACTTTGTATGGCCCTGCTCTGTAGAAAGACAGAACTCAAGCGATATGTCTGAGTCTGACACATGACACCAGAGAGAGACATTTCTTAAAATACACTTGTTTCAGCAACTCCACTTAATCCCTTAGTAAGTTATCATTTTACAAAAAACTATGTATGCTAAACTCTGCTGCTTGCTAAAGCCGTAACTGGTTTGACAGAAAACTTGAAGAAATTTAAACCTCTACTTACTAATGTTTCATACAAGTAAGATGTAAAAAAATTCCACATCATTTCCTTACTTTGGCTCAATCACGCCTTTAGGGAATTATTTTTTTCCTCTATCAATACTTAATACTTAGAATCTGCACTCACACTAAACAAACTGCACTCATCTATTCATTCATTCATTCAGCAAACAATAAATTGTGCACCAACTATGATTCAAGGATGCCTCTGGATATCAGGAAAGCAAAATCCATGCCTTCCCAGAGCTGATGTTCTTTGTAGTGGTATAACACAAAGAAATACGCAAAATAAGATCACTTGAAATAATGAAGGACTCTGAAGACAGTGAGTCTGTAAAAGAGATAATAGTCATTACCACAGGGATGGTGAACAGTATTTTCCACAGGAGAGTCAAAAGCTTTCAGCAGAAATGAGCTTGAATTAAAACCCAACTGATTAAAAATGAAACCAAAAATACCCCAGCCAAGTGCTGATGGGAGTGGACCAGGTCTCAGGAGACAGAGAGAGCCCAGCATGGCAAGTTATAGCTGGAGGGTTAGAGGAGTTAGATCTTGTTAGGGACACAGTGGGGAGGGTGCCTGGTTAGGGTTGTGAAGAAGCAGGTCAAGAGAGGTAAGCCTTTACCAGCAGTGCAGATTTTATCCTGCCTAGAACAGGAAGACGAATGAGGGCCTCAGCAACAGTGACAGGTTCTGATAGTTTTAAAATAGGGGTTGGCAAACTCTGCCCAGTGGGTTTACCCTCAGTTTGTGTTAATAAAATTTATTGGAGCACAGCCGTGCACATGCCTTGAGCTATGCTCAGTGAGTGGCTAGTTTCATGCTTGATTTCATACTTTCTTACTATGACACCAGAGTTGAGTAGTTGTAACAAAGATAATATGGCCTGAAAGCCTGAAATACCGTTTATCTGGTCCTATGAGAAAAAGTTGGCCAAACCCTGTGAAGACCACTTTAGCAGCTGTATGAAGCATGGGCTGTAGGGAGGAGGTGAGAGGGGAAGCTGACCACTCAGGAGATTATTTAGAGGTCCTGGCAGGAGATGACGAGGCTGAGACTAGGGCAAAAGTGGGTGATGAAATGTGGGCAGATTCTGGAAAGTGTGTGTTGTAAGACCTGTGGAGAAGAATCACAGAGAGAGTGGGAAAGTCATATTCTGCAGCCAGAGGTGAGCTGATGCTCTTTACAATTCTTGGAGTCCATATTTGAAACATTTCATCTTTATATGGTAAAAGCTGTATAGCTTAGTGAAAAATGCTGTAACAGTTATTTTCAAAGCCACACTTCCCTGATTCTAGTAATTGCCCAGGTGCTCTGCAGAATGAAACAACACACCAGCAGGTGAAAGTCTCCTGATCTGTTTTGGTGTGACTGTGTCAGTGTTTATTTCTGAAGACATTTTCCTCAGACTGTCCCCAATACTGAATTAAGCAGAAAGCAAGAAATAAGAGCAGAATAATCTAAATGAAAACATCAACATAGAAGCTCTGATTCCATTTTGCAAACAAGACTTTTTTCTCATCAACATTAGTCTGAAAGAAAAGATAATTTCAGGAAGCAAATCCATTTGGGGTCCCTCACAGCACGAATGTTAATGAGGAAGCAGAAGACCAAAGGGTCTTCAGGTACAAGAGATTGAATTCTGGTCTTAGGTGGTTAGTTGTCCTTAAGCTGTAAAGCATGTGACTCTGATGAATAGAAAGATGGAGGCCATTGTGTGGGGATGGCCACAGGGGAAGGAATGACTTTGCCAGCCACACAGAGAATGCAAGCAGGGAGCCGGACTTCCAGCTGACCATCCTCAAAAAGTTGGGAGAATGGAGGCCACTGAAAGTTCTCAGGGAACAAACCTATTTTAGAATAAAAGACAGGGAAGGGAGATGTTACAGATTTGCAGAGCTACAAGTATGTGACCTCAGAAGGTTTAAGGAATTTTCTCTGCCATACTCTAAGGAAAGGAAAATAGGACTTCAAATTAGGTTTTCTAGACCTCTACTTTGTACTATGTGGACAAGGTCAGCATATTCAGAATTATGTGGGTGAAGTTTTCCCCATCTGGTTCAGGTTAGAGAGGTCATTAGGAGGGAGTTGTATCAAACGGAGGAATCTCAAAGCCAGTTTTATGGGTGTCCCAGATTGCAGGAGACCCAAACCTAGGATCTGCCATCCCAGCCAGAGGAGGATGGGCACGCGCTGATGCCACCACTGCCTGCTGTCCTCCCTGGGGCCGCATGCTCATCCTGGCAGGTCCCTGTGCCCAGGGCCTGCCGCCCTTGGTGTTCGGATCACCACGTGTGCTATCACCCACCCAAGGCCCAGTGGCGAGTGGCCTGCGGCCCGGGACCACCCTGACCCCCTTGCTCAGATGAGGCCCTGGGCACAGAGGTGCTGGGGGGTGCAGGGCGCTCTGGTAGGAACTGGCACAGCCTCCAGCCCCACCCGTGGCGCCCCGGAGGAGCCTCAGACACTGGGCCGTGTGTCCCCGCACTGCTTGGGATCCCTGTCTGGTGGCTGTGACTATGATGACCTGAGCGCAGACTGCCCCACCCCTGGTAGGATGAGGAGTGAGAGGAGTCAGCTTGGGTTAGGGGTGCAGTCGTTGTGAGAGGGGATCCCGTGGTGAGGGGGGCCAGGTTGAGGAGTGAGGGTCCAGTCAGAGTGGAAGTCACCTGGCTGAAGTGTGAGGAGGCCGTCCTGGGGTGAGGGGCGCTCGGAGTAGGGGGACCCGGTTGAGGGGTGGGGGTAATCCTGGGGTGAGGGGTGAGGGGACCCGGGGTGAGGCATGAGGGGTCAGCTTGTTTGCAGGGGCTGTAGCTTAGAACCTAGTAGGGCATAGTGTGTGGGGGGACCTCAGTATGAGGAGAAGGAGCCCTGTCTTGGGGATCAGGTCAGGAATCAGGCCTGGCCGGGGTGGGGTGCGGGGGCCGTGACGGGGGGGTGAGGGGGTTGTGTGGCGGCCAGTGGAGGGAATGGGACTGTGGCGTGCGGCCTGGCCGGGGGCCTGTGGTGGTTGTGATGGGTGCTGGGACCCTGTTGGTGTCTGGGTGGGGGCATTGGGGTTGGGAACCCAGCTGGCCAGTCCTGGGCCACGGGGTGGGCCAGCCCCACCACCCCACGGCCTGGCCTCGCATGGCCGGGCTTGGCTCCTCTTGGCCCCGCTCGCAGTGTCCCATAGTGCGGGAGCCCCAGCCCGAGCATCAGTGCTGCCAGCGGCAGGGGGAGGGGCGCGCACGCGGAGGCGCTAGCGCGAAGACGCGGGACCGCGCTCAGAGCGTGTGGAAGCTGGGCCGGAGCCGAGTGCTCCTGGCCCAGCTCCCAGAGGAGGAACACGGCCTGAGGTCTGGGCCACCGCGTGCCTTCGCCTGTGCTGCTGTCGCCTGGCAGGTAAAGGGGGCGCGCAGATCGGGGAGCCGGTGGTTGAGGCCTGGGCTGCGTTGGGAAGGCGCACAGGTACGGAGGGCTGCGTAGGTGAGGCCCGGGCCACGTGGCCTGTTAGGACCCTGAGGGGGGTCCAGGGCCCCGCCCTGGTTTATGGTGGATCGCCCCCGCCATTAGTAGTTACTGAACCCCGGTGTCTTCATCGCCGCTCACACGTGGGTTTGGGAAAGTGGGAGCAGCCCCAGGAGGTGGGAGGGCGCCCGACTGGCCTTGGAGCACCTCCGACTGGCCCTCAGGCCATGGCCTTCCTGCTTAGGTGCACCTGCCTGGCAACTGTAGCCCTCCCTGGACCCTCCAGGTTGGAGTAACAGATGAGGCCCGGGCTTTTGGGAACTCATTGGCCTGCCCCCAAGATTAAAATGTTTTGGCAAATCTAGTTTCAGTCTTTGGAAGAATCTCCAAACTGTTTTTCACAGTGGCTGCGCCAAACTACATTGTCACCAACAGTGTAGGACGGTCCCCTTTTCTCCACAGCCTTTCCAGCATTTCTCCTTCGTGGGCTTTTGTTGAATGATGGCCTTTCTGACTTGTGTGTAGTTTTGATTTGCACTTATCTGATAATGAGAGATACTGAGCATTTCTTCATATGCCTGTTGGCCATTTGTATGTCTTCATTGGAGAAATGCGTGTTCAGGTCTTTTGCCCATTTTTGGATTGGGTTGTTTGTTTTTTGGTTATTAAGTTGTATGAGCTGATTATGTGGTCTGGAAATGAAGCCTCTGTCAGTCGAATCATTTGCGAGTATTTTCTCCCATTCAGTCGGTTGTCTTTTTGTTTTGCTTGTGGTTTCCTTTGCTGTGCAGAAGCTTGTGAGTTCAGTTAGGTCCCATTTGTTTGTTTACTTGTGCTTTTCTTTTTGTTGCTGGGGTAGACTGCCCTAGGAGAACGTTACTGAGATTTATGTGAGATAATGTTTTGCCTATGTTTTCTTCTAAGAGGTTTGTAGATTCTAGACTTCTGTTTAAGTCTTTAAGCCATTTTGAATTTATTTTCGTGTACGGTGTGAGGGAGTCATCTAACTTCATTGATTTCCATGCAGCTGCCCAGTTTTCCCAACAGCATTTGCTGAAGAGGCTGTTCCCTTCATTGTATGTTCTTGCCTCCTTTGTCAAATATTGATTGACCAAAAGTTTATGGATTTGTTTCTGAGCTCTCATTTCTGTTCTATTGATCCGTATGTCTGTTTTTGTACCAATATCGTGCTGTTTAGATTGTAGGTCTGTAGTACTGCCTGAAGTCTGGGAGGGATATTCCTCCAGCTTTGTTCTTTTTCTTGAGTAATGCTTTGGTAATTCTGGGTCTTTTGTGATTCCATATAAATTTTAGGATGATTTGTTCTAGTTCTGTGAAAATTGTCCTGGGCGATTTGATAGGGATGTGCATTCAGTCTATAGATTGCCCTGGGCAGGTATGGCCATTTTAACAATATTAATTCTTCTAATACAAGGTCATAGGGTATCTTTCCATTTCTCTAAGTCATCTTTAATTTCCTTAGTCAGTGTTTTGTAGTTTTCCACATATACATCTTTCACATCTTTGGTTACATTTATTCCGTATTGTATTTTTTGGAAGCAATTTTAAAAGGCAATGTTTCTTTACTTTCTTTTCTTGTTGATTCATTGTTATTGTAAAGAAATGTAACTAATTTGTGTATGTTAATCTTGTGTGTTGCTGCCTTGCTAAATTCTTTAATATATCTAGATTTTGTGTGTGTGTGTGTGGTGGTTTCATGGTTCTGTATATACAGTATGTCATCCACATGTAATGACAGTTATACCTCATCTCTTCCAGTTTGGATCTCTTTCATTTCTTTTTCTTGCCTGATTGCTGTGGCTAGGACTTCCAGGACCATGTTGAATAGAAGTGGTTAAAGTGGGCCTCTTATCTTGTTACAGATTTTAGTGGAATAGTTTTCAGTTTTTCACTGTTGAGTATTGTGCTGACTATAGGTTTCTCATAAATAGCTTTTATTATGTTGAAATATGTTCTCTGTATGCCCACTTTGTTATGAGTTTTTATCATAAATGGCTGAATTTTGTCATGCTTTTTTGTCATAGTGTTGAGATAACTATGTGGTTTTTGTCCTTTATTTTGTGGCTGTGGTATGTCACATTGATTGATTTGTGTATTTTGAACAATCCTTGTGTCCCTGGGGATGAATGCAGCTTGATCACGGTGTATGATTTATGTGTTGTTGGATTCTGTTTGCTAATATTTTGTTGAGGATTTTTACATGTATGTTCATCAGTGATATTGGCCTGTAATTTTAGTTTTTGGTAGTGTCTCTGATTTTGGTATCAGGGTAATGGTGGCTTCATAGAATAAGTTTAGGAGTACTCATTCCTTTTCAGTCTTTTTAGAGTTAGAGAAGGATGGGTGTAAGTTCTTTGTATGTTTCATAGAATTTCTGAGTGAAGCCATCTGGTCTTGGGCTTTTGTTTGGAGGGAGGTTTTTGCTAATTGCTAATTACTGCTAATTCTCTTTCATTTCTAGTGATTGGTCTATTCAAGTGGTCTGTTTCTTCTTATTCAGTCTTGATTATGTTTTAAGAAACTTGTCCATTTCTCTTAGGTTGTCCAGTTTGTTTCCATATAGTTGTTCACAGTATTCTGTTATGATATTTTGTATTTCTGTGGTATTGGTTTTAGGAGCTTAGTTCTTTAATGTTTTTCAGATTGGCCTAGCGTAATTCACATTCAGTAAAGCAATGGTTTATAGTTATTAAACTGAGCAAGTAGATTATTTTTAGACATTACTGTCTTGAGCCTTTGCCCAAAAATGAAGTGTGAATCCTCACATCCGTTCCAAAAGGTTTTGTTTCAGTGAGGGCTTAGAAGCAAGACAGGAGCCTGGGGTTGTTCCTAGGAAAACATGGTGGGTGGGAATGCACATGCTCATTGAGGGGGATGTCCACAATTCATTCACCTAGAAACTTTAGTATGTTAATTTATTCATTGATCTATCTTGACATAGCTTATCTCTGGACATTTTTTCCTGTTACATTGATGGACATATCTTTTTTTTTTTTTACCAATACCATACTGTGTTTATTACTTTTGCTTTATAGTAAGTCTTGAAATCAAACAGTATAAGTCTTCCAACTTAGTTTTTTTTCCAAAATTGTTTGAACTATTCTAGGTCTAGTCTTCTTTAATTTCTTCCAGCATTATTTTATACGTTTCAGAGTAGAGCTCTTTCACATGTATCTGTAGAATTTATTCCTGAGTAGTTAATATTTTCATACCATTGTAAATGATATTTTCAAAATTATAGCTTCCAACTGTTCATGTCTGACACATAGGAGTATAGTTGATTTTTATACAGACCTTCTTGCAGCTTTGCTAA
Organism: Vicugna pacos; assembly: GCF_048564905.1. Classification (NCBI taxonomy): domain Eukaryota; kingdom Metazoa; phylum Chordata; class Mammalia; order Artiodactyla; family Camelidae; genus Vicugna; species Vicugna pacos. Next base: position 5,739,228 of record NC_133001.1, on the reverse strand, counting down.
ATTCGCATATTCATTCTAATACCATTTTTTGTAGATTTCTTAGATTTTCTATTTTAATCATATCTGTGAATGAAGAAAGTTTTATATCTTCCTTTTTTTATTCATATATATGATTATGTGTGTGTGTGTGTGTGTGTGTGTATTTATTTATTTATTTACTTATTTACTTACTTATTTTTTTGCTTTTTTTCACTGGCCAGGATCTCTAGTCCATTTTGAATAGAAGTAGTGGGAAGTCCTTGCTGTATTCTCAGTGTTAAGGGCAAACATTCACTCTTTCACTGTTAAGTATGAAGTTAGGTGTAAGTTTTTCATGTGTGCCCTTTATTACGCAGAGGAAATTCCTTTTAATCCTAGTTTGTTAAATTTTTTTTTTCTTTTTTAAAGTCATGATTAGATACTGAATTTTACCTCATGCTTTTTCCACATTTATTGGTAGGATCTTATGGTTTTTCTTTTAATATGAAATGCATTGATTGATTTTCAGTGTTAAACTTACAACCTTGCATTCTTAAGGTAAAATCTTTGTCTGATTTTGGTATTAGAAGAGTGGTTGTCTCTTAAAATGAATTGGAAAGTGTTCCCTTTTCTGCTTTTTGGTAGGATTTGTATTCTTTCTCAGAGATTTGGTGAAATTCAGCAGTGAATGCAGAGCCTGGAGTTTTCTTTGAGAAGCTTTTAACTACTTATTTAATTCATTTGATAGACAGAGTGCTGTTTGTTACTGGCTTTTTTATTTTTTCTTGAGTGAGTTTTGGTATTTTGGGTGTTTCCAGAAATTTTTCCATTTCCTCTAAGTTGTCAAAAGTTTGTGAGCATAAATGTGTTTTATTATTCTCTTTTTAATACATGTATGATCTGTAGTGTTTTTGTTTTTATTCCTAATGTTGATAATTTGTCATTTCTTTTTTTCTTTATTAGTCTGGCTAGAGACATATGATGTCATTGATTCCTTAAAAAGTTAATGTTTGGTATCACTGATTTTTTTCCCTATTGCTTTTATGTTTTTAGTTCCATAATTTCTACTCTTTATCATTTCTTTCTGATTATTGTGGGTTTAATTTGTTCCTCTCCTGGTAACTTAAGATGAAAGCTTCGGTCATTTATTTGAGACTTTTCTTCTTTCCTAATATAAACATTAAAAAAGAATAAATTTCCTGCAGACAACTGTTTTAGCTACATATAACGCTGCTTTTTTTTTAACATTCCGTTGAAAATCCCTTTTTATTTTATCTTGTGATTTCTTCTTTGACCTTCAGAGTTTATTTAGAAGTGAATTATTTAGTTCCCAAGTATTTGGAGGACTTATCAGTTATTGTCTTAACTTAATCTTTTTGTGGTCAGAGAAACGACTTGGTATGATTTCAGTTCTCTTCAAATTTATTGAGTTGTTTTATGGCCTAGAACATGATCTGTTGTGGTGAATGTTTTAAGTGTATGTGAAAAGAATGTTTATATGCTGGTTTGGGGTAGTGTATTCCGTAAATGCCCGTTAGATCAAGGTGGTCAGCTTCATTTTGTGACCTCTTGTTCTGTCAATTATTGTGAAACAAATGTTTAGCTGTCCAGCTGTAATTGTGGATGTCTCTTCTGTTCTGTTTTTGCTTCCTGTATTTTGAAGTTCACTACTAACAGACATTTAAGGTTGTCCTGTCCTCTTGGTCCCTTAAGTCCTTTGTTAGTATGGAATGTCTCTCTCCATCCTGAGTGTTTTTTGAGCTGATATTAATGTAGTTATCCCAGCTTTCTTTTGATTAGTGTTTTTGTGGGATGTCTTTTTTCCTTCCTTGTACTTTTAACCTGTCTCTGTCTCTGTGGAATCTGTGTCTGTATGTGTGTAGACAGCATGGAGTGTTCGGTCTTGTTTTTGTTGTTGTTGCTGCTGTTTGATCCAGTCTGCCCATCTCTGCCTTTTATTTGAGATTCTTTTAGAAAAGACCATTTCATATAATATAATTATGATTTGTTTGGATTTCAAGCTGCCCTTAGTGTGACTAGTTTTCTGTTTGTCCTGTGTGTTCTTTGTGTCCTTTCCCCTCTTACCTGCCCTCTTTTGAGTTAAGTTTTTATTGTTGTTTAAATGAACCCCTTTTATCTGCACTCCTGGCTTATGAGCTCTGCCTCTGTTGTTTTACAATGGTTGCTCTAGACTTTGCACATCGTTAACTGATTATAGCCGATCTTTAGATAATACACCAGTTTACATAGAGTGTATGGTCCTTGAAACAATAAACTTCCATTTCTCCCTCCATATTTAGTCCTCCTTTACTTCTTCATATGTATGTTCCCCCACAATACGTTATTGTTAGTGTGCTTTAAATCACCATTATCTTTTAAAAATACTAAAAGTGAGAAAAGATCTTTATATTTACTCCAGTATCGATAATTTCCAGCTCAGCGATTCCTTTAAATTCTCTCTAGATGGTGTCATTGTCTTTTCACTTGATGAACTTTCTTTTGACATGTCTCACAGTGCAGCCCTGCTGGCAGTGAATCCTCTAAGTTTGTGTTTGTGTGGTATTGCATCACCTTCACTTGTACTTGGAGTGGAGTTCTAGGATGCTAGCCTTCCCCTCTCGTGTTAAGGACGCCCCTCCATTGTCTCCTGTCATACATCGTTTCTGAAAAGCAGTTTGCTCTCATTCTGTCAGTGTTCTTTTTAGTGTGTTTTTTCCTCTGATTTTTAAATTCATTTCTTTATCACTAATTTTGATGTGATGTACCTTCATGTGGTTTTTCTTTATATTTATTCTGCTTAGGATTTGTTAAGTTTTCTTGAATCTGTGGGATTATGGTTTTTATCATCTTGAAAAAATTTAGTCATTACTTAAACATTATTTCTCCTGTCCTCTCCCTCTCTCCTATTTTTGACCCCAATGACATGTGTGTTATTCAACTGAATATTGTCCCACCAGTCGCTGATACTTTGTTAATTTATGTTTCAGTCTTTCTTGGTCTCTCTGTGCTTCATATTGGACAGTTTTTATTGTTGTTTCTTAAAATTTCCTGATCTTCTGCAATGTCTATTCTGCTATTAACCTGTGTATTTTTTATTTCCAAACTTGTACTTTCCTTTGCTAGAAGTGCAGCTGGATTTGTTTACTTTGTATCTACCATTTCTCTGCTTCCTTTTGCTTTACCTTCTTACTACATGAAATATATTTATAATAACTTCATAATAGCTTTGTTGAGACCTAATCATACAGGTATATAATTTACTCACTTAAAGTGTATAAGTCAATGTCTTTTAGTAACAGAGTTGTTCAGCCACACCCACAATCTAAATTTTAGATTATTTTCATCACCCCTCAGAGAAACTCTGTCCCCATTAGCAGTCACTCCCCATTCTGTCCTCCTCTCCAGCCCAGGCAACCACTAATCATCTTTCTGTCTATAGATTTGATTCCTCCGGACACCTCATGTAAATGGATCATATGTGCTCTTTTGTGACTACTTTTTTTCCCCCACTTAGCATAGTGGTTTCAAGGTTCATCCACACTGTAGCATGCTCAGTACTTCATCCCTTTTTATTGCTGAATAATACTCCACTGTATGATATACTACATTTTACTCATTTTGTCAGTTGGTGGACATTTGGATTGTTTCTCCTTTTTGGCTGTTACGAATGATGCTGCTGTGAACACTTGTGTACAGGCCTTTGTGTGGACATAACTTTTCATTTCTCTTGGGTATGTACCTAGGAGTGGAGTTGCTGGGTCGTATGATAACCCTATGTTTAACCTTTTAAGGAATCGCCAAACTTTTCCGCAAGAAGCTATACCAGTATAATATTGTTTAATGCTCTTGTCTGCTAATTCCGTTATCTCTTGTCTGAGTCTGTTTCTGTTGATTGCTTTTTCTGCTGGTTATGGGTCATAATTTCTTCTTCCTTTGCCTGCCTGATGATTTTTGCTTGGATATCAGACATACATTGTTGGGTGCCAGATTTTGTTGTACTCCTTCAAATAGTGCTGGACTTTGTTCTGGCATGCAGTTAAGTTACTGGGACTTAGTTGTATCATTTTGTAGCTAGTTTTTAGGCTTTGTTAGGGTGGGTCTAGGACAGCTGTTAGTTTAGAGATGATTTAGCTCCATTATTAAGGTGGTGATCTTCTGAGGATTGTGTCTGCTGCCGTGTGTGTTAGGAATCATTTCCACTCTTGGTGGTGGAGCCATGAACTCGTCCTGGCCCTGTGTGAGCTCTGGGCTTCTTAGACCAACTGTTCTCTGGTGCTTGTCTCCCCAGCTTTATTTTTTTAAATATATTTTTATTAAAGTATAGTCAGTTTACAGTGTTGTGCCAATTTCTGGTGTACAGCACAATGCTTCAGTCGTATAGGAACATACATGTATTTGTTTTTATATTTTTTCACCCTAAGTTACTACAAGATACTGAATAAAGTTCTCTGCTGTATAGTATAAACTTGTTGCTTTCCCAAAATTTAGATAGTCTCCTCTTAACACGGATCAGAATTCAGCCTGACTCTAGGGGACCTCTGTGCTGCCCCCTCCTCCCAGGGGTGCGGCACTGCCAAATCTAGCTGTCTTGGCCTCCGTGAATGTTGATCTCTACCCCTCAACTCTGTGACTGCTGTCCTCTGAGTTTCCCCTTCTCTGTGCTGTGGCTTGGAAACTGCCTCCTGGCACTAAGTTCAGGCTGTTATCAGGCGTGCCTCCCTAGTTTTACTGTTCTCAGAAATTCAGTTCTATGCTCAGTGGTAGAGCACATGCTTATTAGCATGCATGAGGTCCTGGGTTCAATCCCCAATACCTCCATTAAAGTAAAACAGATAAATCTAATTACCTCCCCCTCCCAAAGAAACAAACAAACAAAAAAGATCTTTTTTTCAGTTTTATTAGGTAGAATTGACAATATATTGCATGTAAATACATATATACAATATACTGCACATATTTTGTTAGTTTATGTATATGTATTGATTGTTCTAAGAACAGATTAGAGCTTTAGCTTTTTAAACTTAGTTATCAAAGGAATAAAGCCAACCAGAAAATAAGAATCAATAAAATGCAGTAATCTGATCATAAAGGACAGCCAAATATGCTTACACATATTTAAGAAGTCAGTCATTAAAGTTATAAATAATAAGTAGTTCACTTGTGTCCCCCCCTTTTTTTTTTTTAGATTTCACATATAAGTGATATATGGCATTTTTCTTTCTCTTTCTGGCCTACCTCAGTTAGAATGATGATCTCCAGGTCCATCCATGTTGCTTCAAATGGCATTACTTTATTCTTTTTTATGGCTGAGTAGTATTCCATTCTGTGTGTGTATGTATGTATTTATATGTATATGTGTGTGTATGTGTGTGTATATATATATATATGTATGTATATAGTCTCACAACTTCTTTATCCAGTCATCTGTTGATGGACATTTGGGTTGTTTCCACATCTTGGCTATTGTAAGTAGTGCTGCTGTGAACATTGGGGTGCATATGTTTTTGAATTTTATTTTCTCTGGGTATATGCACATGAGTGGAATTGCTGGATCACATGGAACCTCCATATTGTCCTCCATAGTGGCTGCACCAGTCTACAAACCAACCAACAGTGTAGAGGTTTTCCTTTTTTCTGCACCCTCTCCAGCATCTATCATTTGTAGACATTATAAAGATGGCCATTCTGGCTGGTGTGAGGTGATATCTCGTTGTAGTTTTGATCTACATTTCTCTGACCATTAGTGATGTTGAGCCAATTCATGTACCTATTGGTCATTTGTATGTGTTCATTGGTGAATTGCTTGTTTAGGTCTTGTCCCCGTTTTTAGATTGAGTTGCTTTTTTTTGATATTAAGAGGTGTGAGCTGTTTCTATATTTTGGAAATTAGTCCCTTTTTGGTCGCATCATTTGCAAGTATTTTCTCCCATTCTGTAGGTGGTTTTTTCATTTTGTTGGTGGTATCCTTATCTGTGCAAAAAAGTTTTTTAAGTTTAATTAGATCCCATTTATTTATTTTTGCTTTTATTTCAATTACTCCAGGAGCTGGTTCAAAAATATATTGCCAGGACTTACGTGTGGGAGTATACTGCCTATGCCCGTGAATGCGCGTGCAAGAGTAAAGGATCTGAAGCCTGGTGCTCCCCCAGGTGCGAGCCCCGCCCCTCTGCAGATGTCTCCTGCTGGCCTTCCCATCTGTGTGCCATGCGTGGCGCCTCCTGGGCGCCCAGTGCGCAGGCGCCATCCATAAAGCTCGATCATGCAAGGAGCTCCAGCGGGTCAGAGCGGCGGCAGCGGCGAGGATCCCTGGGCGGGCTGGCTGACGTGCGGTCAGGCCATGTCCACGGGCACCTGCTGAACTGGAGAGCCCAAGAATGTCTACACTGAGGAAGGTGCCAGCTGCCGGCCCAAAGCCGCGCTAGGACCCGGTGGGGGACGCGGGAGCCATTGGGGTTTTGGAGGCGGGGCGAGGGCTGTGCGGAGAAAAGGACAGCTGGGGCACCGCAGGGCTGCTGGTGGCGGGGGCACCCGTGGCAGCCTTGCGCGGGGCCCTGGCTCACGAGGCTCCCAGGGGTGCGGGAGCGAGCACCAAGCAGGGCTTCACGGAGAGGTGACTTTCTCCGCTCGGCCCCACGAGCTGGGGGACCCGAGGAAACCCGGGATGGGGCGCCGGCTGCCGAGGGGCTGTGCGCCCTGCTCAGGCTAGGTACCGCGAGGGGGTGGGGGCTGCAGCAAACTGCATCCTCTCTCCCCGCCCAGCGGGGACCGGTAGACAACCACTCTTGGGAATGGATGGAAGGCGCCGGGAGCCTGGGCTGCGCGAAAGGGGCGCGGGGCGCAGCGGGGAGGCTGGAGGAGCCACTCACGCCTTGTGTGACGTCCGCGGCGACCAGGGGGCTGACAGACTGCCCCGGGAGTGTGGCCTTGGGCTCTCCAAGTGGAAGGGGAGCACGGAGGCTTTTTGTGGGCAGTTCCTGAGCGAGGCTTAGAATTCTGTAAGGAGTCTCCCCTGGCAGCGGCGGTTGTTCTGGGCTGGTTGGCTAAAGGTAGCCGAAAGTTGTAATTATTACAGTCTTCCCAGCGAGGGGTGGGGGCGGCATGCATGGTGGCCCCCTGCTGGGTCAGGTGGGTGCCCGGTTCCTGGCACCCCCACCCTGTAGAACGTGCTGCATGGAGAGACGTGGAGTGGGGTGCACGTGATTCGGTGGGGGCCAGGGAAAGAGTCGGGGGTGGAGAGGGGCGGCAGGGCACAGATCCCAGGGGCGGTGGGTTTGCAGAGGGAGAGGGGCTAGAAAAAGCCCCAGGGGGCGACCTGTGTTGGAAACTAAAGAGCGGCTCCCTAGGTGCTCGCTCTCCTTTAGAAAGTGTTCTGGCCACCAGTGTGTTGCTTCCCCCATGAATGGCTACTTGGCAGGTCTCCGGATTCAGGACTTACCTGGCTCCTATGGAGTAAAAATAAAGTGACCATCAGGGATTCTTTGCTGTGATTAATGCTGCCAGTGCAGGCTGTGGGTGGTTTCGGAGCCGGAAATGTAACGGGCACCTGCTTTTTCTGTCATCAGAGGAGAACTTCAGACAAGGCTTTACCGAGGGGCCTCAGCTGGGGGGATCTTTGGGCTTTCCTCACAGTAACTGTGCCTCCTGGTGGACAGTGTATCTGATTGGAACTCGCAGTCCTGGTAATCTGTGACTTCAAGAAGACTCTTAGTTGCAGATGTGAAGTAATTGTATTAGTTATTAAAAAAACCCCTGGTGTCTCAGCATGGCCTGAAGGAGCCCAAGAGTCCCGTCGAAAAAGGAGTCTTTCACTCCCTCAAAGCTACCACCACAGAATCCTTTCCCCTTTCCCACACCTTGGAAGGAACAGCATTCAGGTTTGAGGTTAATGTACATTAAATCACTATTTTTATTTTACTTCCTGTGTGTTCTTTGCAGAAAATAATAGGTAACCAAAGCAAAAAAAATGGTGAAATAAGAAAAAATGGTCATTTGGGGCAGGTCAAGTTTTTGCTCTGGTGTTTAAAAAAATGTCATTAATCAGGAATTTCCAGTAGTCAAATTGGTGCAGGCAGCTGGGTGACTCACAGATGTGACTCTGATAGTAATTCTAGACTGTGTGACTTTCTCATGGCTTGGAAGGGAACGACTTAGAATATTTTTCACCCCACATCTGGCAACATGACCAGCAGGCTGTGGGGAGTATTCTGCCCAGGCACATCTGGGCTGGGAGGTCTGTGGACCCACTGAACAGGAACAGCATGAAGCACTCCCATCCTGGAGCACACTGCCCCTTTCCCCCACCACCTCGGTCCGCCCCAGGTCAGGAGTTCCACAAGTGGGAGCCTGCCTTTATTCTCCCTGAGCTCCTGTCAAGGGAGGCTACTTTGTGTCTATGAGCCCCTCCTGCCCCCTTGTGGCCTCCCCTCACTAATTTTCTCTGCTCTTGGTTAAGAAGTCCATAAGTGTTGAATAAATTATCCCAGTGATCAGGGTTAGCTTTAAGAGCACAGTGAATTCTTTATCAGATCATACAAAGTGATGACGTAATTGGAGGTTTCTCACCACAAAGATACTTTCTGAAATATGACGTCTAAGTTAACTTTCAATGCTGTTAATCATTTTCTCCCTTTCCTTCCAAAGAGCTTTGCACTTACAGTATAGCTGTCCTAAGTGGTGCTGCTGGAGACAGAAATAAACATGGGTTTATTTAGCAATGTTTTTGTGAGCTTTGGGTTTCCTGAGTTGTAAATGAATTAATAACAAAGTGTTTATTTTTATGTAGTTCAGATTACTTTGCATGATTTCTTCTCAGCGATGTAAATGTCTTCCTACGGCAATCTGTTGCTTCTCTTATTTTTGTCTACTTCATTTTTGAAGTTGGTGGAAATTTCACATTAAATATTAAAAGGAAAAAAGAACTTTGCCAAATTTGAGTCACATAGGATTCTGAACACCCAGAATCCAACCAGTTCTGAAACTAAATTCTCGTATTTTAAATTTGTTATAGGATTTGTTTTCTGTGGTTTTGACAGAGTGTCTCTCATCCTGTGCCTGCACGATGAAATTGAATAAATGCTGTAATCCTTTTCTATTTGAGGTAAACTTCATGGTTTCTTGGTTACTCAAGGAGTTGAATGATATACATGTTGATCATAGATTTTTAAAGGGAAATTAATCAAATGTGTTATTTATTGACCCTTGGAATGGATATGCTATAGTCATTCACTGGACACAATAAAAGTAACTGATTCATCATTTGGCCAGATGGAAGTCATATTTCAAGCATTGCCACATGTCAGTTATAAAAGAATTACGGGGCCACCAAATACGAAGTTAGCAGGCAAAGTATTCTCTGGTTAATCATTCTGATCAACCACAGGTTTACATATAAGTCATTTTTACTCAATAACCATCTTCCCATCTGATCGCCAAGTTTTCAAGTAGGTGTTGTTGTCTTTGGTCACAAAGCCTGTTCTGGGTGATTTCATGTTTATTCACGACAAACGCTCTGGTTTCTGGGAGCTAAGCTGTGGGCCTCGGGGTGGATGGTGGGGGTGCAGGGCTGCAGACTCCTCTTTATCTCCTGCGCCTGCTGTTAGAAGGGCTGTTGCGTTTACTGCATGTGCCCCTTCCAGGGCTTAACACCAGCTGCAAACAACAGGTCTGAGTCGATGTTGCTCTCCTGGGAAAGGCAGTGGGAGTCCACGTGCAAAGCCAGCTCTTTTTACTGTGTGGTCTGTGCGCTGGCCTCACCTGTGATAAGAGAGTCGGTCAGGCAGTCCCTCGAGGGGTCCCTCACTCTCAGCCTATTTCTGGCTGTTCCCACACTTCCCACGAGGGGCTTCAGTTAGGTGACTCTCAGGGAACACGTCTCCAGACTCGGTGCTGATGGTTTCTCCTGCTTGGGTGGACTGTGTGTGTTCTTGAAGGCTCTTTCTTGGAGGGTCTCCAAGGAGTTGAGCTCACTAGTCTGATTAGGACAACTTCTGTGGCCTGTGCCATCTGGCCTCCCAGGACAGCTGCACAGTGATTTCTCTGGAGAGCCAGCCTGGCCCACTTTTAGGATCTGGCTGTGGTGGGCCCACTCTCTGCTTGGAGGTGGGCTCTTAGTGGGCTCAGGAAGTCAGGACCCCACCCCTCTCTCAGGAGTAAGTTTCCCGGTGAGGAACATGGCATTTCTTTGGAGCCAAGAATGGTACTCGCCTTTGAGGGAAGTTTAGGAAGTAAATCTGAAGGATGTGGGGCCATCACTGCACAGCCTCTGAGAGTGAGGCATGGTGGCCAGCCTGGAAAGGAAACCGGTACCCAGGGCAGCAGGGGTTCTGTGGGCTCTTAAAAGCAACCAGACAGCACCTGTGAGTCTTCAGTTCATCCACTTGCTTGTTTCTCTAGTGATACTTTATTAAGAGTCATGGCAGGCACTTAGTGTAAAAAAAAACACCAAAAACAGGGATATGCTTTCTGATCTACTCCAAATACCTCTTTTGATGAGGGCTAGCATTTTGTTGATGTTTTGGGGGCTGCCGTATTTCCTCGATTAGCCTGAGAGAGAGGTGAGTTTTCCCCTTTTACTCATCTGACTTGCTGAGCTCCAGCAAGTAGGTCATACCTGTTACCATGTTCGAGGTGTTAGCAGAGGTGGATGTTGGCAGTGGTTACAGGTCTCTGTACTGCACAGTAAGTGGGTTTAGCTGAATCAGAGACTCTCCTGTCCCCAGTGTGACTTGTGAGTTGCCCTGTTGCAGTTTCCAAAGAACTAAACTTAGTATGAGACACTTGGGTTGAGAATCTGTCCTATAGCTTATCAATAATAAACTAAATAACCAGTGGCCATCAACTGTCTTATGTGTAAAAGACACATTTGATGGATTAGTATTTCAATGGCAGAAACAGAACTTTTGTCTTTGTCAGGCCAGATTTAGGCAAAGCTTAGCATTTTTGTTGTTGGTGATACTGACTCTCCAACTGCTGCTCTGAGTCTCTCTTACTGTCTCTCAGCTGTTTCTCATAATTAGAAGACAGCTCATAAACTTATCCCGTGTAGCATGTTAGCTGATAATCCCTTAAGATTTGTTATTCTTTGGCATATTTGCATTTTAATGCTAGTCCAAGAAATAATCAAATTGATGACTCCCTGGTGCTGGAATGATTTTGGAGAGTTGGATGGGAGAAGTGGGCACACACCCTCCTGCTTCCTTATGAGGCTGGTTCTACTAAGTGGATGCTTTCAGATCGTCAAGTAACAAAAATGTCATGTTGATGCTTTGCTCTTACAACCTCACATACTGATTTTTTCTATTTTTTTATTAAAGTATGGTCAGTTACAATGTGTCAATTTCTGGTGTACAGCATAATGTCCCAGTCATGCTTATATATACATATATTCATTTTCATAGTCTTTTCCATTAAAGGTTACTACAAGATTATTGAATATAGTTTCCTGTGCTATACAGAAAAATTTCTTTTTTATTCTGTTTTTAACATTTGCAAATCTCAAACTCCCAAATTTACTAAAGTTGTCCAAATTCGCTGCTGTAGCTCATTTTGCTCATCATGAGGATGAGTCCAGTGATCCACTGAGGTTTTCTCTGAAACTGACTCTTTGAGTGGATGGTACTCAGTGGGAAACACCTGGACTGTGCTAGTGCATCCAACCCTCCGCATGTGCACCCACTGCGGGCAGCCTGCCATTTTCATGCGATTTTAATTGGTATGGCATAAACCTCTGAATTCAGTAGACTGTTAACAAGACAGCTGAATATTCATTCAACAGGGTAGCTAGATGGCCCTAAACAGTGAATTAAAAAAAAAAAAACCCTTCAAACTCCATAATTGGAGGATATTGAAAACTCTTCATACCAGCAGGCTGGAGTCAGGGAGAGGACTGGGAAGCCCTGCCTGACTGTGGCCTGGCAGGGGGTCCTGTCATGTAGTCTGCATGGGTAACACTGGCCATGGAGAAGTTTTGGAGGGGGAAACCAAAAAGCTTTAGATCTTTTGCTGAATTTTTTTAATGTGCTTCTAAATCAAGTAAAAACCATCTGTAAAAAGGTGAGAATAATACTGAATGGCCTCTACTATTATGCAGACCTTTGCTGTCTTTTCAAGGTCCTTTGCAGCTCACTTAGGACTAATGCCTTTTTGGAGAAGAGATCTGTGAGACATGTTTTGGATGGAACTTTGCAGTGCTGGCCGCTTGATAGTTGAAATATCTTTTTAAGATCACTAGTTTAAGGCTTAAAATCCTTTTTATGATTTAAGGGGCCTAGTTTACATTTAAAATGTTACCCTAGGATATATTTTAAACTTTCACGGTGGAGTATGTTTCCAGATCTTGACAAAGGTCTCAAACAGAGAAAGAGCTTTTCCTAGCAGATGAGTGAGCTGGAGGGAGCGAAGCTGGCAATCCCTGTTTTACTCCAGACCAGGATAGGCGGACAGCAGAACAGTGTGGTCCTGCAGAAGCTGAAGCCTGACACTCCTTACACCATCACCCTGTCCTCCCTGTATCCTGATACGGAAGGAGGTTGCATGACGGGAAGAGGCGAGACCAGTAAGTGAATCTGGACTCCTGTGGCTTTTTTAGTAAACCATCATGGGGATGAAATCACATCTTCCACTGGAAACACTGGGGTGACACAGAGTTTTGCTAAACTTTTAAGATTGCATGTTAATCTTTGTTTTTTTTTTTTTTTTTTTTGGTCTCTGTTGGGAATGGAGAGTAATTAGGTTTTATTTATTTTTTAATGGACGTACTGGGGATTGAACCCAGGACCTTGTGCACACTAAGCATACACTCTACCCATGAGCTATACCCTCCCCCAAAGATCTAAATTGTTTTTAATATCCTTACTGGAGTTATCTGTCTCTGGTCTTGGAGAAAGGTGTTTATTACCTTCTAGGATAACACAAACAAACTATGCTCTGAGGCCACAGTACCTTGTGGAGGGATGAGACATGTACCCGATAATCACAGACCTTTTTTCCTTTATTCACTACTTCAACAGGTATTTGCGGGGTGCCTACTAAAGGGATCCTGTGTTCTAGGGTTCCCAGGACTCATCAGTAAACCTGGGCTTCGTGTGTGCTGGGTTGTTAGAGTCACAGTGATGTGCTTTCTGTGCATTTCAGAACCTTTGAATACCGCGAGGAACCTCAGTGTATGACCCTTCCACCAGCACTTTGCACGTTCGCTGGGAGCACACAGAGTGAAATCCTCACCAGTAGAAGCTCTTTTATGCACCCACAGCAGGTGGTCTGTAGGAACTGGTCACTATTTCCTGTAGGGAAAAGTGTGTTAGTTTCAGCTGTAGACTGCAAAGTGGAGATCAAGAGTTATCTAGTGTACCGTAGCACTGAAGGAGTTCATGTTTCTTCTGTAGAACTTGCTGGAGGGTAGTTGGTTGGGGCCTCAGTGCCTGGGTGATGGGAACATTTGGGGGACTGGGGCTGGGGGATCAAATCATTCTAGGGGCTTTTCAAGAAGGAGCTGGCTGTGTGCAGAGAGGCCTTCATCAACTCTTAACAACAGTTCATATGGGGGCATATCCTTAGGTCCCAATACTACGGAACCTGCTTCTTGACTTGGTCTTCAGTTAATATTTTGAGTGATTGTTCAAAGTATTATTTCTTGTACAAGGTTTTCAAATCAAGTACTTAACATTTTATTAAAATCTTCAGGTGCCAATCCCTGTGAATACCAATGATGCCGTTCATAGGAATCTGCAGCCAGATGCCCCAGACACCGTTACAATGGTTCCCCTTTATCCTGAGGGCGATGGAGGGTGTACACCAGACACTGGAAGGATGTGGAAGTAAGAAGGCAGACAAATTTAGCGTTTTCATGATGCATTTTGCTTTTTAGTGTGGCGTAAAGTTTAACATATAAAGAAAATTTGGGAAATTCATAATGATGGAATAAAAATGTAACAGTTACACATAGTTTACCTCCCAACCCCCACCAATTGTTAATATTTTAGTGTATGAAATAAAAATGACATTCCTCTGAAATGAGAACTTTAGGATATATAAATGTGTATACAGTTACCAGTATTCTCTGTCACTGACAAAAGTTCATGAGCTTTGCTTTGTGCTCGATAAATTTGTATGAAGCAGCGTTTTGTCACTGGCTTTGAGTGGCAGTTGTTGAAATCTGTTGGTCACGTTACTTGATAGCACATTTCTCTGCTGATGAAGTGCTTTTTGGCATTGAAAATCTCTGCTTTCATTTGCTATTAACATCTTGGGAAACCAGTTTATAGTGGTTTTACAATTCTTTGTAGTATTGTTTTAAGTCTATGGTGCATACCTCTAAATATTTTATTTGGCTTAAAAATATATGTGTTGATGGCTAAAAGAAAGCAAATGTGGATGACTTCTTTTGGCAAAAGATTAGTGACCTAGAAAAATGATGTTATTGGTAAAGTGGAGTTTGGGGATAATATATGGATTTAATTTGCATGTTTTTCTAAGTCCCTGTAGGGGCAGTTAATTGAGAACTGAGTTATCTTTGATTTCTCCCTATATTTGCCTTTCCTTTGACTCACAGAAGACATTCAGTGTCTGTTGAATGATAAGAAATGAATGATTGAAACCAGCTAACCTAGCTGCCACAGTTAGATGGGTGTCCTCGGTGTTATCAGTTCTCATTTAGAGGCGGAGATGGTAGAATCCTCTTGTCTCTCTCTCCATGACCTGTGCTGGAAAACTGAAGCTTCTTTTCCAATTTCTCGCTCTTGCTCCTTGTCCCTTGTCCTTTTATGGCCAGCCCAGTACTACTACTTGTACTCCCTTGTTTTTATTGGCAACAACTTAGCTTCCATAGAGACCAAGGCCCTAGTTGGCTAAGTTTGGCTAAATGTGGATTTGGAGAGTTTTCATCTGCTTTTGAATGCAGATAATTCAAAGTCTAAAGAGGTCAGTATTTTATCCTGCTACAAAGTGGAAGTTTGGGGGAAGTGATAACAAAAGCTTGACATGTATAAATAGATGTAAGAAATACATGTTGGCTTTTCTTTCCTCAGTGGTGAGAAGACTGGCCAGAGATGTCCAAGTGTACAGTCCGACCCCAAACAGCTGGGACGATCTCGACCCCGCCCCTGGCCAGTGCCGCAGTACCGCGTTGTGTGCGCTCCCCTGGCTAGCACGAGGCCCCCGGAACTTGTAAGTACTGTTGTAACCTTAGAGCTGGCAGAAGAATTTTGTAGATTTTACGGTGCCTCCTGCTGTAGTTGCTGGTGCAGGACAGTAGGTCAGTTGGTGTGGCCCTGGGTCACAGGCACACTCATTTCCTGATGAACTTAGTCTCATATTTGTGTCATGCTTGGCAGCCTGTGAGAACACAGGTCACAAACATGCCCATGTACAATGCTTATTAAGTGATTGCTTTTGATGAATTAAATTGTAACGGTATGAACTGTAGGGTTAGTAAGCAAAAGCAAATTTGGGGAAAAAGCAAATTAGCTATATGAGTTAAAAACCCCAGTAGTAAATGCAAGTCGTTGATACACCTTGTCAATATGGACTTTCATTGTAACACACACTTCTTTGTTAGGACCCTACCTAAAAGTTTGCCTTCATTGGCTCTTAATAGACTGCCCAATCTGGCTTAGTACTATTCCATTCTCTAAGTAGATTAATAACAGAGAGAGCAGAAATGACTAATTTGAGTAGGGAGAGTGTCAGAACACCTGAGGGAAAGTAAATTTATGAGACTTTACAAAAAGAAGCAGGGACCATGGACAAAGATAAACACAAGTTGAGCCTGTCCAAGTGTTGATTTGCACCCTTGTGTGTGGCAGGACATGTTCAGACAGCACTGCCCTTGTCCATCACATGGAGTAGCTCCATTTTAATAGAAAAACCTTTCCCTGAGAAGTGTCTCTAACATTCGGGGTGCTTTGGGGTCACTATCGTAAGCCCTGGATGTTGTATTTGAGAACCTTCCCCAGGAACCTAAATGGGAGGTTGTCGAGGTTGCTAAGGGTCAAGTGTGTACTCAGATTTAATGGAGAGGGAATTTCTGAGGGAAAAGTGCATGTAATGCTGTGGCCCGGGGAGATGTCACGAAGTAGCACAGAGGTTGGCTTCTGCTGAGTCTGGGCTCAGTCCTTCACTATAAACATTATTATGCTAACAAAAGAGTAAATAAGCATTTGGGTTGTTACCAGACAGAATTTGGCATGTCCTCCCCTCCAGGTTGTGGTGCCAGGGAACACCCCCACGGCGCACTTGGAGCAGCTGGTTCCAGACACACCCTATTCCATGAACATCACTGCACTCCACTCGGATGGAGGCAGAATCCCAGCCCCACGCGGGGCCAAACACATGAGGCTGAAATCCTTCCCACCCAGTTCCCTTGTGACTCAGTGAGGAAGGCTGGGCAGGTGGGTGCTGAGGTGGGTGCTGAGAGCCGCTGCCACCTTGCGCAGGTGAGGGGACGCCTGGAGCCCACTTCTGCCCGGGTTCCCACGTGCACATTCAGTCTGAGGGCCCTCTGGGCTGAGTGAGTGTCACTGGGCCGAGTGTCACTGGGCTGTTTCCTCATCTGGGACCTGGGTTAAGGAGAAGTTTCTTCCCTTCTCCTCCCTGCAGTGGGTCTTCTCACCAACTGGGCACTTTTGAAATGTGAGGGCTCAGCCTGTGTTTCATTCAGCAGGAAATGGTCGGAGTAGTTAAAATCCTGTTCTCTCCCAGTCTGTACATTTAGGCTCCAACCCAGTCCCTGTCCCGAAAAGCTCAGCACGTAACCATAGCTCTGAATGGAGCACTTCCTACTGTTGAGGGGTCCACATGAGAAAAGTAGGAGATGCGGATTATATCACAGGGGAGGAAACACCCCAGAGAGTGGTGAAACCTCTGGATGCAGTGACACTGACCTGCTTACAGGTCTGTTATACCCCTCCCTCCACCCCATGTCCACCTGCTCACAGACAGGCCACTGACTCTATTGCGTTGATTTATTTACGACCACGCAGTAGACCGAGGAATCTGAGTCTTTGGAGAGACAACCATCAGCCTGTCCGTGCCCTGGGATCACGCTGATGGGCCAGCTCAGCAGCACAGGATCATTTTTTCTCCCAGCGTTGGTGACCGGTCGATGAATATGTGAGTCTGATACTTGTTCGTTTGAGCATTTTGCAACCTCTTGCCTGGTTAGAGGGCGAAATTAAGCTTTCTTCTTTAGAAGTGCTTTGATGACAGTTGAGTCCTGTCTCTTGTGTGACAGTCTGACAGTGCCCTGTTTGAATTCTGTGTGACAACCACATTTTATATGACTTTCTCTGACCTGGCCAATCAGAATCCCCCCCAGCTTGGGGGTGGTGACGTGAGGCTGTGCTTGGCGATGCAGTGGAGGCCAAGACTGAGGCAGAAGACCTGGAGTCCCCACTGGAAGTCCTGGACCCGGACCCTCCCACAGCAGGGGGCACTGTCACCTCCCTGGTGGTCCTGCCTCCTGGCCTCCTGGCCTGGGTCCTGCTGGGATCCTCTCACCTGGACCTGCATCAGGGGAGTTACCTTTTAGAAGGTCTGTCAACCTCCTCGGCTTACTTTTCTTCATATTTCCTGCTCACTTTCCTGTTGGATTTTTGTGTTTTTCTTACATTGATTGTTTTTAAAATTTCTATCACCCAGAGCCCCTGGGCTCAGAGGCACTGGACATCTGACCAGGGCCAGCGTGGTGAGAGCACCAGCTGCACAGGGAGGCCAATGTTGGGCCCCTGCCAGCCTGTGCACAGCACCCCGCAGCCCGGGCTGGACCCAGCCTGGCTGGGGAGACCTCACAGCCCCTGCGGGGTGGGCTGAAGCATTTTTTTTTTCATGTTGTGTAAGTTTATCTTGTATAGGTTCTTTTTCCTGTGGATACTTGTTTGCTGGTCTGGTGTTTGCAGGTTAATTTTGTTTCTTTCTTACTCATGCAGAATAATCCAGTTGATTTTATACACTGATCCTCACTCCAGTAACCATGCCCTAATTCACTTCCTAATCATGAATGTCTTTGTATTATGGTGGGTTTTCCATGCATGTAATAATGCCGTGCACACACAATGACAGTTTTCTCACTTAAAATGTGATCTTTATGCCTCCTGTTTTGTTGTTGTTGTTACTACATTATTATTCTGACAGTGTCTTCAGTACAGTATTGACTAGAAGAGGTGAAAGCTGGCATCTGGTTCATTTCAAAGAAAACTTTCAGTATTTGCTCATTAATTATATTGTTGGTTATTGTTACTGAATCCAAACTCATTCTACTCACCACGTGACAGGCCAGTAAATCAGGAGATGAGGTGTTAGGGCAAAGAACAATGACTTTATTCAGAAAGCTGGCTGACCCAGAAGGTGGCAGACTGATGTCCTAGAGCACCATCTTCTCCAAGTTAGAATTCAGGCTCCTTTTATACTAAAAAGAGGAGGGGGAATGCTTGGTTGTTGGAAACTTCTTAATGTAGGAATTCTTTGTTCTTGGAATCCTGTGTTCTTGGCAGCTGTCCACGTGGGTGAGATCATGGTGTCCCTGTAAACCTCCAACAAAACAAATGTTTTCTATATTGCAACTTGTTACCTTTATATGAATGGAAAAGTGTAAATATCCTTAAAGGTCAGAGCCTTGGGAACAGGCTCTGCTGTCTATTTCAGGCTGTTGGCAACATTGTTTTACAAAAGGTGCAGAACCGGCAAGTCTGAGCCTAGGAAGCAGGGCACAGAGTTGAAGTCAAAGGAACAGGTCTAGTATGGAGTCAGGTTTGTTCTTTTCTATTCCATTGTCAGTTCACTTAGATAATCAGATTCAGGAAGCTGCCTTCTTTCCTTTTGTTTTCTTTCTGGTTCCTGTTGCTCTGAATGTGTTTCTTCCTGTCTGGATTCTAAATATTGTTGGGACTCATCATGCTCACTCATGTTAGATTCAGTTTTCTATTTCCTTCGTCTGCACCTCACTTTGCATTTCTGTCTATTAAAAAGCCAGTTTTCAGTCTGTTTCCTTCCAAAGAATATGGAAAATACCGTGGGTGGAATTTCTATTGGTAAAGCAATAAAGATGGCAGTCTTTATTAGAGTTCTTCTTCCACAGGGGGAGGAGTAACTACAGCTGAAGTGACCTGGGTAGGTCGGAACTGTCTGCAGGACCTGCCTGAACGGTTGCAGATTTCTGTAAAGCAGAATGAAATTGTCACTTTTGTTTTTGAACAAAAGGCAAGAGCTTGCTGTCTTTTTATGTTCCTCTGCTGTGCTGTTTGCATTTTCTTGGACTGCTGAGTGTGTGATTCCTGTACTTGGGCACCTGTACTCTATGAAACTTAATGCCTGGTGCAGGATGCTTTCTCTTTATTCTCAGGTTGCTCATCCTAAAGTGGTGTGCTGACTCATCAGAATAGTGTGTTAGTGTGGACATACGTTACTGTGCAGTAGAGTAAACCCATCCCTGCCACCCCCATCTTCCTCACCCATTCAGGAAATTGCAAGAATAGGACCCCAAATGTATTTTTACTACAGAACCACAGACAGCTGCTCAGAGTTTATAATAGCAGCCCTCCTCTGTGTAGCAAAACAAAACAGACACACACATCAAACCCTCAGCACTTTTAATGAGCTGATTCTGGATGTGCTGTACTCTTTTCAGCTTCATTTAGATATTTTTACTTAGCGGGACGATCCCTAAGAACAACGGAGTGTCCATTCTGTATCTTGCGCAGAAACCAGAACTAACCTGTGCTGATGCTCTTAGCAGGCTGCTGTGGCTGGTGGTGCCACCACGCTGTGACCATTGCCTGTCCTCCTTGTATCTATTCATCTTATCACAGGTTTCAAAGCAACATTAACCCTGTTCTTTCTCAGTACGACTTTGCAGGATAGACAGTGCAGGTTTTCGTATCCTAAGTTTTATATATAAATGAAAATTGAAGTTCAGAGACTTGAAGGGGCCGGAATCAGAAGTGATTAGGTAGTAAGACGTAGTCTAGTAGGATGAAAATCAGTCTGTGCACTTTTGTTCTGGTTCCAGGTTTTCGCTGCTTGAAAGACAGGTCTGAGTCCTGGCTCTGCCACTGGCTGTCTTGGGAAAATTGCTTAACTTTTCCAAGCCACAGCTTCATTCTTTGTAAAATTGTCTGGTACAGATCTTTTTATGATTGATTGTCTTGTAAGTGAGATAATGTGAGTAAAGCCCTTAGCACAATGATCACCAAAGGAAGTGCCCAGGGTTGTTGTTATTGTTATTGTTGTTGTTGTTATTATTATTATTATTACTACTAATGTTGCTAAATTTTCACATTATCCCAAGTATATCCTTTTACAAATTGCATAGCCTTATTTGTTTGTGTGATTGTTTTTATTGAGCTAGAATAGACAAATAACTTTATCTTAGGTTCTGGCATACAGCATAATGATTTGATAGTTATATATATTGTGAAGTGATAACCACAGTAAGTTTAGTTAACTTCCATCGTATATGTTTACACATTTTTCTTGTGATAAGATTCTACTCCCTTAGTAATATCAAGTATTTTATGTGGTATTATTACTTACAGTCACCACACTGTATGTGTCACTTATTTTGTAAATGGAAATTTGTATGCATTGGCCCCATTCACCAATATTTCCCCTCCTCCTCCCCACACCTGACAACCACCAGTCTGTTCTCTGTATCTATGAGCCGCCTTTTGGTTTTGTCTTATTTAGCTTCCACCTGTAAATGAAGCCGTGTATGTTTATCTCTGATTTATTTCATTTAGCGTAATGCCCTTAGGGTCAATCCAGGTTGATGCAAATAGCAAGATTTCATTCTTTTTAATGACTTAATGGTACTTTGTTAGACGTATACATGCATACCAGATTTTCTTTGTCCATTCATCCACTGATGGACACTTAAATTGTTTCCGTATCTTGATTATTGAATTAATGCTGTAGTGAAGATGGGCATGCAGATCTCCTCTCAAATTAGTGTTTTCATTTCTTTCAGATAAAGAAGAGTGGAATTGCTGGATCATATAGTAGCCCTATTTTTAGTATTTTGGGAAACCTCCATGTTGTTTAACATTGTGGCTCCACTAATTTACGTTCCCAACAGTCACAGGTTTCCCATTTCTCCATGTCTTGCCGAACCTTGTTATGTCTTGTCTTTTTGGTAACAGGCATTCTGACACATGTGAGGTGATACCTTGTTGTGGTATTGATTTCTGTTTCCCTGATGACTAATGATATATTGGTCCTTTTCATGTTTTAATCAGATTGTGTTTTTTTAATGTTGTGATTATTGAGTTGTAGGAGCTTTTTTATATATTTTGTATATCACCCCCTTTTCAGTTACTATTTGCAGTTCTTTTCTCCCATTCTTACCATTCAGTAAGGTACCTTTTCATGTTTTTGTTAATTTCCTTTGCTGTGCAGAAGCTTTTTAGTTTGATATAATCCCACTTGCTTATCTTTATTTTTGTTTCTTTTGCTTTTGGTGTCAAATCCAAAAGTTCACCACCAAGATCCAAGACTGATGTCAGGGAGCTTACTGCCTACAATTTCTTACAGTAGTTTTATGGTTTCAGGTCTGACATTCAAATCCTTCATGCATTTTGAGTTGACTTTGGTAATAAGATAGGTGTCCATTTTCATTTGTCTGCATGTACTTATACAGTTTTCCCCACACTGTTTAGTGAAGAAACTGTCCTCTCCCCATTATATATTTTTGGCTCCCTTGTCATGAATTATTGTTGATATACGCACAGGTTTATTTATGAGCTTTATTCTGTTCCATTGCTATATGTGTCTGTTTCCAAGCCAACACTATACTGCTTTGATTATTTTCACTTTGTAATGGAAGTTGCTTTCTTTCACAGTTTTGCTAAGAGTTATTTTCATGACTACTCAATGAACCTTATTAGATACCTTTATACATTTATCCTACTTAATCATTATTTTATCATTGTACTTTCTGTTAAGGGGGTAATTTAGTTATTTTTTAAATATTAAAAAGTTTTTAAATACTAAATTATTTTTTAAATATTTAAATTTTTAAATATTAAAAATGCATATTTAATGAAGTCATATACTTATTGAACATTTAAATTGCTACATACTTACTGTAAAGGTATTAGTAATATAATGATGACTACAGTTTTAAATATTTAGTAAGCCACTGTAGTTTAGTTATTACCATATTTTAACTTCATAGTAGGGCTACAATGTGATTAATAGTAGTATTCTCAAGTTGAGTATTTGGGAAATGAGATTTATATGGATTAAGTCACCTGCCTAAGAAACAGAATATTGACCGTATGAATTCATGATGGTCTGGCTCTCATTCCATCTCCTATGCTCTGAACCGTATGAACAAGAAAGTGACTGAAGTTATTTTGGGGATCTCAAAAAAGTTTTGCATATTTATTTAATTTAATTATTTTTATTGTTTACCTACTTTTTAAAAAAGTTTATTTTATTGAGCTACAGTCAGTTTAAAATGTGTCAATTTCCAGTGTAGAGCACAATTTTTCAGCTATACGTGAACATACATATATTCATTGTCACAATCTCTTTCACTAAGAGCTACCACAAGATCTTGTATACATTTCCTTGTGCTATACAGTGTAATCTTGTTTATCTGTTCTGTGTATACCTGTCAGTATCTAAAATTTTGAATTCCCAGTCTGTCCCTTCCCACCCCCTCCCCCCAGCAACCACAAGTTTGTATTCTATGTCTTTGAGTCTGTTCCTGTTTCGTATTGATGTTCATTTGTATTTTTCTTTTCTTTTTAGACTGCATATATGAGCAGTGGTATTTTGGTATTTTTCTTTCTCTTTCTGGCTTACTTCACTTAGAATGACATTCTTCAGGGTTATCCACGTTGCTACAAATGGTGTTATGTTGTCATTTTATGGCTGAATAGTATTCCATTGTATAAATATACCACCTCTTCTTTATCTCCTGTCGATGGACATTTATTTCCATGTCTTGGTTATTGCAAATAGTGCTGCTATGAACATTGGGGTGCAGGTGTCTTTTTGAAGTAGGGTTCCTTGTGGATATATGCCCAGGAGTGGGGATTCCTGGGTCATATGGTAGGTCTGTTCCTAGTCTTTTGAGGAATCTCCATACTGTTTTCCACAGTGGCTGCACCAAACTACATTCCAACCAGCAGTGTAGGAGGGTTCCCATTTCTCCACAGCCTCTCCAGCATTTGTCATTTGTAGACTTTTTGAATGATGGCTATTCTGACTGGTGTGAGGTGATACCTCATTGTAGTTTTGATTTGCATTTCTCTGATAATGAGTGATATTGAACATTTTTTCATGTGTCTATTGATCATTTGTATGTCTTCCTTGGAGAATTGCTTGTTTAGGTCTTCTGCCCATTTTTGGGTTGGGTTGTTTGTTTTTTTCTTACTAAGACATATGAGCTGCTTGTATATTCTGGAGATCAAGCCTTTGTCAGTTTCATCTTTTGGAAAAATTTTCTCCCATTCGTAGGTTGTTTTGTTTTACTTACGGTTTCCTTTGCTGTGCAAAAGCTTGTAAGTTTCATTAGGTCCCATTTGTTTATTCTTGCTTTTATTTCTATTGCTTGAGTAGACTGCCCTAGGAGAACATTTTTGAGATCACATTTTTCCTGTTTTCTTCTAGGTTTATTGTATCTTGTCTTATGTTTAAGTCTTTGATCTATTTTGAGTTTATTTTTATGTAAGGTGTAAGGAAGTGTTCTAGCTTCAGTGAATTACAAGCTGCTGTCCAGTTTTCCCAACATGATTTGCTGAAGAGACTGTCTTTATTCCATTGTATGTTCTTGCCTCCTTTGTCAAAGATTAGTTGATCAAAAGTTTGTGGGTCATTTCTGGGCTGTCTGTTCTGTTCCAATGGTCCATATGTCTGTTTTTGTACCAATAGCATGCTGTTTTGATGACTGTAGCTCTGTAATATTGTCTGAAGTCCTGAAGAGTTAATCCTCCAGCCTTTTTTTCTTCAGTAATGCTTTGGCAATTCTGAGTGTTTTGTGATTCCATATAAATTTTAGGATGATTTGTTCTAGTTCCGTGAAATATGTCCCAGGTAATTTGATAGGGATTACATTAAATCTATAGATTGCCTTGGGAAGTATGAGCATTTTAACAATATTGATTCTTCCAATCCAAGAGCATGGGATGCCTTTCCGTTTTTTTAAGTATTCTTTAATTTCCTTAATGTTTTCTAGTTCTCTTGTGTATAAGTCTTTCACCTCCTTGGTTAGATTTATTTCTAGGTATTTTATTACTTTGGGTGCTATTTTAAAGGGGATTGTTTCTTTACTTTCTTTTCCTGTTGATTCATCATTACTGTAAAGAAATGCAACTGATTTTTGAATGTTAAACTCGTAACCTGCTACCTTGCTGAATTCTTTGATTAGTTCTCGTAGTTTTTTTGTGGACCTTTTAGGGTTTTCTGTATATAGTATCATGTCATCTGCATATAGTGAGAATTTTACATCTTCTTTTTCCAATTTGGATCCCTTTTATTTCTTTCTTGCCTGATTGCTGTGGCTGGGACTTCCAAGACTATGTTGAATGGGAGTGGTGATAGTGGGCAGCCTTGTCTTGTCCCAGATTTTAAATGGGAAGCTTTTGAGTTTCTCATCATTGAGTACTATGCTGGCTGTAGGTTTGTCATATATAGTTTTTATTATGTTGAGATATGTTCCCTCTATACCCACTTTGGTGAGAGTTTTTTTTTTTTTATCATAAATGGGTGTTGAATAGTTATTTTTGAATCTTGACCAGTATTGCATTTTCAGTATAGTCTACTATTACTCTGTTAATATAATGGCTTAATTCATATAATAATATTTTGTTTGAATATGTACAGCATAGTGTACATATATATATATACACACATATATATATATACACACACATATACATACATACATATATATATATATATTCCTTTCCTTACTCTTTTTCATTATGGTTTATTATAGGATATTGAAAAATGTTCCCTGTGCTATACAGAAGGACCTTGTTTTTCTACTTATTTTACATGTAGTACTTTATATCTACTGGAGTTTGTATCTGCTCATCCCAAACATCTAATTTATCCCCCTTCCTGCTTTCCACTTAGTAATCAAAGTTTGTCTTTTAAGCCTGTGAGTCTGTTTCTGTTTTGTAAATAAGTTCACTTGTGTCATGTTTTAAATTCCACATAAAAATTATATCATATGGCATTTGTCTTTCTGTAATGAACTTTATTAGTATAATTTGTAGATCCATACATTTTGCTGCAAATAGTATCATTTCATTCTTTTTTATGGCAGAGTAGTATTCTGGTGAGTGTGTTTATAAAATATATGTATATCTAAAACACTTCTTCTTTATCCATTTATCTCACAGGGGACATGTAGGTTGCTTCCATGTCTTGGCTATTACAAATAATGCTGTTTGAACATTGGGATGCATATATCTTTTTAATTTAGTGTTTTCTCTGGATGAGCCCAACAGTGGGATTGTTGGATGACATGGTAGCTCTACTTTTAGTTTTTTAAAGAACTTCCTTACCATTTTCCACAGTGGTTGTACCAATGTGCAGTCCCACCAACAGTGTAGGAGGGTTCCCTTTGCCCAGTGTCTCCAGCATTTGTTATTTGTAAACATTTCAATAATGGCCATTCTGACTGGTGTGAGGTGATACCTCATTGTAGTTCTGACGTGAATTTCTCTAGTTATTAGCAACATTGAGCATCTTTTCATGTGCCTGTTGGCCATTTGTAGTTTTCTTTGGAGAAATGACTAGGTCTTCAGACTGTTTTGGGGTTTGGATCATTTGTTTTGTTGTTGTTGTTACTGAGCTTTATGTGCTATCTGTAAATTTTGGAAATTAAGCCCTTTTTGGTCACATTGTGAATATTTTCTTCAATTTTGTAGTTTGTCTTTTCATTTTCTTTATGGTTTGCTTTGCTGTGTGTGCAAAAACTTGTAAGTTTGTTTGGGTCCCATCTGTTTATTTGTGCTTTTATTTCTTGCCTTGGGAGACTCACCTAAGAATACATTGCTACAATTCATGTCAGAATGTTTTCCCTATTTTCACTTCTAGGAGTTTTATGGTGCCATGTCTTATATTTCAATCTTTAAGCCATTGTGAGTTTATTTTTTATGTATGGTGTGAGGGAGTGCCCTAACTTCAGTCACTTACGTGCTGCTGTCCAGTTTTCCCAACACCACTTGCTGAGGGAACTGTCTTTTCTCGATTATATATCTTGTCACCTTTGCCAAAGATTAATTGTAGGTCTGTGTGTTTTATTTCTGGGATCCCTATTCTGTTGCATTGATCCATGTGTCTGTTTTTATGCCAGTACCACACTTTTTTGATTACTGTAGCTCTAATATTGTCTGAAGTTTGGGAGGCTCATTCCTCCAGCTCTATTTGTTTTCTTCAGTATTGCTTTGGCAATTCTGTGTCTTTTATGATTCCATGTGAATTTTAGGACTATTTGTTCTAGTTCTGTGAAAAATGTCCTGGGTAACTTGATAGGGAATGCTTTAACTGTGTAGATTGCCTTGGGCAGTGTGGCCATTTTAACATTATTAATTCTCCCAATCCAAGAGTATAGGATATCTTTCCATTTCTTTAAGTCCTCTTTAATTTGTTTAATCAATGTGTCATAGTTCTCCATGTGTAAGTCTTTCACTTGCTTGGCCAGATTTATTCCTAAGTATTTTATTGTTTTGGATGTGATTTTAAAGGGGATTTTTTATTTTATTTTTACTTTCTTTTTCCACTATTTCATTGTTAGTGTAAAGAAATGCAACTGATTTGTGTATGTTAATGTTGTATCCTTCTACCTTGCCAAATGTTTTTGTAGTTCTTCTCTGTCCTTCTTTCTTCATATTCTTCTCTTATGGTTGGTTGATTTTCTTTGTTGTTATGTCTGTGTTTCTCTAACTTGCCTTTGCATATCTAATGTCAGTTTTTGATTTATGATTACCATGAGGTTCATATATTTCACTCTGTTCCAATATCTGATTGTCTTAAAGTGATTGTGATTTAAGGACATGTAAGTTCTTTTTTTTTGGTTTTGATTTTATTTTCTACATCTTCATATGCCTTGTATAAATGTTTACTGTAAGTATAGTTTTTACAAGTTTTGTCTTTCAGTCTTTATAGTGGCTTATTTAAGTGGTTGATTCACAGCCGTTGCTCCATTTTTGCCCTAAAAGTGGGATTTCCCCCTTCACACAAGTTCTTATTTCTTGTTCCTTTTCACATAAAGAAAACCTTTTAATAATTCCTATAAGGTCAGTTTAGGATTGATGAACTCTTAGGTTTTGCTTATCTGAGAAACTCTTTAACTGTCTTTCAACTGTGATTAATAACTTTGCTGACTATGTAGCCTAGGTTCTAGGCTTTTCCCTTTAAGTACTTTAAATATATCATGGCTGTTCCTTCTGGCCTGCAATGACTGCTGAAAAACAGCTGATAGGCCTTCATGAGCTCTCCTGTCCTCACGACTACTGTGAAACCACAGCTGACTGCTAAACAAGCATCAAAAATAAGATGCACCTGGCAAAAAAGATCTTCAACTGGAAACAAAGCGGGGACCACAGCAGGATGGTAGGAGAGGTGTGCTCATGATATAATCAAGCCTCATACCCCCCGGGGTGGGCTACCCACAAGCTAGAGAGTAAATCAGAGAGACCCTCCCACAGGAGTTCTGAGCCCCATGTCAGTCTCCCCAGCCTGGGATTTCAGCATTGGGAGGAGGAAGAGGCCCCAGGACATCTGGTTTTGAAGGCAGGGGTGCTTAGCTCTAGGAGCCCCACGGGGCTGGGGGAAACAGAGAGTTCATTCTCTTGGGAGGCGTACACAGAATCTATTCATGTGTGCCAGGTTCAAGGGCAGAACTAGTGATTTCATAGAAACCTGGGCCAGGCCTGCCTGCTGGTTTTGGAAGGTCTCCTGGGGTCATAGGGGAAGGCTGTGGCTCACCCAGGGGATATAAAAACTGGTGGCTGACATTCCAGGAGTGTTTATCTATGTGAGCTTTCCTGGAGGCTGACATCTTGATTGAATCACTAGCACCAAAACCTAGCCCCACCCAACAACCTGTAGGCTTAAGAGCCGGGAAGCCTCAGGCCAAAGAACAAACTGGGTGGGAACACAGCCCCACCTATCAGTGGGCTTCCTGTCCTAAAAATACATCGAGACAAGGCCCTTCCCACCAGAGGTCCAGGAACAAGCAGTGGGCAGGCACTGACTTCTCCTGCCAAGAGACCTGCATAAGCCTCTAGCCCAGCCTCATCCACCAGGGAGCTGATACCAGAAGGAAGAAAACAATGCCCCCAAAGCCTGTGGAAGGAGCCCACAAACACAGGTCAGAGTCTTCACTGGGACTGGCTGGACTCTGGCCCTTGGGTGACAAGAGGAGTGTACTGCTGGGACACATAGAATGTCTCCCACAGAGGGCCACTTCTCCAAGGTTGAGAAACATAACTATCCTACCTAAAAGTAGAAATAGAAAGACATACAGAATGAGACAACAGAGGAGTATCTTCTAGGCCAAGGTACAAGATAAAATCCCAGAAAAAGTAAGTGATGAGACAGGCAGTTTATCTGAAAAAGAAGTTAAAGTAGTGATGGTGAAGATGTTCAGAGAACTCAAGAGGAGTATAGATGCACAGAGCAAAATTTTTAGCAGAAAGTTAGAAAATATAAAGAATACCCAGAGTTGACTAATAAAATCACTGAAATGATTTTAATGACCTAACACACTAGAAGGAACTAAGACTAGACTAAATGAAGCAGAACAGATCAGTGAGCTAGAAGACAGATTAGTGGAAATCACTACTGCAGAACAGGAAAAAAAAATGAAGAGGCATGAGGATAGTTTAAGAGAACTCTGGGACAACATGAAGTGCACTAATACTCATAGGGGTCTCAAAAAGAGGAGAGAGAGAGAAAGGACGTGAGAAAATTTTGGGACAGATAATAACCAAAAACTCCCCCAACTTGGGAAAGGAAACAGTCACCCAAGTCCAGGAAGTGCAGAGAGTACCACACAGCATCAGCACAAAGAGGAACACATGAAGGCACAGAGTCATCAAACTTACAAAATTAAGGGTAAGGAGAAAATGTTAAAATCAGCAAGAGGAAAACAACAAAATGACATACAAGGGAGCTCCCATAAGGTTATGTCAGCTGATTTCTCAGCAGATAGTCTTCAGGCCAGAGGGGAGTGGCACGACATATTTAAACAGATGAAAGTGAAAAATTTACAGCCAAGAATATTCTGTGCAGGAAGGCTCTTTTTCAGATTTGATGGAGAAATCAAAATCTTCTCAGATAAACAAAAGCTAAAAGAATTCACCGCCACCAAGCCAGCTTTACAACAGATGTTAAAGGAGCTTCTCTAGTTATCTAACCATAAGAAAACAGAACCATAAGAAGAAAGGGGGGGGGGGACATACACAAGATTGCTGTGGCTGTTCAGGGTCTTTTACGGTTCCATATAAATTTTGGAATTGTTTGTTCTAGTTTTGTGAAAAATGCCATAAGTGTTTTGACAGAGGTTGCGTTGGATGTGTAGTTTGCTTTGGGTAGATGACCATTTTGATAATGATGCTTCCAGTCCAAGAGCAGAAGATATCTTTCTGTTTCTTTGTATCATCTTCAGTTTCCTTCATCAGTTTTCAGAGTATAGTAACCTCCTTGGTTATTTATTTCTAAGCTTATTTCTAGGTGTTTTGTTGTGTTTGATGCAATGGAAATGTTTATGCCAGTTATGAGATTCTGGGTTTTGAAGTGAAAAAAAGTGAATGAAAAGCCACAAATTGCAAAATATCCTTCTCTTTTACGGGTGAGTTGTGTTCCATTAGGTAATGTGTATGGTGCATCTTCTTTATCCAGTCATCTGTTGATGTGCACTTGGGGTGCTTTCATGTCTTGGCAATTGCAAAAGTGCTGCTGTTAATAGCAGGGTGTATTACCTTTTTGAATTAATTCTTGCTTTGTGGTTGGCTTTACTCCTTTAGTAACTATGTAAGTTAAAAAAGCTACAGCTCTAAACCTTCTTAGAGACAGTGAACAGTAGATATATGTAAATTTAAAAAATACATGCAGTAAGAAGAGCTGATGGGCTTATGAAGGATTTCCTTTAATGTGACATTTTCCTCTTTTTTTGCCTTTAGAATTCTGTTATTGTCTTTCTTTTTGACTTTTTTTTATTGATTTATAATCATTTTACAATGTTGTGTCAAATTCCAGTGTAGAGCACAATTTTTCAGTTATACATGAACATATAGATATTCATTGTCACATTTTTTTGTCTGTGAGCTGCCATAAGATCTTGTATATATTTCCTTGTGCTCTACAGTATAATCTTATCTATTCTACAACTTTGAAATCCCAGTCTATCCCTTCCCACCCCCTTCCCCCTTGGTAACCACAAGTTTGTATTCTATGTCTATGAGTCTATTTCTGTTTTGTATTTATGCTTTGTTTTTTTTTTTGTTGTTTTTTTTTTTTTGGAGTCCACATATGAGCGATCTCATATGGTATTTTTCTTTCTCTTTCTGGCTTACTTCACTTAGAATGACATTCTCCAGGAGCATCCCTGTTGCTGCGAATGGCGTTATGTTGTCGGTTTTTATGGCTGAGTAGTATTTCATTGTATAAATATACCACCTCTTCTTTATCCAGTCATCTGTTGATGGACATTTAGGCTGTCTCCATGTCTTGGCTATTGTAAATAGTGCTGCTATGAACATTGGGGTGCAGGTGTCATCCTGAAGTAGAGTTCCTTCTGGATATATGCCCAGGAGCCGGATTCCTGGGTCATAGGGTAAGTCTATTTCTAGTCTTTTGAAGAATCTCCATACTGTTTTCCATGGTGGCTACACCAACCTGCTTTCCCACCAGCAGTGTAGGAGGGCTCCTCTTTCTCCACAGCCTCTCCAGCATTTGTCATTTGTGAATTTTTGAATGATGGCCATTCTGACTGGTGTGAGGTGATACCTCATTGTAGTTTTGGTTTGCATTTCTGTGATAATTAGTGATATTGAACATTTTTTCATGTGCCGGTTGATCACTTGTATTTCTTCCTTGGAGAATTGCTTGTTTAGGTCTTTTGCCCAGTTTTGGATTGGGTTGTTTGGTTGTTTCTGTCATTGTCTTTAAATTTCACTTTTTGAATAATGATAGGTCTTGGTGTGAGTTGGTTTGAGCTGATCACATTTGGGACTCTCTCTGATTCCTGTGCCTGGGTATCAGTTTTGTTCTTCAGATTAGGGGAGTTTCCAGCCATAATTTTATCAAAGGTTTTCTCACCCTTTCTCTCTCTTCCTTCAGGGACCCCTATAATGTGAGTGTTACTGTGCTTGATACTGTCTCAGAAGTCCCTTAACCTCATGTAATGTGCTTTTTCTTCTTACCTTTCTGATTGGGTGCTTTTCATTATTCTATCTTACGGATTGCTAATGGGTCGTCTGTACTGCCTGATCTTCTGTGTTACCTACACTTCTGCTCTGATTGGTTCTTTCTTAGACTTTCTACTTCTTTTTGAAAATTCGCCCTGTGTTCATCTGTTCTTTTTCCCAGTGCAGTTATCATTCTTAATACTGTTGCTTTGACCTTTTTGTCAGGTAAATTATTTATTTATTTTCATTATGATTATTTTCTTATTCTTTCACATAATATATGTTCCTGTGTGTTCTCATTTTAATTTGCTATATCTCTGTGAAATTAGATGAAACAGTTACCTGTCAGAATTAAAGGTGTGTCCTTGTGTGAGAGCACTCCTGTGCAGTCTTCTGTGCTCAGCAGGTTTGTGGGGAAGAGCTGGACCTGAAGTGATTCTGGGCTGCCCTCTTCCCTCAGGACGTGCTGGCAGCCCCTGCAATGGGGGTGACAGGGCTGGAGTCAGAGGGACTGGAGCCAGTTCCAGGATCAAGCAGGGGCTTCTCCTCTGCTCAGTGACTGTTCCAGCCCTATCAAGGGTGGCATAGGGTCCCGTAGGGCTGGAGCAGGATCTCTGTGGGAGTGGGGTTCGCCTGGGTGTGGTGGCAGTCTTTGCTTTGGTTTGGGATGTGGCTGAGGCCTGAGGGCTTGCAGCGGCCTTTCTGTACTGGTATAACCTTTTCTCTGACATGCACAGCTTGGCTAGAGGGTGGGTCAGGGCCAGAGAGATTGGGGCCGCAGCCCTGAGCTGGCCCCACCGCTTGTTGGGTGTGCACAGGAAAGTGAGTTCTGGGGATGGCAGGCTCTGCCCTGGTGCTAGTGCTGTTCCCTGTAGAGGGTGTGCAGGGACACTCTAGCTGGCCGTGACTGTTGGCCGTCTTTTCAGAGGCAGGGCCACACCCAGGCCGGCGCCACTTTCCCCCACTGTGTGCACGCTGACTGGCAGTGGAAGCCTCCATCTGAGAGGGGAGCAGGAGCCTGGGGAAGTCCAGGGGGCCCCCATCTGAGCCACCCCTGCAATCCGGCCAGAGCCCCAGGCAGTGTTCAGCCTGCTGTGTCCCTGCTGTGATGGGGAGTCACTGGGTCTCTGCACAGGCTCTTCATGAGCAGAGGCTCAGCTTCTTACAGTGCTCCAGCAAGCCCGCTGGTTTTCACCCCAGCTGAGGGGGCTCCTTATCCCAGTGCTGAACCCCATGCCTGGGGTGCCTAATACATGGTTCAAACCATGACATAAGGTGCGGGTGATTGTCAGGGCTGGAGCAGCGCTGGGACCTCATGCTGTCTGAGCATGGATGCCCACAGCTTCTAGTGTGTGTGGCCACTGGAGGGCCCTGTGGGGAGCGGCTGTAAATCTGTGTGGCATAGGTAGATGGGGCTTGTCATGATTATTCCTCACAAGGATGGTGTAAGGTCAGGATATGCCGTCTTATTTTCCAAGGGATTGATTATTATGTGTAATGTGCCCCAGCTGCCTAGTGTGAGCAGCATAACTGCAGGTACTCTGGGTCCAGGAATGCAAGCTCCAGTTATGCTCTCAGGAACAAAAGGAGCAGGTCCTAAACGGGCATGTTTACCATAAACGCTCTTACATGTCAGTCATGGGGAGCACCAGATTAAGAAATGGATGCTGCCTGAGTTTAGTATTGAATTATTAGAGAATGTAATGAATGTACAAGATTCAGGATCAGAATTAGGGGGGAAGGTATAGCTCAAGTGGTAGAATATGTGCTTAGCATGCGTGAGGTCCTGGGTTCAATCCCCGGTACCTCCACCATAAATAAATAAATAAATAAAGCAAGTGAGTAAGCAAAAGTAAGTAAATAAATAAATAACCCCTGCCCCAGAAAAGATTCTGGATCAAACTTAGTGCAATGAAAAGTGGAAATGATCCAAGGAGTACATACAGTAAGAAATTAAGTCCTGAACTGAATCATCTTGTTTGAGTTTCCCAGTGGGTAAAAAATGATTAGGGTTTTGACTAATGTTGTTTTGATTAAACTATAGAATGTGGTCAATTGTGAAGTGTGGAAGTCTAAGGATACTTGTAGTAAGGTTAACATTGTGATGATACCGTTTTAGGGGCTAATGATTCCTGGGATAGATGTAGTGGGCTGGCTATGTGTGCTGGGGGAAGAAGACAAGTTGCTGATGCAAGAGGAGGCACTGTGGTAGAGAGAAAGGCTAGTGAAAAGTGAAGGCTAGCGTCACTCAGAGTTGATTCAGGAAGAATGAGCTAATAAGGCTGGTTAATAGACCATGAGATGTAGTATTAATTCAGAGGATATAACTTTTGGTAATTATGTTAATGGTATTAATATAATGTTTGTAATAATGAGTTTTATTTAGCCTTGAAGAAGGTTAAGAATTTGTGCATAATCAGTACCGTAGCCGTTGGATCCCACAGCTATTAGCGGTGCAGCCGCACAGGCGGTGAGCACTGACGGTAGGTATTATGCCAGCTAATGTAGAATGGGTGCTGAGCATGCTGACAGTTGCTGTAATGAATAATGACGATATTATGCCATCTAAGCATAGTAATGGGGGTATTAAGTGTGATTGTATATTAGTATCCATATAGGACGCTATAAATGCAAAAATAACAGTAATGTAGACTGATGCCATTTGATAGTTATGAAGCTAATTATAATTTTACGAGTCAGAATGTTTTTCTTTAAACTAATTATCATACATTCATTCTAATCCTTGTAAATTCATTTATAGGCTACGTTTATGGCTGCTAGCAATGAGGATAGAGTGTGTGCTATGAAAACTTTAGTTTTTAAGTTATTCTTTTGAAATGTTCAGGGTAGGGGTAGGAGGAGGCCAATTTCTAGGTCAAATAATCGAAAAGTAGTGACAACTGAGAGTAAATAAATGGAGAAGGTGGCGTGCTGGCCCTGTAGAATCAGACCCACACTTGTGTGGGCTTGATTTTTCTGGACAGACACTTATTAGAGGAGGTCAGAGTGTGACCAGGACAAGCTATGAGTCTGGCAGTGCACTGGTGAGTGACGTCAGTATAAGCTTTATTATTCTTTCTCCAGTTACACGAAAAGCTGTAGGTTGGAAGTCAGTTGTACTGTTTAAGTCTAAAGAATAAAATGGTCATCAATAGATAGCGACCTGTAGGAACAATCACACTTCATCTACAAAACGCAGTATCAGGCC
Organism: Vicugna pacos; assembly: GCF_048564905.1. Classification (NCBI taxonomy): domain Eukaryota; kingdom Metazoa; phylum Chordata; class Mammalia; order Artiodactyla; family Camelidae; genus Vicugna; species Vicugna pacos. The sequence continues at coordinate 5,704,701 of NC_133001.1, read as the reverse complement.
GTGGATTGAAATCCAAAGTGATTAGATGTAAGGGGAAATTTTAGCTGGTATAGAAAGCACAGAATGAGAAAAGTAGAGCCAATAATTTTGTGTAGTCAGTGGAAGCTTTTAGCCGTGAAAACTACTGAGCCAAAAACTCCATCTGCAATTGTGAATTTTATATTCTCCTGAGGCTAGCAGTGATGTAAAATAAGTTCCCAGAGCAACTGTAATGAATCAGACGAAGTATTGTTTATGACTTCTTTCTGTTAGATGATGGTGAGCGCAAGTGAGGGGAACTTCAGAGGCTCACGGAACTGAAGTATTAAGTTATTATGGGAACTGTGTGTGTGGTCAGTGTGCTGTTAGGTGGTGTGTGCACGTATTTTTATCATTTTTCTGATCAGAAGGTAGATTATCTTTTTAGGATCTACGTGCATTTGCCTGTGCCTGCGTGTGCGTGTGTGTGTGTGTGTTGAGAGTTTGGTCATGGGGTGAAATACTGTAAACTTACCCACCTTGTACTGAGAGCTGTAGGATCTCCTTCTCTGCTAAAAACACCCTGCTCTTGTCACCACATTCCCATCCGTGACAGCACTACTTTGTAATGAATGTATGTAGTGTTCTGCTTCTCATGGATCAATGCAATGCATCCATTTATAGTTCATAAAGTTATTTATTTATTTTATTTAAAGTTATTTATTCATATGTAGTACTCATAGGTATGACGGATCTTATGTTTTTACTCTTATTTACTTTGATGCCTGACTTGATGATAGAGGACCCATTTCCTGAGACAAAGCTGACTTGCTGTTAGAAGTCAGGAGCGCTCAGGAACATATCCTCGCCCTGCTTGTCCTGACAGCTGCGTTACTCAATGCCATTGGAAGAGGAGTTTCCCGAGACAAAGCCAGCAGTCTCCCTCAGAGCCTCAGGGAGCAGGTCAAAGGACGGGCTCCAGGTGGGTCCCTTTCCAAGGCAGACCTTGGTTCAGGGTAAAGTTCCAGCATTCACCACCCCTGAGACCCTTAGGTGATTCAAATCCCCTTTGTCTTCTCATCCATAAAATGGGTTATTGACAGTGTTGTGTAATTGGAGTACTGCACTTTGAATTTGGCCAGTTGGCACGTTTTATTGCTCAATGTGAGACCTCAATACCTTTGACCTGGTGTTCATTGGTAATTTATAGGTGGTGCCGACTCCTGAGGGCTGGAAGGAATTCTGACAGTACGAGGAGACCCAGGATCCCTGAAGCCTGCTCACCCTGGATGGGGCTCAGTCCCTCCAGGCTGGGGGATCCTCAGGCCAGCCCAGCACCTGAAGCCCGGCTGTGGAAGCAGGAAGGCCCATGGTGTAGTTGGAAACACAGCCCCACTGTGTCTGTGAGGATCAGGGTCAACTCCCCACAGGACAGGCTCTGGAGTTTCCTCCCTCAGGGCAGCCCATTTTCCTGGAAGTCAGCCCCTACAGGGATAGATATAGAGGCTGGAACAGCAGTCCCAAGAAAAATGGGAGGTACCAGTGTTTGAAAGTATGGTGACTCCTGGGGAGCTCAGCTCCAGGGGGATCAGAGCCTCAGAGTGGGAAGGACTGTGATGCCAGGATTCCTGCCTGTTCTGCTCCCTCCACTCTGGGCTTTCCCAGAGTCAGGCCACCCTGGCCCTTCGTCCCCCACCATGCACTGTGGGCTGGCTCCTTCTTGCCTTCTTGCCTTCTTGCCTTCTCTTGTCTCTGCTTCTCACTACCTGGTTACCCTCTGTCACCTCCTCTCTAGGACTTGACCACCACCTGTCTATCTGAATCACTCACGCGGTCTTTCTCCCTGCCTGTCTCTTTCTCTGTCTCTCCACCCAGATGCTCAGGCCCTGGGCTGTGGTCCAGCACTGTCCAGGGCCACAGGGCCCCAGCTCTCCCAGCCCTCCCACTCTCACAGCCAAGTTGTGGCCCCGGCCCTGCGCACAGTGGAGGAGCCCGGTTACAGAGGCTGCTCCTGCTGGTATTTACTGTTGCACCACTGTTCCCCCCTCTTTCTGGGCAGCACAGCCTCACCTTGACCTGTTGGTGGCCCTTGACTTGTTCGTGGCCCAGTCTGGACCCCAGAGCTGCTGCAGGGCTGGCCACCTCCCCCAGCTGGAAGGGGAGAGGGCCCTGTGGGCTTAAGGGGCTCCTGGGAGATTGGATTGAGAGACGTATAAGGAGCCAGATATTTTCACCCACCTCCTCTTTGTGAGTGGCAGAGTCCCAAACCACTGACTGTCCCCTGCCTGTTTCTCACTAAGAGCTCCTGAGCTCCTTAGACTTAGGAGGGAGCTGCTGCCCTCAGTCCTTTTCAGAGTTTGCCTGGAATTGAGGCTCCTGAGGGCAGCTGGCAGGGCAGGGCTGGGGCACAAAGCCTGTGTTAGTGCGGGGCCCTCTCACTGGACTCCCGTGGCCACTCCAGGCACCTTAGCCATCCCTCACTGTCAGCAGTTGGCCACTTCACGGGGACAGATAGGCTCTCTATGACCCTTGAGACTGGCAGGCCCTACGTGCTCAGTATTTCTTGATTGAGTGAACACAACCACGCCCCATATCAAGATACCAAATCTTCCCACCACCCCAGAAGGATTTCTCTAGCCCCCTCATAGCCAATACTGCCCCAAAGCATAACTTTGCTTCTGCCTCACCTCGGTAGTTTCTGCCTCCTCGGACCTGGGTGTACCTGAGTCACCCAAGTGCAGAGTGGAGGGTGTGACAATATACAATTATACTGTGTAGTTATATATATGGTAAAAATAATAGGGTTTATTTTTATGCATGTATCATGTGTACCTAAAATTAATGTGTCACATACAGGTGTACTACAGATAAGGACGGCCGTATGGGTGTGGTGATGTGATTAGGATGGTTTGCTGTTTAGATCTTCTCCATCTTGTGGACATTCTATCTGCCTTTTGTATGAAGTGCTGAGTGAGGGGGAGTGAAGACCTCCTACCCTGCTTGTGCAGGTGATTCCTCTTGGTTCTGTCATTCTTTTTCTTAGTCTTTTTCAGCCACTGCCTGTGGGAAACTCTGGGAATCTGGAGAAGAGGGAGGAAGCGCCCAGAATTGGAGGGCAGGGAACCTGAGTTGGGCAGGACCAGAAAGCATAAGGTCAGGAAAGTTTGCAGAGAGGACCCAGGGTTGGATGGCAGTTGGTGGGGGCGGGGATCAGGTGGGCGGGGCCCCCGCATTCTAGAAGTGAGGTCACCCGGAATGTCCACTGTGAGGACCAGGGGCAAAGGCAGGTGATTGGTCGAGAGAGGGCATGAAGCGTCAGCGTTGCTAAGGCAGCGTTCAGACAGGAGAAGGCTTGGAGGGAGGCATCTGGTCCCCTCCAGCTGCTCCTGAGAGTCCGCTTGACCTGCTGTTTGTTTTCCTGCCCTGCTGACCTTCTCCCCCGACTGAACCCTCCTTCCTCCCCTCAAGGGTTTGATTGACCCTCACCCTTTCTGTGACCCCTTCTCCTCCCAAGTGCCCAGCCCTTCTTCCTGTCACACTCCCTCCCCAATCCCATCCCCAGCCCCTCCCCTCCCCTCCCCTCCCCTCCCCTCCCTTCCCCTCCCTTCCCCTCCCCCCACCTCCTGCCTGTGGACCCCAGGGCCCTGGGAGGACCAGGACATGGAGATAATGGGGATGCTTTTCTGCCGCTACGTGCTGGGGTGTACTGGATATGAAAATACAACTGTGAGTAAACATTGGGCATCGGGTTTCCTCCTTTTTCCTGGGCTCTTCCACACTATGGTTAAATATCTGCTTTCTCACGGGGTCCTTGATGGGAACACATCGTTGGTGCAGACCAAGGCCCTCTGGGCAGGTTTCTTGACCAGCCTGCAGCGGCCCTGGCCACCAGCATTTTCATCAAGATCTGGGTCCTGTCACGACCTCTTGGACCAAACACAGCAGGCTGACAGGATGAAACCTGAAATAGTTACTTTATTGCATCAAAGAAGGAAATGTGAATGTACTAAAAGCCATTGAGTTGTATGCCTAAAATGAGGAAATGTGTGAATTATATCTCAATAAAGCTGTTTTTTAAAAAGTGAGAAGCTTATTTACTAGAAGTCATAGTTAGACTGGCTTCTGGAAAGCTTGTCAAGATCCTGCTTCAAGCTGTGCATGTTTGGGTGCAGTCGCTGTGAAGTGCGCTCTCCTGTGAGTACACTCTTCCCAGTGGTGACATGTGGCAGCCCTGGGAGCAGTTGTGTCTCAGCACTGGGTTGATGCTAGCCTGTTAAACAGTGAAGTGTCATTTGTGCTCTGTGCTTTCTGGTTTGTTAACTTCTAGCAACAATTCTTTTTTCTTTGAAGTGTATTCTTTTCAGAAATCTTAATGTAACAAAAGTATTCAGTAGCCCTGTAATTTTTAAAATATTTTTATTGACATATAGTCAGTTTGCAATGCTGTGTCAGTTTCTGGGGTACAACAGAATGCTTCAGTCATATAGGAACATACATATGTTCTCTTCCATATTCTTTTTTACCATAAATTACTACTAGTCATTAAATATAGTTCCCTGTGCTGTACAGTATAAGCTAGTTGTTGTCTACTTTATATAGATTAGTATTTGTGAATCTCAAACTCCCAACTTTTCCCTTCCCACTCCATTCCCCCCAATTATCATAAATTTGTTTTCTACATCTGAGTCTGTTTTTGTTTTGTAAATAAGTTTGTCTTTTTTTTTAAGAGTCCACATATAAGTGATACGGCATTTTTCTTTTGCTTTCTGACTACTTCACTTAGAATAACATTCTCCAGGTCCATCCTGGAGAATGGCATCATTTTATCATTTTCTATGGCTGAGTAGTATTCCATTCTATAAATATACCACAGATTCTTTATCCTGTGAGTGGACATTTAGGTTGTTTCCATGTCTTGGCTATTGTACATAGTGCTGTATGAACATTGGGGTGCATGTACCTTTTTGAATTAAGGTTCCCTCTGGATATATGCCCAGGAATGGGATTGTTGGATTATATGGTAAGTCTATTTTGAGGAATCTCCATACTGTTTTCCATAATGGCTGCACCAACCTGCATTCCCACCAGCAGTGTAGGAGGGTTCCCTTTTCTCCTCAGCTTCTCCAGCATTTGTTGTTGGTTGACTTTTGAATGATGGCCCTTCTGACTGGTGTGGGGTGATATGTCATTGTAGTTTTGATTTGCGTTTCTCTGATAATTAGTGATATTGAGCAGTTTTTCATGTGTCTTTTGGCCATTTGTATGTCTTCATTGGAGAATTGCTTGATTAGGTCTTCTGCCCGTTTTGAGATTGGGTTGTTTGTTTTTTCCTTAAGTCATATGAGCTGCTTATATATTCCAGAAATTAAGCCTTTGTCAGTCTCATTTTTGCAAATATTTTCTCCCATTCTGTAGGTTGTCTTTTTGTTTTATTTGTAGTTTCCTTTGCTGTGCAAAAGCTTCCAAATTTAATCAGGTCCCATTTGTTTATTTTTGCTTTTATTTCTATTGGACTTCTAGCAAATCCTGAGTCATCTCTTTCCTTCTCATCTTGGAGGCTACCCCCAGGGACTCTGTGTCTGACTAGGTTGACAGGAGCCCTGAGAGCCCCGTCGATGTGAAAATGAGTGGCTGCAGCCTGCTGGGATGTTTATAATGGGGAAATGCCTGGGAGAGACATGACCAGGAGGGGGATGAGTTGTCATTCTTTCTTTAGTAAAGTGTCCATGTTCAGAGTGTTGGTTTTCCCGAAGCAGAAAGGGCCCTTCATGTCCTTAGAATTGTCCAAATATGAAGAAATAGAGATACATGCTGTGAAATTTTCACTCTATCAGGAAAAAGCACCTCCACACCCCAAAAAAGAAAGACTGAGAACACCTCATGGATCTAAGTGGGTTTGTTCTGATGGGCTTTCAGCAGATTCTCATGGACCTGGAAAAATTGAGTGTCAGGAACAGTCTTTGCACGGAGGCAGAATCACACCACATGAACACTCCACCCAAAGAGGAGTCTGTTCTTTTTCTTTCGAGCCTACTGAGGAGGACGTTTCTAGGTCGTATTTCTTGGAATTTTTTCCCTCAAAGAGGCTGAGGCTGAGTTCTCATAGGTTAGTTAAGCCCTCTTTCCCTACCACGTCTTTGAGCATTTGGATAAACTAACTTGTCCTCCTCCTCCGTTGCTCATGGCCGCTGACAGAACCTGAGTCCATCAGCCTGGTGGATAGACTATAGGTAGGAGTCAGCTACTGACATCAGCGCTTAGACAGGACCGTGTGTTACAAGCATGCTCATGACGGAAGGGGTTTTACCAATTGGTGCCTAGATGGTGTTTGTCTTTTTGTCCCCTGGTCTGCATGTCTCCCCTTTGTGCTGAGACCCACTGCTCTCTCAGACTGTGGTTACGCAAAGACAGTGTGTGTTTCCCACAGCACACATTTTACTGACCTCAACGGTGAGAGCAGCTGACAATGACTATGTTACCGATTTCAGAGGCTGCTTTCTAGAGGTTTTATTTGCACAAGACTGAAACTTGGTGTCTAGATTAGTACAAATTACATTGTACATTTATTCCCTCCTATAATACTTATAAATCTAGTTTTTACAAAACTGAGTGTTTGCCTTTTGTTTTGGTGACCGTACATTCCAGAAATACGAATTAATTTTCATTGCAACTGTTAATGGACGTAGGTGCAATACTATGAAATATGCATGTGAATTATTTGTACTGATTATTTTGAATTTTCTTTTTATGTTAACTTCATTCTTAGGGTTTAACCATATTATACAAGATTACTCAATAATACAAATCCTTATTTACTTCAGAAGTCTGACATTACATGCTCTGGTTCAGAATCAGAGTGAACATTGAAAAAACCTCCATGGTTTTTAGAAAGTTGGGCTAAAATTAATCATTAATTTTTGCTGGAATAGTAATTTTGACATTATTATAAGAGCTGGTCTGCTTTCTCACTCATGTCCAATCTATAAATGTACAAATACATCTCTGTACATATCTCTGTATTCTAACACATTTTCATTGTGACTTTTCCGTACATTTTGGGTGCATTTTTGGAGATATTTCATAGAAGTTTGTCCAGATACTTCATTAACATACAATAGAAGATGTAGGCTTCCCATCCCCTGTAGGTTTGCGTTTCCTCATTTTCAATTTCAAGTTGGCTTCTACATTCATAAGTTAAGTTCTGTTAACTATTTTAAAAATATTTGCAATGTGTCGGCAAAGTCAAGTGTGTAACATTTTGTGTGTCATATTTTTCTGCAGCTTTAGTCTGGTGTGTTTACATGTAATATCAGCGCCTTTCCAGTGATACAGTTTATTGATATTTGACATATGTGAGCAGTAGTGAAACTATCACCAAATGAAGGCAGTAAACATGCCCACACTCCCAACAGCTTGCTCCTGCTCCTTTTGAACTCAAGTGTCCCTTCTTGCCTCTCTGAGGAGCTGTGGTTTAGGGTTTCTAAAGATGATTCTCTGTGACAGATAAGCTGCAAATGTCTTTGAGGTTCCTCATTATCTCCAATATCTTTTCAGATCCTCGAGATTTATGAACTTCTGTGGAAGCTTACTCTTCTTGCTGCCTCCTGGGGAGTTTCTAGTTTTCTCTTGTTTCTTTGGAGGACCGTCTGCGCTGTGAGTATTACTAAAGTACCTTATAGTGTCCTTTTAATCACACCTAACATGAATTTTTATAGTCACTGGACATTTTATTTGCCTGCCTGGGCCAGAATCCAGGAGTCTTTTCTTTGTTTCCTTTTAGATAACTAACTTGAACAGAAATTAATTTTGAAATGGAAATTTGTTGCAAAATACTATCTTTATAGTAAGAACTCAATGAGCAAGACAACAGTATATTCTCAGTGAGACAATGGCAATTTATAAACTCTTCTCTTCAGTAGCAAAACAGGAAGGTTAAGTGTTTGGTGAGCACATCTCTCTCCCCACCTGCCCCTGTCTGTGTGTTGGGTGACAGGGGACAGGGACTCTCTGTTCCCTGAGCAAGTGTGAAGTGAAGGGAACATCTGTGGTTTTCTGTTTGCCCTCCGTGCATACATTCTTCTATAGCCACATTATTGCCGCTGGAGCTTCAACCCTGTGATGATACTCCAATATCTTGGCAAGGTTAGGGCTGGCCTCAGTCTCTGATCATCACTTAAAGTTTTGAATGAAAAAATATGTGTTAAGGGTCAGGGAAGTGTGTCTTTACATGGTATTACAGTGGAGTCCTGCCTGGGTTTTATTGAGCTGTTATTCCTCAGATGATGACTCGTGTCTGAGTTAGGAAGCATGTTCGCTTCTTGAAAATGGTCACTGTCGGTCCTGCTGCTGCTTGTGCTTGTATTACAGCCATTGCTCACTTTCATTCTCATCTCATGTCTCATTTGATGTCCGTTTGTTTTTAGTGGTCTTGACAAATCTTACGACTTCATATGTTACAATTGCTTGTCAATTCAACAGTCAACTCTATACGATTTCAAAAAAGCTTTCACTGAATGAAAGTTGTGCATGTTAGTATAAAGATTTTGCCTTTATTTTTCTTTTAGTTTCTCCTCTCTCTCTCTCTCTCTCTCTCAAAGGTTGCACAGCAATCCAGGTTCTGGACTTACGTGTGGATGTTTGGTTTGACAAAAAAAAAATCGGATAAATGATGCATTACAACATATTATGAAAATAATACAGTTCAGTGTTATTAAACATGAATATGCATTATGAAAATTAAAGTAGATTGGTGTTTGTTTAATAGAATGTAACATCTTTTGTTCTAAAATAAGTTATTTACCATTGTGCTATCAGGAATGGTGAGTGAAAGATCATGCCTTAGGTAGGAAATTCTGATTTTTCTTGATTTTTAATCGTATGAATCGTTATGCTGATCCAAATTGATAATTGTAATTTCAATGGATTACTGTTTTAATAGTTTACTAGGAACTATATATTTACTAATTATATGTTTTGACTTCAAATTTAATGTTTCTTCCTCTCTAGGTAAAGCCTCCAAAGCCTCAAGGTAAGATGTTAGGGTTTAGTTTTCTTTGTAATGTTTTCTCAATACTGGGATTCAATATGGGTTTTAATTCAACTAAGAATTAACACAGTGACTTCTGATGTCTAACTGACTTAACTCTTGAAAATTTTACTCCTGGGATGGTGTCTAAATGACACCATAGAGGAAGTTGGCATCTATTGAGATATGAGACCAGGAGGATCACAGGAGTAGGGAGAGTAAGATGAGTTTAATTTTGCATAGAAACCTTTAGGAAGCAGGTGATGAGAATGTTCGCAGTGACTACCTGACATGACCTGGCTCTTGGTGAAAAGGAAAGATGCTGAAACACCACTGGAGCCTGTCAGGACTCTCCAGGCTGAGGGAGGGATGCAGATGTATCCAGGTGTGTGTGTCACAGCCGAGGGGAAGCCGTGGGCTGTGACTCGGAAGTGAAGGGGGCCATTCGTGCCAGTGGGGACTTAATGGAAGTGATTCAGCCTGAGAATGCTGCTTTCTGCTGACTCAGTGGGGCTGTGCTTGGCGGGCAGGGTGGCTGCCTGGCACTCAGTAGGCCCTCGAGGCCTGGTGTTGGTGACGGTGGATACAGAAATGCTGGTGCTTGGCAGAGTGATCTCAGCATCACAGCGTCCCTGCTGGGCAGAGAGAAGTTGCATGTGCGCTGTGCGGTCAGATGAGGGACTTAGATGCCCAAGAGAGGAGCCTGGAGCTGAGGGTCGTGTTCTAGAGCATCACACGTGGAGTCGCCTGTGACCGGCTGCTTTGTGTGTGCTGTTTTCCTGAAGCAGTGATGGGAACATTCTCATCCTGGCGATAGAAAAGCTTGTCATTCAGGGACTGTGTGTTACCCAGGCCCTTCAGTGACTAGGTGGTGAAGCCCACGTGGTACCAAAGTGTTTAATTCCAGCGACCTTGTCCTCCAGGGCCCGCAGCATGGTTTTCATGAAAGATGATCTGCCAGGCAGCAGGACGACACTGGGGGCTTGTGCGGGCCCAGTCAGGCGACGTGTTGAACTTGCCTTCTGTGGTGCTGCGGATAGGATAGGGCCTGGCTGTGGGGTGAACCTGCGTGGGATGAGGGTTTTTTTTTTCTTTTAAGCAGGGGCATGTTTACTTACCTTAGTAATTGGAGGAGGGAATCTTAAGGGGACAGGATGCTTGGTTTTTCTTTTTCATCTCTGGTGATGTCAGAAGTATTTGAATGATTGAATTTTCTAAGAATGGTGCTTATAGCTGGGAGAGAATTTAGGAGAAGACTTTATTGTGTTTCTGCATCCTTGAAAAAAATTGAACTAGGAATCTCAGCGATCTCACATGTAGAATGCCACTAAGATTTGCTTCCTTTAAGCACAGTAGTAAAGTTAAAAAGTTAGTTATACTCTTAGTGCCAGCCAAAGATATGTCTTTGCTGCTAATAAATTGGGGTAATTCTATTCTACTGGATTTTCCTACCAATATGAGAAACTGCTTTATCTCCTTTTAGTTCCTTTAAGGCAGATGGCTGAGAAGATCAAGAATGTTGAGGAAAAAAGCAGAGAACTTGCAGAAAATATATCTGCTTGGAAGCAGAAGGTATCATTGTCCTTCTGATATTCTTTTTCCGATTTCAGCTTCAGTTATTTGGCTCTCTTTTCTCTCATCCTTCTGTTCTGTTCCGTATGTTCTATAAGAGGTCTAGATTCAAAGCAAGTGTCCTAGATAAAAAAAAAAATGTCTTCTGTAGAGAACAGGGAACTCTACTTGATATCTTGTAATCTATAATGAAAAAGAATGTGAAGACAAATATAGGTATATATATATGTGTGACTGAAACACTATGCTGTATACCAGAAACCGACACATTGTAACTGACTATATTGCAGTAAAAAAATAAACAAAGCAAGTGTCGTAGATGTAAAGCACCACTTTCTGTATTAGTGGAAGGGGTCACACACAACGTGCGTTCAGCTACCAGTGTAATTAGTATTTGTAATTCCTTTATTACATATTTGCATAGGCCACTGACTCAAAGAAGCGCTTAGAGGAGACCATTAGGCAAAAGAAGATGCTCTCTGGTGAAGCGCTGACGTTTAAGGTGCAAACCTCTTCTTTTCCTAGATTACATTCTGAAAACAAATGAAAGTAATGAGTAATTGTTACTGATTCAATATGTTTTTTTTGAAGGAGAACTTGAAAACCGTTGAGAAGGATAATGCGTATTTGAATAACATCATTCAAATTACTCTAGCTAAACTGCAGGCAGCGAGGGCTCAGGATGCCAAGAGTCCACACTCGGTAAGAGTTTGGCTGCAACGTTGACCATAACTGGGCTTCTGAGGCTTTTTGTGCCCTGGGCGAGCTGCGCGCTCCAGGTCCACTTGCTTTTGGCCACAGCAGAATTTGGGAGCCCGGTAGCGGAACCTCCCTCTGAACAGTGATCCAGAATTTCACAGACTAAAACCTCCGTGACTTTTTAACTTCAGAGACTAGGAAATATGTCTTATTTTCACAACCTAGGGAGTTTTCTCTCCACTCACACTGTCCTCCAAGATACACAGAAAATGCCAGGAAACACCGGAGAGGTGAAGGAAGTTACTAGTCGAGCTGTGCAGCCCCTTGCCCTGTTTATGTTAAACAGAGAACTTTCCATGTGAGTTTGGGTAAACTTTATTTATATTCCACTAGGGACACTCATTTGTGAGCTCTTTGACATGAGCAGTTTCCCACCCTTGCTTTCCCCTTGTCATGCAGTTGTGTCTTCCATCGTCCAGTGAGGAGGAAGTCTGTGGAGGCTAGGGAGTACTTGTGCCTGATGGTCTCTTTTTTCTGCATTTCTTTATGGGCTTGACATTTGTCCTGGGCCCAGCCTGGATCAGCTGCCATCACAGGAAACTTAGGGGTGGCTGTGGGTACTGGCTGAGAAGGGACAGGATTCCAAATGGGTTGAAGAGAAGCAACTGTCCAACAGAAGAAACCAAGACTTGCTGGAAGAGCTTGACAGGCTGGCAGTGGAAGAGGACCAGCTGAAGAAGGAAATGCAGGACAAACAGGATCAGAACGAGCTGCTAGGGGGCCCAGTGCTAGAACTTGAAGGAAGAGGCTCTGTCTGCTGTAAACTCTCAAGTGGAGTAGACACTGTCTTTGACCTCAAACTGAAACTCATGGAAAGCCCCAGATGCTCTCACACATGTGTAAGGGGACGTATGACACTTGTTTTCCTTTCTTTTTAAAATTTTATGTTCAGAATCATATCACTGCCTTAATATCTTCTGGAGATAATGCTCACCAAAGTCTTTGTACCAGAGCTACTATGTTTATTTTGCACTTAACAAAGTAATTTGTTTTTGAAAAAAAAGTTACACGCTTTTTAAGCCTATCATCCTGAGTTTTCATTGAAATCTTAGTACATGCTTTGTTTCTGTTCTGCGTGAAGATACTGGGAAAAGGAACATCTCCAGAGAACCTGGAAGATGCTGTTTCAATGAACACTTCAGGAACTTCAGAGGTAAATGCCTCTAGTTGCAGCAGGATTGCCACTGTACACATTAGCTTTCACAAGGAACAACAATCTCATGTCTTAGATTAAATGTTGATATCTGTTCAAATTATTTTCTTGGGAATTTAGTCATCAATGAGAATGTTTTGGGTTGAAATTGCTCATAATAAAACTCGTGTCCATGAAGCCACAGTGAAATCTGAAGAAATGTATGTGCAGGAGGACGTTCAGCTCAGCAGCAAGAAGAGAGTAAGAAACATTACTCACCCCAGAGACACTGAACTCAGAGAGCAGAGCATCACTTTGTCAGTGTTTAATTGTGCTGTAATGCGCATAAATCAGATGACCCGTCTTGGCTGACGTCCAAGTGTGCAATCCTCTCATGGTAAGTACATTCACATTGCTGTGGACCAGTACTTCTTGTTCAACTTCTTGTTCTCACATCTGTCTTACAGCCAGGTGTTTTGAAGACCAGATCTGAGGACTCAATGCAGACAGTTGTGATGACTGAGGACTGCAACCCGGAAGGTATGTTGTTTGTTGGGAAGAAAACCATATGTAGGCTTCCTGGGAGATGATGTGGCTTCAGTTCTAGACCCTTAGAATAAAATAAATATTATAATAAAGAGAGACAAATGATTTTTTTTTGGTTTTCCAGTGCATATGACAGTTAAGTTTACACTATACGGTAGTCTATTAAGTGAGCAATACCACTGTGTCTAAAAGCCCCAATGTTTGTAGCTTAATGAAAATATACTTTATTACTAAAAACTACTAGCCATCGTCGGAGCCTTCAGTGAGGGGTAATCTTTTTGTTGGTCGATGGTCTTTTTTTAACTTTTTTTTTATAGAGTTATAGTCATTTTGGTGGATGGTATTGAATTGATGTTGGCGGCTGCTGACCGATCATTGTGACGGTCGCTGAAGATTGGTGTAACTTTTGCAATTTCTTACCGTAAGACCACAGTGAAGTTTGTCACAGGGTAACTCTTCCTTTCAGGAACAAGTCCTCTGTAGCAGGCAATTTGATACATTTTACACACAGCAGAACCTCTTTCCAAATTGGAGTCGGTCCTCTTGAAACCTTGCGGTAGTGTATCAGCTAACTTCATGAACTCTTGTAAGTCCTTTGTTATTTCAGCATTCTTCACAGCACCTTCACCAGTAGATTCCATCTCAAGAAACCAATTTCTTTGCTCGTCCATAAGAAGCAGCTCTTCATTCATGCACATTTATCAGGAGGTTGCAGCCACTCAGTCATGTCTTCAGGCTCCACTTCTAACTCTAGTTCTCCTGCTATTTTCAGCTCATCTGCAGTACCTTCCTGCACTGACGTCTTGAGCCCCTCAAAGTCACACATCAGGATTGGAATCAATCCCTTCCAAACCCCAGTTCATGTTGATATTTTGACTTCTTCCCATAAATCACAAATATTCTTAGTGGCACCTAAAATGGTGAATCCTTTCCAGAAAGTTTTCCATTCATTTGCCCAGACCCATCAGTGGTATCACTGTCTGTGGCAGCTAAAGCCTTCCAAAATGTATTTCTTTAATAATAAGACTTGAAAGTCATAATTACTCCTGATGCATGGGCTGCAGAAAGGATGTCGTGTTAAGCTTGGAAAAAGCATTCATCTCATATATCTCCGTCAGAGCTCCTGGGTGACCGGGTGCATTGTCCATGAGCAGTAATATTTTGAAAGAAATTTTTGTTTGTTTTCTCAGCAGTGGGTCTCAGCAATGGGCTAAAATGTTCATGTTGTAAATAGATGTGCTTTCATTCAGGCTTTGTTCCATTTATAAGAGCACAGAGTAGATTTCACATGATTCTCATTGGACGTGGGGTTTTCAGAATGTTAAATGAACACTGACTTCAACTTACAGTCACCAGGTGCATTAGCCCCTAACAAGAAAATCAGCCTGTGCACTGAAGCTTTGATACCAGGCACTGACTTCTCCTCTCCAGCTATTAAAGTGCTGGGTGGCCTCCTCTTGCATTTCTCTGCGTTGAAAACCTGTTGTTTCGTGGAGCCATCTTCATTAGGTATCCTAGCTTCATCTGGAGAACTTGCAGCAGCTTCTGCATTAGCTCTTCCTGCCTTACCTTGCACAGCTATGCAGTGGAGATGGAATCTTGCCTTAAACTTCATGGACCAACTCCTGCTGGCTTCAGACTTTCCTTTTGTAGTCTCTTCATCTCTCTCAGGGTTTATAGAATTGCTGAGAATTTGGGACTTCTGCTGGATTAGGCTTTGCCTTAAAGGAATGTCATGCCTATTTTAATTAAAATGATAATGAAATATTTCAAGAATTACCAAAACGTGATGCAGAAAAGAAATGAGCAAATGTTGTTGGAAAGAAATGTCACTGATAGAATTGCTGGACTCAGGATTGTTACAAATATTCAATTTGTTTAAAAAAATGCATTACTGGGAAGCGCAATAAAACAAGATACGCCTGTTGTAGAAACGAGTTTGCACTGGGAAGGTAAAAAGTGGGTTCCTACCTTCAGGATTCTCTCCTTTGTCTACTCCCCACCACAACCAAGCTCTTGAGTGCACTGTGCACCCACAGAGACAATTGTTTTATGTTTACAGGACGTAAAAAGAAAATGCAAGGCCACCATGCTGCATCAGGATCTGTGAAAGCAGCAGAGGAAGCCAGATTCCAAAGGCGGAAGAAGAAAGTACGCTGGTTTGATGAAACTTGTGGACAGAGAAATATGGGCACTGAAGGGTAAGACATTCCCGTGTTAATCATGATGAATAATCTATGAATGAGTGTGTAGAATTATGTGGATATTATAATATGTTTCAGAATACTTGCCACCTTATTTTCTTTACCATATTCATTCAGTACAGATTTGCTTTTCTGCCTTGGTTTTTGTAGTCTGCTGCTTCTGTTCATTCTAAGTGGTTACCAGAGTTCTTGTTTGTATTTAGTTTGTATTTATTTGTACTTAGATCTTAGTGGGTTTTTGGACCAGATTTAGTCACTGTATTATCTGAATCCCCCTAGGTCCATTTTTATTGTCCTTAGGTTTCAATCACATCATGTTGTCATGACCTGCCATGTGTCTATCATTTTTGTTAAACTCTAGACATTGGGTAGAAAATAGAGAAAATTGGAGGCCTAGTGTGAGGTTAACTTGCTGCAGAGAAGGTGGGCATTACAGCTGGCAGGTCATCAGGGTGCCAGAGTGCTGCATCCTGTTAACCTAGTTAGCAGCTGAGATCAATCAGTGCAGCCAGCCCTCCTGAGGCCCATGTGTCTCCTCACCTTTGTTCCTGGCATGATCTCACGGATCCCAGCTAAAGCCTGCAGGTGTCTCTGGGAATCACCTTCACTGATTGGCCGTGAGCTCCAGCTGGCTGACTGCGGTCCCCGTGGGGGGGGGGGAGCACCAGCTGCCAGGCTGCTCTGCATCTCAGTAGTTTCCTCTGACCCCCCAGGGAAGGTGGACCCAGTCCTGGGCTTCCTTTTTCTCCATCTTGGTCTCATGTTCCTTCCTGGCTTGTTAGCAATTTGGTACTTTCAATGATGGATTTCATAATTTGTCCAGAGTTTCCTGTCATTCTCAGGAGGAGGTCATGGACTTCACACCCATTAGCCCACATTCAGAACCAAACATTTTCCTATATTCCCTGAAGAACCAGGTTTTGCCCCAGGCTTTGACTGAAATCAGGGCTCTCTGTGGGAGAAATCAAACAAGTCATGAACACTTGCTTCACCCTAACGGGTTTGGTTGTGATACTTAGTCATGCTCACACTGTCCCAGTCACAGGAGCCTGAGCCCGGGGTTGGGGGGGGCACGCAGAGTGCACCTCACGTGGGCTTTTCACGTGTGTTTAATTTATGTACAAATGAATAAGGGTGGGGACGCTGAAGGGAAGCCCAGATACCAAACATTTGCCAGAGGCCTGGGCGTAATGTTGTATCTACTTGTGGGGGCCTTTCATTCTTTCCTCTGTGTTTGTCAGTCTGAGCATTTATGGGGAAGGGCGAAAGGGACATTGAATCGTTCCCTTCCAATTTCTGGGAGGGGAACTGGCAGAATTTCACAGAGTCTCTTTCCCCTCTCAGGAAGGTGGACGTGAAAGGATGTGAGCTGGTGGGAAAGCAGCAGCTGTTGGCAGCAGAGGAGAGGGCAAAACTGGCTGAGAAAGAGACAAAACAGCACAAGTGAGTTCAGCTTCTCTGCACCCACCGCTCCGAAACCCCTGTTGGATTTTTTGAAAACTTTTCTAAAATGTGTAGACACAATATCACACACAGACCCAAACAAATATTCAGAAGACATTTGTATACATACTTCACACAGGAGAAAAAAATGTTAAGTTTTACACGTTAAGTTAAAAGTTTAAGTTTAAAAAGTATTAAGTTACTAAGAATTTCCTGGTCCCCAGTGCTGGCCAGAGTCTGTGGAAAGACGGTTCACAGAGATGTTTCTGAAGGTGCTGTAAACTGTTCTCAATCTGAGGACAGCAGTTTGGTGTAACGTCAGTTGGACCAATAAATATGCCCGTGCCACTGGGGAGACCCACTTGTAGAGAAATAGGATCAGGATGTAAGGAAAAGAAGATTCAAGGTTTACTCGACACAGGGTAAGTGAGGGAAGTGTTGAGAATGGGAAAGGAAGCTATGTCAGTGCAGAACCTGGCTGGTGTCAAGTAATAATGACGGCAGGAGTGACTGCAGCAATAGCTTCGGACCTGCTGTACTTTTACAGCCGTGTGAAGTGTGTCTTGTACAGTTAGGTAATGTGTTTAAGTGTATAGTTCAGATAATGTGGACTTGGGCAGGTTACTTAAAATCATGCCCAGCATTGTATTTTCTCTGATGAAACAATTTGTAACTCGTAGGAGAAGACTTGAAGAATGTCATGGGCAAATGCGGGAAGCAGAGATCACCTTGGGACTCCAGGTACCCTGCCTTCCCCCTGACACGCCGAGTCCTCAGCACGTGATGCAGATCGTTATTGTGGCCCTGAGAACCGCTAACCATGGGTTGTTCCTTGATGTGTCGACTTTTTCAGGTCATTCTTGCTGAGAAGGAGGCCCAAGACAACTGGGTAAGAATTTGTTTCCTTCCTTCTCTTTGTGCACAGTCGGCCACAACTGAACGTGGATGTGTTTTTCTCCCACAGATAAGGGCTCGGGAGCTGGAGAGGGAAAATGCTGAGTGGAGAAGGGAGGTCGCCCACATGAAACAAAGGTACAGAGTTTTGACCCATTTTTAAGGGTGTTTTGAGATTTTTAAGGATTGGCTGTTTTGTGTCTAGGAGAGGAATTGATGTAATTCTTGTTGAAGCCGTTCTTTCTCTGTCTTTAAGATTGGATGCAATCTGCAGAGAGAGGCAGGCAGAAGAATACATGAGGCAGCAGGCCGAGGAGGCCCAGGTAAATGATTTTTTTCCAGTTGTGTTCCAGTGGTCATTTTGTGTTGGAACTGTCTCTGGAAATACCTGATATCTTTCCAGCCATCCTTTCCTGGCCTTGCCTCTGGATTGTGTATTTTGTAACACATCTACCGTGTCATTTACTTTTCAAATGCAAACTCTTGCCCGAATCTTCCCCCAAGCTTCCCCACGCAGCTGGTCACCTTTGGTGGGACCTTTTATATTTTTCTAAAAGTAGGAAAAACATTCCTAATAGTTATGTGGATTCCCACACAAACCCTGGAGAGCCACAGTAGTCTTCCTGAGAAAAGAACACAGGAGGGCATCACAGCTTGGGATTCCAAGCTGTATCATCAAACTATAGGTTTCAAAACTGACATGAAAACAGACCCAAGACCAGTGGAACACTCTCAAGAGCCCAGAAACACACCCACGCAAATACAGTCAATTGACATCTGACAAGGGAGCCAAGAGTACTCAATAGAGAAAAGGCAGTGTCTGAAATAAATGGTGCTGGGAAAACAGGGTATTGCCATGTAAAACACTGAAGTCCCTGTCACCTGCTTCTCAGAAAGATTGACTTGAAATGAATTAAAGACCTGAAACCACCATCCCCTCTCACTCTCTCTGCTCATAAAATGCACACAAGGGGCTTTTGTGCTGGTGAGCGGCCCTGGGAGTAGGTGCGTGCTTGTCTCTGTGATGCCCCAGGACTGGTCCCTTTCCTCCCTGCATTTGCAGACAGTGGCAGTGATGCACTGCCTGGCCTACAACTCCCGTAAGCTCACAGGGGGACCCAGGAGGGTAGAGTTTTTTGGCACTGATGCTCTGCTTATAAACCCTGGTTGATGTGAGGGTAACAGGGACTGTTCCTGTTTTGACTGGTACCGTGTGTGTGTGTCCTTTTCCATAATAGTCATATATTTCAAAACTGAATCTTCTGTCCTGCAGGTCTATGGGAATGAAAGAGTGCCCTATCCAATCTCAGCAGCTCCGTGCAGGTTCTACCCCTCGGAATATCCACCTGCACCATTCTTGGGTTACAGGCCACCGCCACCGAGTCCACCCTGGTGCTCTCCAGGACCTTATCAAACACCTCTGTCTCCACTCTTTGGTAAGACGAAAGCATATAACTCTGTTTCCGTGTTGAGTATTTGCAAGGAAGGGAAGAAGTCACTCCAGGGCTTTGCAAAGCCTGGGGAAATCAGATGTAAGGCATGGTAACATTCTTCTAGGTTCTTAGCACACATATTTATTTGATGGACCGACTGATTTCCCCATCTTGACCTGGGAAGCAGGTGTCTCTTGAAGAGGAAAAAAATCTCTTCTGACAGAAAGCAAAAATGTCACTGATAAACACATGCCTTCAACATAGAACATGTTCAGGGATCTGTGACAGATGAAACACACCCTTAGTGATTTGTCTAGCTAGTCTGAGCTATGACATTGCACAGATAATTAGTCAAGAAAATACCAGAAACTAGAAGATGTGGTCTCTACATCGAGAGTCAGGAGAGATGCCACTGCTGTGTTCTGGTGTGGGAACCAGCGTGAAGCGGTGAAGGAAGGCTTGGGAGTGTTGTAATGCTTGACGAGGGTCCACACAGGAAAGCCTGATCCTCCATCCTTTCTGTGGTTTTTCTCCAATGCAGGACCTGGGGCGGCTCCGGTGCAGCCCGGCAGCTCCCGCCAGCCTGAGGCAGCCCTGGAGGCCCAGGTAAGTGGGGTGTCGTTGTCGGTTGGAAGTCGTTCTGGAAAATGTGATCATTTTGTTTTCCCAGCAGCCGCTCCTGGCCTCGTCTCCAGATTGTGTGTTCTGTGACGGATCTGGCATTTCATTACGTTTGAAATTCAAACTCTTGCCCAGGAGCCAGTGGGCTTCTCCCTGAGCCCCGTCACCTTGGGTGGTGCCTACAGAAGCCATCAGGGAGTTCATGGAAGCTGAGGAGTGCAGACTTTGTGTGTTTCTCGAAATAGCATGAGGAGGGTGAGCCCTCGCTCTGCACTGACTTCTGGCTCGTCTGACTCCTTTTTACCTCCTTCACTTGGGATTGCTCTTGGGTCACTGAGACAGGTTCCTGTCGTCATTCTTTGACAGGTTTCCTGGCTCAGGCTGGGGATTCTCCTGTTTAGAATGTCCACTCAAGTCCTGGTAACTGAAAATTGAGCAAAGCCCTCCCTCCGGCTTTACACCGTGTGCTTTGTGCACCTGTGAGTCTTCGTGGGTGTAGTAAATGTCACAGCCCATCACTGTCTTTTCTGGGGAGGTAACTGTATCTTCCACACTCCCTCCAGTTGCACTCTGGGTAGAAAAGCCTGACTCTCAGAGATGCTGCATTTGTAGTAGGAAATAGAGGCTGGAACTGGAAGTGCCCGCAGCGAAAATGCCTGTTCCCTGCAGGGGGATTCCAATTGGCAGCAAAGTGGTGACATTGTATCCCTCACCCTGCACTGGGTGGGTCCTGCCCTGGAAGCTGTCAGAGCTGCTCCACTGTGTGATCACACACTGTGGGATTTTGCGCATGAGCTAAAATCCCTTTGATGTCAGCTGTGGGACTGAGACTTCCCACTTCACTTTCCCATAGGCTGCACATAGTGTGCGTTTCGTAGTGAACTTAAAATGCAGATGTCCCTGAGAATGAGGATGATTGTAGCGGAGCCTGACTACCTTCTGAGAACAACCTCGTCTCCTCTGGAGCACTTGGGCAGTGCCCCCGCAGGATTCCAGGATGCCCAGCTCTCCAGAGTTCTTTACACCCAGAGGCAGCCCCTGCAGGGAGGAGAGGGGCCCTTTGTGAGGAGGGAGCAGAGAGCGCCTGGCAGGGGTCTGCAGAGAGAGTGATGACCCTGCTGTGGCTCTGCTCCCATGTGTGGAGAATGGGCTCTCCACGTCCTTTCTTTCTCCGTGTTCCTAATCCACACCAAGCAAGCTTCCATGGTGTTGGGGAAGGCAGTGGGGAGGGCTGTTCTGCTCAGAGAGGCTGCCTGTTGGGAAGGCGCTACTTGGGCAGTGTGCTGGAACCTCTCTGTGCATGGTCTCAGGCAGGCCCCTTGGCTTCTTCCACGTACAGGCAGCGGTGGTGATGTGTGGCGACCGTGCTTTATCCCCATGTCCTCCTGTGTGGCCCAGGCTGCAGGCAGGCCCCAGAGGGATGGGTGGACTGTGTGGCACTGTGCTGCTGTCTGGGCACCTGATGGAGGGGAGGGTGCCCGGTGCTGACAGCTGCTGCGTTGGGTTCCAGCTTTTGTCCGTTTTGATCCTTTTGTCTGTCATCCAACCCAGCTCTCCCTTGTGTTCTGCAGGTGACACTGGGGGTTGGAGGGCCCCATCCTTTCACAGGACCAGCCTGCATGGCATGCCTCATAAGCAGCCCATCATCACCCAGTGGGCCGCCTGCACCTGGGCCACCCTTGTGCCCTGTGCAGCCTCGCCCACCAGCACCACCTGCTCCACTTGGTAAGATTAAAACATATTACTCTGTTTCTTCTTTGAGTCACTGCAAAAGAAGGGCAGATCGCTCTCCAGAGCTTCCCAGTGCATGGGCAACCCTGAATGGGGCCACTGGCGTGTTCCTCTAGTCCCTTAGCACACACACTTGATGGACCGCGTCTTCCCCACCCAGACCTGGGGAGGAGGTGTCTCTTGTAGAATGAAAAAGAGTCCTCTGATGGAAGGAAGATATGCTTGTGTTTCACACGGGCTTTCAACATCGACCACGTTCTAGGCTCCCTGAAGGAGAAGCCTGCCCATATCATCTTCTCCAGCGAGTGGAGCCTGGACCTTCCACAGCTGATGATTAGCTATGCAAACACCTGAACCTGTGGCCTGTGGTATCTTCCTCAAGGGTCCTGACACCTGTCTCCCACTCAGTGTGATGTGAGAAAGCTTGTAATCTGTCAGGGAAGGCTCAAACGTTGTTATGCTTCAGCAAACTAACATGTTTTGTAAGACAGTAAACACTGAAAGGTGTTTTCTTTTTGTATTTTATCAACGCTGAGCAGCTAGTTTACAGCGCGGAAGGATATAGGTGAGTTGTAAATAGAATACATGCTTACTTAGCATGAAGGCTTCCCTGGATTGAATCACCGGTACCTTCATATAAAAAGGCTTTAAATGTTACAAAACTACAGTGTGGAAATCTAAGTTTCATACCCTTTCTTTTTACATGAATTATTAGTGTGCATTTTGAAATATACATTAACTGATTAAATATTTTGTCCAGAAAATGCTGTCTTTCAACTTCTTTTCTGCAGATTTCTATTGAACTACCTACAAAACAGTATAGACGCCTACTGGGGTTTCAGTTTATACTACAGATACTCTCATTAATGTATGTCTCACTGCGTTCTACAGATGCTACATCAATGTGCCCATCTGAAGAAGTGAAACAAAAATCTTCTTACAATATGGAGGTACTTCCTCTTGTTAATATTTTTCCCATTATTTTAAAGTTTAAGTATAACACATTGATAAAAAATAAACAGGGGTTTGTTTTCACATTGCAGTCTCCCATTTCCATTAGTGGATTAAACGTTTTAACTACAATTTTTAATGTATTACTGAGAAATTATTCTTTCCTTAATGTCACAAGACAACATGACGTAATTTTATAATATGCCACACTGATCTAATCAAACCACTGATTGTATCTAAACACATTCATTTGGGGTCTTGAAATAATATTTTATTAAACAACATTGAAACATGGTACTTACGAGTGGAGGTTAGGTTTCCTTGCATTCTTTCTCCTTTTCATAGCTATCGTCATTTGAAAGTTATGAAGGGAAGTCTGGCCTTGAGTGTAGGGGCTTTTGCCCTTTTCCAGCCCATCGCCAGTAACAGTGCTGTAGTTTCCCTTGCGACTTCCTCTGATGCTTGACCCCGCAGCCTTTGGCCCAGGCTGCCCTTCCCCGGAAGCGCCCTCGCTTCCCCCTGTGTGCACTGGGTTGTGTCTCTGAAGACCCAGTGCGGGCTTCCCAGCGCTCCGTGACCTAGCGACCTGCCACGGGCTCTCCTGTCCCTTGTGCCGTTCGCCGTATGCCTCCGCCCTGGGTTGGAGAGCGGTCAGACTTCTGCGTGGCGAGTCGTCTTCCTGGCTCCCTCCCGGTGGCAGAGTCGAGAGAAGGGCCTCCCTTTTATGTGTATCGGCAGCTCCTCCCAGGGGAGAGGGCTTATGATCTGAGAGGTGGCGTGCGTACTTGTTGTCCCCATGACTAAGTGGGGGAAAGAGCCCGTGCGTGAATGTGATGGTTTCTGGCGTTGGGTTCTTGTTTCATTGCCCTCTGTGTTCCTAGGGGTTGGCGACTGAGCCAGCAACCGATAGCCAGACGTTTGGACTTGCTCCAGGGCCAGTAACAGCGCATGACACGTTGAGCTGTGTTGATGGAGCTGGCCCAGCTGACACGTTCGGTAAGCTAGTGTACACGTCTGGGGCTTTGCTGTCCCTCTCTTGGCTTGATCAGGCGTCTGTCCAGAAACTCAATTTTCGGAGGGAGCAGTGCAGCTCTGCGGTAGAGTGAATGCATGCTTAGCCTGCAGGACTTCCTGGATTCGATGCCCACTGCCTCCCTTAAACAGAACGCCTACTGTGAAACACCTGGAAGGTGTAGGTCCTGGCACAGTATCCGTCCCCTTTTGGGCGGTTGGCCTTTGCCACCTGTCCTCACAGAGATCCCAGCACGACGGCGCTTCTCCTTCCAGGAAGCGCTTTAGCCCCCTGACCTCCTTTTGTGCCCCTTGGTTGCACTGAAGCACGCATGAGTTGGGGATAGGTGAGGAGAGGAGGGGGGGGTTGAAGTCCCCAGAGGTTCGTGTCCCCATTAATGTACGTGTGACTCCTTCTTACAGGCCACGTGACAGTGCCCCAAAGCGGAGAACCGGACGAGGCCGATTTCTTTTCTGATAAAGAGGTACCGTCTCCCTTTGTCACTGTTCTTCTCCTTCGTTCGGTAGGTAAGCGTCAGGGCACGCTGCAGCGGGGACGCCTGGGTGCTTTGAGCCTGCGTCCCCAAGTTTGCATTTGCCCGGGAAGGTCTGCGGGCTTACAGGGTTTATCCCAGTGCACACCTCCTACAGTTACCGGGTGCTTCACGTCGTGTGACTGCACGACCGACGCACCTGCAGTAATTTTGGAGACTCACCTCGTGAAACGGGTGTCTGTATCTACGTGGTGTGGCCCAGTTCTTTTCCGTTAGCGTTTATGAGGGGACGCTGGAGGCGGACAGAGCCCTGTGGCAGTCAGGTGCTTTCCTGTCGTCGTTTGATCTTGGCTTTTTTTCCTGTGGCCATCCTGATCTGAAAGTTACCAGGGGATGTCTGGCCTTGAGTGTAGGGGCTTTTGCCCTTTTCCAGCCCATCGCCAGTAACAGTGCTGTAGTTTCCCTTGCGACTTCCTCTGATGCTTGACCCCGCAGCCTTTGGCCCAGGCTGCCCTTCCCCGGAAGCGCCCTCGCTTCCCCCTGTGTGCACTGGGTTGTGTCTCTGAAGACCCAGTGCGGGCTTCCCAGCGCTCCGTGACCTAGCGACCTGCCACGGGCTCTCCTGTCCCTTGTGCCGTTCGCCGTATGCCTCCGCCCTGGGTTGGAGAGCGGTCAGACTTCTGCGTGGCGAGTCGTCTTCCTGGCTCCCTCCCGGTGGCAGAGTCGAGAGAAGGGCCTCCCTTTTATGTGTATCGGCAGCTCCTCCCAGGGGAGAGGGCTTATGATCTGAGAGGTGGCGTGCGTACTTGTTGTCCCCATGACTAAGTGGGGGAAAGAGCCCGTGCGTGAATGTGATGGTTTCTGGCGTTGGGTTCTTGTTTCATTGCCCTCTGTGTTCCTAGGGGTTGGCGACTGAGCCAGCAACCGATAGCCAGACGTTTGGACTTGCTCCAGGGCCAGTAACAGCGCATGACACGTTGAGCTGTGTTGATGGAGCTGGCCCAGCTGACACGTTCGGTAAGCTAGTGTACACGTCTGGGGCTTTGCTGTCCCTCTCTTGGCTTGATCAGGCGTCTGTCCAGAAGCTCAATTTTCGGAGGGAGCAGTGCAGCTCTGCGGTAGAGTGAATGCATGCTTAGCCTGCAGGACTTCCTGGATTCGATGCCCACTGCCTCCCTTAAACAGAACGCCTACTGTGAAACACCTGGAAGGTGTAGGTCCTGGCACAGTATCCGTCCCCTTTTGGGCGGTTGGCCTTTGCCACCTGTCCTCACAGAGATCCCAGCACGACGGCGCTTCTCCTTCCAGGAAGTGCTTTAGCCCCCTGACCTCCTTTTGTGCCCCTTGGTTGCACTGAAGCACGCATGAGTTGGGGATAGGTGAGGAGAGGAGGGGGGGGTTTGAAGTCCCCAGAGGTTCGTGTCCCCATTAATGTACGTGTGACTCCTTCTTACAGGCCACGTGACAGTGCCCCAAAGCGGAGAACCGGACGAGGCCGATTTCTTTTCTGATAAAGAGGTACCGTCTCCCTTTGTCACTGTTCTTCTCCTTCGTTCGGTAGGTAAGCGTCAGGGCACGCTGCAGCGGGGACGCCTGGGTGCTTTGAGCCTGCGTCCCCAAGTTTGCATTTGCCCGGGAAGGTCTGCGGGCTTACAGGGTTTATCCCAGTGCACACCTCCTACAGTTACCGGGTGCTTCACGTCGTGTGACTGCACGACCGACGCACCTGCAGTAATTTTGGAGACTCGCCTCGTGAAACGGGTGTCTGTATCTACGTGGTGTGGCCCAGTTCTTTTCCGTTAGCGTTTATGAGGGGACGCTGGAGGCGGACAGAGCCCTGTGGCAGTCAGGTGCTTTCCTGCCATCGTTTGATCTTGGCTTTTTTTCCTGTGGCCATCCTGATCTGAAAGTTACCAGGGGATGTCTGGCCTTGAGTGTAGGGGCTTTTGCCCTTTTCCAGCCCATCGCCAGTAACAGTGCTGTAGTTTCCCTTGCGACTTCCTCTGATGCTTGACCCCGCAGCCTTTGGCCCAGGCTGCCCTTCCCCGGAAGCGCCCTCGCTTCCCCCTGTGTGCACTGGGTTGTGTCTCTGAAGACCCAGTGCGGGCTTCCCAGCGCTCCGTGACCTAGCGACCTGCCACGGGCTCTCCTGTCCCTTGTGCCGTTCGCCGTATGCCTCCGCCCTGGGTTGGAGAGCGGTCAGACTTCTGCGTGGCGAGTCGTCTTCCTGGCTCCCTCCCGGTGGCAGAGTCGAGAGAAGGGCCTCCCTTTTATGTGTATCGGCAGCTCCTCCCAGGGGAGAGGGCTTATGATCTGAGAGGTGGCGTGCGTACTTGTTGTCCCCATGACTAAGTGGGGGAAAGAGCCCGTGCGTGAATGTGATGGTTTCTGGCGTTGGGTTCTTGTTTCATTGCCCTCTGTGTTCCTAGGGGTTGGCGACTGAGCCAGCAACCGATAGCCAGACGTTTGGACTTGCTCCAGGGCCAGTAACAGCGCATGACACGTTGAGCTGTGTTGATGGAGCTGGCCCAGCTGACACGTTCGGTAAGCTAGTGTACACGTCTGGGGCTTTGCTGTCCCTCTCTTGGCTTGATCAGGCGTCTGTCCAGAAGCTCAATTTTCGGAGGGAGCAGTGCAGCTCTGCGGTAGAGTGAATGCATGCTTAGCCTGCAGGACTTCCTGGATTCGATGCCCACTGCCTCCCTTAAACAGAACGCCTACTGTGAAACACCTGGAAGGTGTAGGTCCTGGCACAGTATCCGTCCCCTTTTGGGCGGTTGGCCTTTGCCACCTGTCCTCACAGAGATCCCAGCACGACGGCGCTTCTCCTTCCAGGAAGTGCTTTAGCCCCCTGACCTCCTTTTGTGCCCCTTGGTTGCACTGAAGCACGCATGAGTTGGGGATAGGTGAGGAGAGGAGGGGGGGATTTGAAGTCCCCAGAGGTTCGTGTCCCCATTAATGTACGTGTGACTCCTTCTTACAGGCCACGTGACAGTGCCCCAAAGCGGAGAACCGGACGAGGCCGATTTCTTTTCTGATAAAGAGGTACCGTCTCCCTTTGTCACTGTTCTTCTCCTTCGTTCGGTAGGTAAGCGTCAGGGCACGCTGCAGCGGGGACGCCTGGGTGCTTTGAGCCTGCGTCCCCAAGTTTGCATTTGCCCGGGAAGGTCTGCGGGCTTACAGGGTTTATCCCAGTGCACACCTCCTACAGTTACCGGGTGCTTCACGTCGTGTGACTGCACGACCGACGCACCTGCAGTAATTTTGGAGACTCGCCTCGTGAAACGGGTGTCTGTATCTACGTGGTGCGGCCCAGTTCTTTTCCGTTAGCGTTTATGAGGGGACGCTGGAGGCGGACAGAGCCCTGTGGCAGTCAGGTGCTTTCCTGTCGTCGTTTGATCTTGGCTTTTTTTCCTGTGGCCATCCTGATCTGAAAGTTACCAGGGGATGTCTGGCCTTGAGTGTAGGGGCTTTTGCCCTTTTCCAGCCCATCGCCAGTAACAGTGCTGTAGTTTCCCTTGCGACTTCCTCTGATGCTTGACCCCGCAGCCTTTGGCCCAGGCTGCCCTTCCCCGGAAGCGCCCTCGCTTCCCCCTGTGTGCACTGGGTTGTGTCTCTGAAGACCCAGTGCGGGCTTCCCAGCGCTCCGTGACCTAGCGACCTGCCACGGGCTCTCCTGTCCCTTGTGCCGTTCGCCGTATGCCTCCGCCCTGGGTTGGAGAGCGGTCAGACTTCTGCGTGGCGAGTCGTCTTCCTGGCTCCCTCCCGGTGGCAGAGTCGAGAGAAGGGCCTCCCTTTTATGTGTATCGGCAGCTCCTCCCAGGGGAGAGGGCTTATGATCTGAGAGGTGGCGTGCGTACTTGTTGTCCCCATGACTAAGTGGGGGAAAGAGCCCGTGCGTGAATGTGATGGTTTCTGGCGTTGGGTTCTTGTTTCATTGCCCTCTGTGTTCCTAGGGGTTGGCGACTGAGCCAGCAACCGATAGCCAGACGTTTGGACTTGCTCCAGGGCCAGTAACAGCGCATGACACGTTGAGCTGTGTTGATGGAGCTGGCCCAGCTGACACGTTCGGTAAGCTAGTGTACACGTCTGGGGCTTTGCTGTCCCTCTCTTGGCTTGATCAGGCGTCTGTCCAGAAACTCAATTTTCGGAGGGAGCAGTGCAGCTCTGCGGTAGAGTGAATGCATGCTTAGCCTGCAGGACTTCCTGGATTCGATGCCCACTGCCTCCCTTAAACAGAACGCCTACTGTGAAACACCTGAAAGGTGTAGGTCCTGGCACAGTATCCGTCCCCTTTTGGGCGGTTGGCCTTTGCCACCTGTCCTCACAGAGATCCCAGCACGACGGCGCTTCTCCTTCCAGGAAGTGCTTTAGCCCCCTGACCTCCTTTTGTGCCCCTTGGTTGCACTGAAGCACGCATGAGTTGGGGATAGGTGAGGAGAGGAGGGGGGGGTTTGAAGTCCCCAGAGGTTCGTGTCCCCATTAATGTACGTGTGACTCCTTCTTACAGGCCACGTGACAGTGCCCCAAAGCGGAGAACCGGACGAGGCCGATTTCTTTTCTGATAAAGAGGTACCGTCTCCCTTTGTCACTGTTCTTCTCCTTCGTTCGGTAGGTAAGCGTCAGGGCACGCTGCAGCGGGGACGCCTGGGTGCTTTGAGCCTGCGTCCCCAAGTTTGCATTTGCCCGGGAAGGTCTGCGGGCTTACAGGGTTTATCCCAGTGCACACCTCCTACAGTTACCGGGTGCTTCACGTCGTGTGACTGCACGACCGACGCACCTGCAGTAATTTTGGAGACTCGCCTCGTGAAACGGGTGTCTGTATCTACGTGGTGCGGCCCAGTTCTTTTCCGTTAGCGTTTATGAGGGGACGCTGGAGGCGGACAGAGCCCTGTGGCAGTCAGGTGCTTTCCTGTCGTCGTTTGATCTTGGCTTTTTTTCCTGTGGCCATCCTGATCTGAAAGTTACCAGGGGATGTCTGGCCTTGAGTGTAGGGGCTTTTGCCCTTTTCCAGCCCATCGCCAGTAACAGTGCTGTAGTTTCCCTTGCGACTTCCTCTGATGCTTGACCCCGCAGCCTTTGGCCCAGGCTGCCCTTCCCCGGAAGCGCCCTCGCTTCCCCCTGTGTGCACTGGGTTGTGTCTCTGAAGACCCAGTGCGGGCTTCCCAGCGCTCCGTGACCTAGCGACCTGCCACGGGCTCTCCTGTCCCTTGTGCCGTTCGCCGTATGCCTCCGCCCTGGGTTGGAGAGCGGTCAGACTTCTGCGTGGCGAGTCGTCTTCCTGGCTCCCTCCCGGTGGCAGAGTCGAGAGAAGGGCCTCCCTTTTATGTGTATCGGCAGCTCCTCCCAGGGGAGAGGGCTTATGATCTGAGAGGTGGCGTGCGTACTTGTTGTCCCCATGACTAAGTGGGGGAAAGAGCCCGTGCGTGAATGTGATGGTTTCTGGCGTTGGGTTCTTGTTTCATTGCCCTCTGTGTTCCTAGGGGTTGGCGACTGAGCCAGCAACCGATAGCCAGACGTTTGGACTTGCTCCAGGGCCAGTAACAGCGCATGACACGTTGAGCTGTGTTGATGGAGCTGGCCCAGCTGACACGTTCGGTAAGCTAGTGTACACGTCTGGGGCTTTGCTGTCCCTCTCTTGGCTTGATCAGGCGTCTGTCCAGAAACTCAATTTTCGGAGGGAGCAGTGCAGCTCTGCGGTAGAGTGAATGCATGCTTAGCCTGCAGGACTTCCTGGATTCGATGCCCACTGCCTCCCTTAAACAGAACGCCTACTGTGAAACACCTGGAAGGTGTAGGTCCTGGCACAGTATCCGTCCCCTTTTGGGCGGTTGGCCTTTGCCACCTGTCCTCACAGAGATCCCAGCACGACGGCGCTTCTCCTTCCAGGAAGTGCTTTAGCCCCCTGACCTCCTTTTGTGCCCCTTGGTTGCACTGAAGCACGCATGAGTTGGGGATAGGTGAGGAGAGGAGGGGGGGGTTTGAAGTCCCCAGAGGTTCGTGTCCCCATTAATGTACGTGTGACTCCTTCTTACAGGCCACGTGACAGTGCCCCAAAGCGGAGAACCGGACGAGGCCGATTTCTTTTCTGATAAAGAGGTACCGTCTCCCTTTGTCACTGTTCTTCTCCTTCGTTCGGTAGGTAAGCGTCAGGGCACGCTGCAGCGGGGACGCCTGGGTGCTTTGAGCCTGCGTCCCCAAGTTTGCATTTGCCCGGGAAGGTCTGCGGGCTTACAGGGTTTATCCCAGTGCACACCTCCTACAGTTACCGGGTGCTTCACGTCGTGTGACTGCACGACCGACGCACCTGCAGTAATTTTGGAGACTCGCCTCGTGAAACGGGTGTCTGTATCTACGTGGTGCGGCCCAGTTCTTTTCCGTTAGCGTTTATGAGGGGACGCTGGAGGCGGACAGAGCCCTGTGGCAGTCAGGTGCTTTCCTGTCGTCGTTTGATCTTGGCTTTTTTTCCTGTGGCCATCCTGATCTGAAAGTTACCAGGGGATGTCTGGCCTTGAGTGTAGGGGCTTTTGCCCTTTTCCAGCCCATCGCCAGTAACAGTGCTGTAGTTTCCCTTGCGACTTCCTCTGATGCTTGACCCCGCAGCCTTTGGCCCAGGCTGCCCTTCCCCGGAAGCGCCCTCGCTTCCCCCTGTGTGCACTGGGTTGTGTCTCTGAAGACCCAGTGCGGGCTTCCCAGCGCTCCGTGACCTAGCGACCTGCCACGGGCTCTCCTGTCCCTTGTGCCGTTCGCCGTATGCCTCCGCCCTGGGTTGGAGAGCGGTCAGACTTCTGCGTGGCGAGTCGTCTTCCTGGCTCCCTCCCGGTGGCAGAGTCGAGAGAAGGGCCTCCCTTTTATGTGTATCGGCAGCTCCTCCCAGGGGAGAGGGCTTATGATCTGAGAGGTGGCGTGCGTACTTGTTGTCCCC
The DNA here is from genome assembly GCF_048564905.1 of Vicugna pacos. NCBI lineage: Eukaryota > Metazoa > Chordata > Mammalia > Artiodactyla > Camelidae > Vicugna > Vicugna pacos. The sequence goes on along the minus strand of NC_133001.1, from coordinate 5,674,002 downwards.
ATGACTAACTGGGGGAAAGAGCCCGTGCGTGAATGTGATGGTTTCTGGCGTTCGGTTCTTGTTTCATTGCCCTCTGTGTTCCTAGGGGTTGGCGACTGAGCCAGCAACCGATAGCCAGACGTTTGGACTTGCTCCAGGGCCAGTAACAGCGCATGACACGTTGAGCTGTGTTGATGGAGCTGGCCCAGCTGACACGTTCGGTAAGCTAGTGTACACGTCTGGGGCTTTGCTGTCCCTCCCTTGGCTTGATCAGGCGTCTGTCCAGAAACTCAATTTTCGGAGGGAGCAGTGCAGCTCTGCGGTAGAGTGAATGCATGCTTAGCCTGCAGGACTTCCTGGATTCGATGCCCACTGCCTCCCTTAAACAGAACGCCTACTGTGAAACACCTGAAAGGTGTAGGTCCTGGCACAGTATCCGTCCCCTTTTGGGCGGTTGGCCTTTGCCACCTGTCCTCACAGAGATCCCAGCACGACGGCGCTTCTCCTTCCAGGAAGTGCTTTAGCCCCCTGACCTCCTTTTGTGCCCCTTGGTTGCACTGAAGCACGCATGAGTTGGGGATAGGTGAGGAGAGGAGGGGGGGGTTTGAAGTCCCCAGAGGTTCGTGTCCCCATTAATGTACGTGTGACTCCTTCTTACAGGCCACGTGACAGTGCCCCAAAGCGGAGAACCGGACGAGGCCGATTTCTTTTCTGATAAAGAGGTACCGTCTCCCTTTGTCACTGTTCTTCTCCTTCGTTCGGTAGGTAAGCGTCAGGGCACGCTGCAGCGGGGACGCCTGGGTGCTTTGAGCCTGCGTCCCCAAGTTTGCATTTGCCCGGGAAGGTCTGCGGGCTTACAGGGTTTATCCCAGTGCACACCTCCTACAGTTACCGGGTGCTTCACGTCGTGTGACTGCACGACCGACGCACCTGCAGTAATTTTGGAGACTCGCCTCGTGAAACGGGTGTCTGTATCTACGTGGTGCGGCCCAGTTCTTTTCCGTTAGCGTTTATGAGGGGACGCTGGAGGCGGACAGAGCCCTGTGGCAGTCAGGTGCTTTCCTGTCGTCGTTTGATCTTGGCTTTTTTTCCTGTGGCCATCCTGATCTGAAAGTTACCAGGGGATGTCTGGCCTTGAGTGTAGGGGCTTTTGCCCTTTTCCAGCCCATCGCCAGTAACAGTGCTGTAGTTTCCCTTGCGACTTCCTCTGATGCTTGACCCCGCAGCCTTTGGCCCAGGCTGCCCTTCCCCGGAAGCGCCCTCGCTTCCCCCTGTGTGCACTGGGTTGTGTCTCTGAAGACCCAGTGCGGGCTTCCCAGCGCTCCGTGACCTAGCGACCTGCCACGGGCTCTCCTGTCCCTTGTGCCGTTCGCCGTATGCCTCCGCCCTGGGTTGGAGAGCGGTCAGACTTCTGCGTGGCGAGTCGTCTTCCTGGCTCCCTCCCGGTGGCAGAGTCGAGAGAAGGGCCTCCCTTTTATGTGTATCGGCAGCTCCTCCCAGGGGAGAGGGCTTATGATCTGAGAGGTGGCGTGCGTACTTGTTGTCCCCATGACTAACTGGGGGAAAGAGCCCGTGCGTGAATGTGATGGTTTCTGGCGTTCGGTTCTTGTTTCATTGCCCTCTGTGTTCCTAGGGGTTGGCGACTGAGCCAGCAACCGATAGCCAGACGTTTGGACTTGCTCCAGGGCCAGTAACAGCGCATGACACGTTGAGCTGTGTTGATGGAGCTGGCCCAGCTGACACGTTCGGTAAGCTAGTGTACACGTCTGGGGCTTTGCTGTCCCTCTCTTGGCTTGATCAGGCGTCTGTCCAGAAACTCAATTTTCGGAGGGAGCAGTGCAGCTCTGCGGTAGAGTGAATGCATGCTTAGCCTGCAGGACTTCCTGGATTCGATGCCCACTGCCTCCCTTAAACAGAACGCCTACTGTGAAACACCTGGAAGGTGTAGGTCCTGGCACAGTATCCGTCCCCTTTTGGGCGGTTGGCCTTTGCCACCTGTCCTCACAGAGATCCCAGCACGACGGCGCTTCTCCTTCCAGGAAGTGCTTTAGCCCCCTGACCTCCTTTTGTGCCCCTTGGTTGCACTGAAGCACGCATGAGTTGGGGATAGGTGAGGAGAGGAGGGGGGGGTTTGAAGTCCCCAGAGGTTCGTGTCCCCATTAATGTACGTGTGACTCCTTCTTACAGGCCACGTGACAGTGCCCCAAAGCGGAGAACCGGACGAGGCCGATTTCTTTTCTGATAAAGAGGTACCGTCTCCCTTTGTCACTGTTCTTCTCCTTCGTTCGGTAGGTAAGCGTCAGGGCACGCTGCAGCGGGGACGCCTGGGTGCTTTGAGCCTGCGTCCCCAAGTTTGCATTTGCCCGGGAAGGTCTGCGGGCTTACAGGGTTTATCCCAGTGCACACCTCCTACAGTTACCGGGTGCTTCACGTCGTGTGACTGCACGACCGACGCACCTGCAGTAATTTTGGAGACTCGCCTCGTGAAACGGGTGTCTGTATCTACGTGGTGCGGCCCAGTTCTTTTCCGTTAGCGTTTATGAGGGGACGCTGGAGGCGGACAGAGCCCTGTGGCAGTCAGGTGCTTTCCTGTCGTCGTTTGATCTTGGCTTTTTTTCCTGTGGCCATCCTGATCTGAAAGTTACCAGGGGATGTCTGGCCTTGAGTGTAGGGGCTTTTGCCCTTTTCCAGCCCATCGCCAGTAACAGTGCTGTAGTTTCCCTTGCGACTTCCTCTGATGCTTGACCCCGCAGCCTTTGGCCCAGGCTGCCCTTCCCCGGAAGCGCCCTCGCTTCCCCCTGTGTGCACTGGGTTGTGTCTCTGAAGACCCAGTGCGGGCTTCCCAGCGCTCCGTGACCTAGCGACCTGCCACGGGCTCTCCTGTCCCTTGTGCCGTTCGCCGTATGCCTCCGCCCTGGGTTGGAGAGCGGTCAGACTTCTGCGTGGCGAGTCGTCTTCCTGGCTCCCTCCCGGTGGCAGAGTCGAGAGAAGGGCCTCCCTTTTATGTGTATCGGCAGCTCCTCCCAGGGGAGAGGGCTTATGATCTGAGAGGTGGCGTGCGTACTTGTTGTCCCCATGACTAAGTGGGGGAAAGAGCCCGTGCGTGAATGTGATGGTTTCTGGCGTTGGGTTCTTGTTTCATTGCCCTCTGTGTTCCTAGGGGTTGGCGACTGAGCCAGCAACCGATAGCCAGACGTTTGGACTTGCTCCAGGGCCAGTAACAGCGCATGACACGTTGAGCTGTGTTGATGGAGCTGGCCCAGCTGACACGTTCGGTAAGCTAGTGTACACGTCTGGGGCTTTGCTGTCCCTCTCTTGGCTTGATCAGGCGTCTGTCCAGAAACTCAATTTTCGGAGGGAGCAGTGCAGCTCTGCGGTAGAGTGAATGCATGCTTAGCCTGCAGGACTTCCTGGATTCGATGCCCACTGCCTCCCTTAAACAGAACGCCTACTGTGAAACACCTGGAAGGTGTAGGTCCTGGCACAGTATCCGTCCCCTTTTGGGCGGTTGGCCTTTGCCACCTGTCCTCACAGAGATCCCAGCACGACGGCGCTTCTCCTTCCAGGAAGTGCTTTAGCCCCCTGACCTCCTTTTGTGCCCCTTGGTTGCACTGAAGCACGCATGAGTTGGGGATAGGTGAGGAGAGGAGGGGGGGTTTGAAGTCCCCAGAGGTTCGTGTCCCCATTAATGTACGTGTGACTCCTTCTTACAGGCCACGTGACAGTGCCCCAAAGCGGAGAACCGGACGAGGCCGATTTCTTTTCTGATAAAGAGGTACCGTCTCCCTTTGTCACTGTTCTTCTCCTTCGTTCGGTAGGTAAGCGTCAGGGCACGCTGCAGCGGGGACGCCTGGGTGCTTTGAGCCTGCGTCCCCAAGTTTGCATTTGCCCGGGAAGGTCTGCGGGCTTACAGGGTTTATCCCAGTGCACACCTCCTACAGTTACCGGGTGCTTCACGTCGTGTGACTGCACGACCGACGCACCTGCAGTAATTTTGGAGACTCGCCTCGTGAAACGGGTGTCTGTATCTACGTGGTGCGGCCCAGTTCTTTTCCGTTAGCGTTTATGAGGGGTCGCTGGAGGCGGACAGAGCCCTGTGGCAGTCAGGTGCTTTCCTGTCGTCGTTTGATCTTGGCTTTTTTTCCTGTGGCCATCCTGATCTGAAAGTTACCAGGGGATGTCTGGCCTTGAGTGTAGGGGCTTTTGCCCTTTTCCAGCCCATCGCCAGTAACAGTGCTGTAGTTTCCCTTGCGACTTCCTCTGATGCTTGACCCCGCAGCCTTTGGCCCAGGCTGCCCTTCCCCGGAAGCGCCCTCGCTTCCCCCTGTGTGCACTGGGTTGTGTCTCTGAAGACCCAGTGCGGGCTTCCCAGCGCTCCGTGACCTAGCGACCTGCCACGGGCTCTCCTGTCCCTTGTGCCGTTCGCCGTATGCCTCCGCCCTGGGTTGGAGAGCGGTCAGACTTCTGCGTGGCGAGTCGTCTTCCTGGCTCCCTCCCGGTGGCAGAGTCGAGAGAAGGGCCTCCCTTTTATGTGTATCGGCAGCTCCTCCCAGGGGAGAGGGCTTATGATCTGAGAGGTGGCGTGCGTACTTGTTGTCCCCATGACTAACTGGGGGAAAGAGCCCGTGCGTGAATGTGATGGTTTCTGGCGTTCGGTTCTTGTTTCATTGCCCTCTGTGTTCCTAGGGGTTGGCGACTGAGCCAGCAACCGATAGCCAGACGTTTGGACTTGCTCCAGGGCCAGTAACAGCGCATGACACGTTGAGCTGTGTTGATGGAGCTGGCCCAGCTGACACGTTCGGTAAGCTAGTGTACACGTCTGGGGCTTTGCTGTCCCTCTCTTGGCTTGATCAGGCGTCTGTCCAGAAACTCAATTTTCGGAGGGAGCAGTGCAGCTCTGCGGTAGAGTGAATGCATGCTTAGCCTGCAGGACTTCCTGGATTCGATGCCCACTGCCTCCCTTAAACAGAACGCCTACTGTGAAACACCTGGAAGGTGTAGGTCCTGGCACAGTATCCGTCCCCTTTTGGGCGGTTGGCCTTTGCCACCTGTCCTCACAGAGATCCCAGCACGACGGCGCTTCTCCTTCCAGGAAGTGCTTTAGCCCCCTGACCTCCTTTTGTGCCCCTTGGTTGCACTGAAGCACGCATGAGTTGGGGATAGGTGAGGAGAGGAGGGGGGGGTTTGAAGTCCCCAGAGGTTCGTGTCCCCATTAATGTACGTGTGACTCCTTCTTACAGGCCACGTGACAGTGCCCCAAAGCGGAGAACCGGACGAGGCCGATTTCTTTTCTGATAAAGAGGTACCGTCTCCCTTTGTCACTGTTCTTCTCCTTCGTTCGGTAGGTAAGCGTCAGGGCACGCTGCAGCGGGGACGCCTGGGTGCTTTGAGCCTGCGTCCCCAAGTTTGCATTTGCCCGGGAAGGTCTGCGGGCTTACAGGGTTTATCCCAGTGCACACCTCCTACAGTTACCGGGTGCTTCACGTCGTGTGACTGCACGACCGACGCACCTGCAGTAATTTTGGAGACTCGCCTCGTGAAACGGGTGTCTGTATCTACGTGGTGTGGCCCAGTTCTTTTCCGTTAGCGTTTATGAGGGGACGCTGGAGGCGGACAGAGCCCTGTGGCAGTCAGGTGCTTTCCTGTCGTCGTTTGATCTTGGCTTTTTTTCCTGTGGCCATCCTGATCTGAAAGTTACCAGGGGATGTCTGGCCTTGAGTGTAGGGGCTTTTGCCCTTTTCCAGCCCATCGCCAGTAACAGTGCTGTAGTTTCCCTTGCGACTTCCTCTGATGCTTGACCCCGCAGCCTTTGGCCCAGGCTGCCCTTCCCCGGAAGCGCCCTCGCTTCCCCCTGTGTGCACTGGGTTGTGTCTCTGAAGACCCAGTGCGGGCTTCCCAGCGCTCCGTGACCTAGCGACCTGCCACGGGCTCTCCTGTCCCTTGTGCCGTTCGCCGTATGCCTCCGCCCTGGGTTGGAGAGCGGTCAGACTTCTGCGTGGCGAGTCGTCTTCCTGGCTCCCTCCCGGTGGCAGAGTCGAGAGAAGGGCCTCCCTTTTATGTGTATCGGCAGCTCCTCCCAGGGGAGAGGGCTTATGATCTGAGAGGTGGCGTGCGTACTTGTTGTCCCCATGACTAAGTGGGGGAAAGAGCCCGTGCGTGAATGTGATGGTTTCTGGCGTTGGGTTCTTGTTTCATTGCCCTCTGTGTTCCTAGGGGTTGGCGACTGAGCCAGCAACCGATAGCCAGACGTTTGGACTTGCTCCAGGGCCAGTAACAGCGCATGACACGTTGAGCTGTGTTGATGGAGCTGGCCCAGCTGACACGTTCGGTAAGCTAGTGTACACGTCTGGGGCTTTGCTGTCCCTCTCTTGGCTTGATCAGGCGTCTGTCCAGAAACTCAATTTTCGGAGGGAGCAGTGCAGCTCTGCGGTAGAGTGAATGCATGCTTAGCCTGCAGGACTTCCTGGATTCGATGCCCACTGCCTCCCTTAAACAGAACGCCTACTGTGAAACACCTGGAAGGTGTAGGTCCTGGCACAGTATCCGTCCCCTTTTGGGCGGTTGGCCTTTGCCACCTGTCCTCACAGAGATCCCAGCACGACGGCGCTTCTCCTTCCAGGAAGTGCTTTAGCCCCCTGACCTCCTTTTGTGCCCCTTGGTTGCACTGAAGCACGCATGAGTTGGGGATAGGTGAGGAGAGGAGGGGGGGGTTTGAAGTCCCCAGAGGTTCGTGTCCCCATTAATGTACGTGTGACTCCTTCTTACAGGCCACGTGACAGTGCCCCAAAGCGGAGAACCGGACGAGGCCGATTTCTTTTCTGATAAAGAGGTACCGTCTCCCTTTGTCACTGTTCTTCTCCTTCGTTCGGTAGGTAAGCGTCAGGGCACGCTGCAGCGGGGACGCCTGGGTGCTTTGAGCCTGCGTCCCCAAGTTTGCATTTGCCCGGGAAGGTCTGCGGGCTTACAGGGTTTATCCCAGTGCACACCTCCTACAGTTACCGGGTGCTTCACGTCGTGTGACTGCACGACCGACGCACCTGCAGTAATTTTGGAGACTCGCCTCGTGAAACGGGTGTCTGTATCTACGTGGTGTGGCCCAGTTCTTTTCCGTTAGCGTTTATGAGGGGACGCTGGAGGCGGACAGAGCCCTGTGGCAGTCAGGTGCTTTCCTGTCGTCGTTTGATCTTGGCTTTTTTTCCTGTGGCCATCCTGATCTGAAAGTTACCAGGGGATGTCTGGCCTTGAGTGTAGGGGCTTTTGCCCTTTTCCAGCCCATCGCCAGTAACAGTGCTGTAGTTTCCCTTGCGACTTCCTCTGATGCTTGACCCCGCAGCCTTTGGCCCAGGCTGCCCTTCCCCGGAAGCGCCCTCGCTTCCCCCTGTGTGCACTGGGTTGTGTCTCTGAAGACCCAGTGCGGGCTTCCCAGCGCTCCGTGACCTAGCGACCTGCCACGGGCTCTCCTGTCCCTTGTGCCGTTCGCCGTATGCCTCCGCCCTGGGTTGGAGAGCGGTCAGACTTCTGCGTGGCGAGTCGTCTTCCTGGCTCCCTCCCGGTGGCAGAGTCGAGAGAAGGGCCTCCCTTTTATGTGTATCGGCAGCTCCTCCCAGGGGAGAGGGCTTATGATCTGAGAGGTGGCGTGCGTACTTGTTGTCCCCATGACTAACTGGGGGAAAGAGCCCGTGCGTGAATGTGATGGTTTCTGGCGTTCGGTTCTTGTTTCATTGCCCTCTGTGTTCCTAGGGGTTGGCGACTGAGCCAGCAACCGATAGCCAGACGTTTGGACTTGCTCCAGGGCCAGTAACAGCGCATGACACGTTGAGCTGTGTTGATGGAGCTGGCCCAGCTGACACGTTCGGTAAGCTAGTGTACACGTCTGGGGCTTTGCTGTCCCTCTCTTGGCTTGATCAGGCGTCTGTCCAGAAACTCAATTTTCGGAGGGAGCAGTGCAGCTCTGCGGTAGAGTGAATGCATGCTTAGCCTGCAGGACTTCCTGGATTCGATGCCCACTGCCTCCCTTAAACAGAACGCCTACTGTGAAACACCTGGAAGGTGTAGGTCCTGGCACAGTATCCGTCCCCTTTTGGGCGGTTGGCCTTTGCCACCTGTCCTCACAGAGATCCCAGCACGACGGCGCTTCTCCTTCCAGGAAGTGCTTTAGCCCCCTGACCTCCTTTTGTGCCCCTTGGTTGCACTGAAGCACGCATGAGTTGGGGATAGGTGAGGAGAGGAGGGGGGGGTTTGAAGTCCCCAGAGGTTCGTGTCCCCATTAATGTACGTGTGACTCCTTCTTACAGGCCACGTGACAGTGCCCCAAAGCGGAGAACCGGACGAGGCCGATTTCTTTTCTGATAAAGAGGTACCGTCTCCCTTTGTCACTGTTCTTCTCCTTCGTTCGGTAGGTAAGCGTCAGGGCACGCTGCAGCGGGGACGCCTGGGTGCTTTGAGCCTGCGTCCCCAAGTTTGCATTTGCCCGGGAAGGTCTGCGGGCTTACAGGGTTTATCCCAGTGCACACCTCCTACAGTTACCGGGTGCTTCACGTCGTGTGACTGCACGACCGACGCACCTGCAGTAATTTTGGAGACTCGCCTCGTGAAACGGGTGTCTGTATCTACGTGGTGTGGCCCAGTTCTTTTCCGTTAGCGTTTATGAGGGGACGCTGGAGGCGGACAGAGCCCTGTGGCAGTCAGGTGCTTTCCTGTCGTCGTTTGATCTTGGCTTTTTTTCCTGTGGCCATCCTGATCTGAAAGTTACCAGGGGATGTCTGGCCTTGAGTGTAGGGGCTTTTGCCCTTTTCCAGCCCATCGCCAGTAACAGTGCTGTAGTTTCCCTTGCGACTTCCTCTGATGCTTGACCCCGCAGCCTTTGGCCCAGGCTGCCCTTCCCCGGAAGCGCCCTCGCTTCCCCCTGTGTGCACTGGGTTGTGTCTCTGAAGACCCAGTGCGGGCTTCCCAGCGCTCCGTGACCTAGCGACCTGCCACGGGCTCTCCTGTCCCTTGTGCCGTTCGCCGTATGCCTCCGCCCTGGGTTGGAGAGCGGTCAGACTTCTGCGTGGCGAGTCGTCTTCCTGGCTCCCTCCCGGTGGCAGAGTCGAGAGAAGGGCCTCCCTTTTATGTGTATCGGCAGCTCCTCCCAGGGGAGAGGGCTTATGATCTGAGAGGTGGCGTGCGTACTTGTTGTCCCCATGACTAACTGGGGGAAAGAGCCCGTGCGTGAATGTGATGGTTTCTGGCGTTCGGTTCTTGTTTCATTGCCCTCTGTGTTCCTAGGGGTTGGCGACTGAGCCAGCAACCGATAGCCAGACGTTTGGACTTGCTCCAGGGCCAGTAACAGCGCATGACACGTTGAGCTGTGTTGATGGAGCTGGCCCAGCTGACACGTTCGGTAAGCTAGTGTACACGTCTGGGGCTTTGCTGTCCCTCTCTTGGCTTGATCAGGCGTCTGTCCAGAAACTCAATTTTCGGAGGGAGCAGTGCAGCTCTGCGGTAGAGTGAATGCATGCTTAGCCTGCAGGACTTCCTGGATTCGATGCCCACTGCCTCCCTTAAACAGAACGCCTACTGTGAAACACCTGGAAGGTGTAGGTCCTGGCACAGTATCCGTCCCCTTTTGGGCGGTTGGCCTTTGCCACCTGTCCTCACAGAGATCCCAGCACGACGGCGCTTCTCCTTCCAGGAAGTGCTTTAGCCCCCTGACCTCCTTTTGTGCCCCTTGGTTGCACTGAAGCACGCATGAGTTGGGGATAGGTGAGGAGAGGAGGGGGGGGTTTGAAGTCCCCAGAGGTTCGTGTCCCCATTAATGTACGTGTGACTCCTTCTTACAGGCCACGTGACAGTGCCCCAAAGCGGAGAACCGGACGAGGCCGATTTCTTTTCTGATAAAGAGGTACCGTCTCCCTTTGTCACTGTTCTTCTCCTTCGTTCGGTAGGTAAGCGTCAGGGCACGCTGCAGCGGGGACGCCTGGGTGCTTTGAGCCTGCGTCCCCAAGTTTGCATTTGCCCGGGAAGGTCTGCGGGCTTACAGGGTTTATCCCAGTGCACACCTCCTACAGTTACCGGGTGCTTCACGTCGTGTGACTGCACGACCGACGCACCTGCAGTAATTTTGGAGACTCGCCTCGTGAAACGGGTGTCTGTATCTACGTGGTGTGGCCCAGTTCTTTTCCGTTAGCGTTTATGAGGGGACGCTGGAGGCGGACAGAGCCCTGTGGCAGTCAGGTGCTTTCCTGTCGTCGTTTGATCTTGGCTTTTTTTCCTGTGGCCATCCTGATCTGAAAGTTACCAGGGGATGTCTGGCCTTGAGTGTAGGGGCTTTTGCCCTTTTCCAGCCCATCGCCAGTAACAGTGCTGTAGTTTCCCTTGCGACTTCCTCTGATGCTTGACCCCGCAGCCTTTGGCCCAGGCTGCCCTTCCCCGGAAGCGCCCTCGCTTCCCCCTGTGTGCACTGGGTTGTGTCTCTGAAGACCCAGTGCGGGCTTCCCAGCGCTCCGTGACCTAGCGACCTGCCACGGGCTCTCCTGTCCCTTGTGCCGTTCGCCGTATGCCTCCGCCCTGGGTTGGAGAGCGGTCAGACTTCTGCGTGGCGAGTCGTCTTCCTGGCTCCCTCCCGGTGGCAGAGTCGAGAGAAGGGCCTCCCTTTTATGTGTATCGGCAGCTCCTCCCAGGGGAGAGGGCTTATGATCTGAGAGGTGGCGTGCGTACTTGTTGTCCCCATGACTAACTGGGGGAAAGAGCCCGTGCGTGAATGTGATGGTTTCTGGCGTTGGGTTCTTGTTTCATTGCCCTCTGTGTTCCTAGGGGTTGGCGACTGAGCCAGCAACCGATAGCCAGACGTTTGGACTTGCTCCAGGGCCAGTAACAGCGCATGACACGTTGAGCTGTGTTGATGGAGCTGGCCCAGCTGACACGTTCGGTAAGCTAGTGTACACGTCTGGGGCTTTGCTGTCCCTCTCTTGGCTTGATCAGGCGTCTGTCCAGAAACTCAATTTTCGGAGGGAGCAGTGCAGCTCTGCGGTAGAGTGAATGCATGCTTAGCCTGCAGGACTTCCTGGATTCGATGCCCACTGCCTCCCTTAAACAGAACGCCTACTGTGAAACACCTGGAAGGTGTAGGTCCTGGCACAGTATCCGTCCCCTTTTGGGCGGTTGGCCTTTGCCACCTGTCCTCACAGAGATCCCAGCACGACGGCGCTTCTCCTTCCAGGAAGTGCTTTAGCCCCCTGACCTCCTTTTGTGCCCCTTGGTTGCACTGAAGCACGCATGAGTTGGGGATAGGTGAGGAGAGGAGGGGGGGGTTTGAAGTCCCCAGAGGTTCGTGTCCCCATTAATGTACGTGTGACTCCTTCTTACAGGCCACGTGACAGTGCCCCAAAGCGGAGAACCGGACGAGGCCGATTTCTTTTCTGATAAAGAGGTACCGTCTCCCTTTGTCACTGTTCTTCTCCTTCGTTCGGTAGGTAAGCGTCAGGGCACGCTGCAGCGGGGACGCCTGGGTGCTTTGAGCCTGCGTCCCCAAGTTTGCATTTGCCCGGGAAGGTCTGCGGGCTTACAGGGTTTATCCCAGTGCACACCTCCTACAGTTACCGGGTGCTTCACGTCGTGTGACTGCACGACCGACGCACCTGCAGTAATTTTGGAGACTCGCCTCGTGAAACGGGTGTCTGTATCTACGTGGTGCGGCCCAGTTCTTTTCCGTTAGCGTTTATGAGGGGACGCTGGAGGCGGACAGAGCCCTGTGGCAGTCAGGTGCTTTCCTGTCGTCGTTTGATCTTGGCTTTTTTTCCTGTGGCCATCCTGATCTGAAAGTTACCAGGGGATGTCTGGCCTTGAGTGTAGGGGCTTTTGCCCTTTTCCAGCCCATCGCCAGTAACAGTGCTGTAGTTTCCCTTGCGACTTCCTCTGATGCTTGACCCCGCAGCCTTTGGCCCAGGCTGCCCTTCCCCGGAAGCGCCCTCGCTTCCCCCTGTGTGCACTGGGTTGTGTCTCTGAAGACCCAGTGCGGGCTTCCCAGCGCTCCGTGACCTAGCGACCTGCCACGGGCTCTCCTGTCCCTTGTGCCGTTCGCCGTATGCCTCCGCCCTGGGTTGGAGAGCGGTCAGACTTCTGCGTGGCGAGTCGTCTTCCTGGCTCCCTCCCGGTGGCAGAGTCGAGAGAAGGGCCTCCCTTTTATGTGTATCGGCAGCTCCTCCCAGGGGAGAGGGCTTATGATCTGAGAGGTGGCGTGCGTACTTGTTGTCCCCATGACTAAGTGGGGGAAAGAGCCCGTGCGTGAATGTGATGGTTTCTGGCGTTCGGTTCTTGTTTCATTGCCCTCTGTGTTCCTAGGGGTTGGCGACTGAGCCAGCAACCGATAGCCAGACGTTTGGACTTGCTCCAGGGCCAGTAACAGCGCATGACACGTTGAGCTGTGTTGATGGAGCTGGCCCAGCTGACACGTTCGGTAAGCTAGTGTACACGTCTGGGGCTTTGCTGTCCCTCTCTTGGCTTGATCAGGCGTCTGTCCAGAAACTCAATTTTCGGAGGGAGCAGTGCAGCTCTGCGGTAGAGTGAATGCATGCTTAGCCTGCAGGACTTCCTGGATTCGATGCCCACTGCCTCCCTTAAACAGAACGCCTACTGTGAAACACCTGGAAGGTGTAGGTCCTGGCACAGTATCCGTCCCCTTTTGGGCGGTTGGCCTTTGCCACCTGTCCTCACAGAGATCCCAGCACGACGGCGCTTCTCCTTCCAGGAAGTGCTTTAGCCCCCTGACCTCCTTTTGTGCCCCTTGGTTGCACTGAAGCACGCATGAGTTGGGGATAGGTGAGGAGAGGAGGGGGGGGTTTGAAGTCCCCAGAGGTTCGTGTCCCCATTAATGTACGTGTGACTCCTTCTTACAGGCCACGTGACAGTGCCCCAAAGCGGAGAACCGGACGAGGCCGATTTCTTTTCTGATAAAGAGGTACCGTCTCCCTTTGTCACTGTTCTTCTCCTTCGTTCGGTAGGTAAGCGTCAGGGCACGCTGCAGCGGGGACGCCTGGGTGCTTTGAGCCTGCGTCCCCAAGTTTGCATTTGCCCGGGAAGGTCTGCGGGCTTACAGGGTTTATCCCAGTGCACACCTCCTACAGTTACCGGGTGCTTCACGTCGTGTGACTGCACGACCGACGCACCTGCAGTAATTTTGGAGACTCGCCTCGTGAAACGGGTGTCTGTATCTACGTGGTGTGGCCCAGTTCTTTTCCGTTAGCGTTTATGAGGGGACGCTGGAGGCGGACAGAGCCCTGTGGCAGTCAGGTGCTTTCCTGTCGTCGTTTGATCTTGGCTTTTTTTCCTGTGGCCATCCTGATCTGAAAGTTACCAGGGGATGTCTGGCCTTGAGTGTAGGGGCTTTTGCCCTTTTCCAGCCCATCGCCAGTAACAGTGCTGTAGTTTCCCTTGCGACTTCCTCTGATGCTTGACCCCGCAGCCTTTGGCCCAGGCTGCCCTTCCCCGGAAGCGCCCTCGCTTCCCCCTGTGTGCACTGGGTTGTGTCTCTGAAGACCCAGTGCGGGCTTCCCAGCGCTCCGTGACCTAGCGACCTGCCACGGGCTCTCCTGTCCCTTGTGCCGTTCGCCGTATGCCTCCGCCCTGGGTTGGAGAGCGGTCAGACTTCTGCGTGGCGAGTCGTCTTCCTGGCTCCCTCCCGGTGGCAGAGTCGAGAGAAGGGCCTCCCTTTTATGTGTATCGGCAGCTCCTCCCAGGGGAGAGGGCTTATGATCTGAGAGGTGGCGTGCGTACTTGTTGTCCCCATGACTAAGTGGGGGAAAGAGCCCGTGCGTGAATGTGATGGTTTCTGGCGTTCGGTTCTTGTTTCATTGCCCTCTGTGTTCCTAGGGGTTGGCGACTGAGCCAGCAACCGATAGCCAGACGTTTGGACTTGCTCCAGGGCCAGTAACAGCGCATGACACGTTGAGCTGTGTTGATGGAGCTGGCCCAGCTGACACGTTCGGTAAGCTAGTGTACACGTCTGGGGCTTTGCTGTCCCTCTCTTGGCTTGATCAGGCGTCTGTCCAGAAACTCAATTTTCGGAGGGAGCAGTGCAGCTCTGCGGTAGAGTGAATGCATGCTTAGCCTGCAGGACTTCCTGGATTCGATGCCCACTGCCTCCCTTAAACAGAACGCCTACTGTGAAACACCTGGAAGGTGTAGGTCCTGGCACAGTATCCGTCCCCTTTTGGGCGGTTGGCCTTTGCCACCTGTCCTCACAGAGATCCCAGCACGACGGCGCTTCTCCTTCCAGGAAGTGCTTTAGCCCCCTGACCTCCTTTTGTGCCCCTTGGTTGCACTGAAGCACGCATGAGTTGGGGATAGGTGAGGAGAGGAGGGGGGGGTTTGAAGTCCCCAGAGGTTCGTGTCCCCATTAATGTACGTGTGACTCCTTCTTACAGGCCACGTGACAGTGCCCCAAAGCGGAGAACCGGACGAGGCCGATTTCTTTTCTGATAAAGAGGTACCGTCTCCCTTTGTCACTGTTCTTCTCCTTCGTTCGGTAGGTAAGCGTCAGGGCACGCTGCAGCGGGGACGCCTGGGTGCTTTGAGCCTGCGTCCCCAAGTTTGCATTTGCCCGGGAAGGTCTGCGGGCTTACAGGGTTTATCCCAGTGCACACCTCCTACAGTTACCGGGTGCTTCACGTCGTGTGACTGCACGACCGACGCACCTGCAGTAATTTTGGAGACTCACCTCGTGAAACGGGTGTCTGTATCTACGTGGTGTGGCCCAGTTCTTTTCCGTTAGCGTTTATGAGGGGACGCTGGAGGCGGACAGAGCCCTGTGGCAGTCAGGTGCTTTCCTGTCGTCGTTTGATCTTGGCTTTTTTTCCTGTGGCCATCCTGATCTGAAAGTTACCAGGGGATGTCTGGCCTTGAGTGTAGGGGCTTTTGCCCTTTTCCAGCCCATCGCCAGTAACAGTGCTGTAGTTTCCCTTGCGACTTCCTCTGATGCTTGACCCCGCAGCCTTTGGCCCAGGCTGCCCTTCCCCGGAAGCGCCCTCGCTTCCCCCTGTGTGCACTGGGTTGTGTCTCTGAAGACCCAGTGCGGGCTTCCCAGCGCTCCGTGACCTAGCGACCTGCCACGGGCTCTCCTGTCCCTTGTGCCGTTCGCCGTATGCCTCCGCCCTGGGTTGGAGAGCGGTCAGACTTCTGCGTGGCGAGTCGTCTTCCTGGCTCCCTCCCGGTGGCAGAGTCGAGAGAAGGGCCTCCCTTTTATGTGTATCGGCAGCTCCTCCCAGGGGAGAGGGCTTATGATCTGAGAGGTGGCGTGCGTACTTGTTGTCCCCATGACTAACTGGGGGAAAGAGCCCGTGCGTGAATGTGATGGTTTCTGGCGTTGGGTTCTTGTTTAATTGCCCTCTGTGTTCCTAGGGGTTGGCGACTGAGCCAGCAACCGATAGCCAGACGTTTGGACTTGCTCCAGGGCCAGTAACAGCGCATGACACGTTGAGCTGTGTTGATGGAGCTGGCCCAGCTGACACGTTCGGTAAGCTAGTGTACACGTCTGGGGCTTTGCTGTCCCTCTCTTGGCTTGATCAGGCGTCTGTCCAGAAACTCAATTTTCGGAGGGAGCAGTGCAGCTCTGCGGTAGAGTGAATGCATGCTTAGCCTGCAGGACTTCCTGGATTCGATGCCCACTGCCTCCCTTAAACAGAACGCCTACTGTGAAACACCTGGAAGGTGTAGGTCCTGGCACAGTATCCGTCCCCTTTTGGGCGGTTGGCCTTTGCCACCTGTCCTCACAGAGATCCCAGCACGACGGCGCTTCTCCTTCCAGGAAGTGCTTTAGCCCCCTGACCTCCTTTTGTGCCCCTTGGTTGCACTGAAGCACGCATGAGTTGGGGATAGGTGAGGAGAGGAGGGGGGGGTTTGAAGTCCCCAGAGGTTCGTGTCCCCATTAATGTACGTGTGACTCCTTCTTACAGGCCACGTGACAGTGCCCCAAAGCGGAGAACCGGACGAGGCCGATTTCTTTTCTGATAAAGAGGTACCGTCTCCCTTTGTCACTGTTCTTCTCCTTCGTTCGGTAGGTAAGCGTCAGGGCACGCTGCAGCGGGGACGCCTGGGTGCTTTGAGCCTGCGTCCCCAAGTTTGCATTTGCCCGGGAAGGTCTGCGGGCTTACAGGGTTTATCCCAGTGCACACCTCCTACAGTTACCGGGTGCTTCACGTCGTGTGACTGCACGACCGACGCACCTGCAGTAATTTTGGAGACTCACCTCGTGAAACGGGTGTCTGTATCTACGTGGTGTGGCCCAGTTCTTTTCCGTTAGCGTTTATGAGGGGACGCTGGAGGCGGACAGAGCCCTGTGGCAGTCAGGTGCTTTCCTGTCGTCGTTTGATCTTGGCTTTTTTTCCTGTGGCCATCCTGATCTGAAAGTTACCAGGGGATGTCTGGCCTTGAGTGTAGGGGCTTTTGCCCTTTTCCAGCCCATCGCCAGTAACAGTGCTGTAGTTTCCCTTGCGACTTCCTCTGATGCTTGACCCCGCAGCCTTTGGCCCAGGCTGCCCTTCCCCGGAAGCGCCCTCGCTTCCCCCTGTGTGCACTGGGTTGTGTCTCTGAAGACCCAGTGCGGGCTTCCCAGCGCTCCGTGACCTAGCGACCTGCCACGGGCTCTCCTGTCCCTTGTGCCGTTCGCCGTATGCCTCCGCCCTGGGTTGGAGAGCGGTCAGACTTCTGCGTGGCGAGTCGTCTTCCTGGCTCCCTCCCGGTGGCAGAGTCGAGAGAAGGGCCTCCCTTTTATGTGTATCGGCAGCTCCTCCCAGGGGAGAGGGCTTATGATCTGAGAGGTGGCGTGCGTACTTGTTGTCCCCATGACTAACTGGGGGAAAGAGCCCGTGCGTGAATGTGATGGTTTCTGGCGTTGGGTTCTTGTTTAATTGCCCTCTGTGTTCCTAGGGGTTGGCGACTGAGCCAGCAACCGATAGCCAGACGTTTGGACTTGCTCCAGGGCCAGTAACAGCGCATGACACGTTGAGCTGTGTTGATGGAGCTGGCCCAGCTGACACGTTCGGTAAGCTAGTGTACACGTCTGGGGCTTTGCTGTCCCTCTCTTGGCTTGATCAGGCGTCTGTCCAGAAACTCAATTTTCGGAGGGAGCAGTGCAGCTCTGCGGTAGAGTGAATGCATGCTTAGCCTGCAGGACTTCCTGGATTCGATGCCCACTGCCTCCCTTAAACAGAACGCCTACTGTGAAACACCTGGAAGGTGTAGGTCCTGGCACAGTATCCGTCCCCTTTTGGGCGGTTGGCCTTTGCCACCTGTCCTCACAGAGATCCCAGCACGACGGCGCTTCTCCTTCCAGGAAGTGCTTTAGCCCCCTGACCTCCTTTTGTGCCCCTTGGTTGCACTGAAGCACGCATGAGTTGGGGATAGGTGAGGAGAGGAGGGGGGGGTTTGAAGTCCCCAGAGGTTCGTGTCCCCATTAATGTACGTGTGACTCCTTCTTACAGGCCACGTGACAGTGCCCCAAAGCGGAGAACCGGACGAGGCCGATTTCTTTTCTGATAAAGAGGTACCGTCTCCCTTTGTCACTGTTCTTCTCCTTCGTTCGGTAGGTAAGCGTCAGGGCACGCTGCAGCGGGGACGCCTGGGTGCTTTGAGCCTGCGTCCCCAAGTTTGCATTTGCCCGGGAAGGTCTGCGGGCTTACAGGGTTTATCCCAGTGCACACCTCCTACAGTTACCGGGTGCTTCACGTCGTGTGACTGCACGACCGACGCACCTGCAGTAATTTTGGAGACTCACCTCGTGAAACGGGTGTCTGTATCTACGTGGTGTGGCCCAGTTCTTTTCCGTTAGCGTTTATGAGGGGACGCTGGAGGCGGACAGAGCCCTGTGGCAGTCAGGTGCTTTCCTGTCGTCGTTTGATCTTGGCTTTTTTTCCTGTGGCCATCCTGATCTGAAAGTTACCAGGGGATGTCTGGCCTTGAGTGTAGGGGCTTTTGCCCTTTTCCAGCCCATCGCCAGTAACAGTGCTGTAGTTTCCCTTGCGACTTCCTCTGATGCTTGACCCCGCAGCCTTTGGCCCAGGCTGCCCTTCCCCGGAAGCGCCCTCGCTTCCCCCTGTGTGCACTGGGTTGTGTCTCTGAAGACCCAGTGCGGGCTTCCCAGCGCTCCGTGACCTAGCGACCTGCCACGGGCTCTCCTGTCCCTTGTGCCGTTCGCCGTATGCCTCCGCCCTGGGTTGGAGAGCGGTCAGACTTCTGCGTGGCGAGTCGTCTTCCTGGCTCCCTCCCGGTGGCAGAGTCGAGAGAAGGGCCTCCCTTTTATGTGTATCGGCAGCTCCTCCCAGGGGAGAGGGCTTATGATCTGAGAGGTGGCGTGCGTACTTGTTGTCCCCATGACTAACTGGGGGAAAGAGCCCGTGCGTGAATGTGATGGTTTCTGGCGTTCGGTTCTTGTTTCATTGCCCTCTGTGTTCCTAGGGGTTGGCGACTGAGCCAGCAACCGATAGCCAGACGTTTGGACTTGCTCCAGGGCCAGTAACAGCGCATGACACGTTGAGCTGTGTTGATGGAGCTGGCCCAGCTGACACGTTCGGTAAGCTAGTGTACACGTCTGGGGCTTTGCTGTCCCTCTCTTGGCTTGATCAGGCGTCTGTCCAGAAACTCAATTTTCGGAGGGAGCAGTGCAGCTCTGCGGTAGAGTGAATGCATGCTTAGCCTGCAGGACTTCCTGGATTCGATGCCCACTGCCTCCCTTAAACAGAACGCCTACTGTGAAACACCTGAAAGGTGTAGGTCCTGGCACAGTATCCGTCCCCTTTTGGGCGGTTGGCCTTTGCCACCTGTCCTCACAGAGATCCCAGCACGACGGCGCTTCTCCTTCCAGGAAGTGCTTTAGCCCCCTGACCTCCTTTTGTGCCCCTTGGTTGCACTGAAGCACGCATGAGTTGGGGATAGGTGAGGAGAGGAGGGGGGGGTTTGAAGTCCCCAGAGGTTCGTGTCCCCATCAATGTACGTGTGACTCCTTCTTACAGGCCACGTGACAGTGCCCCAAAGCGGAGAACCGGACGAGGCCGATTTCTTTTCTGATAAAGAGGTACCGTCTCCCTTTGTCACTGTTCTTCTCCTTCGTTCGGTAGGTAAGCGTCAGGGCACGCTGCAGCGGGGACGCCTGGGTGCTTTGAGCCTGCGTCCCCAAGTTTGCATTTGCCCGGGAAGGTCTGCGGGCTTACAGGGTTTATCCCAGTGCACACCTCCTACAGTTACCGGGTGCTTCACGTCGTGTGACTGCACGACCGACGCACCTGCAGTAATTTTGGAGACTCGCCTCGTGAAACGGGTGTCTGTATCTACGTGGTGTGGCCCAGTTCTTTTCCGTTAGCGTTTATGAGGGGACGCTGGAGGCGGACAGAGCCCTGTGGCAGTCAGGTGCTTTCCTGTCGTCGTTTGATCTTGGCTTTTTTTCCTGTGGCCATCCTGATCTGAAAGTTACCAGGGGATGTCTGGCCTTGAGTGTAGGGGCTTTTGCCCTTTTCCAGCCCATCGCCAGTAACAGTGCTGTAGTTTCCCTTGCGACTTCCTCTGATGCTTGACCCCGCAGCCTTTGGCCCAGGCTGCCCTTCCCCGGAAGCGCCCTCGCTTCCCCCTGTGTGCACTGGGTTGTGTCTCTGAAGACCCAGTGCGGGCTTCCCAGCGCTCCGTGACCTAGCGACCTGCCACGGGCTCTCCTGTCCCTTGTGCCGTTCGCCGTATGCCTCCGCCCTGGGTTGGAGAGCGGTCAGACTTCTGCGTGGCGAGTCGTCTTCCTGGCTCCCTCCCGGTGGCAGAGTCGAGAGAAGGGCCTCCCTTTTATGTGTATCGGCAGCTCCTCCCAGGGGAGAGGGCTTATGATCTGAGAGGTGGCGTGCGTACTTGTTGTCCCCATGACTAACTGGGGGAAAGAGCCCGTGCGTGAATGTGATGGTTTCTGGCGTTGGGTTCTTGTTTCATTGCCCTCTGTGTTCCTAGGGGTTGGCGACTGAGCCAGCAACCGATAGCCAGACGTTTGGACTTGCTCCAGGGCCAGTAACAGCGCATGACACGTTGAGCTGTGTTGATGGAGCTGGCCCAGCTGACACGTTCGGTAAGCTAGTGTACACGTCTGGGGCTTTGCTGTCCCTCTCTTGGCTTGATCAGGCGTCTGTCCAGAAACTCAATTTTCGGAGGGAGCAGTGCAGCTCTGCGGTAGAGTGAATGCATGCTTAGCCTGCAGGACTTCCTGGATTCGATGCCCACTGCCTCCCTTAAACAGAACGCCTACTGTGAAACACCTGGAAGGTGTAGGTCCTGGCACAGTATCCGTCCCCTTTTGGGCGGTTGGCCTTTGCCACCTGTCCTCACAGAGATCCCAGCACGACGGCGCTTCTCCTTCCAGGAAGTGCTTTAGCCCCCTGACCTCCTTTTGTGCCCCTTGGTTGCACTGAAGCACGCATGAGTTGGGGATAGGTGAGGAGAGGAGGGGGGGGTTTGAAGTCCCCAGAGGTTCGTGTCCCCATTAATGTACGTGTGACTCCTTCTTACAGGCCACGTGACAGTGCCCCAAAGCGGAGAACCGGACGAGGCCGATTTCTTTTCTGATAAAGAGGTACCGTCTCCCTTTGTCACTGTTCTTCTCCTTCGTTCGGTAGGTAAGCGTCAGGGCACGCTGCAGCGGGGACGCCTGGGTGCTTTGAGCCTGCGTCCCCAAGTTTGCATTTGCCCGGGAAGGTCTGCGGGCTTACAGGGTTTATCCCAGTGCACACCTCCTACAGTTACCGGGTGCTTCACGTCGTGTGACTGCACGACCGACGCACCTGCAGTAATTTTGGAGACTCGCCTCGTGAAACGGGTGTCTGTATCTACGTGGTGTGGCCCAGTTCTTTTCCGTTAGCGTTTATGAGGGGACGCTGGAGGCGGACAGAGCCCTGTGGCAGTCAGGTGCTTTCCTGTCGTCGTTTGATCTTGGCTTTTTTTCCTGTGGCCATCCTGATCTGAAAGTTACCAGGGGATGTCTGGCCTTGAGTGTAGGGGCTTTTGCCCTTTTCCAGCCCATCGCCAGTAACAGTGCTGTAGTTTCCCTTGCGACTTCCTCTGATGCTTGACCCCGCAGCCTTTGGCCCAGGCTGCCCTTCCCCGGAAGCGCCCTCGCTTCCCCCTGTGTGCACTGGGTTGTGTCTCTGAAGACCCAGTGCGGGCTTCCCAGCGCTCCGTGACCTAGCGACCTGCCACGGGCTCTCCTGTCCCTTGTGCCGTTCGCCGTATGCCTCCGCCCTGGGTTGGAGAGCGGTCAGACTTCTGCGTGGCGAGTCGTCTTCCTGGCTCCCTCCCGGTGGCAGAGTCGAGAGAAGGGCCTCCCTTTTATGTGTATCGGCAGCTCCTCCCAGGGGAGAGGGCTTATGATCTGAGAGGTGGCGTGCGTACTTGTTGTCCCCATGACTAACTGGGGGAAAGAGCCCGTGCGTGAATGTGATGGTTTCTGGCGTTGGGTTCTTGTTTCATTGCCCTCTGTGTTCCTAGGGGTTGGCGACTGAGCCAGCAACCGATAGCCAGACGTTTGGACTTGCTCCAGGGCCAGTAACAGCGCATGACACGTTGAGCTGTGTTGATGGAGCTGGCCCAGCTGACACGTTCGGTAAGCTAGTGTACACGTCTGGGGCTTTGCTGTCCCTCTCTTGGCTTGATCAGGCGTCTGTCCAGAAACTCAATTTTCGGAGGGAGCAGTGCAGCTCTGCGGTAGAGTGAATGCATGCTTAGCCTGCAGGACTTCCTGGATTCGATGCCCACTGCCTCCCTTAAACAGAACGCCTACTGTGAAACACCTGAAAGGTGTAGGTCCTGGCACAGTATCCGTCCCCTTTTGGGCGGTTGGCCTTTGCCACCTGTCCTCACAGAGATCCCAGCACGACGGCGCTTCTCCTTCCAGGAAGTGCTTTAGCCCCCTGACCTCCTTTTGTGCCCCTTGGTTGCACTGAAGCACGCATGAGTTGGGGATAGGTGAGGAGAGGAGGGGGGGGTTTGAAGTCCCCAGAGGTTCGTGTCCCCATTAATGTACGTGTGACTCCTTCTTACAGGCCACGTGACAGTGCCCCAAAGCGGAGAACCGGACGAGGCCGATTTCTTTTCTGATAAAGAGGTACCGTCTCCCTTTGTCACTGTTCTTCTCCTTCGTTCGGTAGGTAAGCGTCAGGGCACGCTGCAGCGGGGACGCCTGGGTGCTTTGAGCCTGCGTCCCCAAGTTTGCATTTGCCCGGGAAGGTCTGCGGGCTTACAGGGTTTATCCCAGTGCACACCTCCTACAGTTACCGGGTGCTTCACGTCGTGTGACTGCACGACCGACGCACCTGCAGTAATTTTGGAGACTCACCTCGTGAAACGGGTGTCTGTATCTACGTGGTGTGGCCCAGTTCTTTTCCGTTAGCGTTTATGAGGGGACGCTGGAGGCGGACAGAGCCCTGTGGCAGTCAGGTGCTTTCCTGTCGTCGTTTGATCTTGGCTTTTTTTCCTGTGGCCATCCTGATCTGAAAGTTACCAGGGGATGTCTGGCCTTGAGTGTAGGGGCTTTTGCCCTTTTCCAGCCCATCGCCAGTAACAGTGCTGTAGTTTCCCTTGCGACTTCCTCTGATGCTTGACCCCGCAGCCTTTGGCCCAGGCTGCCCTTCCCCGGAAGCGCCCTCGCTTCCCCCTGTGTGCACTGGGTTGTGTCTCTGAAGACCCAGTGCGGGCTTCCCAGCGCTCCGTGACCTAGCGACCTGCCACGGGCTCTCCTGTCCCTTGTGCCGTTCGCCGTATGCCTCCGCCCTGGGTTGGAGAGCGGTCAGACTTCTGCGTGGCGAGTCGTCTTCCTGGCTCCCTCCCGGTGGCAGAGTCGAGAGAAGGGCCTCCCTTTTATGTGTATCGGCAGCTCCTCCCAGGGGAGAGGGCTTATGATCTGAGAGGTGGCGTGCGTACTTGTTGTCCCCATGACTAACTGGGGGAAAGAGCCCGTGCGTGAATGTGATGGTTTCTGGCGTTGGGTTCTTGTTTCATTGCCCTCTGTGTTCCTAGGGGTTGGCGACTGAGCCAGCAACCGATAGCCAGACGTTTGGACTTGCTCCAGGGCCAGTAACAGCGCATGACACGTTGAGCTGTGTTGATGGAGCTGGCCCAGCTGACACGTTCGGTAAGCTAGTGTACACGTCTGGGGCTTTGCTGTCCCTCTCTTGGCTTGATCAGGCGTCTGTCCAGAAACTCAATTTTCGGAGGGAGCAGTGCAGCTCTGCGGTAGAGTGAATGCATGCTTAGCCTGCAGGACTTCCTGGATTCGATGCCCACTGCCTCCCTTAAACAGAACGCCTACTGTGAAACACCTGGAAGGTGTAGGTCCTGGCACAGTATCCGTCCCCTTTTGGGCGGTTGGCCTTTGCCACCTGTCCTCACAGAGATCCCAGCACGACGGCGCTTCTCCTTCCAGGAAGTGCTTTAGCCCCCTGACCTCCTTTTGTGCCCCTTGGTTGCACTGAAGCACGCATGAGTTGGGGATAGGTGAGGAGAGGAGGGGGGGGTTTGAAGTCCCCAGAGGTTCGTGTCCCCATTAATGTACGTGTGACTCCTTCTTACAGGCCACGTGACAGTGCCCCAAAGCGGAGAACCGGACGAGGCCGATTTCTTTTCTGATAAAGAGGTACCGTCTCCCTTTGTCACTGTTCTTCTCCTTCGTTCGGTAGGTAAGCGTCAGGGCACGCTGCAGCGGGGACGCCTGGGTGCTTTGAGCCTGCGTCCCCAAGTTTGCATTTGCCCGGGAAGGTCTGCGGGCTTACAGGGTTTATCCCAGTGCACACCTCCTACAGTTACCGGGTGCTTCACGTCGTGTGACTGCACGACCGACGCACCTGCAGTAATTTTGGAGACTCACCTCGTGAAACGGGTGTCTGTATCTACGTGGTGTGGCCCAGTTCTTTTCCGTTAGCGTTTATGAGGGGACGCTGGAGGCGGACAGAGCCCTGTGGCAGTCAGGTGCTTTCCTGTCGTCGTTTGATCTTGGCTTTTTTTCCTGTGGCCATCCTGATCTGAAAGTTACCAGGGGATGTCTGGCCTTGAGTGTAGGGGCTTTTGCCCTTTTCCAGCCCATCGCCAGTAACAGTGCTGTAGTTTCCCTTGCGACTTCCTCTGATGCTTGACCCCGCAGCCTTTGGCCCAGGCTGCCCTTCCCCGGAAGCGCCCTCGCTTCCCCCTGTGTGCACTGGGTTGTGTCTCTGAAGACCCAGTGCGGGCTTCCCAGCGCTCCGTGACCTAGCGACCTGCCACGGGCTCTCCTGTCCCTTGTGCCGTTCGCCGTATGCCTCCGCCCTGGGTTGGAGAGCGGTCAGACTTCTGCGTGGCGAGTCGTCTTCCTGGCTCCCTCCCGGTGGCAGAGTCGAGAGAAGGGCCTCCCTTTTATGTGTATCGGCAGCTCCTCCCAGGGGAGAGGGCTTATGATCTGAGAGGTGGCGTGCGTACTTGTTGTCCCCATGACTAACTGGGGGAAAGAGCCCGTGCGTGAATGTGATGGTTTCTGGCGTTCGGTTCTTGTTTCATTGCCCTCTGTGTTCCTAGGGGTTGGCGACTGAGCCAGCAACCGATAGCCAGACGTTTGGACTTGCTCCAGGGCCAGTAACAGCGCATGACACGTTGAGCTGTGTTGATGGAGCTGGCCCAGCTGACACGTTCGGTAAGCTAGTGTACACGTCTGGGGCTTTGCTGTCCCTCTCTTGGCTTGATCAGGCGTCTGTCCAGAAACTCAATTTTCGGAGGGAGCAGTGCAGCTCTGCGGTAGAGTGAATGCATGCTTAGCCTGCAGGACTTCCTGGATTCGATGCCCACTGCCTCCCTTAAACAGAACGCCTACTGTGAAACACCTGAAAGGTGTAGGTCCTGGCACAGTATCCGTCCCCTTTTGGGCGGTTGGCCTTTGCCACCTGTCCTCACAGAGATCCCAGCACGACGGCGCTTCTCCTTCCAGGAAGTGCTTTAGCCCCCTGACCTCCTTTTGTGCCCCTTGGTTGCACTGAAGCACGCATGAGTTGGGGATAGGTGAGGAGAGGAGGGGGGGTTTGAAGTCCCCAGAGGTTCGTGTCCCCATTAATGTACGTGTGACTCCTTCTTACAGGCCACGTGACAGTGCCCCAAAGCGGAGAACCGGACGAGGCCGATTTCTTTTCTGATAAAGAGGTACCGTCTCCCTTTGTCACTGTTCTTCTCCTTCGTTCGGTAGGTAAGCGTCAGGGCACGCTGCAGCGGGGACGCCTGGGTGCTTTGAGCCTGCGTCCCCAAGTTTGCATTTGCCCGGGAAGGTCTGCGGGCTTACAGGGTTTATCCCAGTGCACACCTCCTACAGTTACCGGGTGCTTCACGTCGTGTGACTGCACGACCGACGCACCTGCAGTAATTTTGGAGACTCACCTCGTGAAACGGGTGTCTGTATCTACGTGGTGTGGCCCAGTTCTTTTCCGTTAGCGTTTATGAGGGGACGCTGGAGGCGGACAGAGCCCTGTGGCAGTCAGGTGCTTTCCTGTCGTCGTTTGATCTTGGCTTTTTTTCCTGTGGCCATCCTGATCTGAAAGTTACCAGGGGATGTCTGGCCTTGAGTGTAGGGGCTTTTGCCCTTTTCCAGCCCATCGCCAGTAACAGTGCTGTAGTTTCCCTTGCGACTTCCTCTGATGCTTGACCCCGCAGCCTTTGGCCCAGGCTGCCCTTCCCCGGAAGCGCCCTCGCTTCCCCCTGTGTGCACTGGGTTGTGTCTCTGAAGACCCAGTGCGGGCTTCCCAGCGCTCCGTGACCTAGCGACCTGCCACGGGCTCTCCTGTCCCTTGTGCCGTTCGCCGTATGCCTCCGCCCTGGGTTGGAGAGCGGTCAGACTTCTGCGTGGCGAGTCGTCTTCCTGGCTCCCTCCCGGTGGCAGAGTCGAGAGAAGGGCCTCCCTTTTATGTGTATCGGCAGCTCCTCCCAGGGGAGAGGGCTTATGATCTGAGAGGTGGCGTGCGTACTTGTTGTCCCCATGACTAAGTGGGGGAAAGAGCCCGTGCGTGAATGTGATGGTTTCTGGCGTTGGGTTCTTGTTTCATTGCCCTCTGTGTTCCTAGGGGTTGGCGACTGAGCCAGCAACCGATAGCCAGACGTTTGGACTTGCTCCAGGGCCAGTAACAGCGCATGACACGTTGAGCTGTGTTGATGGAGCTGGCCCAGCTGACACGTTCGGTAAGCTAGTGTACACGTCTGGGGCTTTGCTGTCCCTCTCTTGGCTTGATCAGGCGTCTGTCCAGAAACTCAATTTTCGGAGGGAGCAGTGCAGCTCTGCGGTAGAGTGAATGCATGCTTAGCCTGCAGGACTTCCTGGATTCGATGCCCACTGCCTCCCTTAAACAGAACGCCTACTGTGAAACACCTGAAAGGTGTAGGTCCTGGCACAGTATCCGTCCCCTTTTGGGCGGTTGGCCTTTGCCACCTGTCCTCACAGAGATCCCAGCACGACGGCGCTTCTCCTTCCAGGAAGTGCTTTAGCCCCCTGACCTCCTTTTGTGCCCCTTGGTTGCACTGAAGCACGCATGAGTTGGGGATAGGTGAGGAGAGGAGGGGGGGGTTTGAAGTCCCCAGAGGTTCGTGTCCCCATTAATGTACGTGTGACTCCTTCTTACAGGCCACGTGACAGTGCCCCAAAGCGGAGAACCGGACGAGGCCGATTTCTTTTCTGATAAAGAGGTACCGTCTCCCTTTGTCACTGTTCTTCTCCTTCGTTCGGTAGGTAAGCGTCAGGGCACGCTGCAGCGGGGACGCCTGGGTGCTTTGAGCCTGCGTCCCCAAGTTTGCATTTGCCCGGGAAGGTCTGCGGGCTTACAGGGTTTATCCCAGTGCACACCTCCTACAGTTACCGGGTGCTTCACGTCGTGTGACTGCACGACCGACGCACCTGCAGTAATTTTGGAGACTCACCTCGTGAAACGGGTGTCTGTATCTACGTGGTGTGGCCCAGTTCTTTTCCGTTAGCGTTTATGAGGGGACGCTGGAGGCGGACAGAGCCCTGTGGCAGTCAGGTGCTTTCCTGTCGTCGTTTGATCTTGGCTTTTTTTCCTGTGGCCATCCTGATCTGAAAGTTACCAGGGGATGTCTGGCCTTGAGTGTAGGGGCTTTTGCCCTTTTCCAGCCCATCGCCAGTAACAGTGCTGTAGTTTCCCTTGCGACTTCCTCTGATGCTTGACCCCGCAGCCTTTGGCCCAGGCTGCCCTTCCCCGGAAGCGCCCTCGCTTCCCCCTGTGTGCACTGGGTTGTGTCTCTGAAGACCCAGTGCGGGCTTCCCAGCGCTCCGTGACCTAGCGACCTGCCACGGGCTCTCCTGTCCCTTGTGCCGTTCGCCGTATGCCTCCGCCCTGGGTTGGAGAGCGGTCAGACTTCTGCGTGGCGAGTCGTCT
This sequence comes from Vicugna pacos, assembly GCF_048564905.1. Lineage (NCBI taxonomy): Eukaryota > Metazoa > Chordata > Mammalia > Artiodactyla > Camelidae > Vicugna > Vicugna pacos. The sequence continues at coordinate 5,646,637 of NC_133001.1, read as the reverse complement.
TCCTGGCTCCCTCCCGGTGGCAGAGTCGAGAGAAGGGCCTCCCTTTTATGTGTATCGGCAGCTCCTCCCAGGGGAGAGGGCTTATGATCTGAGAGGTGGCGTGCGTACTTGTTGTCCCCATGACTAACTGGGGGAAAGAGCCCGTGCGTGAATGTGATGGTTTCTGGCGTTGGGTTCTTGTTTCATTGCCCTCTGTGTTCCTAGGGGTTGGCGACTGAGCCAGCAACCGATAGCCAGACGTTTGGACTTGCTCCAGGGCCAGTAACAGCGCATGACACGTTGAGCTGTGTTGATGGAGCTGGCCCAGCTGACACGTTCGGTAAGCTAGTGTACACGTCTGGGGCTTTGCTGTCCCTCTCTTGGCTTGATCAGGCGTCTGTCCAGAAACTCAATTTTCGGAGGGAGCAGTGCAGCTCTGCGGTAGAGTGAATGCATGCTTAGCCTGCAGGACTTCCTGGATTCGATGCCCACTGCCTCCCTTAAACAGAACGCCTACTGTGAAACACCTGGAAGGTGTAGGTCCTGGCACGGTATCCGTCCCCTTTTGGGCGGTTGGCCTTTGCCACCTGTCCTCACAGAGATCCCAGCACGACGGCGCTTCTCCTTCCAGGAAGTGCTTTAGCCCCCTGACCTCCTTTTGTGCCCCTTGGTTGCACTGAAGCACGCATGAGTTGGGGATAGGTGAGGAGAGGAGGGGGGGGTTTGAAGTCCCCAGAGGTTCGTGTCCCCATTAATGTACGTGTGACTCCTTCTTACAGGCCACGTGACAGTGCCCCAAAGCGGAGAACCGGACGAGGCCGATTTCTTTTCTGATAAAGAGGTACCGTCTCCCTTTGTCACTGTTCTTCTCCTTCGTTCGGTAGGTAAGCGTCAGGGCACGCTGCAGCGGGGACGCCTGGGTGCTTTGAGCCTGCGTCCCCAAGTTTGCATTTGCCCGGGAAGGTCTGCGGGCTTACAGGGTTTATCCCAGTGCACACCTCCTACAGTTACCGGGTGCTTCACGTCGTGTGACTGCACGACCGACGCACCTGCAGTAATTTTGGAGACTCACCTCGTGAAACGGGTGTCTGTATCTACGTGGTGTGGCCCAGTTCTTTTCCGTTAGCGTTTATGAGGGGACGCTGGAGGCGGACAGAGCCCTGTGGCAGTCAGGTGCTTTCCTGTCGTCGTTTGATCTTGGCTTTTTTTCCTGTGGCCATCCTGATCTGAAAGTTACCAGGGGATGTCTGGCCTTGAGTGTAGGGGCTTTTGCCCTTTTCCAGCCCATCGCCAGTAACAGTGCTGTAGTTTCCCTTGCGACTTCCTCTGATGCTTGACCCCGCAGCCTTTGGCCCAGGCTGCCCTTCCCCGGAAGCGCCCTCGCTTCCCCCTGTGTGCACTGGGTTGTGTCTCTGAAGACCCAGTGCGGGCTTCCCAGCGCTCCGTGACCTAGCGACCTGCCACGGGCTCTCCTGTCCCTTGTGCCGTTCGCCGTATGCCTCCGCCCTGGGTTGGAGAGCGGTCAGACTTCTGCGTGGCGAGTCGTCTTCCTGGCTCCCTCCCGGTGGCAGAGTCGAGAGAAGGGCCTCCCTTTTATGTGTATCGGCAGCTCCTCCCAGGGGAGAGGGCTTATGATCTGAGAGGTGGCGTGCGTACTTGTTGTCCCCATGACTAACTGGGGGAAAGAGCCCGTGCGTGAATGTGATGGTTTCTGGCGTTCGGTTCTTGTTTAATTGCCCTCTGTGTTCCTAGGGGTTGGCGACTGAGCCAGCAACCGATAGCCAGACGTTTGGACTTGCTCCAGGGCCAGTAACAGCGCATGACACGTTGAGCTGTGTTGATGGAGCTGGCCCAGCTGACACGTTCGGTAAGCTAGTGTACACGTCTGGGGCTTTGCTGTCCCTCTCTTGGCTTGATCAGGCGTCTGTCCAGAAACTCAATTTTCGGAGGGAGCAGTGCAGCTCTGCGGTAGAGTGAATGCATGCTTAGCCTGCAGGACTTCCTGGATTCGATGCCCACTGCCTCCCTTAAACAGAACGCCTACTGTGAAACACCTGGAAGGTGTAGGTCCTGGCACAGTATCCGTCCCCTTTTGGGCGGTTGGCCTTTGCCACCTGTCCTCACAGAGATCCCAGCACGACGGCGCTTCTCCTTCCAGGAAGTGCTTTAGCCCCCTGACCTCCTTTTGTGCCCCTTGGTTGCACTGAAGCACGCATGAGTTGGGGATAGGTGAGGAGAGGAGGGGGGGGTTTGAAGTCCCCAGAGGTTCGTGTCCCCATTAATGTACGTGTGACTCCTTCTTACAGGCCACGTGACAGTGCCCCAAAGCGGAGAACCGGACGAGGCCGATTTCTTTTCTGATAAAGAGGTACCGTCTCCCTTTGTCACTGTTCTTCTCCTTCGTTCGGTAGGTAAGCGTCAGGGCACGCTGCAGCGGGGACGCCTGGGTGCTTTGAGCCTGCGTCCCCAAGTTTGCATTTGCCCGGGAAGGTCTGCGGGCTTACAGGGTTTATCCCAGTGCACACCTCCTACAGTTACCGGGTGCTTCACGTCGTGTGACTGCACGACCGACGCACCTGCAGTAACTTTGGAGACTCACCTCGTGAAACGGGTGTCTGTATCTACGTGGTGTGGCCCAGTTCTTTTCCGTTAGCGTTTATGAGGGGACGCTGGAGGCGGACAGAGCCCTGTGGCAGTCAGGTGCTTTCCTGTCGTCGTTTGATCTTGGCTTTTTTTCCTGTGGCCATCCTGATCTGAAAGTTACCAGGGGATGTCTGGCCTTGAGTGTAGGGGCTTTTGCCCTTTTCCAGCCCATCGCCAGTAACAGTGCTGTAGTTTCCCTTGCGACTTCCTCTGATGCTTGACCCCGCAGCCTTTGGCCCAGGCTGCCCTTCCCCGGAAGCGCCCTCGCTTCCCCCTGTGTGCACTGGGTTGTGTCTCTGAAGACCCAGTGCGGGCTTCCCAGCGCTCCGTGACCTAGCGACCTGCCACGGGCTCTCCTGTCCCTTGTGCCGTTCGCCGTATGCCTCCGCCCTGGGTTGGAGAGCGGTCAGACTTCTGCGTGGCGAGTCGTCTTCCTGGCTCCCTCCCGGTGGCAGAGTCGAGAGAAGGGCCTCCCTTTTATGTGTATCGGCAGCTCCTCCCAGGGGAGAGGGCTTATGATCTGAGAGGTGGCGTGCGTACTTGTTGTCCCCATGACTAAGTGGGGGAAAGAGCCCGTGCGTGAATGTGATGGTTTCTGGCGTTGGGTTCTTGTTTAATTGCCCTCTGTGTTCCTAGGGGTTGGCGACTGAGCCAGCAACCGATAGCCAGACGTTTGGACTTGCTCCAGGGCCAGTAACAGCGCATGACACGTTGAGCTGTGTTGATGGAGCTGGCCCAGCTGACACGTTCGGTAAGCTAGTGTACACGTCTGGGGCTTTGCTGTCCCTCTCTTGGCTTGATCAGGCGTCTGTCCAGAAACTCAATTTTCGGAGGGAGCAGTGCAGCTCTGCGGTAGAGTGAATGCATGCTTAGCCTGCAGGACTTCCTGGATTCGATGCCCACTGCCTCCCTTAAACAGAACGCCTACTGTGAAACACCTGAAAGGTGTAGGTCCTGGCACAGTATCCGTCCCCTTTTGGGCGGTTGGCCTTTGCCACCTGTCCTCACAGAGATCCCAGCACGACGGCGCTTCTCCTTCCAGGAAGTGCTTTAGCCCCCTGACCTCCTTTTGTGCCCCTTGGTTGCACTGAAGCACGCATGAGTTGGGGATAGGTGAGGAGAGGAGGGGGGGGTTTGAAGTCCCCAGAGGTTCGTGTCCCCATTAATGTACGTGTGACTCCTTCTTACAGGCCACGTGACAGTGCCCCAAAGCGGAGAACCGGACGAGGCCGATTTCTTTTCTGATAAAGAGGTACCGTCTCCCTTTGTCACTGTTCTTCTCCTTCGTTCGGTAGGTAAGCGTCAGGGCACGCTGCAGCGGGGACGCCTGGGTGCTTTGAGCCTGCGTCCCCAAGTTTGCATTTGCCCGGGAAGGTCTGCGGGCTTACAGGGTTTATCCCAGTGCACACCTCCTACAGTTACCGGGTGCTTCACGTCGTGTGACTGCACGACCGACGCACCTGCAGTAATTTTGGAGACTCACCTCGTGAAACGGGTGTCTGTATCTACGTGGTGTGGCCCAGTTCTTTTCCGTTAGCGTTTATGAGGGGACGCTGGAGGCGGACAGAGCCCTGTGGCAGTCAGGTGCTTTCCTGTCGTCGTTTGATCTTGGCTTTTTTTCCTGTGGCCATCCTGATCTGAAAGTTACCAGGGGATGTCTGGCCTTGAGTGTAGGGGCTTTTGCCCTTTTCCAGCCCATCGCCAGTAACAGTGCTGTAGTTTCCCTTGCGACTTCCTCTGATGCTTGACCCCGCAGCCTTTGGCCCAGGCTGCCCTTCCCCGGAAGCGCCCTCGCTTCCCCCTGTGTGCACTGGGTTGTGTCTCTGAAGACCCAGTGCGGGCTTCCCAGCGCTCCGTGACCTAGCGACCTGCCACGGGCTCTCCTGTCCCTTGTGCCGTTCGCCGTATGCCTCCGCCCTGGGTTGGAGAGCGGTCAGACTTCTGCGTGGCGAGTCGTCTTCCTGGCTCCCTCCCGGTGGCAGAGTCGAGAGAAGGGCCTCCCTTTTATGTGTATCGGCAGCTCCTCCCAGGGGAGAGGGCTTATGATCTGAGAGGTGGCGTGCGTACTTGTTGTCCCCATGACTAAGTGGGGGAAAGAGCCCGTGCGTGAATGTGATGGTTTCTGGCGTTGGGTTCTTGTTTCATTGCCCTCTGTGTTCCTAGGGGTTGGCGACTGAGCCAGCAACCGATAGCCAGACGTTTGGACTTGCTCCAGGGCCAGTAACAGCGCATGACACGTTGAGCTGTGTTGATGGAGCTGGCCCAGCTGACACGTTCGGTAAGCTAGTGTACACGTCTGGGGCTTTGCTGTCCCTCTCTTGGCTTGATCAGGCGTCTGTCCAGAAACTCAATTTTCGGAGGGAGCAGTGCAGCTCTGCGGTAGAGTGAATGCATGCTTAGCCTGCAGGACTTCCTGGATTCGATGCCCACTGCCTCCCTTAAACAGAACGCCTACTGTGAAACACCTGGAAGGTGTAGGTCCTGGCACAGTATCCGTCCCCTTTTGGGCGGTTGGCCTTTGCCACCTGTCCTCACAGAGATCCCAGCACGACGGCACTTCTCCTTCCAGGAAGTGCTTTAGCCCCCTGACCTCCTTTTGTGCCCCTTGGTTGCACTGAAGCACGCATGAGTTGGGGATAGGTGAGGAGAGGAGGGGGGGGTTTGAAGTCCCCAGAGGTTCGTGTCCCCATTAATGTACGTGTGACTCCTTCTTACAGGCCACGTGACAGTGCCCCAAAGCGGAGAACCGGACGAGGCCGATTTCTTTTCTGATAAAGAGGTACCGTCTCCCTTTGTCACTGTTCTTCTCCTTCGTTCGGTAGGTAAGCGTCAGGGCACGCTGCAGCGGGGACGCCTGGGTGCTTTGAGCCTGCGTCCCCAAGTTTGCATTTGCCCGGGAAGGTCTGCGGGCTTACAGGGTTTATCCCAGTGCACACCTCCTACAGTTACCGGGTGCTTCACGTCGTGTGACTGCACGACCGACGCACCTGCAGTAACTTTGGAGACTCACCTCGTGAAACGGGTGTCTGTATCTACGTGGTGTGGCCCAGTTCTTTTCCGTTAGCGTTTATGAGGGGACGCTGGAGGCGGACAGAGCCCTGTGGCAGTCAGGTGCTTTCCTGTCGTCGTTTGATCTTGGCTTTTTTTCCTGTGGCCATCCTGATCTGAAAGTTACCAGGGGATGTCTGGCCTTGAGTGTAGGGGCTTTTGCCCTTTTCCAGCCCATCGCCAGTAACAGTGCTGTAGTTTCCCTTGCGACTTCCTCTGATGCTTGACCCCGCAGCCTTTGGCCCAGGCTGCCCTTCCCCGGAAGCGCCCTCGCTTCCCCCTGTGTGCACTGGGTTGTGTCTCTGAAGACCCAGTGCGGGCTTCCCAGCGCTCCGTGACCTAGCGACCTGCCACGGGCTCTCCTGTCCCTTGTGCCGTTCGCCGTATGCCTCCGCCCTGGGTTGGAGAGCGGTCAGACTTCTGCGTGGCGAGTCGTCTTCCTGGCTCCCTCCCGGTGGCAGAGTCGAGAGAAGGGCCTCCCTTTTATGTGTATCGGCAGCTCCTCCCAGGGGAGAGGGCTTATGATCTGAGAGGTGGCGTGCGTACTTGTTGTCCCCATGACTAAGTGGGGGAAAGAGCCCGTGCGTGAATGTGATGGTTTCTGGCGTTGGGTTCTTGTTTAATTGCCCTCTGTGTTCCTAGGGGTTGGCGACTGAGCCAGCAACCGATAGCCAGACGTTTGGACTTGCTCCAGGGCCAGTAACAGCGCATGACACGTTGAGCTGTGTTGATGGAGCTGGCCCAGCTGACACGTTCGGTAAGCTAGTGTACACGTCTGGGGCTTTGCTGTCCCTCTCTTGGCTTGATCAGGCGTCTGTCCAGAAACTCAATTTTCGGAGGGAGCAGTGCAGCTCTGCGGTAGAGTGAATGCATGCTTAGCCTGCAGGACTTCCTGGATTCGATGCCCACTGCCTCCCTTAAACAGAACGCCTACTGTGAAACACCTGGAAGGTGTAGGTCCTGGCACGGTATCCGTCCCCTTTTGGGCGGTTGGCCTTTGCCACCTGTCCTCACAGAGATCCCAGCACGACGGCGCTTCTCCTTCCAGGAAGTGCTTTAGCCCCCTGACCTCCTTTTGTGCCCCTTGGTTGCACTGAAGCACGCATGAGTTGGGGATAGGTGAGGAGAGGAGGGGGGGGTTTGAAGTCCCCAGAGGTTCGTGTCCCCATTAATGTACGTGTGACTCCTTCTTACAGGCCACGTGACAGTGCCCCAAAGCGGAGAACCGGACGAGGCCGATTTCTTTTCTGATAAAGAGGTACCGTCTCCCTTTGTCACTGTTCTTCTCCTTCGTTCGGTAGGTAAGCGTCAGGGCACGCTGCAGCGGGGACGCCTGGGTGCTTTGAGCCTGCGTCCCCAAGTTTGCATTTGCCCGGGAAGGTCTGCGGGCTTACAGGGTTTATCCCAGTGCACACCTCCTACAGTTACCGGGTGCTTCACGTCGTGTGACTGCACGACCGACGCACCTGCAGTAACTTTGGAGACTCACCTCGTGAAACGGGTGTCTGTATCTACGTGGTGTGGCCCAGTTCTTTTCCGTTAGCGTTTATGAGGGGACGCTGGAGGCGGACAGAGCCCTGTGGCAGTCAGGTGCTTTCCTGTCGTCGTTTGATCTTGGCTTTTTTTCCTGTGGCCATCCTGATCTGAAAGTTACCAGGGGATGTCTGGCCTTGAGTGTAGGGGCTTTTGCCCTTTTCCAGCCCATCGCCAGTAACAGTGCTGTAGTTTCCCTTGCGACTTCCTCTGATGCTTGACCCCGCAGCCTTTGGCCCAGGCTGCCCTTCCCCGGAAGCGCCCTCGCTTCCCCCTGTGTGCACTGGGTTGTGTCTCTGAAGACCCAGTGCGGGCTTCCCAGCGCTCCGTGACCTAGCGACCTGCCACGGGCTCTCCTGTCCCTTGTGCCGTTCGCCGTATGCCTCCGCCCTGGGTTGGAGAGCGGTCAGACTTCTGCGTGGCGAGTCGTCTTCCTGGCTCCCTCCCGGTGGCAGAGTCGAGAGAAGGGCCTCCCTTTTATGTGTATCGGCAGCTCCTCCCAGGGGAGAGGGCTTATGATCTGAGAGGTGGCGTGCGTACTTGTTGTCCCCATGACTAAGTGGGGGAAAGAGCCCGTGCGTGAATGTGATGGTTTCTGGCGTTGGGTTCTTGTTTCATTGCCCTCTGTGTTCCTAGGGGTTGGCGACTGAGCCAGCAACCGATAGCCAGACGTTTGGACTTGCTCCAGGGCCAGTAACAGCGCATGACACGTTGAGCTGTGTTGATGGAGCTGGCCCAGCTGACACGTTCGGTAAGCTAGTGTACACGTCTGGGGCTTTGCTGTCCCTCTCTTGGCTTGATCAGGCGTCTGTCCAGAAACTCAATTTTCGGAGGGAGCAGTGCAGCTCTGCGGTAGAGTGAATGCATGCTTAGCCTGCAGGACTTCCTGGATTCGATGCCCACTGCCTCCCTTAAACAGAACGCCTACTGTGAAACACCTGGAAGGTGTAGGTCCTGGCACAGTATCCGTCCCCTTTTGGGCGGTTGGCCTTTGCCACCTGTCCTCACAGAGATCCCAGCACGACGGCGCTTCTCCTTCCAGGAAGTGCTTTAGCCCCCTGACCTCCTTTTGTGCCCCTTGGTTGCACTGAAGCACGCATGAGTTGGGGATAGGTGAGGAGAGGAGGGGGGGGTTTGAAGTCCCCAGAGGTTCGTGTCCCCATTAATGTACGTGTGACTCCTTCTTACAGGCCACGTGACAGTGCCCCAAAGCGGAGAACCGGACGAGGCCGATTTCTTTTCTGATAAAGAGGTACCGTCTCCCTTTGTCACTGTTCTTCTCCTTCGTTCGGTAGGTAAGCGTCAGGGCACGCTGCAGCGGGGACGCCTGGGTGCTTTGAGCCTGCGTCCCCAAGTTTGCATTTGCCCGGGAAGGTCTGCGGGCTTACAGGGTTTATCCCAGTGCACACCTCCTACAGTTACCGGGTGCTTCACGTCGTGTGACTGCACGACCGACGCACCTGCAGTAACTTTGGAGACTCACCTCGTGAAACGGGTGTCTGTATCTACGTGGTGTGGCCCAGTTCTTTTCCGTTAGCGTTTATGAGGGGACGCTGGAGGCGGACAGAGCCCTGTGGCAGTCAGGTGCTTTCCTGTCGTCGTTTGATCTTGGCTTTTTTTCCTGTGGCCATCCTGATCTGAAAGTTACCAGGGGATGTCTGGCCTTGAGTGTAGGGGCTTTTGCCCTTTTCCAGCCCATCGCCAGTAACAGTGCTGTAGTTTCCCTTGCGACTTCCTCTGATGCTTGACCCCGCAGCCTTTGGCCCAGGCTGCCCTTCCCCGGAAGCGCCCTCGCTTCCCCCTGTGTGCACTGGGTTGTGTCTCTGAAGACCCAGTGCGGGCTTCCCAGCGCTCCGTGACCTAGCGACCTGCCACGGGCTCTCCTGTCCCTTGTGCCGTTCGCCGTATGCCTCCGCCCTGGGTTGGAGAGCGGTCAGACTTCTGCGTGGCGAGTCGTCTTCCTGGCTCCCTCCCGGTGGCAGAGTCGAGAGAAGGGCCTCCCTTTTATGTGTATCGGCAGCTCCTCCCAGGGGAGAGGGCTTATGATCTGAGAGGTGGCGTGCGTACTTGTTGTCCCCATGACTAAGTGGGGGAAAGAGCCCGTGCGTGAATGTGATGGTTTCTGGCGTTCGGTTCTTGTTTAATTGCCCTCTGTGTTCCTAGGGGTTGGCGACTGAGCAAGCAACCGATAGCCAGACGTTTGGACTTGCTCCAGGGCCAGTAACAGCGCATGACACGTTGAGCTGTGTTGATGGAGCTGGCCCAGCTGACACGTTCGGTAAGCTAGTGTACACGTCTGGGGCTTTGCTGTCCCTCTCTTGGCTTGATCAGGCGTCTGTCCAGAAACTCAATTTTCGGAGGGAGCAGTGCAGCTCTGCGGTAGAGTGAATGCATGCTTAGCCTGCAGGACTTCCTGGATTCGATGCCCACTGCCTCCCTTAAACAGAACGCCTACTGTGAAACACCTGAAAGGTGTAGGTCCTGGCACAGTATCCGTCCCCTTTTGGGCGGTTGGCCTTTGCCACCTGTCCTCACAGAGATCCCAGCACGACGGCGCTTCTCCTTCCAGGAAGTGCTTTAGCCCCCTGACCTCCTTTTGTGCCCCTTGGTTGCACTGAAGCACGCATGAGTTGGGGATAGGTGAGGAGAGGAGGGGGGGTTTGAAGTCCCCAGAGGTTCGTGTCCCCATTAATGTACGTGTGACTCCTTCTTACAGGCCACGTGACAGTGCCCCAAAGCGGAGAACCGGACGAGGCCGATTTCTTTTCTGATAAAGAGGTACCGTCTCCCTTTGTCACTGTTCTTCTCCTTCGTTCGGTAGGTAAGCGTCAGGGCACGCTGCAGCGGGGACGCCTGGGTGCTTTGAGCCTGCGTCCCCAAGTTTGCATTTGCCCGGGAAGGTCTGCGGGCTTACAGGGTTTATCCCAGTGCACACCTCCTACAGTTACCGGGTGCTTCACGTCGTGTGACTGCACAACCGACGCACCTGCAGTAATTTTGGAGACTCACCTCGTGAAACGGGTGTCTGTATCTACGTGGTGTGGCCCAGTTCTTTTCCGTTAGCGTTTATGAGGGGACGCTGGAGGCGGACAGAGCCCTGTGGCAGTCAGGTGCTTTCCTGTCGTCGTTTGATCTTGGCTTTTTTTCCTGTGGCCATCCTGATCTGAAAGTTACCAGGGGATGTCTGGCCTTGAGTGTAGGGGCTTTTGCCCTTTTCCAGCCCATCGCCAGTAACAGTGCTGTAGTTTCCCTTGCGACTTCCTCTGATGCTTGACCCCGCAGCCTTTGGCCCAGGCTGCCCTTCCCCGGAAGCGCCCTCGCTTCCCCCTGTGTGCACTGGGTTGTGTCTCTGAAGACCCAGTGCCGGCTTCCCAGCGCTCCGTGACCTAGCGACCTGCCACGGGCTCTCCTGTCCCTTGTGCCGTTCGCCGTATGCCTCCGCCCTGGGTTGGAGAGCGGTCAGACTTCTGCGTGGCGAGTCGTCTTCCTGGCTCCCTCCCGGTGGCAGAGTCGAGAGAAGGGCCTCCCTTTTATGTGTATCGGCAGCTCCTCCCAGGGGAGAGGGCTTATGATCTGAGAGGTGGCGTGCGTACTTGTTGTCCCCATGACTAAGTGGGGGAAAGAGCCCGTGCGTGAATGTGATGGTTTCTGGCGTTGGGTTCTTGTTTCATTGCCCTCTGTGTTCCTAGGGGTTGGCGACTGAGCCAGCAACCGATAGCCAGACGTTTGGACTTGCTCCAGGGCCAGTAACAGCGCATGACACGTTGAGCTGTGTTGATGGAGCTGGCCCAGCTGACACGTTCGGTAAGCTAGTGTACACGTCTGGGGCTTTGCTGTCCCTCTCTTGGCTTGATCAGGCGTCTGTCCAGAAACTCAATTTTCGGAGGGAGCAGTGCAGCTCTGCGGTAGAGTGAATGCATGCTTAGCCTGCAGGACTTCCTGGATTCGATGCCCACTGCCTCCCTTAAACAGAACGCCTACTGTGAAACACCTGGAAGGTGTAGGTCCTGGCACGGTATCCGTCCCCTTTTGGGCGGTTGGCCTTTGCCACCTGTCCTCACAGAGATCCCAGCACGACGGCGCTTCTCCTTCCAGGAAGTGCTTTAGCCCCCTGACCTCCTTTTGTGCCCCTTGGTTGCACTGAAGCACGCATGAGTTGGGGATAGGTGAGGAGAGGAGGGGGGGGTTTGAAGTCCCCAGAGGTTCGTGTCCCCATTAATGTACGTGTGACTCCTTCTTACAGGCCACGTGACAGTGCCCCAAAGCGGAGAACCGGACGAGGCCGATTTCTTTTCTGATAAAGAGGTACCGTCTCCCTTTGTCACTGTTCTTCTCCTTCGTTCGGTAGGTAAGCGTCAGGGCACGCTGCAGCGGGGACGCCTGGGTGCTTTGAGCCTGCGTCCCCAAGTTTGCATTTGCCCGGGAAGGTCTGCGGGCTTACAGGGTTTATCCCAGTGCACACCTCCTACAGTTACCGGGTGCTTCACGTCGTGTGACTGCACGACCGACGCACCTGCAGTAACTTTGGAGACTCACCTCGTGAAACGGGTGTCTGTATCTACGTGGTGTGGCCCAGTTCTTTTCCGTTAGCGTTTATGAGGGGACGCTGGAGGCGGACAGAGCCCTGTGGCAGTCAGGTGCTTTCCTGTCGTCGTTTGATCTTGGCTTTTTTTCCTGTGGCCATCCTGATCTGAAAGTTACCAGGGGATGTCTGGCCTTGAGTGTAGGGGCTTTTGCCCTTTTCCAGCCCATCGCCAGTAACAGTGCTGTAGTTTCCCTTGCGACTTCCTCTGATGCTTGACCCCGCAGCCTTTGGCCCAGGCTGCCCTTCCCCGGAAGCGCCCTCGCTTCCCCCTGTGTGCACTGGGTTGTGTCTCTGAAGACCCAGTGCGGGCTTCCCAGCGCTCCGTGACCTAGCGACCTGCCACGGGCTCTCCTGTCCCTTGTGCCGTTCGCCGTATGCCTCCGCCCTGGGTTGGAGAGCGGTCAGACTTCTGCGTGGCGAGTCGTCTTCCTGGCTCCCTCCCGGTGGCAGAGTCGAGAGAAGGGCCTCCCTTTTATGTGTATCGGCAGCTCCTCCCAGGGGAGAGGGCTTATGATCTGAGAGGTGGCGTGCGTACTTGTTGTCCCCATGACTAAGTGGGGGAAAGAGCCCGTGCGTGAATGTGATGGTTTCTGGCGTTCGGTTCTTGTTTAATTGCCCTCTGTGTTCCTAGGGGTTGGCGACTGAGCAAGCAACCGATAGCCAGACGTTTGGACTTGCTCCAGGGCCAGTAACAGCGCATGACACGTTGAGCTGTGTTGATGGAGCTGGCCCAGCTGACACGTTCGGTAAGCTAGTGTACACGTCTGGGGCTTTGCTGTCCCTCTCTTGGCTTGATCAGGCGTCTGTCCAGAAACTCAATTTTCGGAGGGAGCAGTGCAGCTCTGCGGTAGAGTGAATGCATGCTTAGCCTGCAGGACTTCCTGGATTCGATGCCCACTGCCTCCCTTAAACAGAACGCCTACTGTGAAACACCTGAAAGGTGTAGGTCCTGGCACAGTATCCGTCCCCTTTTGGGCGGTTGGCCTTTGCCACCTGTCCTCACAGAGATCCCAGCACGACGGCGCTTCTCCTTCCAGGAAGTGCTTTAGCCCCCTGACCTCCTTTTGTGCCCCTTGGTTGCACTGAAGCACGCATGAGTTGGGGATAGGTGAGGAGAGGAGGGGGGGTTTGAAGTCCCCAGAGGTTCGTGTCCCCATTAATGTACGTGTGACTCCTTCTTACAGGCCACGTGACAGTGCCCCAAAGCGGAGAACCGGACGAGGCCGATTTCTTTTCTGATAAAGAGGTACCGTCTCCCTTTGTCACTGTTCTTCTCCTTCGTTCGGTAGGTAAGCGTCAGGGCACGCTGCAGCGGGGACGCCTGGGTGCTTTGAGCCTGCGTCCCCAAGTTTGCATTTGCCCGGGAAGGTCTGCGGGCTTACAGGGTTTATCCCAGTGCACACCTCCTACAGTTACCGGGTGCTTCACGTCGTGTGACTGCACAACCGACGCACCTGCAGTAATTTTGGAGACTCACCTCGTGAAACGGGTGTCTGTATCTACGTGGTGTGGCCCAGTTCTTTTCCGTTAGCGTTTATGAGGGGACGCTGGAGGCGGACAGAGCCCTGTGGCAGTCAGGTGCTTTCCTGTCGTCGTTTGATCTTGGCTTTTTTTCCTGTGGCCATCCTGATCTGAAAGTTACCAGGGGATGTCTGGCCTTGAGTGTAGGGGCTTTTGCCCTTTTCCAGCCCATCGCCAGTAACAGTGCTGTAGTTTCCCTTGCGACTTCCTCTGATGCTTGACCCCGCAGCCTTTGGCCCAGGCTGCCCTTCCCCGGAAGCGCCCTCGCTTCCCCCTGTGTGCACTGGGTTGTGTCTCTGAAGACCCAGTGCCGGCTTCCCAGCGCTCCGTGACCTAGCGACCTGCCACGGGCTCTCCTGTCCCTTGTGCCGTTCGCCGTATGCCTCCGCCCTGGGTTGGAGAGCGGTCAGACTTCTGCGTGGCGAGTCGTCTTCCTGGCTCCCTCCCGGTGGCAGAGTCGAGAGAAGGGCCTCCCTTTTATGTGTATCGGCAGCTCCTCCCAGGGGAGAGGGCTTATGATCTGAGAGGTGGCGTGCGTACTTGTTGTCCCCATGACTAAGTGGGGGAAAGAGCCCGTGCGTGAATGTGATGGTTTCTGGCGTTGGGTTCTTGTTTCATTGCCCTCTGTGTTCCTAGGGGTTGGCGACTGAGCCAGCAACCGATAGCCAGACGTTTGGACTTGCTCCAGGGCCAGTAACAGCGCATGACACGTTGAGCTGTGTTGATGGAGCTGGCCCAGCTGACACGTTCGGTAAGCTAGTGTACACGTCTGGGGCTTTGCTGTCCCTCTCTTGGCTTGATCAGGCGTCTGTCCAGAAACTCAATTTTCGGAGGGAGCAGTGCAGCTCTGCGGTAGAGTGAATGCATGCTTAGCCTGCAGGACTTCCTGGATTCGATGCCCACTGCCTCCCTTAAACAGAACGCCTACTGTGAAACACCTGGAAGGTGTAGGTCCTGGCACGGTATCCGTCCCCTTTTGGGCGGTTGGCCTTTGCCACCTGTCCTCACAGAGATCCCAGCACGACGGCGCTTCTCCTTCCAGGAAGTGCTTTAGCCCCCTGACCTCCTTTTGTGCCCCTTGGTTGCACTGAAGCACGCATGAGTTGGGGATAGGTGAGGAGAGGAGGGGGGGGTTTGAAGTCCCCAGAGGTTCGTGTCCCCATTAATGTACGTGTGACTCCTTCTTACAGGCCACGTGACAGTGCCCCAAAGCGGAGAACCGGACGAGGCCGATTTCTTTTCTGATAAAGAGGTACCGTCTCCCTTTGTCACTGTTCTTCTCCTTCGTTCGGTAGGTAAGCGTCAGGGCACGCTGCAGCGGGGACGCCTGGGTGCTTTGAGCCTGCGTCCCCAAGTTTGCATTTGCCCGGGAAGGTCTGCGGGCTTACAGGGTTTATCCCAGTGCACACCTCCTACAGTTACCGGGTGCTTCACGTCGTGTGACTGCACGACCGACGCACCTGCAGTAACTTTGGAGACTCACCTCGTGAAACGGGTGTCTGTATCTACGTGGTGTGGCCCAGTTCTTTTCCGTTAGCGTTTATGAGGGGACGCTGGAGGCGGACAGAGCCCTGTGGCAGTCAGGTGCTTTCCTGTCGTCGTTTGATCTTGGCTTTTTTTCCTGTGGCCATCCTGATCTGAAAGTTACCAGGGGATGTCTGGCCTTGAGTGTAGGGGCTTTTGCCCTTTTCCAGCCCATCGCCAGTAACAGTGCTGTAGTTTCCCTTGCGACTTCCTCTGATGCTTGACCCCGCAGCCTTTGGCCCAGGCTGCCCTTCCCCGGAAGCGCCCTCGCTTCCCCCTGTGTGCACTGGGTTGTGTCTCTGAAGACCCAGTGCGGGCTTCCCAGCGCTCCGTGACCTAGCGACCTGCCACGGGCTCTCCTGTCCCTTGTGCCGTTCGCCGTATGCCTCCGCCCTGGGTTGGAGAGCGGTCAGACTTCTGCGTGGCGAGTCGTCTTCCTGGCTCCCTCCCGGTGGCAGAGTCGAGAGAAGGGCCTCCCTTTTATGTGTATCGGCAGCTCCTCCCAGGGGAGAGGGCTTATGATCTGAGAGGTGGCGTGCGTACTTGTTGTCCCCATGACTAAGTGGGGGAAAGAGCCCGTGCGTGAATGTGATGGTTTCTGGCGTTCGGTTCTTGTTTAATTGCCCTCTGTGTTCCTAGGGGTTGGCGACTGAGCCAGCAACCGATAGCCAGACGTTTGGACTTGCTCCAGGGCCAGTAACAGCGCATGACACGTTGAGCTGTGTTGATGGAGCTGGCCCAGCTGACACGTTCGGTAAGCTAGTGTACACGTCTGGGGCTTTGCTGTCCCTCTCTTGGCTTGATCAGGCGTCTGTCCAGAAACTCAATTTTCGGAGGGAGCAGTGCAGCTCTGCGGTAGAGTGAATGCATGCTTAGCCTGCAGGACTTCCTGGATTCGATGCCCACTGCCTCCCTTAAACAGAACGCCTACTGTGAAACACCTGGAAGGTGTAGGTCCTGGCACGGTATCCGTCCCCTTTTGGGCGGTTGGCCTTTGCCACCTGTCCTCACAGAGATCCCAGCACGACGGCGCTTCTCCTTCCAGGAAGTGCTTTAGCCCCCTGACCTCCTTTTGTGCCCCTTGGTTGCACTGAAGCACGCATGAGTTGGGGATAGGTGAGGAGAGGAGGGGGGGGTTTGAAGTCCCCAGAGGTTCGTGTCCCCATTAATGTACGTGTGACTCCTTCTTACAGGCCACGTGACAGTGCCCCAAAGCGGAGAACCGGACGAGGCCGATTTCTTTTCTGATAAAGAGGTACCGTCTCCCTTTGTCACTGTTCTTCTCCTTCGTTCGGTAGGTAAGCGTCAGGGCACGCTGCAGCGGGGACGCCTGGGTGCTTTGAGCCTGCGTCCCCAAGTTTGCATTTGCCCGGGAAGGTCTGCGGGCTTACAGGGTTTATCCCAGTGCACACCTCCTACAGTTACCGGGTGCTTCACGTCGTGTGACTGCACGACCGACGCACCTGCAGTAACTTTGGAGACTCACCTCGTGAAACGGGTGTCTGTATCTACGTGGTGTGGCCCAGTTCTTTTCCGTTAGCGTTTATGAGGGGACGCTGGAGGCGGACAGAGCCCTGTGGCAGTCAGGTGCTTTCCTGTCGTCGTTTGATCTTGGCTTTTTTTCCTGTGGCCATCCTGATCTGAAAGTTACCAGGGGATGTCTGGCCTTGAGTGTAGGGGCTTTTGCCCTTTTCCAGCCCATCGCCAGTAACAGTGCTGTAGTTTCCCTTGCGACTTCCTCTGATGCTTGACCCCGCAGCCTTTGGCCCAGGCTGCCCTTCCCCGGAAGCGCCCTCGCTTCCCCCTGTGTGCACTGGGTTGTGTCTCTGAAGACCCAGTGCGGGCTTCCCAGCGCTCCGTGACCTAGCGACCTGCCACGGGCTCTCCTGTCCCTTGTGCCGTTCGCCGTATGCCTCCGCCCTGGGTTGGAGAGCGGTCAGACTTCTGCGTGGCGAGTCGTCTTCCTGGCTCCCTCCCGGTGGCAGAGTCGAGAGAAGGGCCTCCCTTTTATGTGTATCGGCAGCTCCTCCCAGGGGAGAGGGCTTATGATCTGAGAGGTGGCGTGCGTACTTGTTGTCCCCATGACTAAGTGGGGGAAAGAGCCCGTGCGTGAATGTGATGGTTTCTGGCGTTGGGTTCTTGTTTAATTGCCCTCTGTGTTCCTAGGGGTTGGCGACTGAGCCAGCAACCGATAGCCAGACGTTTGGACTTGCTCCAGGGCCAGTAACAGCGCATGACACGTTGAGCTGTGTTGATGGAGCTGGCCCAGCTGACACGTTCGGTAAGCTAGTGTACACGTCTGGGGCTTTGCTGTCCCTCTCTTGGCTTGATCAGGCGTCTGTCCAGAAACTCAATTTTCGGAGGGAGCAGTGCAGCTCTGCGGTAGAGTGAATGCATGCTTAGCCTGCAGGACTTCCTGGATTCGATGCCCACTGCCTCCCTTAAACAGAACGCCTACTGTGAAACACCTGAAAGGTGTAGGTCCTGGCACAGTATCCGTCCCCTTTTGGGCGGTTGGCCTTTGCCACCTGTCCTCACAGAGATCCCAGCACGACGGCGCTTCTCCTTCCAGGAAGTGCTTTAGCCCCCTGACCTCCTTTTGTGCCCCTTGGTTGCACTGAAGCACGCATGAGTTGGGGATAGGTGAGGAGAGGAGGGGGGGGTTTGAAGTCCCCAGAGGTTCGTGTCCCCATTAATGTACGTGTGACTCCTTCTTACAGGCCACGTGACAGTGCCCCAAAGCGGAGAACCGGACGAGGCCGATTTCTTTTCTGATAAAGAGGTACCGTCTCCCTTTGTCACTGTTCTTCTCCTTCGTTCGGTAGGTAAGCGTCAGGGCACGCTGCAGCGGGGATGCCTGGGTGCTTTGAGCCTGCGTCCCCAAGTTTGCATTTGCCCGGGAAGGTCTGCGGGCTTACAGGGTTTATCCCAGTGCACACCTCCTACAGTTACCGGGTGCTTCACGTCGTGTGACTGCACGACCGACGCACCTGCAGTAATTTTGGAGACTCACCTCGTGAAACGGGTGTCTGTATCTACGTGGTGTGGCCCAGTTCTTTTCCGTTAGCGTTTATGAGGGGACGCTGGAGGCGGACAGAGCCCTGTGGCAGTCAGGTGCTTTCCTGTCGTCGTTTGATCTTGGCTTTTTTTCCTGTGGCCATCCTGATCTGAAAGTTACCAGGGGATGTCTGGCCTTGAGTGTAGGGGCTTTTGCCCTTTTCCAGCCCATCGCCAGTAACAGTGCTGTAGTTTCCCTTGCGACTTCCTCTGATGCTTGACCCCGCAGCCTTTGGCCCAGGCTGCCCTTCCCCGGAAGCGCCCTCGCTTCCCCCTGTGTGCACTGGGTTGTGTCTCTGAAGACCCAGTGCGGGCTTCCCAGCGCTCCGTGACCTAGCGACCTGCCACGGGCTCTCCTGTCCCTTGTGCCGTTCGCCGTATGCCTCCGCCCTGGGTTGGAGAGCGGTCAGACTTCTGCGTGGCGAGTCGTCTTCCTGGCTCCCTCCCGGTGGCAGAGTCGAGAGAAGGGCCTCCCTTTTATGTGTATCGGCAGCTCCTCCCAGGGGAGAGGGCTTATGATCTGAGAGGTGGCGTGCGTACTTGTTGTCCCCATGACTAAGTGGGGGAAAGAGCCCGTGCGTGAATGTGATGGTTTCTGGCGTTCGGTTCTTGTTTCATTGCCCTCTGTGTTCCTAGGGGTTGGCGACTGAGCCAGCAACCGATAGCCAGACGTTTGGACTTGCTCCAGGGCCAGTAACAGCGCATGACACGTTGAGCTGTGTTGATGGAGCTGGCCCAGCTGACACGTTCGGTAAGCTAGTGTACACGTCTGGGGCTTTGCTGTCCCTCTCTTGGCTTGATCAGGCGTCTGTCCAGAAACTCAATTTTCGGAGGGAGCAGTGCAGCTCTGCGGTAGAGTGAATGCATGCTTAGCCTGCAGGACTTCCTGGATTCGATGCCCACTGCCTCCCTTAAACAGAACGCCTACTGTGAAACACCTGGAAGGTGTAGGTCCTGGCACGGTATCCGTCCCCTTTTGGGCGGTTGGCCTTTGCCACCTGTCCTCACAGAGATCCCAGCACGACGGCGCTTCTCCTTCCAGGAAGCGCTTTAGCCCCCTGACCTCCTTTTGTGCCCCTTGGTTGCACTGAAGCACGCATGAGTTGGGGATAGGTGAGGAGAGGAGGGGGGGGTTTGAAGTCCCCAGAGGTTCGTGTCCCCATTAATGTACGTGTGACTCCTTCTTACAGGCCACGTGACAGTGCCCCAAAGCGGAGAACCGGACGAGGCCGATTTCTTTTCTGATAAAGAGGTACCGTCTCCCTTTGTCACTGTTCTTCTCCTTCGTTCGGTAGGTAAGCGTCAGGGCACGCTGCAGCGGGGACGCCTGGGTGCTTTGAGCCTGCGTCCCCAAGTTTGCATTTGCCCGGGAAGGTCTGCGGGCTTACAGGGTTTATCCCAGTGCACACCTCCTACAGTTACCGGGTGCTTCACGTCGTGTGACTGCACGACCGACGCACCTGCAGTAACTTTGGAGACTCACCTCGTGAAACGGGTGTCTGTATCTACGTGGTGTGGCCCAGTTCTTTTCCGTTAGCGTTTATGAGGGGACGCTGGAGGCGGACAGAGCCCTGTGGCAGTCAGGTGCTTTCCTGTCGTCGTTTGATCTTGGCTTTTTTTCCTGTGGCCATCCTGATCTGAAAGTTACCAGGGGATGTCTGGCCTTGAGTGTAGGGGCTTTTGCCCTTTTCCAGCCCATCGCCAGTAACAGTGCTGTAGTTTCCCTTGCGACTTCCTCTGATGCTTGACCCCGCAGCCTTTGGCCCAGGCTGCCCTTCCCCGGAAGCGCCCTCGCTTCCCCCTGTGTGCACTGGGTTGTGTCTCTGAAGACCCAGTGCGGGCTTCCCAGCGCTCCGTGACCTAGCGACCTGCCACGGGCTCTCCTGTCCCTTGTGCCGTTCGCCGTATGCCTCCGCCCTGGGTTGGAGAGCGGTCAGACTTCTGCGTGGCGAGTCGTCTTCCTGGCTCCCTCCCGGTGGCAGAGTCGAGAGAAGGGCCTCCCTTTTATGTGTATCGGCAGCTCCTCCCAGGGGAGAGGGCTTATGATCTGAGAGGTGGCGTGCGTACTTGTTGTCCCCATGACTAAGTGGGGGAAAGAGCCCGTGCGTGAATGTGATGGTTTCTGGCGTTCGGTTCTTGTTTAATTGCCCTCTGTGTTCCTAGGGGTTGGCGACTGAGCCAGCAACCGATAGCCAGACGTTTGGACTTGCTCCAGGGCCAGTAACAGCGCATGACACGTTGAGCTGTGTTGATGGAGCTGGCCCAGCTGACACGTTCGGTAAGCTAGTGTACACGTCTGGGGCTTTGCTGTCCCTCTCTTGGCTTGATCAGGCGTCTGTCCAGAAACTCAATTTTCGGAGGGAGCAGTGCAGCTCTGCGGTAGAGTGAATGCATGCTTAGCCTGCAGGACTTCCTGGATTCGATGCCCACTGCCTCCCTTAAACAGAACGCCTACTGTGAAACACCTGGAAGGTGTAGGTCCTGGCACGGTATCCGTCCCCTTTTGGGCGGTTGGCCTTTGCCACCTGTCCTCACAGAGATCCCAGCACGACGGCGCTTCTCCTTCCAGGAAGCGCTTTAGCCCCCTGACCTCCTTTTGTGCCCCTTGGTTGCACTGAAGCACGCATGAGTTGGGGATAGGTGAGGAGAGGAGGGGGGGGTTTGAAGTCCCCAGAGGTTCGTGTCCCCATTAATGTACGTGTGACTCCTTCTTACAGGCCACGTGACAGTGCCCCAAAGCGGAGAACCGGACGAGGCCGATTTCTTTTCTGATAAAGAGGTACCGTCTCCCTTTGTCACTGTTCTTCTCCTTCGTTCGGTAGGTAAGCGTCAGGGCACGCTGCAGCGGGGACGCCTGGGTGCTTTGAGCCTGCGTCCCCAAGTTTGCATTTGCCCGGGAAGGTCTGCGGGCTTACAGGGTTTATCCCAGTGCACACCTCCTACAGTTACCGGGTGCTTCACGTCGTGTGACTGCACGACCGACGCACCTGCAGTAACTTTGGAGACTCACCTCGTGAAACGGGTGTCTGTATCTACGTGGTGTGGCCCAGTTCTTTTCCGTTAGCGTTTATGAGGGGACGCTGGAGGCGGACAGAGCCCTGTGGCAGTCAGGTGCTTTCCTGTCGTCGTTTGATCTTGGCTTTTTTTCCTGTGGCCATCCTGATCTGAAAGTTACCAGGGGATGTCTGGCCTTGAGTGTAGGGGCTTTTGCCCTTTTCCAGCCCATCGCCAGTAACAGTGCTGTAGTTTCCCTTGCGACTTCCTCTGATGCTTGACCCCGCAGCCTTTGGCCCAGGCTGCCCTTCCCCGGAAGCGCCCTCGCTTCCCCCTGTGTGCACTGGGTTGTGTCTCTGAAGACCCAGTGCCGGCTTCCCAGCGCTCCGTGACCTAGCGACCTGCCACGGGCTCTCCTGTCCCTTGTGCCGTTCGCCGTATGCCTCCGCCCTGGGTTGGAGAGCGGTCAGACTTCTGCGTGGCGAGTCGTCTTCCTGGCTCCCTCCCGGTGGCAGAGTCGAGAGAAGGGCCTCCCTTTTATGTGTATCGGCAGCTCCTCCCAGGGGAGAGGGCTTATGATCTGAGAGGTGGCGTGCGTACTTGTTGTCCCCATGACTAAGTGGGGGAAAGAGCCCGTGCGTGAATGTGATGGTTTCTGGCGTTCGGTTCTTGTTTCATTGCCCTCTGTGTTCCTAGGGGTTGGCGACTGAGCCAGCAACCGATAGCCAGACGTTTGGACTTGCTCCAGGGCCAGTAACAGCGCATGACACGTTGAGCTGTGTTGATGGAGCTGGCCCAGCTGACACGTTCGGTAAGCTAGTGTACACGTCTGGGGCTTTGCTGTCCCTCTCTTGGCTTGATCAGGCGTCTGTCCAGAAACTCAATTTTCGGAGGGAGCAGTGCAGCTCTGCGGTAGAGTGAATGCATGCTTAGCCTGCAGGACTTCCTGGATTCGATGCCCACTGCCTCCCTTAAACAGAACGCCTACTGTGAAACACCTGGAAGGTGTAGGTCCTGGCACGGTATCCGTCCCCTTTTGGGCGGTTGGCCTTTGCCACCTGTCCTCACAGAGATCCCAGCACGACGGCGCTTCTCCTTCCAGGAAGTGCTTTAGCCCCCTGACCTCCTTTTGTGCCCCTTGGTTGCACTGAAGCACGCATGAGTTGGGGATAGGTGAGGAGAGGAGGGGGGGGTTTGAAGTCCCCAGAGGTTCGTGTCCCCATTAATGTACGTGTGACTCCTTCTTACAGGCCACGTGACAGTGCCCCAAAGCGGAGAACCGGACGAGGCCGATTTCTTTTCTGATAAAGAGGTACCGTCTCCCTTTGTCACTGTTCTTCTCCTTCGTTCGGTAGGTAAGCGTCAGGGCACGCTGCAGCGGGGACGCCTGGGTGCTTTGAGCCTGCGTCCCCAAGTTTGCATTTGCCCGGGAAGGTCTGCGGGCTTACAGGGTTTATCCCAGTGCACACCTCCTACAGTTACCGGGTGCTTCACGTCGTGTGACTGCACGACCGACGCACCTGCAGTAACTTTGGAGACTCACCTCGTGAAACGGGTGTCTGTATCTACGTGGTGTGGCCCAGTTCTTTTCCGTTAGCGTTTATGAGGGGACGCTGGAGGCGGACAGAGCCCTGTGGCAGTCAGGTGCTTTCCTGTCGTCGTTTGATCTTGGCTTTTTTTCCTGTGGCCATCCTGATCTGAAAGTTACCAGGGGATGTCTGGCCTTGAGTGTAGGGGCTTTTGCCCTTTTCCAGCCCATCGCCAGTAACAGTGCTGTAGTTTCCCTTGCGACTTCCTCTGATGCTTGACCCCGCAGCCTTTGGCCCAGGCTGCCCTTCCCCGGAAGCGCCCTCGCTTCCCCCTGTGTGCACTGGGTTGTGTCTCTGAAGACCCAGTGCGGGCTTCCCAGCGCTCCGTGACCTAGCGACCTGCCACGGGCTCTCCTGTCCCTTGTGCCGTTCGCCGTATGCCTCCGCCCTGGGTTGGAGAGCGGTCAGACTTCTGCGTGGCGAGTCGTCTTCCTGGCTCCCTCCCGGTGGCAGAGTCGAGAGAAGGGCCTCCCTTTTATGTGTATCGGCAGCTCCTCCCAGGGGAGAGGGCTTATGATCTGAGAGGTGGCGTGCGTACTTGTTGTCCCCATGACTAAGTGGGGGAAAGAGCCCGTGCGTGAATGTGATGGTTTCTGGCGTTCGGTTCTTGTTTAATTGCCCTCTGTGTTCCTAGGGGTTGGCGACTGAGCCAGCAACCGATAGCCAGACGTTTGGACTTGCTCCAGGGCCAGTAACAGCGCATGACACGTTGAGCTGTGTTGATGGAGCTGGCCCAGCTGACACGTTCGGTAAGCTAGTGTACACGTCTGGGGCTTTGCTGTCCCTCTCTTGGCTTGATCAGGCGTCTGTCCAGAAACTCAATTTTCGGAGGGAGCAGTGCAGCTCTGCGGTAGAGTGAATGCATGCTTAGCCTGCAGGACTTCCTGGATTCGATGCCCACTGCCTCCCTTAAACAGAACGCCTACTGTGAAAC
This sequence comes from Vicugna pacos, assembly GCF_048564905.1. Classification (NCBI taxonomy): domain Eukaryota; kingdom Metazoa; phylum Chordata; class Mammalia; order Artiodactyla; family Camelidae; genus Vicugna; species Vicugna pacos. The sequence continues at coordinate 5,623,230 of NC_133001.1, read as the reverse complement.
ACCTGGAAGGTGTAGGTCCTGGCACGGTATCCGTCCCCTTTTGGGCGGTTGGCCTTTGCCACCTGTCCTCACAGAGATCCCAGCACGACGGCGCTTCTCCTTCCAGGAAGTGCTTTAGCCCCCTGACCTCCTTTTGTGCCCCTTGGTTGCACTGAAGCACGCATGAGTTGGGGATAGGTGAGGAGAGGAGGGGGGGGTTTGAAGTCCCCAGAGGTTCGTGTCCCCATTAATGTACGTGTGACTCCTTCTTACAGGCCACGTGACAGTGCCCCAAAGCGGAGAACCGGACGAGGCCGATTTCTTTTCTGATAAAGAGGTACCGTCTCCCTTTGTCACTGTTCTTCTCCTTCGTTCGGTAGGTAAGCGTCAGGGCACGCTGCAGCGGGGATGCCTGGGTGCTTTGAGCCTGCGTCCCCAAGTTTGCATTTGCCCGGGAAGGTCTGCGGGCTTACAGGGTTTATCCCAGTGCACACCTCCTACAGTTACCGGGTGCTTCACGTCGTGTGACTGCACGACCGACGCACCTGCAGTAATTTTGGAGACTCACCTCGTGAAACGGGTGTCTGTATCTACGTGGTGTGGCCCAGTTCTTTTCCGTTAGCGTTTATGAGGGGACGCTGGAGGCGGACAGAGCCCTGTGGCAGTCAGGTGCTTTCCTGTCGTCGTTTGATCTTGGCTTTTTTTCCTGTGGCCATCCTGATCTGAAAGTTACCAGGGGATGTCTGGCCTTGAGTGTAGGGGCTTTTGCCCTTTTCCAGCCCATCGCCAGTAACAGTGCTGTAGTTTCCCTTGCGACTTCCTCTGATGCTTGACCCCGCAGCCTTTGGCCCAGGCTGCCCTTCCCCGGAAGCGCCCTCGCTTCCCCCTGTGTGCACTGGGTTGTGTCTCTGAAGACCCAGTGCGGGCTTCCCAGCGCTCCGTGACCTAGCGACCTGCCACGGGCTCTCCTGTCCCTTGTGCCGTTCGCCGTATGCCTCCGCCCTGGGTTGGAGAGCGGTCAGACTTCTGCGTGGCGAGTCGTCTTCCTGGCTCCCTCCCGGTGGCAGAGTCGAGAGAAGGGCCTCCCTTTTATGTGTATCGGCAGCTCCTCCCAGGGGAGAGGGCTTATGATCTGAGAGGTGGCGTGCGTACTTGTTGTCCCCATGACTAAGTGGGGGAAAGAGCCCGTGCGTGAATGTGATGGTTTCTGGCGTTCGGTTCTTGTTTAATTGCCCTCTGTGTTCCTAGGGGTTGGCGACTGAGCCAGCAACCGATAGCCAGACGTTTGGACTTGCTCCAGGGCCAGTAACAGCGCATGACACGTTGAGCTGTGTTGATGGAGCTGGCCCAGCTGACACGTTCGGTAAGCTAGTGTACACGTCTGGGGCTTTGCTGTCCCTCTCTTGGCTTGATCAGGCGTCTGTCCAGAAACTCAATTTTCGGAGGGAGCAGTGCAGCTCTGCGGTAGAGTGAATGCATGCTTAGCCTGCAGGACTTCCTGGATTCGATGCCCACTGCCTCCCTTAAACAGAACGCCTACTGTGAAACACCTGGAAGGTGTAGGTCCTGGCACGGTATCCGTCCCCTTTTGGGCGGTTGGCCTTTGCCACCTGTCCTCACAGAGATCCCAGCACGACGGCGCTTCTCCTTCCAGGAAGCGCTTTAGCCCCCTGACCTCCTTTTGTGCCCCTTGGTTGCACTGAAGCACGCATGAGTTGGGGATAGGTGAGGAGAGGAGGGGGGGGTTTGAAGTCCCCAGAGGTTCGTGTCCCCATTAATGTACGTGTGACTCCTTCTTACAGGCCACGTGACAGTGCCCCAAAGCGGAGAACCGGACGAGGCCGATTTCTTTTCTGATAAAGAGGTACCGTCTCCCTTTGTCACTGTTCTTCTCCTTCGTTCGGTAGGTAAGCGTCAGGGCACGCTGCAGCGGGGACGCCTGGGTGCTTTGAGCCTGCGTCCCCAAGTTTGCATTTGCCCGGGAAGGTCTGCGGGCTTACAGGGTTTATCCCAGTGCACACCTCCTACAGTTACCGGGTGCTTCACGTCGTGTGACTGCACGACCGACGCACCTGCAGTAACTTTGGAGACTCACCTCGTGAAACGGGTGTCTGTATCTACGTGGTGTGGCCCAGTTCTTTTCCGTTAGCGTTTATGAGGGGACGCTGGAGGCGGACAGAGCCCTGTGGCAGTCAGGTGCTTTCCTGTCGTCGTTTGATCTTGGCTTTTTTTCCTGTGGCCATCCTGATCTGAAAGTTACCAGGGGATGTCTGGCCTTGAGTGTAGGGGCTTTTGCCCTTTTCCAGCCCATCGCCAGTAACAGTGCTGTAGTTTCCCTTGCGACTTCCTCTGATGCTTGACCCCGCAGCCTTTGGCCCAGGCTGCCCTTCCCCGGAAGCGCCCTCGCTTCCCCCTGTGTGCACTGGGTTGTGTCTCTGAAGACCCAGTGCGGGCTTCCCAGCGCTCCGTGACCTAGCGACCTGCCACGGGCTCTCCTGTCCCTTGTGCCGTTCGCCGTATGCCTCCGCCCTGGGTTGGAGAGCGGTCAGACTTCTGCGTGGCGAGTCGTCTTCCTGGCTCCCTCCCGGTGGCAGAGTCGAGAGAAGGGCCTCCCTTTTATGTGTATCGGCAGCTCCTCCCAGGGGAGAGGGCTTATGATCTGAGAGGTGGCGTGCGTACTTGTTGTCCCCATGACTAAGTGGGGGAAAGAGCCCGTGCGTGAATGTGATGGTTTCTGGCGTTCGGTTCTTGTTTAATTGCCCTCTGTGTTCCTAGGGGTTGGCGACTGAGCCAGCAACCGATAGCCAGACGTTTGGACTTGCTCCAGGGCCAGTAACAGCGCATGACACGTTGAGCTGTGTTGATGGAGCTGGCCCAGCTGACACGTTCGGTAAGCTAGTGTACACGTCTGGGGCTTTGCTGTCCCTCTCTTGGCTTGATCAGGCGTCTGTCCAGAAACTCAATTTTCGGAGGGAGCAGTGCAGCTCTGCGGTAGAGTGAATGCATGCTTAGCCTGCAGGACTTCCTGGATTCGATGCCCACTGCCTCCCTTAAACAGAACGCCTACTGTGAAACACCTGGAAGGTGTAGGTCCTGGCACGGTATCCGTCCCCTTTTGGGCGGTTGGCCTTTGCCACCTGTCCTCACAGAGATCCCAGCACGACGGCGCTTCTCCTTCCAGGAAGCGCTTTAGCCCCCTGACCTCCTTTTGTGCCCCTTGGTTGCACTGAAGCACGCATGAGTTGGGGATAGGTGAGGAGAGGAGGGGGGGGTTTGAAGTCCCCAGAGGTTCGTGTCCCCATTAATGTACGTGTGACTCCTTCTTACAGGCCACGTGACAGTGCCCCAAAGCGGAGAACCGGACGAGGCCGATTTCTTTTCTGATAAAGAGGTACCGTCTCCCTTTGTCACTGTTCTTCTCCTTCGTTCGGTAGGTAAGCGTCAGGGCACGCTGCAGCGGGGACGCCTGGGTGCTTTGAGCCTGCGTCCCCAAGTTTGCATTTGCCCGGGAAGGTCTGCGGGCTTACAGGGTTTATCCCAGTGCACACCTCCTACAGTTACCGGGTGCTTCACGTCGTGTGACTGCACGACCGACGCACCTGCAGTAACTTTGGAGACTCACCTCGTGAAACGGGTGTCTGTATCTACGTGGTGTGGCCCAGTTCTTTTCCGTTAGCGTTTATGAGGGGACGCTGGAGGCGGACAGAGCCCTGTGGCAGTCAGGTGCTTTCCTGTCGTCGTTTGATCTTGGCTTTTTTTCCTGTGGCCATCCTGATCTGAAAGTTACCAGGGGATGTCTGGCCTTGAGTGTAGGGGCTTTTGCCCTTTTCCAGCCCATCGCCAGTAACAGTGCTGTAGTTTCCCTTGCGACTTCCTCTGATGCTTGACCCCGCAGCCTTTGGCCCAGGCTGCCCTTCCCCGGAAGCGCCCTCGCTTCCCCCTGTGTGCACTGGGTTGTGTCTCTGAAGACCCAGTGCCGGCTTCCCAGCGCTCCGTGACCTAGCGACCTGCCACGGGCTCTCCTGTCCCTTGTGCCGTTCGCCGTATGCCTCCGCCCTGGGTTGGAGAGCGGTCAGACTTCTGCGTGGCGAGTCGTCTTCCTGGCTCCCTCCCGGTGGCAGAGTCGAGAGAAGGGCCTCCCTTTTATGTGTATCGGCAGCTCCTCCCAGGGGAGAGGGCTTATGATCTGAGAGGTGGCGTGCGTACTTGTTGTCCCCATGACTAAGTGGGGGAAAGAGCCCGTGCGTGAATGTGATGGTTTCTGGCGTTGGGTTCTTGTTTCATTGCCCTCTGTGTTCCTAGGGGTTGGCGACTGAGCCAGCAACCGATAGCCAGACGTTTGGACTTGCTCCAGGGCCAGTAACAGCGCATGACACGTTGAGCTGTGTTGATGGAGCTGGCCCAGCTGACACGTTCGGTAAGCTAGTGTACACGTCTGGGGCTTTGCTGTCCCTCTCTTGGCTTGATCAGGCGTCTGTCCAGAAACTCAATTTTCGGAGGGAGCAGTGCAGCTCTGCGGTAGAGTGAATGCATGCTTAGCCTGCAGGACTTCCTGGATTCGATGCCCACTGCCTCCCTTAAACAGAACGCCTACTGTGAAACACCTGGAAGGTGTAGGTCCTGGCACGGTATCCGTCCCCTTTTGGGCGGTTGGCCTTTGCCACCTGTCCTCACAGAGATCCCAGCACGACGGCGCTTCTCCTTCCAGGAAGTGCTTTAGCCCCCTGACCTCCTTTTGTGCCCCTTGGTTGCACTGAAGCACGCATGAGTTGGGGATAGGTGAGGAGAGGAGGGGGGGGTTTGAAGTCCCCAGAGGTTCGTGTCCCCATTAATGTACGTGTGACTCCTTCTTACAGGCCACGTGACAGTGCCCCAAAGCGGAGAACCGGACGAGGCCGATTTCTTTTCTGATAAAGAGGTACCGTCTCCCTTTGTCACTGTTCTTCTCCTTCGTTCGGTAGGTAAGCGTCAGGGCACGCTGCAGCGGGGACGCCTGGGTGCTTTGAGCCTGCGTCCCCAAGTTTGCATTTGCCCGGGAAGGTCTGCGGGCTTACAGGGTTTATCCCAGTGCACACCTCCTACAGTTACCGGGTGCTTCACGTCGTGTGACTGCACGACCGACGCACCTGCAGTAATTTTGGAGACTCACCTCGTGAAACGGGTGTCTGTATCTACGTGGTGTGGCCCAGTTCTTTTCCGTTAGCGTTTATGAGGGGACGCTGGAGGCGGACAGAGCCCTGTGGCAGTCAGGTGCTTTCCTGTCGTCGTTTGATCTTGGCTTTTTTTCCTGTGGCCATCCTGATCTGAAAGTTACCAGGGGATGTCTGGCCTTGAGTGTAGGGGCTTTTGCCCTTTTCCAGCCCATCGCCAGTAACAGTGCTGTAGTTTCCCTTGCGACTTCCTCTGATGCTTGACCCCGCAGCCTTTGGCCCAGGCTGCCCTTCCCCGGAAGCGCCCTCGCTTCCCCCTGTGTGCACTGGGTTGTGTCTCTGAAGACCCAGTGCGGGCTTCCCAGCGCTCCGTGACCTAGCGACCTGCCACGGGCTCTCCTGTCCCTTGTGCCGTTCGCCGTATGCCTCCGCCCTGGGTTGGAGAGCGGTCAGACTTCTGCGTGGCGAGTCGTCTTCCTGGCTCCCTCCCGGTGGCAGAGTCGAGAGAAGGGCCTCCCTTTTATGTGTATCGGCAGCTCCTCCCAGGGGAGAGGGCTTATGATCTGAGAGGTGGCGTGCGTACTTGTTGTCCCCATGACTAAGTGGGGGAAAGAGCCCGTGCGTGAATGTGATGGTTTCTGGCGTTGGGTTCTTGTTTCATTGCCCTCTGTGTTCCTAGGGGTTGGCGACTGAGCCAGCAACCGATAGCCAGACGTTTGGACTTGCTCCAGGGCCAGTAACAGCGCATGACACGTTGAGCTGTGTTGATGGAGCTGGCCCAGCTGACACGTTCGGTAAGCTAGTGTACACGTCTGGGGCTTTGCTGTCCCTCTCTTGGCTTGATCAGGCGTCTGTCCAGAAACTCAATTTTCGGAGGGAGCAGTGCAGCTCTGCGGTAGAGTGAATGCATGCTTAGCCTGCAGGACTTCCTGGATTCGATGCCCACTGCCTCCCTTAAACAGAACGCCTACTGTGAAACACCTGGAAGGTGTAGGTCCTGGCACGGTATCCGTCCCCTTTTGGGCGGTTGGCCTTTGCCACCTGTCCTCACAGAGATCCCAGCACGACGGCGCTTCTCCTTCCAGGAAGTGCTTTAGCCCCCTGACCTCCTTTTGTGCCCCTTGGTTGCACTGAAGCACGCATGAGTTGGGGATAGGTGAGGAGAGGAGGGGGGGGTTTGAAGTCCCCAGAGGTTCGTGTCCCCATTAATGTACGTGTGACTCCTTCTTACAGGCCACGTGACAGTGCCCCAAAGCGGAGAACCGGACGAGGCCGATTTCTTTTCTGATAAAGAGGTACCGTCTCCCTTTGTCACTGTTCTTCTCCTTCGTTCGGTAGGTAAGCGTCAGGGCACGCTGCAGCGGGGACGCCTGGGTGCTTTGAGCCTGCGTCCCCAAGTTTGCATTTGCCCGGGAAGGTCTGCGGGCTTACAGGGTTTATCCCAGTGCACACCTCCTACAGTTACCGGGTGCTTCACGTCGTGTGACTGCACGACCGACGCACCTGCAGTAACTTTGGAGACTCACCTCGTGAAACGGGTGTCTGTATCTACGTGGTGTGGCCCAGTTCTTTTCCGTTAGCGTTTATGAGGGGACGCTGGAGGCGGACAGAGCCCTGTGGCAGTCAGGTGCTTTCCTGTCGTCGTTTGATCTTGGCTTTTTTTCCTGTGGCCATCCTGATCTGAAAGTTACCAGGGGATGTCTGGCCTTGAGTGTAGGGGCTTTTGCCCTTTTCCAGCCCATCGCCAGTAACAGTGCTGTAGTTTCCCTTGCGACTTCCTCTGATGCTTGACCCCGCAGCCTTTGGCCCAGGCTGCCCTTCCCCGGAAGCGCCCTCGCTTCCCCCTGTGTGCACTGGGTTGTGTCTCTGAAGACCCAGTGCGGGCTTCCCAGCGCTCCGTGACCTAGCGACCTGCCACGGGCTCTCCTGTCCCTTGTGCCGTTCGCCGTATGCCTCCGCCCTGGGTTGGAGAGCGGTCAGACTTCTGCGTGGCGAGTCGTCTTCCTGGCTCCCTCCCGGTGGCAGAGTCGAGAGAAGGGCCTCCCTTTTATGTGTATCGGCAGCTCCTCCCAGGGGAGAGGGCTTATGATCTGAGAGGTGGCGTGCGTACTTGTTGTCCCCATGACTAAGTGGGGGAAAGAGCCCGTGCGTGAATGTGATGGTTTCTGGCGTTGGGTTCTTGTTTCATTGCCCTCTGTGTTCCTAGGGGTTGGCGACTGAGCCAGCAACCGATAGCCAGACGTTTGGACTTGCTCCAGGGCCAGTAACAGCGCATGACACGTTGAGCTGTGTTGATGGAGCTGGCCCAGCTGACACGTTCGGTAAGCTAGTGTACACGTCTGGGGCTTTGCTGTCCCTCTCTTGGCTTGATCAGGCGTCTGTCCAGAAACTCAATTTTCGGAGGGAGCAGTGCAGCTCTGCGGTAGAGTGAATGCATGCTTAGCCTGCAGGACTTCCTGGATTCGATGCCCACTGCCTCCCTTAAACAGAACGCCTACTGTGAAACACCTGGAAGGTGTAGGTCCTGGCACGGTATCCGTCCCCTTTTGGGCGGTTGGCCTTTGCCACCTGTCCTCACAGAGATCCCAGCACGACGGCGCTTCTCCTTCCAGGAAGCGCTTTAGCCCCCTGACCTCCTTTTGTGCCCCTTGGTTGCACTGAAGCACGCATGAGTTGGGGATAGGTGAGGAGAGGAGGGGGGGGTTTGAAGTCCCCAGAGGTTCGTGTCCCCATTAATGTACGTGTGACTCCTTCTTACAGGCCACGTGACAGTGCCCCAAAGCGGAGAACCGGACGAGGCCGATTTCTTTTCTGATAAAGAGGTACCGTCTCCCTTTGTCACTGTTCTTCTCCTTCGTTCGGTAGGTAAGCGTCAGGGCACGCTGCAGCGGGGACGCCTGGGTGCTTTGAGCCTGCGTCCCCAAGTTTGCATTTGCCCGGGAAGGTCTGCGGGCTTACAGGGTTTATCCCAGTGCACACCTCCTACAGTTACCGGGTGCTTCACGTCGTGTGACTGCACGACCGACGCACCTGCAGTAACTTTGGAGACTCACCTCGTGAAACGGGTGTCTGTATCTACGTGGTGTGGCCCAGTTCTTTTCCGTTAGCGTTTATGAGGGGACGCTGGAGGCGGACAGAGCCCTGTGGCAGTCAGGTGCTTTCCTGTCGTCGTTTGATCTTGGCTTTTTTTCCTGTGGCCATCCTGATCTGAAAGTTACCAGGGGATGTCTGGCCTTGAGTGTAGGGGCTTTTGCCCTTTTCCAGCCCATCGCCAGTAACAGTGCTGTAGTTTCCCTTGCGACTTCCTCTGATGCTTGACCCCGCAGCCTTTGGCCCAGGCTGCCCTTCCCCGGAAGCGCCCTCGCTTCCCCCTGTGTGCACTGGGTTGTGTCTCTGAAGACCCAGTGCGGGCTTCCCAGCGCTCCGTGACCTAGCGACCTGCCACGGGCTCTCCTGTCCCTTGTGCCGTTCGCCGTATGCCTCCGCCCTGGGTTGGAGAGCGGTCAGACTTCTGCGTGGCGAGTCGTCTTCCTGGCTCCCTCCCGGTGGCAGAGTCGAGAGAAGGGCCTCCCTTTTATGTGTATCGGCAGCTCCTCCCAGGGGAGAGGGCTTATGATCTGAGAGGTGGCGTGCGTACTTGTTGTCCCCATGACTAAGTGGGGGAAAGAGCCCGTGCGTGAATGTGATGGTTTCTGGCGTTGGGTTCTTGTTTCATTGCCCTCTGTGTTCCTAGGGGTTGGCGACTGAGCCAGCAACCGATAGCCAGACGTTTGGACTTGCTCCAGGGCCAGTAACAGCGCATGACACGTTGAGCTGTGTTGATGGAGCTGGCCCAGCTGACACGTTCGGTAAGCTAGTGTACACGTCTGGGGCTTTGCTGTCCCTCTCTTGGCTTGATCAGGCGTCTGTCCAGAAACTCAATTTTCGGAGGGAGCAGTGCAGCTCTGCGGTAGAGTGAATGCATGCTTAGCCTGCAGGACTTCCTGGATTCGATGCCCACTGCCTCCCTTAAACAGAACGCCTACTGTGAAACACCTGGAAGGTGTAGGTCCTGGCACGGTATCCGTCCCCTTTTGGGCGGTTGGCCTTTGCCACCTGTCCTCACAGAGATCCCAGCACGACGGCGCTTCTCCTTCCAGGAAGTGCTTTAGCCCCCTGACCTCCTTTTGTGCCCCTTGGTTGCACTGAAGCACGCATGAGTTGGGGATAGGTGAGGAGAGGAGGGGGGGGTTTGAAGTCCCCAGAGGTTCGTGTCCCCATTAATGTACGTGTGACTCCTTCTTACAGGCCACGTGACAGTGCCCCAAAGCGGAGAACCGGACGAGGCCGATTTCTTTTCTGATAAAGAGGTACCGTCTCCCTTTGTCACTGTTCTTCTCCTTCGTTCGGTAGGTAAGCGTCAGGGCACGCTGCAGCGGGGACGCCTGGGTGCTTTGAGCCTGCGTCCCCAAGTTTGCATTTGCCCGGGAAGGTCTGCGGGCTTACAGGGTTTATCCCAGTGCACACCTCCTACAGTTACCGGGTGCTTCACGTCGTGTGACTGCACGACCGACGCACCTGCAGTAACTTTGGAGACTCACCTCGTGAAACGGGTGTCTGTATCTACGTGGTGTGGCCCAGTTCTTTTCCGTTAGCGTTTATGAGGGGACGCTGGAGGCGGACAGAGCCCTGTGGCAGTCAGGTGCTTTCCTGTCGTCGTTTGATCTTGGCTTTTTTTCCTGTGGCCATCCTGATCTGAAAGTTACCAGGGGATGTCTGGCCTTGAGTGTAGGGGCTTTTGCCCTTTTCCAGCCCATCGCCAGTAACAGTGCTGTAGTTTCCCTTGCGACTTCCTCTGATGCTTGACCCCGCAGCCTTTGGCCCAGGCTGCCCTTCCCCGGAAGCGCCCTCGCTTCCCCCTGTGTGCACTGGGTTGTGTCTCTGAAGACCCAGTGCGGGCTTCCCAGCGCTCCGTGACCTAGCGACCTGCCACGGGCTCTCCTGTCCCTTGTGCCGTTCGCCGTATGCCTCCGCCCTGGGTTGGAGAGCGGTCAGACTTCTGCGTGGCGAGTCGTCTTCCTGGCTCCCTCCCGGTGGCAGAGTCGAGAGAAGGGCCTCCCTTTTATGTGTATCGGCAGCTCCTCCCAGGGGAGAGGGCTTATGATCTGAGAGGTGGCGTGCGTACTTGTTGTCCCCATGACTAAGTGGGGGAAAGAGCCCGTGCGTGAATGTGATGGTTTCTGGCGTTGGGTTCTTGTTTCATTGCCCTCTGTGTTCCTAGGGGTTGGCGACTGAGCCAGCAACCGATAGCCAGACGTTTGGACTTGCTCCAGGGCCAGTAACAGCGCATGACACGTTGAGCTGTGTTGATGGAGCTGGCCCAGCTGACACGTTCGGTAAGCTAGTGTACACGTCTGGGGCTTTGCTGTCCCTCTCTTGGCTTGATCAGGCGTCTGTCCAGAAACTCAATTTTCGGAGGGAGCAGTGCAGCTCTGCGGTAGAGTGAATGCATGCTTAGCCTGCAGGACTTCCTGGATTCGATGCCCACTGCCTCCCTTAAACAGAACGCCTACTGTGAAACACCTGGAAGGTGTAGGTCCTGGCACGGTATCCGTCCCCTTTTGGGCGGTTGGCCTTTGCCACCTGTCCTCACAGAGATCCCAGCACGACGGCGCTTCTCCTTCCAGGAAGCGCTTTAGCCCCCTGACCTCCTTTTGTGCCCCTTGGTTGCACTGAAGCACGCATGAGTTGGGGATAGGTGAGGAGAGGAGGGGGGGGTTTGAAGTCCCCAGAGGTTCGTGTCCCCATTAATGTACGTGTGACTCCTTCTTACAGGCCACGTGACAGTGCCCCAAAGCGGAGAACCGGACGAGGCCGATTTCTTTTCTGATAAAGAGGTACCGTCTCCCTTTGTCACTGTTCTTCTCCTTCGTTCGGTAGGTAAGCGTCAGGGCACGCTGCAGCGGGGACGCCTGGGTGCTTTGAGCCTGCGTCCCCAAGTTTGCATTTGCCCGGGAAGGTCTGCGGGCTTACAGGGTTTATCCCAGTGCACACCTCCTACAGTTACCGGGTGCTTCACGTCGTGTGACTGCACGACCGACGCACCTGCAGTAACTTTGGAGACTCACCTCGTGAAACGGGTGTCTGTATCTACGTGGTGTGGCCCAGTTCTTTTCCGTTAGCGTTTATGAGGGGACGCTGGAGGCGGACAGAGCCCTGTGGCAGTCAGGTGCTTTCCTGTCGTCGTTTGATCTTGGCTTTTTTTCCTGTGGCCATCCTGATCTGAAAGTTACCAGGGGATGTCTGGCCTTGAGTGTAGGGGCTTTTGCCCTTTTCCAGCCCATCGCCAGTAACAGTGCTGTAGTTTCCCTTGCGACTTCCTCTGATGCTTGACCCCGCAGCCTTTGGCCCAGGCTGCCCTTCCCCGGAAGCGCCCTCGCTTCCCCCTGTGTGCACTGGGTTGTGTCTCTGAAGACCCAGTGCGGGCTTCCCAGCGCTCCGTGACCTAGCGACCTGCCACGGGCTCTCCTGTCCCTTGTGCCGTTCGCCGTATGCCTCCGCCCTGGGTTGGAGAGCGGTCAGACTTCTGCGTGGCGAGTCGTCTTCCTGGCTCCCTCCCGGTGGCAGAGTCGAGAGAAGGGCCTCCCTTTTATGTGTATCGGCAGCTCCTCCCAGGGGAGAGGGCTTATGATCTGAGAGGTGGCGTGCGTACTTGTTGTCCCCATGACTAAGTGGGGGAAAGAGCCCGTGCGTGAATGTGATGGTTTCTGGCGTTCGGTTCTTGTTTAATTGCCCTCTGTGTTCCTAGGGGTTGGCGACTGAGCCAGCAACCGATAGCCAGACGTTTGGACTTGCTCCAGGGCCAGTAACAGCGCATGACACGTTGAGCTGTGTTGATGGAGCTGGCCCAGCTGACACGTTCGGTAAGCTAGTGTACACGTCTGGGGCTTTGCTGTCCCTCTCTTGGCTTGATCAGGCGTCTGTCCAGAAACTCAATTTTCGGAGGGAGCAGTGCAGCTCTGCGGTAGAGTGAATGCATGCTTAGCCTGCAGGACTTCCTGGATTCGATGCCCACTGCCTCCCTTAAACAGAACGCCTACTGTGAAACACCTGGAAGGTGTAGGTCCTGGCACAGTATCCGTCCCCTTTTGGGCGGTTGGCCTTTGCCACCTGTCCTCACAGAGATCCCAGCACGACGGCGCTTCTCCTTCCAGGAAGCGCTTTAGCCCCCTGACCTCCTTTTGTGCCCCTTGGTTGCACTGAAGCACGCATGAGTTGGGGATAGGTGAGGAGAGGAGGGGGGGGTTTGAAGTCCCCAGAGGTTCGTGTCCCCATTAATGTACGTGTGACTCCTTCTTACAGGCCACGTGACAGTGCCCCAAAGCGGAGAACCGGACGAGGCCGATTTCTTTTCTGATAAAGAGGTACCGTCTCCCTTTGTCACTGTTCTTCTCCTTCGTTCGGTAGGTAAGCGTCAGGGCACGCTGCAGCGGGGACGCCTGGGTGCTTTGAGCCTGCGTCCCCAAGTTTGCATTTGCCCGGGAAGGTCTGCGGGCTTACAGGGTTTATCCCAGTGCACACCTCCTACAGTTACCGGGTGCTTCACGTCGTGTGACTGCACGACCGACGCACCTGCAGTAACTTTGGAGACTCACCTCGTGAAACGGGTGTCTGTATCTACGTGGTGCGGCCCAGTTCTTTTCCGTTAGCGTTTATGAGGGGACGCTGGAGGCGGACAGAGCCCTGTGGCAGTCAGGTGCTTTCCTGTCGTCGTTTGATCTTGGCTTTTTTTCCTGTGGCCATCCTGATCTGAAAGTTACCAGGGGATGTCTGGCCTTGAGTGTAGGGGCTTTTGCCCTTTTCCAGCCCATCGCCAGTAACAGTGCTGTAGTTTCCCTTGCGACTTCCTCTGATGCTTGACCCCGCAGCCTTTGGCCCAGGCTGCCCTTCCCCGGAAGCGCCCTCGCTTCCCCCTGTGTGCACTGGGTTGTGTCTCTGAAGACCCAGTGCGGGCTTCCCAGCGCTCCGTGACCTAGCGACCTGCCACGGGCTCTCCTGTCCCTTGTGCCGTTCGCCGTATGCCTCCGCCCTGGGTTGGAGAGCGGTCAGACTTCTGCGTGGCGAGTCGTCTTCCTGGCTCCCTCCCGGTGGCAGAGTCGAGAGAAGGGCCTCCCTTTTATGTGTATCGGCAGCTCCTCCCAGGGGAGAGGGCTTATGATCTGAGAGGTGGCGTGCGTACTTGTTGTCCTGGTGACTATTTTACTGAAAGTCCATGTGTATTATGTTAATTGTTTGTAACTTTTGGTTCTTGTTTTTGTGTGTGTGTTTGTTCATAGGAAGTCTTGACTGGGCCTGAAATTGACAGATCACTTCATGTTTCTGAGTCGGTTCACATTGCTCCAGAGGAACTAGCCGATCATGGCTCTTTGACGTCTGTTACTGCAACAGAAAAAAGCTGTACATTAAGTAAGTTGATGAACATGCATGATAGTTTTTTTCTCTATCGTAATACGTAGTGTGCCAGGGTGGATTTTTTAGCTCAGTAAGAGATAGAATGTATGCATTACAGGTAGTAATATTCGGTTCAGTTTTCAGTTCTCAAAAAAATATTATGAAATTCTGCTGTTTGTAAATGTATATGTTCTGACCATTTGTTTTTAATGGTTTCCATTTAACATCTATCTTTATAACTGTCCCATGTTTGATGATGTTTTTCGTCCAGAAAATGGTACAACTTTTTAAAGAGGCTTTTCTGCTTTATTATATAGTAATATGCATGAGTGACAGTTGATGTATATGTGTGTTCAAAATTTAATTTGTAAGTATTCTCATTTATGTGTCTGTGCCTTAGTTTTATATGTAACATTTCATCTTTTCATTCAGGTATCCAGGAAGATACAGAATCATCTTCTCGTTTAGAGGTAGTATTCTATTTTTATTATTAGTAGTATTGCCCTTAAATATTAACTAGTTTTGTTAATACATAAGTGAAGGTATGCTTTGAGGTTAGTTTCTCTTTTTGCATTTTCCCATCCATATTTTTCTTATGTTTTTGAATCTTCCATTAAGAAATTCTTTGAGTGCTAATGGTCTTACTAGTACCTAGTACCCTCTTGTTAATTTTCCAGTGTTACCTAATGAAACCAGTGTTTATAGCCCAGAAAGCAATGCTTATTTGTCCTATGGAATCGATTTGACTTCTTGAGCTGTTTTCTCTAAAAATTAGAGAGTTATTCTTTTTCAGCCTGTGACCAATTGTGTGTGTTTCTAATAAATGGATTTGTCCAACTCTCAAGGCATATTCAGAGAAAAATGTTTTGGGTCAAAAAGAAGACTGTTTTCATATTGTTGTGTTTTGTTTTATGTTTTTGCCAATTTGACCTTCAAAAGCAAATGCCTGTGAGTTGGAAATATTACAGTTTTCTTGTCAAGTAGATCTGCAGGGATAGTTTCATGTAAATCAAAAGCATGGTGAAGATTAGTAAATATGTGGGGTTAGTATACCAACAGTTTGGGTTAGTGACATTGTAATGAGGACAGCCCATATGGGATAGTTAGTGTGGCCTGCATGTTGTACTTTAATCGTGACCGTAGTTGAAGTATTGTAAGTAACAATGGTGGAGTGTTCTAAGCTGACAGCTGTGAAGAGAGGTAAATTGACCCTGAACTCTTGGATCTAGACAGGTGCTGCCTAGTGGCACAGCACTGTATTTCAAGTCAGCAGATATGTTGGCATCTTTGTTCTGTCATGCATAAGCTGTGGGGTCTTGGAAAAACTTGTTGGAGCTGATTGAATGTCAGTGGCCTTGTTGGTAAAAGGGCACTGGCACTTAACTCTGAGGTGTGTGCAGTGAACAAATGTAACAAATGTGAAAAGATGTCATCTGTAAATGGTGCTATAAAGTGTAAGACAGGATGATCACAGTGACAATGAATGACTTACTAAGTGCTGAGGACACTTTTTGACACCTGAAGGACAAGAAAATGGCAGTGGATAGTTAAGAATGGGAAAGTTAGAGTGGGCATGTGGAGTTCTCATTAAAATGGGGGTATGTCGTGTTTTAGTAGACTATTAGTGGAGATCTCTGATAGGTATAGAGTGATTTGGTGCTTGTGGGCATCTTGAGATTTTCGATGTTTTGACCTTAAAGGAATTCCTGCTTCTGAACACCAACTGCGTGCCAGGCAGTTAAGACACTGAACTGACCGAAGGGTTGAGGGGTTAGGCTGTAGTGGTAGGAACAGAAGGACAAGTAAACAGGAATCCTCTGTCAGTCACAGTAAGTCCTTCAGGTAAAGGAAGTGGAGAACTTTGGTTTTTGACAGAAGGGGCGTGTCTGTAGTTATGATGGGTGTGGAGTAAGAGTGGAATTCACTTAGTTGGCACAGATCAGAATGTGACCAAAGCTGCCAAGGGAAGGACGGGAAGGAGCCAGTGACGTGAAGGCCCAGGGAAGGAACACTCTGGACAGAGAGAAATCCTTGTAGTTTTTTGAAGAATTGCATAACTGTACTTAAAGATTCCGCTGTTATTAAGGCATCAATGTTTTTCTTATTACTTTGCTACTTTATTCAACTAGTTTTCCTAACTATAAAAGTTTTATCAAATAATAAGATTGTGCTAAGCCATTGTTTACTGAAATGAAGCAGCTTCTACAGTGTTCTGTCAGTACTCAATGTGACAGTCTCCAAGGTTTGTTTTCATGTCAAGGATCTCAATTTAATACTAAATCTGTATCTGTCGTTAGAAATATTTTAAATTTATAGGAAGTATATTTATGAAAGTACTTGTTTTAAAATAAGTGCATTTTAAGTTTTGCTTTTTTATTGAAGTGTGGTCAATTTACCATGTTAGTTTCACATATACTACAAAGCAATTCAATTTTACCAACAAAAATACTTATTTTTAACTATATCTTCATTTTTGTGGGGGAATGTAGAGTGAAGTTAGGTGTTTTGAAGTTAATTCTTTGTTGAAATGTGAATATAAGTCAATATTTTGCCTGTGAAAATACTTGCTCTGGCTTTCCATGTTCAGCTTACTGAATCAAAAGCCAAATGAAAATAAAAGATAGGCTTATTCTAGAAAATGTATATGAAGTTTTCTATTTATATGTTTGGTTTCCCAAGATACTCTTCTCTTGTTTTTAAGTCTAAATTGCTTTTAAAATAGGAAGGCTTTTTTTTTAAGTTTTGAAATGCAGGGATTTTCTTAGGGATTAGGAATTCTTTATGTGACTCATTATTAATATTGATTTTAACAGAGTATCTCTGAGAGTCTACCACAAATGTATGTGGATATTTCATCTGGAGCTGCAGGTCAAACAGGAAAAAATATATTAAGTGGACAAGTAGAAGGTAAGACCTGTATTTTATTAAAAAGCCATCTGACAGAATGTTGATTTCCAACATGAATTCTGATATATTCTAAAAGCCAAAGAAAAATCACCCGGTGAAGGTATAGTGAGGGAAAAATGAGAAAAGGAGGTAAATTTTATAACTTAGGTGTCAACGACAGATTAAATTGAGAGTGCCATTTAAGGAGCTTAATTGTTTCATTTCAGGATGCTCTGTGACCTAAGGACAGTCAGAAAATGAGGCAGGAAAGAGGGGATGAAGAATGAGAGTGGCAGAGGGGACAGGCAGTAAATGAAGGGAAAGGAGGTAGGGGCCTGTGGGAGAGGGTGGGAAGGTAGATCAGTTCTTTGGAAAAAGAAAGTGTCTGAAATGTGAGATGGACCTGAAGTGAGCTTCCAGCACTGTAGCTTGTCCGAGAAGCACGAATGTTCCCACTGTCCCCATATTCCTCATTGTTAGGCAGGCAGTGAGGACTGAGGTGCCTGATCACGCAGAGCTGGGTTTTACCTGCCGTGGGTGAACACAGGCAGATGTGGGTAGCTGTAAATGTCTGGACCTTCATGTCATGTAGTGTGTTGCTGCCTTACTGGATGGTGTCACCTACGCCAAAAGAGAATAAGGAAGAGGAAGAGAGCAGGGTGTGTTATGGGGGGTGAGGGGGGCAGGGAAGCTGTTTCCCGATAAATAGTCCATTAGAAAGTTTGCAACTTCTAATGCAGTTTCAATTTGGAGAAGTGTTATAGTGGGCACTTGAGGCTAGATTTTTCAGAAGGATCAGTTAAGTCGAGTAGACTCGGTATAGATGAGACTGTCTCAAATTTTAACTAGTCACCTGGGGACCCATTGAAAAGTGTGCATTCTGAACAGTAGGTCTGAGATTCTGCATTTCTAATGAGTTCTAAGCTGACACTCTTGTTGCTTGTCTTGAGACCACGCTCAGAATAGCAAGAGGGTAGATTTGTGTTTAGAGAAATCTGGGAGAAGAGCCACTAGAGAACTCAAGACATAAAGCATCAAGGAAAAGCGTAATTTTGTTTTTCTTTCTGAGCACGTTTATAGCCAGAGGGAGGCAAAGAGTTGAAGCAGAAATTACCGATGTAAGTTCCTGCCATTAAGCAGAGAGAAAAAAGAAGTGGTGGGGATAATCCATCAAAAGAATATAAAAGGGGGGAAGAATTAAGACCACAGATCTAGAGCTACCTTTGAAAAGGGAAGGATACAGTGAAAGGAAAGAGAAAAAAAGGTGATAGGTGATCTGGGAACTGATGAGGAAACTTGAGAGAACTCCTTTCAGATGGCGTCATATGTTTGCACTGAAGCAAGATTAGATCATTGCCACTGCAGAGAATTCCGGAAGCAGGAAGGGGCTAGAACTGGGGTAAACCACAGCCACTCCTCACAACTGTCAGACATCAAGACTATCTGTTGAATTGGCATTTGTTACTCAAATGAGATTAATTTCTGTATGGAAGCACTAGCTTTTTTTTTTTTTAGGATAGCTAATTTTTTGATGATTCTCTCATAGAAAGGCTTTTAAACATTAGCATGAGGTAACAAACCAAACTAATTTTGGAAACAGAAGAAATTAATAGCATTCATTCCCTAAATGCTAAAAATGTTTTCAGTGAATACTACAGTGATCTTGAAATATAAAAGACTTAATTTCTCATAATTCTGTGGCAATTAAATTAATTTTTTACCTTTTCAATAACCTTATGTCAACATTGAAAACCTAATATACATTATTTCTTAGGTGTGTCTTACATACCTTCTTGCACGAGTGGGTCAAGAAACTTCAAGATGACAGCTGAGACCACGTCCACTCCAACAGCACAGGCCTCTCACCGCTCCACCTTTGCCACTGGTCTACTCCACCACCAGTTTGCCATGGATAACGATACTGCTGCAATCGTGGTTGACAGTGGCTCCGGCATGTGCAAGGCCGGCTTCGCGGGCAGCGATGCCCCCCAGGCCGTCTTCCCCTCCGTCGTGGGACGCCCCCGGTACCAGGGCGTCATGGTAGGCATGGACCAGAAGGACTCCTACGTAGGTAATGAGGCCCAAAGCAAGAGAGGCATCCTGACCCTCAAGTACCCCATTGAACACGGCATTGTCACCAACTGGGATGACATGGAGAAGATCTGGCACCACACCTTCTATAATGAGCTGCGCGTGGACCCAGAGGAGCACCCCTTGCTGCTGACTGAGGCCGCACTGAACCCCAAGGCCAACCGTGAGAAGATGATTCAGATTATGTTCGAGACCTTCAACACCCCAGCCTTGTACGTGGCCATCCAGGCTGTGCTGTCCTTGTACACCTCTGGCCGCACCACTGGCATTGTGATGGACTCTGGTGATGGGGTCACTCACACTGTGCCCACCTACGAGGGGCATGCCCTCCCCCACGCCACCCTGCGTCTGGACCTGGCTGGCCGGGACCTGACAGACTACCTTATGAAGATCCTCATGGAACGTGGCTACAGGTTCACCACCACGGCCGAGCGGGAAATCGTGCGTGACATCAAAGAGAAGCTCTGCTACGTCGCCCTGGACTTGGAGCAGGAGATGGCCACTGCCGCCTCCAGCTCCTCCCTGGAGAAGAGCTATGAGCTGCCCGATGGTCAGGTCATCACCATTGGCAGCGAGCGCTTCCGCTGCCCTGAGGCTCTCTTCCAGCCTGCCTTCCTGGGCCTGGAAGCCTGTGGCATCCACGAGACTACCTTCAACTCCATCATGAAGTGTGACATGGACATCCACAAGAACCTCTATGCCAACACGGTGCTGTCTGGTGGGACCACCATGTACCCCGGCATCACCGGCAGGATGCAGAAGGAGCTCACTGCCCTGGCCCCCAGCACGGTGAAGGTCAAGATCATTGCGCCCTCTGAGCGCAAGTACTCCGTGTGGATGGGTGGCTCCATCCTGGCCTCACTGCCCACCTTCCAGCAGATGTGGATCAGCAACCAAGAGTATGATGAGTTTGGTCCCTCCATCGTCCACCGCAAGTGCTTCTAGGCGGACTGAGTTACCTTCCACCCTTTTCATGACAAAACCTAACTTGCACAGAAAAGGTGACGAGATTGGCATAGTTTTATTTTTTTTTCTTTTGAATATTTTTTTTTTTTTGGTACTGACTCAGGACTTAAAAACTGGAACAGTGAAGGTGACAGCAGGCAGTTGGATCAACCATCCCCAAAGTTCTACCTTGTGGCTGAGGACTTCGTACATTTTTTAAAATAGTCATTTCGAATGTAAGATGCATTGTTATAGGAAGTCCCTTGCCTTCCTGAAAGCTGCCCCACTTCTCTAAGGAGAAGGGCCAGTCCTTGCCTAAATCCACACAGGGGAGGGTGATGGCATTGCTTTTGTGTAAGTGATGGTCTCCAAAAAAAAAAATTACATTAAGTCTTGCTTTTGTTTTATTTTGAATGATCAGCCCCCCTTTTTTGTCCCCAAACTTGAGATGTATGAAGGCTTTTGGTCCCCTTGAGAGTAGGCTGAGGCATGGAGGCAGCCAGGGTTTACCTGTACACTGACTTGAGACCAGTTCGATAAAGTGTACAGCTTTAAAAGAAGGGGGGTGGGGGATCAGCCAAGATGGTGGAGTAGAGGAATCCTCGTAGCTCACCGTCTCCCACAAATACACCAAAACTCACATCCATGGACCCACCCAGCCAAGCAGAGCACCTGCTGAACTCTGACAGAACATTGCCTTCTTCAAAAGACGGAGACACCACAAATATGGTAGGAAAAAAGTAGAAGTAAAATAACTTGGGACTAGTCCTGCAGGGAGGAAGCTGCAAAGGAGAAATAGCGTTCACTTGCTGGGTCTACCCCTCTCCAAGGGAGAGGTCATTGGGACTGAGGGGGATCCTCCAAGGCCCAGATCTATATGAAATAGCTCTTGACAAACAGAACTAAGTTAAATGGGCACAGAGGTTCTCTGCAACCCCTAGCCCTAGAGGGAAAGTGGCAGGTGGAGGACAGGACAAGCTGCCTGAGCCGGGCGGAGGACAGGCAGGCTGCACAGAGGCAATCCCAGGGAACTATAGGGTATTTCACACTGTGGATTAGTGGGTACACAGGGCAGAAAAACCTGGGCCCTCCATAAAATACAAAAAAAAAAAAAAGCAACATGGCTGACGTGCCCTGAGGGGAAGGGTACAATATCTCCTACCTCTGAAAATCTGTCGAGCCAAGAGGCGGTGCTCAGACACAGCTTCCATATCCTCCAGTGCTTAGCACCCAGGTGTGGCGTGGTTGAAACCTGAATTCATACCTAAGGGCTTAGCAGCCTCAAAGGGCAGACTGAGACTTGTTCATAGCACAAGGCAGATAGGATAGTTCTGTCCTGGGAACTCTTGAGAACTTAAGCCTCCAAGACAAACAAGGAGCTGAGTTTGGGCACAAATCATGGGTGGCGCTGTTCTGCTGTCTCCTGGAGCGCAGACCCGAGGTGGAGCGGGCAGCTGCACAGAGCAGGGGAGTGATCTGCACTGGGAGAGGGCAGGTGGCTACCTGCCTTCTTGGCAGGAGTGCAGTATGTGACCGTGGCATAAGGAAGGGTGTAACCCACCCGCCCACTGTGTAAGAGCGCAGCACCTGACTGCAGTTTTGGGAGGGGATGTGATCTGCTTGCCGACCTGCACTGGGAGCAGCACAGACCAGGGGCTTGGCCAACGGAGGGGTTCTGAATGCAGCGAGCTCAGTTCATGCAGCAGGGAGAGGACAGAAAGACCTCTCGATAAAACCATTAAGAGCATACGGTCTCCATGAGAACACAACCACTTTATTTCTATTTCTCTTTTTCATCTGTTCTATTTTCTATTACCTTTTGAATTTTTAAATTTTTAAACAACTGTATATGTTTCCCATTTTAATCCCTTTAAAATATTTCTTTTATTTTTATTATTACTAGTTTTCAAAATCCACTGCAATTTCAGTTTCATTTATCTTGGTTTTGATCTCCTGTTATTGATTATACTCAAGTTTCAAAATTTTGGAGGGTCTTTTCTCCTTTTTTTGAGGTTTTTAAAAGACGTCTCAACTCAAATTGTTACATTGCTCCAACTTGTTCTTCTGTTGTTGATTATACACTTTTTTCAAGCTTTTTATCTTTCTTCTTTAAAAATTCTTTTTAAATTTTATTCCTGCATAGGCTTAGATAGATTAATAAACTCCTTAATGACCACAATAGATAACTGATACGCCATAAGAAATAATGCCAGAGAGAGATAAGCAAGATGAAGCAGAGGGACCACTCCCAATTACACGAGAAATTCCCTGATGATCAGTGAAATAAGCACTGATGGCCTACTAGATAAAGATTTCAAAAAAGTGATCCGAGTACTGAAGGAACTAAGAGTGTATAGAGATATAAAATATGTCAAAAATGAAATTGAAGCTATAAAGAAGAGCCAAGTAACATTGGAAAACCCACTTGCTAAGATAAGAGCTGATCTAAAGGTTGTACAAAAGCAGGATAGATAATGCAGAGGAACAAATAAGTGACCTAGAAGGCAGGACAATAGAAAGCACCCAATCAGAACAGCTTAGAGAGAAACAAAAACCAATGAAAACAATATAAGGGACCTATGGGATAATATAAAGCTTGCCAATCTACACATAATAGGGGTTCCAAAAGGGGAAGAAAGAACAAAGGGTATTGAAAAGGTATTTGAAGAAATCATGACTGAAAACTTCCCAAACCTTAAGAAGGAATCAAAATATCCAAGTACAGGAAGTTCAGAGAGTCTCAAACAGAAGAACCCAAGTAGACCCACACCAAGACATATTATAATCAAGATGGCCAGGGTTAAAAGGATAAAGAAATGATCCTAAAGGCAGCAAGAGAAAAACAGAGTGAGTTACAAGGGAACTCCCATAAGGCTCTCAGCTGATTTCTCTACACAAACACTACAGGCCAGAAGGGAGTGGTTAAGATACATTCAAAGTCTTGAATGAAAAAAAAAGATGCAGCTTCGGACACTATCCAGCAAGGTTATACTTTAGAACAGGAGAGATGAAGAACTTCATGGACAAGAGAAAACTAGAAGAGTTTAGCATCATTAAGCCTATGCTAAAAGAAATACTGACAGGTCTACTCTAAATAGAAAAGAAGCAGAATGCTACAGAAATGAGAAAATCATGACTGGAAAGGTGATAACTACCATGAATTACAAATAGAATAAACACAAAGTTGTAAAAGAAGACATCTAAATCATAAAGAGTGGGAAAGGAAAGCAAGGAAATAAATATTTTTTTTCTTTTCCAAATTTTGTGTTCTTGGTAGGATGGGTTTGAGCTTATAGTACTATCTGTTTAATACAAACAGTTATTGTAATGGGTTAATAGACTTCCAAAAAAAGGGTAACCGCAAGCCAAAAACTTACAAGTGAGTCACAAAAACTAAATAAAATCCAAGATAATACAAAGGAAAATTATCAAACCACAAAAGGAAGAAGAAAGGAACAAAGAGGAAATACCAAATCAACTGCAAAAATAAATACAAAATGGCAATAAACACACATCATTAATTACTGTAAATGTTAATGGACTAAATGCTCCAGTTGAAAGATGTAGAGTGGCAAACTGGATAATAAAAGAAGAATCGTCAATATGCTGCATACAAGAGACCCTCTGTAGGGAGAAGGATACATATAGATTGAGAGTGAAAGGATGGAAAAGGATATTCCATGCAAATGGAAAAGCCAAGGAAGCAGGTGTAGCAGTACGGACTTCAGACAAAATAGACTTTAATACAAAGGCCATAAAGATAAAGAAGGACATTTTATCATGATTAAAGTAGTAATACAAGATGAGGATATTACACATTAATATATATGCACCCAATATAGTAGCACCTAAGTACATAAAAAATTACTAACAGAGATAAAGGGGGAAATCGATGGGAATACAATCATTATTGGAAATTTTAATACCGCATTAACATCACTAGACAGATCTCCTGGACAGAAAATAAATAAAGCAACAGAGAAACTAAATGATACAATAGAAAAATTAGATTTGGCTATTTTCAGAGCATTACACTCCCCAAAATAGGATATACATTCTTTTCAAGTACACATGGAGCATTTTCTAGGATTGATCATGTACTTGGGCACAAAAGAAGCCTCAACAATTTTAAGAAGATAGAAATTATCTCAAGCATCTTTACTGACCACAAAGCCATGAAACTAGAAATCAACAATAGAGAAACAAAGGAGAAAAAAAAGGAAAGCATGGAGATTAAACAACATGCTACTAAAAAACAATGGTTCAATGAAGAAATCAAAGTTGAAATTTTAAAAGTACCTTGAGAGAAATGAAAATGAAAACACAACCACACAAAATTTATGGGACACAGCAAAGGCAGTGCCAAGAGGGAAGTTTATAGCAATACAGGCCCTCCTCAAAAAAAGAAAAAAGAAAAAAAAAACCTATCTCAAATAAACAATCTAACCCACCAACTAAAAGAATTAGAAAAAGAAGAGCAAAAAATCCCGAAGTCAGCAGAAGGAAGGAAATAATAAAGACGAGGGAGGAAATAAATAAAATAGAGATTTTAAAAAATTAGAAAAAAGTCAATCAAACCAAAAGCTCTTTTTTTGAAAGAATAAATAAAATCAACAAAACTATGGCCAAAGTCACAAAGAAGAAAAAGGAGAGAGCACAGATAAGCAAAATAAGAAAGGAAAATGGAGAAAGAACAACAAATAACATAGAAATACAGAATATCATATGAGAATATTATGAAAAAATATATGGAACCAAAATGGATAACCTAGAGGAGATGGACAAGTTTCTGGAAACATACAGCCCACCAAGACTGAATCAAGAAGAAACTGACCGCATGAACAAACCAATCACTAGAAATGGAATCAAATTAGCAATAAAAAAAACTTCCCCACAAATAAAAGTCCAGGACCAGACGGCTTCACAGGGGAATTCTACCAAACATACAAAGAACTCATACCAGTCCTTCTCAAACTCTTCCAGAAGACTGAAAAGGAGGGAATACTCCCAAACTCATTCTATGAAGCCACCATCACCCTGATACCAAACCCTGTCAAAGACACCATCAAAAAAGAGAATTACAGACCAATATCACTGATGAACATAGATGCAAAAATCCTAACCACAATATTAGCAAGCAGAATCCAACAGCACATAAGAAAGATCATACATCATGATCAAGTGGGATTCATCCCAGGGACACAAGGGTGATTCAACATACACAAATCAATCAATGCAATACAACACATCAACAAGAGGAAGGACAAAACCACATGATCATCTCAATAGATGTAAAAAAAGCATTTGATAGAATTCAACACCCATTTATGATCAAAACTCTCACCAAAGTGGGAATAGAGGGAAGGAACATAGCTCAACATAATTAAAGCCATATATGACAAACCTACAGCCACCATAGTATCAACAGTGAGAAACCCAAAAGCTTCCCACTAAAATCTGGGACAAGACAAGGCTGCCCACTATCACCACTCCTATTCAACATAGTCTTGGAAGTCCTAGCCACAGCAATCAGGCAAGAGAGAGAAATAAAAGGGATCCAAATTGGAAAAGAAGAGGTAAAAGTGTCACTATATGCAGATGACATGATACTATATATAGAAAACCCTAAAAGTTCCACACGAAAACTACTAGAAATAACCGAAGAATTCAGCAAGTTAGCAAGTTACAAGATTAACGTTCAAAAATCAATTACATTTCTCTACATTAATGATGAATCAACAGAAAAAGAAAGTAAAGAAACAATCCCCTTAAAAATAGCACCCAAAGTAATAGAATGCCTAGGAATTAATCTAACCAAGGAGGTGAAAGACTTATACATGGAAAACTATAAAACACTGAGTAAGGAAATGAATGAAGACTTAAAAAAATGGAAAGATATCACGTGCTCCTGGATTGGAAGAATCAATATTGTTAAAATGGTCATACTGCCCAAGGCAATCTATAGATTTAATGCAATCCCTATCAAATTACCCAGGACATATCTCACAGAACTCGAACAAATCATAGTAAAATTTATATGGAACCACCAAAGACCTAGAATTGCTGAAGAGAAAGAAAGAGGCTGGAGGAATAACTCTCCCAGACTTCAGACAATACTACAAAGCTACAGTAATCAAAAGAGCTGGTATTGGTACAAAAACTGACATATGGACCAATGGAACAGAATAGAAAGCCCAGAAATGAACCCACAAACTTTTTGTCAACTAATATTTGACAAAGGAGGCAAGAATATACAATGGAATAAAGACAGTCTTTTCAGCAAATGGTGTTGGGAAAACTGGACAGCAGCATGTAAATCAGTGAAGCTAGAACACTCCCTTACACCGTACACAAAAATAAACTCAAAATGGATCAAAGACTTAAACATAAGACAAGATACAACAAGCCTCCTAGAAGAAAATATAGACAAAACATTATCTGACATACATCTCAAAAATGTTCTCTTAGGGCAGTCTACCCAAGCAATAGAAATAAAAGCAAGAATAAACAAATGGGACCTAATGAAACTTACAAGCTTCTGCACAGCAAAGAAAACCATAAGTAAAACAAAACGACAACCTTTGGAATGGGAGAAAATTTTTGCAAGTGGAACCAACAAAGCTTGATCTCCAGAATATATAAGCAGCTCATACGACATAATAAGAAAAAATAAAGAAGAATAACCCAATCCCATAATGGGCAGAAGACCTAAACAAGCAATTCTCCAAGGAAGAAATACAAATGATCAATAGGCATATGAAAAAAAAGTGCTCAATATCACTAATTATCAGAGTAATGCAAATCAAAACTACGAGGTATCACCTCACACCAGTCAGAGTGGCCATCATTCAAAAGTCTGCAAGTGAGAAATGCTGGAGAGCTGTGGAGAAAAGGGAACCCTCCTACACTGCTGGTGGGAATGCAGGTTGGTGCAGCTACTGTGGAAAACAGTATGGAGATTCCTCAAAAGACTAGGAATAAACTTACCATATGACCCAGGAATCCCGCTCCTGGGCATGTATTGAGAAGGAGCCCTACTTCAAAAAGAAAACCTGCACCCCAATGTTCATAGCAGCACTATTTACAATAGCCAAGACATGAAAACAGCCTAAATGTCCATCAACAGATGAGTGGATAAAGAAGATGTGATATATTTATTCAATGGAATACTATTCAGCCATAAAAACGACAAAAACGCCATTTGCAGCAACATGGATGTTCCTGGAGAATGTCGTTCTAAGTGAAGTAAGCCAGAAAGAGAAAGAAAATACCATATGAGATTGCTCATATGTGGAAATTTAAAAAAAAAGACATAAATACAAAACAGAAATAGACTCATAGACATAGAATATAAACTTGTGGTTGCCAAGTGGGTGGTTGGTGGGAAGGTA
The DNA here is from genome assembly GCF_048564905.1 of Vicugna pacos. NCBI lineage: Eukaryota > Metazoa > Chordata > Mammalia > Artiodactyla > Camelidae > Vicugna > Vicugna pacos. The sequence goes on along the minus strand of NC_133001.1, from coordinate 5,596,358 downwards.
CAGACTGGGATTTCAAACTTTGTAGATACTGACAGACATGTGCAGAATACAAAGAAAAAGGTTTATAGTGTATAGTACAGAGAAATATGTACAAGATCTTGTGGTAGCTCACAGCAAAAAAAAAAGACTGAATACATGTATGTTCATGCATAACTGAAAAATTGTGCTCTATACTGGAATTTGACACATTGTAAAATGACTATAATTCAGTAAAAAATGTTTTTTAAAAAAAGTGAAGTGACTTACACAGTAGAGAAATCAGGATTGGAACCCAGTTTTGTTTGATGCCCAAACTCATTCATTCATTCATTCATTCATCTACAGACTGGGACTTGTGTTGTGGTGTTGAATAGGGGCTAAGTCCTATGTCTGAAACAAGAAGCTAAACAACACTTACTGAAGATTTGAGCAAGACCCTCAGTGGCAGGTTTATGAAGCAGCAGCAGGATGGGACCTGTCATCACCCACTGCTCTCCCTCTAGCCCCTCCCCAGGCTATTTGGGAAGAGGACTGGGAGGCAAAGGTAGGGGTGGTCTTTCTGGCACTCAGGCCATATGTGTGCTGGTATCTCACCATGAGGAAAGGAATGTTTTCCCTTCTTCTATGCCATGTGCAAAGGCTGGGTGACCCATTAGAAGGGAAACCAGCTGCTAGAGGATGGCTGAGATGCAGAACCCACAGGCTCACCCTGTGTTCTTACCAAAATTCAGCATGATGAAGGAAAGGCAACCTGGGCCCCTGAAGGAGAGAAAATGTGGACATAAAACTTGTCCAATGGTCTAGAGAGTTCTGAAGACAGAAGGCCCACTAGAGTTGCTGGTACCAGTAAGACATGGATTATAGGACAGTGTCCTTGGGAAGAGGAGGGAGCAGCTCTCACCCTATCTTGTTCTCTACAGTCCTTAGAGAATAGTAGAAGTACCCCTAAAGCTTGTCCTCTTCTTTGTTCATTCTTAACAAAGTTCCCTGGTGTTAAAAAGAAAAACCATAGGATCAAAATGACATAAATTGAGCCAAAGCCCATGATACCAAATCTATACTTAATTGTAGTTTTGACCTTCCCCACAAATGTAATCTTTTCAAAATTTGAAGTATAGTTGATTTACAATATTGTGTTAGTTTTAGGTGTACAGCATTATAATTTTTTTCCTGCAGATTATATTCCATTATAGGTTATTACAAAATATTGGGCATAATTCCCTTTGCAATATAGTAAATCCTTGTTGCTTATCTAGTTTATGCTTACTAGTTTGTATCTGTTAATCTCATATTCCTAATTTTGTCCCTCCCCCATTTCCTCTCCCCTTTGTTAACCATGTTTGTTTTCTAAGTCTGTGAATCTTTCTGTTTTTTATATAGATTCATTTGTATTATTTTTTAGATCCCACATGTGAGTGATATCATATAATATTTATTTTTGTGTGTCTCAGCTATTGTAAATAGTATTGCTATGAATATTGGAATGCATGTATCTTTTCTTGGTGGGGGAAGGATAGAAAAGAACTGCTTTATTGCTCTGCCAGGCAAAGGGAGTCACAGCAGGCTAATGCCTTAAAGACTGTGCGTCCCTATCTTTTCAAATTAGACTTTTCATCTTTTCTGGATATATGCCCAGGAGAGGGATGGTTGGGTCATATGGTAGCTCTATTTTTAATTTTCTAAAGAACCTCCATACTGTATTTCATTGGGATTGCACCAATTTACATTCCCACCAACAGTGTACAAGGGTTCCTTTTTCTCTCCATCCTTTCCAGCATTTATTATTTGTAGACTTTTGATGATGGCCATTCTGACCTGTGTGAGGTGACACCTCATCGTGATTTTGGTTTGCATCTGTCTACTAATTAGTAATATTGAGCATCTTTTCAGATGGCCCTGTTGGCCCTCTGTATGGAAGAATGTCTATTTAGGTCTTCTGCACATTTTTTGATTGTTTTGTGTGTGTGTGTGTGTTTTGATACTGAGTTGTATGAGCTGTTTGTATATTTTGGATATTAACCCCTTGTTGGTTGCCTCATTCACAAATACTTTCTCCCATTCCATAGGTTGCTGTTTTCTTTTGTTAATGGTTTCCTTTGCTGTGCAGAAGTGTTTAAGTTAGATCGGGTCCTATCAGAAATGTAATCTTAATCAACCATTCTCGAATTTTCTCATGAGGCAGTCTGTTACATGAGCACTCTCTGTCCAGTATCGCAACACTTCCCAGGAAGAGGCAATCTGCGTGGTAAAACCCTTGTCATTCCCTTCTTCCCTGGAAGAGGATGTCGTGGCCTGAAAAAAATAAATTCTTTTCTTTTGCTAATACCTCCCTTGCTCCATCCTTCTTCCTATAAAAACTTGCCATTTTTTAACAATTTCCATTTTTTTCCACCCTTCTGTTTACTAGATGGGATGCTGTGCCATTCATGAATCTAACAAAGTCAATTAGATCTTCAAATTTACTGAGTTGAATTTAGTTTTTAGTTTTTTTTTTTAACATTGGACAGATAAAAATAAAAGCCAAAAAACTCTCTAACTTAGAGACTTTGAGCAAGGTGCTGAAGTCCACTGAAGCCCTCAGTTTTGCCATCTCTAAAATGGGCCCAAGACTCCCCCAACCCCCACCCCCATCCACTGAGATTTTGTAAGACTTCACTGAAATCAGCCTCAGATGTGTCTCACAAGCCGGCTCACACAGGACACTCTAAACATGATGTGAAATCTGTTTCCTGTGATTACTCTTTCATCATTTTTCCTGCTTCTTTCCTCTGAGTCTATTCTAGGAATCCCTAAATATCCTGCTTTTATGGATTGCAGCCCTCTTTCTTTATGTCTATGGATTAGAATATTCTAGAGAATTAGAAAAAAACACAGATTCCCACTCAAGGTGCTTCTGATTGAGTGTCTAGAGTAGAGAGTAGGAATCACAAGTTTTAAAAGCCCCACAGGTGGTTCTGATTCATAGCCAGGTGTGAGCCCTTCTGCCTCAGTCTACACTTGAAAATTCTGGTCTTTGTTGCCTTTTGTATGGCTTGAACTGGGTGCCAGCTGCTCCTTGCTCATATATCACTCCTCTGGTTCTACAGGATGTGTGAGGTTCTCATCTTCACCTGAAAGGCACAGTTATTTCAAGAGGTGCTTGCAAAGAACCTTAATTACTGCTAACACTGCAGCTCAGATTGGTTTATCAGATGTTCTCACCAATCTCATAGGTCCCTGAAAGAAGGGGACTCAGCATAGATTAATTTCATGATCAAGAGGGTGAAGATGTCCTTTCTTAATGGGACCATCTATTCAAATCAGCTCAAAAAATATGTGCTGAGTGTCAGTTAGGTGCTATGTTTTGCAAAGGATACTAACCTAGTAAGAGACAACATAGTGATGTTTTTAGGAGCTTTGATGACAGACCACTTGGGTTAGGATCCCAGCTCCCTCCGGCTGTGTGACCTCAGGCAAATTACTGAATTTCTCTGAGGTTCTATTTTCTCATATGTAAAACATATTGCACGTTTGTTACATGGATTAAATGATTTACTACATGTAAAGGACTTTAAAAAAAAAAAAGAAAATGAGGGTGGCCCCATGACAGGTAGCCCTGAGAAGCCAGGACAGCCAGGGAGAGGGGACACCTTAAAGAAGGAAGAAGAGGGGATGGAGAAGGAAGAAAGTCATCCTCACTTAACAAGTATTTCTATCATTAATATTTTTAATATCTCATTTTGAAGTAATGTCGGACTTAACAAAGAAGTTGCAAAAGTCTTGTAAAGTTTCCTACACCATTCAGTCAGCTTCTTCAAATATTAACCTCTTAGAAACCGTAGCCCAATGATCAAAACCAGGAAATTAACATTGATATTAAACTATTAATTAGTCTATAGATGAATTCTGTAGAATTTAATTCAAATTTAATTTAAAATCAAATCATTTGACTTTCATCAAGCGCCTCACTTTCTGGCCCAGGAGCCCAGCCAGGATCCCACAGCACGTTTAGGTGTCGCACTTCACCAGCCTCCTTGGGCCGGGAACAGCGCCTCTTCTTTGCCTTGCAGGACTGAAGAGTGCTGACTAGTTATTTTGTAGAATGTCTATGAGTTTGAGTTTGTCTGATGTCTCCTCCTGATCAAACTCAGGTTATTCCTTTTTTAGCAAGAATCCTAGTGCATTAAAGGAAGTGGTGCAAGATTAGAAGTTTGCATTATTATCCCCCAAAAAGCATCATGGAAGAACCTGAATGAACAAGATGGCTGTTCTGTACATCCCCTGCTCAACCAGTCGCTGCCTCACCCCCACCCTGCTCACCTGCCTGACTTTCCCTCTAAGTGCTCACATACTTGCCCTCAGCCCCTGGCAGCGGTTGTTCTAATATTTAAATAAGAACGATCTCCACTATGATGGTTTATCCAAGGAGTGGTAAGGAGCATGCTGTGCTCCCCTGCTGGCTTTCCTGGCAGCTGAGAAGTGAACTGGACATCAGTTCCTCCTATAACTGGTAACCCACTGTCTCCACCCCGCACCCCAGGAGGGAAGACTGCCGCCGTGTCCTGTCCACCGTCTGCTGCACACGGTGGGGAGTCGCTCCGGGACATTGCTTCAGACAAGTAACCCCCGCCCCCCCCCCCCCCCCCGTCTGTTAAACCACTGGTGTCTCTGTTGCTGGCTCTGGGCTCTTTCTTCAGTCTTAAGGCTTGGAAAGTACAAGGCTTACAAACCTGCAGAGCGCAGGCCAGCAATACCCATTGGTAACAATGAGCAAGCAATTTTTAAAAATAACGAGGAATGGCTGATGCCCGGCCGCCTCGCCCCGCCTCCCACTCGCGGACTCGGCAGCTCCTTCCCCGCGCTTCCTTCCTCACGCCCGGCCGTCGAGTGCGCGAGGCCTGCTCCTAGCGCGGTGCGGTGCTTCAGGAAAGGTACGTACACGCTCTCATGGAAACGGGTCCGGCGATGGTAGACACGCGGCCACCGCCTCTAGAGAAGCGCCGTTGACCTTGGAGAGGAAATCGGGTGTAACAGAATGAACTGAGTGTGGCCGAAGAAAAACACCTACTTGTTCCAGAATATGTGATGCAGGCAAGTGGTCATGATTTCAGTTTGACTTATGTTCTGTCTAATTTTCTCTATGTCATCTTGGAATTTAATGTTTTCACTTAATGTGTCTTGGACCCAACAGCTTTCTACCTGATGTTGGTGAGGCCCCTTGACCTTTCTGGTATTCAGTCTCATCTCTCTGAGTGTGGTGGCAATCACCTGTATTGTAAGGGTTTTTCTCATTTCTCACCCTGCCTGATATTTTAGGAGTGTCTGTCTCCACTGACTACCCCAACCCTCTTCAAAATTCTCCTCTTTTGAGTTCATGGCACTGCCCTCCCCCCCCCCACCCAGTCCAGGCATCTCCCCTCCATCCCTGCACACGTTCTCCTCTCTTGAAACCAAAAGCTCCTTCCCTTTTCCTGACCCCTCGTTCCCCTCTGGCTTCTTGGCTTGCTTATCACATGTGGCTCTTCGCTGTCACTCAGGTTTGGATCTTCCCTCCCCTCTCCGAGCCTTCTTGAAAGATGACTGCACACTGCCTACAGCTTCAGCCCTCACACTGATCCCTAGCTGGGAACCTCGTCTGCGTCAGTTTCCTGGAGCTGCTGTTACAAAGCACCACAAACTGCATGGCCTAAACCAACAGAAACCTGTTCTCTAGCGGTTCTGGGGGCTAGAAGCTGAAATCAAGTTGTTGGCAGGCCCATGCCATCTCTGAAGTCTCTGGGGGAGAAATCCTTCCAGACCTTATTCTGGTTTCGGGTGGTTGCTGACAACCCTTGGAGCTTCTTGGTTTGTACACACATTACTCAAACCTCGGCCTCTGTCTTCCCATGGCCTCCTGTCTGTGTGTCTGGGTCTAAATCTCCCTCTCTTTGCAGGGAAACCAGTCATTGGATTAGGGCCCAGTGTGATCTCACCTTCACATGACTAATTACACCTGCAAAAGCCCTGTTTCCAAACGAGGTCACATTCAAAGGTTTCAGGTGAATGTGAAATTTGGGGGGACACTATTTAGCCCAGTGCACTGCTCTAGATCCCTGTTACCACTTTCCTTTCAACACTTCCTTGTAGATACACAACTGGTGTCTCTAACTCAACATGTCAAAAAGAGAGGTCATGATCTTACCTGTCCAGCCCTGCTTTTTACTGTTCACAGTCATTGCCTTAGTTCAGAATTTGGACTCAAATGCCTGGAAGGACCAAGAAGATAATATAAATCATTGAAGTGCGGGCTGTGACACAATAGGGTGGACTGAGAATCACAGGTCTTCTAAAAGTATTCAGTTTCAATTCTATTTCCTCCCGCAACATGATAGGGAGCTCTCCTTCCTGTTTGCAGTTTTGATTCAGCCCCTCATTGTCTCATTCTGGATTGAAATGAGAGCTTCCTAAATGTTCTGCCTGTGGCAGCCCCCATCCCATCCACTACAGAGACCATTTCCTAGAATACAGATTAAAACCTGCTATTCCTGCCTCCAAAATGTTATTATCTACACTGCTGGCTGCTCCCCAGTGTGGAAGCACGCTCTGTAGACAGTGTGCAAGAGGGAGGCAGGAGGGGGATTCTGGAACTTCTGTTTCTGTGTATTTACAAACATTGTTTATGTGGATTGACACCAGCAGCCTGCTTGGGTCTCAAGTAGTTGTGAGAAGGAGCTGGAGTCTCAGCTCACTGGAAGTGTGAGTGGAGTTCATCCTCAGGCCACATCTTACGGGAGACCAGGGACAGATGTTAGCACCTAGTGTTGGCTAAACAAGCCTTTATAAAGTGTACAAGAGACTTCAACATTGTTGCAAGGCTGACGGGGATGCTAGTAGTAAAGTACAAACAAAGAAGCAGCTAGGCGGGCCTCACTGCTGGGCCTGCGTGAGCCCCCTGCCCACTGCTTCACGAGGAAACAGCAGCGACAATCCAAGGAGCCCTGGCAAGAAGCTGGCTGCGCAAGTTCAAAGTTATCAAGAAGATGCTTTGAAATATAAGTGTTAATTACAAGATTTGTCGAAGTAAACGTACATTGTGCTTTGAGGATGCGCTTCTGCCAGTAGGAAACCCACGATAAGCACGACATTCGAATATTATAATCTGATTCTTTTTAGGTTATATTTTCCTATATCTTTCATAATATACGTAGATAGCACATAGCACATTAATGTAGTAGTAGGTCAGGTATATAATTTAATAAGTAAGTAAGTGCATAGACCTGTATTAGGGTGTGTGCTCAGAGAGACTTCTAAATGAGTGGAGTGTGTGATCAAAAGTTTGGTGAGCAGTGGTTTACAGAGTCAGTTTCACATTCCTTAGCACTGCATGCAAGGCCATTAGTTACAGCCCCCAATCTTTTTTTCTTTTTTTAAGATTTTACTTGTTTACATTATTTTTAGGTTTGCAGCAAAATTGAGAGGAAAGTACAGAGGTTTTCCCTGTCTTCCCTGCCCCATGCACGCACAGACTGCCCTTTTATCCACATCTCCCATTAGAGTGGTACATTGGTTACCAAGGCAAAACCTGCGTTAACACATCATAATCACCCGAAGCCCAGAGCTGACCTTGGAGTTCTCTCTCGGTGTTGTCCATTCTGTGGATTTGGACAAATGTGTAACAGCACGTGTCCACCACTATAGTATCTCACGGAGTAATTTCCCTGCTCTCAAAACCCTCTGTGCTCCACTTATTCACCCCTCTCCCCCAGCCCCTGGCAACCACTGAATTTTTACTGTCTCCATAATTTTGCTCTTTCCAGAATGTTGTGCAGTTGGAATCATACCGTGCATAGCCTCCAACCTTCTTTTTAACCTGGTCCCCACTGTATCTCTCCATGCCAGCTGGGCCTGGTGCCGCGTGCATCCATGTACACACTCAGGGCCTGGGCTGCGGCTGCGCTCTCCTTCTGTCAGAGCTTCTGTTCATGGTTCCCTGTCCGACGTCTGCAGCCCTCTTCTTCTCTCTAAGGTGGGGTCAAACCCATGTCCTCCCCTGTCCTCAGACCCCCTCTGCTCTTGCTCGCATGGTTTCTGTTGTCAGCTCTGTGTGTGTGCGTGTGTGTGTGTGTGTGTGTGTGTGTGTGTGTGCCCTGTACTAGGTGGAAGGCTCGCTGAGGACCGTTCCTCATTCTTGGTCACCCTCATCTCCCCTTCTCTGTTCCAACAAGGCACTTAATATTCACTCAATACACTTTTGCAGAATTGCTTAGTTATTTAAAGCTTATTAAATTAATAATCTTTTATCCTTGAGCATGGTCACATTGCCTATGAAATAATGAGGCTCATTAGGAAATGAGAAAAGGGTAAAAACCAGCAGTTCTGATACTGTTTCTTGCCCAGATCTTCCCCATTTTTCTCCCTAGAACTGCTTATTGAGTAAGTTTTTATGGGGATTAAACACGGCAAAAGAGCAGAGGGCACAATCTCAGGTGAGACAAAGAGGTAAAAACGGAATACTTTCCATTCTGTTTGTATTTTTTGTTGTTACAAGAGACTGTTTTTAAAAACAGTGTTTTCGTACTAGCCAAAAGCAGTAGTCATTCTGACTAACTAGAAAAAGCATTTCCTTTCCTTTTTTCAGTTCTCTAAGACATACATTTCACCCACTTTTAGCATTCCCTTTTTTGGCAAAACAAGAAATTTTTTTTTTTTTTTACTGGATATGAATGAGTTGCAAACATTACATACAAAAGAAATGAGCTGTTGTCATCAGTACAACCTACGCCGGCGCTCATCCCAGGAAGGGCCACTGAGCTGAGCGGCGTGCGGCAAGGAACTGCTGGCTGCGTGGCTTTCTTGTTTGCCGCCTGCAGTGGCTATGGGGGCTCCTAGCATGACACCCAGTGTTTATACTTGGGCTGCACATAAGAAACAGACAAAAGGTAATTTTCAGCCATATCTGTCTTATAGTGTGTTCAGGCGATTGTAAGGACAGGCATATGTATCATGTTGTAAAAATCATAAAATGATAACATACAGTTTTCGCTCAGCGATGGGGCGAATTGCACGCAGCTCCTCTTGGCAGGAGTCTGAATTGTATAACTCAAGTGTAGTTTTCTGGAAAGCCACTTGAGATAATACATCAAAAACTCCTAAATGTGCATATCCTTTGAGCTAAAACTTTCATTTTTAACAATGTATTCTAAAAATATCATTATACTTTTGGACAGAGATTAGTACAAGGATTGTTTATAGTGGTGGCAGAAACCTCAAAATGACCTACGTGAGAAATGACAGGAAATTAATTGCTGAAATAAAATATGATTTTCCCATATGACGGAATACTTCGTGGCTAGTACAAATCCCATGGTAAGACAATTTTTACAATACAATATATTGCCAAGTGAATTAAGCAAGCTAACTATATGTATATATAAACCCTTGAGGTGACATGACCTAAAATATAAACATCAGTGAACTCTGGGTTACAGTATATTAGTTATCGATTGCTCTGTAACCACTTACCTTAAAATTTAGCAGCTTAAAGCAATAAGCATTTATTATTTCATGGTTTCTGTGGGTCCGTTTCTGAAATCTAGATGCAGCTTGGTTGGGTGTCCTCTGGCTCAGGGTCCCTCACAAGGATGCAGTCAAGGTTGTGGCTGGGCCTTAGTCATCTCAGGGCTCAATGAGGGAAAGATGTGTGTGTGTGTATGACAGAGGGAGAGAGGAAGACAGAGAGAGAGAGAGAGTAAGAGATGGTGAGAGCAAGGGAGATTTTAGTCTTTTGGTGGCCTAACGTGGGAAGGTTTCATCCTGAAATCCGAGCTCCAGGATGCTGGCCAATGGGCCAACTGTGAGAGCAGGGCTTTCTGAGGATAACAGTCTCAGGTCTGCTCTGGTAACTCTTTTGGGCACACCTAAGCTTGGGAGCGACAGCCATGACTTTTTCTGTATTCTGTTCATTAGAAGTGACCCATGAGATCCAGGCCACGGGCGTGAAGAGGACTGCACAGGGGTGTGAATAAACACCAGGCGGAAGGCTCCCTGGGGACCGTCTTAGAGACCAGCCGCTACAGGCGTGGGGGGTGGGTGCTTTCCTCATCTGTATCTTCTATTTTCTCCCTAATGACTCAAAGCACTTTTATAATAAGAGAGAGCCATTTGAAAACCATGATTAATTATACAGCCATACAGACTGTGGTGGAAAAAGCACTGTATTTCTTGGTGGAAGAAAACAGATTTTTTTTACTCCACTCTTAGGTGTGTATTCTTATGGCTTAATAACTCTTGTCGGTATTTGAGATGGTGAAGTTACCTGGGAGAAGAAGCTGGAATGTTCCTAATTATAAGAATAAACACTGGCTTTTAAAAAAAGATGTTGTGTTTTAGAGACAGCACCGGTAGTGGCAGGAGAGCTGAAGTAGGTAATTATTTGTGAAATGGCAGGTTGTGGAGGCTTGGGGAAACCTCATCAGCCTCTAGAAAACTTCAGACCAAGGCAAATGTTATGCCTTGAAATATTTGGCAAGAATGCTTGCAGGACACTGATACATGCATGCAAATGTAGGGGCAGGGAGAGGGCGCCGGTGGGGGATGGTGCTGACGTGATGGCATTTCCAGGGCTGCTCTGCTGGGAAGAGATGAGGGGGAAAGATCATTTTCCCTCTCTCCTTCTGAGCTCAGAATTCCAGAGAGGAAGGGAGCCTAGCCTGGGGGAAGATGGACATGGCACAGAATGAGTGAAAGTTGCTGCCTGCTGGTCCATTGCCCACGCGCGCCAACGGAGTCCCAGAGCCCGGGGGGCACCAGGCTTCCCGCCGGGGCCAGCACCGCCCTGGGGCTCCGGAGGCCCAGGCGCCCGGGACGGCGGCGGCGGCCGAGGCTGCCGAGGCGTCTGCGTCCCCTGGCTCTGCCGGCGGTTCTGGCCTCGGGGCGCCCGCAGGCACGCGGCGCGCTGCGCGAGCCACCCAGAGCCCCGCGGGCCGGCCCCGCTGCCGCGGCCGCCGCCCGGCCTCCGGGGCGCAGCCAGGCCCCCCCCCCCCCCCGGCGCCCTCCTCCCCGCGTCCCCGTCGTCGTCCTCGCGGAGGGCGCGGGCTGCCGTCCCCCCGCTGAGAGCCTGGCCGACCCCGCGGAGCTGCGGCCGCTGCCGGCGCCTGGCTCAGGGGCGTGGCCGGCACTGGGCCGCCCAGTTCCCGTGGTGTCACTTCAGACTTTTTTGTTGTTGTTGAGGTTTGCTGAAAATCTTTTAGCTTAGAATTTCTTAGCTGAGGATCAATAAATTGATCCATCATTTTATTTTTTTTAAGTAAGCATTCTATCATCTAGGAATTGCGAATTTCAAATTTTACACTATTAGCAAACTATAGAAAACAGTACAGTTTTATTATAGAAAATACAGTAAATGTGTAGTGTGTGTGTGTGAGAGAGAGAGAGAATTACCATATTCTGACCCCATGGTCTGAAAAGAAACATTAAGAGACGTGGATGTGCCAGAAAGTTTTTTTTAATGTAAATAACGAGATTCATATGAACATTCTTTTGCTTAGACAGACTGCACGCCTAAATATTTATATTTTACCAGATTTAGATCAACATAGTGACTCACAAATATCGTAGAAAGTTCAGATAAAATCGCCATACCTTCCTTGCTGTCTTTATTATGATGAGGCATTAAAATAATGACTGGGTTCAGAAATACAGCTGATTTTGCAGTCAGCCAAGATTGTCAAAGTTAACACAATCATTAGTCCCAGAATTTTTCAAACATTTCAATTCAGAATTTAAATTTCTCTGGATACAACTAATCAATTTCTATATGAATATCACATGTATTACCTATACATTTACACATTTCTATAAGTAACTCTAAGTCTTGGCTGATACTGGCTGAGTAAATTGATTTTCTAGGGTAAAAATTACTTTCAGAGGAGAAAGGGATTGCATTTTTTAAAAATTACTTGAAGGAGATGCAAATATTAAAATGATCATGTTTTAAAATTATGCATTCATTTAGTTGTATGAGACTCATTTTATATAAATCATTTCTATTTAACAAGACTGTAGGATAGAACTGATTATCCTTCTGGATGTGATTGCTAGGTTATTATACAGAAAGGTGGTAAAATTTGGAAATATGTGGCTACTAAAAGTGTAGAAATGAACATTATCTTTTTAGTGTCACCAGTGCTCTTGGTTTCACCCAATATTACCTCTTTGGGCTTTCAAAATTTTATTAAAATAGTACTTATGACATCTAGAGGTGTGGATTTAGTCAAAATTCTGTCATGGAGAACTCGGGTGTTAAATCGTGTGAAGAGCATATGCTGAGCCAGCTGTTGTCACCATTTAAGTTCAAGCTGTTTCCAGGACGCTTTTCCCCCCAATGGTTTTATTTGTTCTCTTGGGAAGCATGATCCGGGACTGAGTGCCTTGGCTAGATATGATTATTAAGGCATAGAATGATTTAGTGAGCCTTAAATGGGCCGTCACATCTTTGCAAATCAAATGGTCTGGATTGCCGCCAGGACGTGTTGGAGTGCACTTGATAGATACACTGCATGGCGCTGTTAACAGTGATGGCGCACTATGCTGCTTGAGTGAAGGTGAGTGTGAAGTCTGCACTGGGACCTTCTGTAAGTGTAGTCATTTCACCAGGACGAAGTACCTGCTATGCACTGGACTCAGGTAACAGAGCCAGGAGTCTGACCCATGTGGTCAGAATGACTTGCGTGTTGAGGGTGAAACTCAGTTACTTTCGGCGACTATAGAAACACCCGCATTATCTAGGTCAGCAGTCTACATTTTCTTTGTTCTGGATGATTGCTAAACTCTTTACTTTTTGTAAATAGAAGAAAAGATTTGAAATATGATGGTCATTTGATTTAGTTGTAAAGATTAAATAGATGTTCAAATATCATTGAGAATTGCCTCCGATTATTCAGCAGGAGAAAGAGGTCAGAAACATAAAATTACTTCTTTGGTACTTTGTCTCACAAATAAATTTTTAATTAGAAGAAAGCAGTGATTTGTGGGTATTTTCTGTACATTTGCCTCAGGCAATCACAGACCCCTGAACTGACCTGTCCATGAGAGAAAAGAGAGCTGAACTTGATGGTAAATTTTGTAAATTGTGAGACAAGCAAGATTCCACCAAGGAGAAGAAGAGCAAACAAACAAAAAATGCTTTTTACAAATGTTTTTACGTTGTACCGGGGAGGAAAGGAGTTATCTGGTAAAATGACGTGCATGTCAGTGATTTTGCAGAAATAATCATTTACAGAAGCTTGCATGGATGCATCATGTCCATAAGTGCCTTGCTGTTTAAGGTGAAGGAAATACATTTCACAGTTCGGAGGCTCATGTGTCTAAGACGTCCCAGGAGCACAGGTTTATTTCTCTCCGGCATTAGGTCAGCTTCTCTGGAAAAGTTAGCTGCTCTGCCGAACGCTGTTGCTCACACGCTGTAGAAGAAAACAAATTGACTTATGCTGGATTTTAGTAGGTGCAGAGAGTGACTTTGCTTAATATTGGTACTAAATTATTCAATAATTAAAAGATGATAAAAATCTTTAACAAATTATTTGTATTTATTTTTTGGTGGGGGGGTAGGTTTATTTATTTTAATGGAGGTACCAGAGGTTGAATCCAGGACATTGTGTTGCTAATCACGTGCTCTGCCACTGAGCTACACCCTTCTCCCCAAAGGTGATGAACATCTTGATGTGAATTGGTAAGTTGCAGGTTTTTTTATCCTCAAAGAGGAAAACTCCTGTTGTCAAGGAGACGGGACCCGATTCCTTGGGAAACTGGAATAGGTCTTTGCTCCTCCCCATTTATAAGAAATCATCACTTTACCATGAGCTGCTTTTCAAGATACTGCTTCTGTTCGTCCACTCTTCTAATGGCAACGTCTCCTTCACACTTCCCTCTTTACACCTTTGAATCATCAAATGACCTTCCCTCCACTTCAGCATGTGACAACTTCATGCCTTCACCTTGGCTGAGAGCAAATTAAGCAAGTTTTAAGATGTCACACTCAGGAATTTGGAATACTTTTGGAGCAAGTAGGGAAATTACATTCTCAGATTTAATAATATCATTGATTAAAAAAACAAAACAAAATACATATGTATTCCTACTTTTCTGCAGCAAAATCTGCCACAGAAAATTCAGCACAGTTTCAAGCTGGCTTTTAGAACTTTGGTAAAGTGTATAAAAGATGGGTTTTGTGAGGGCTGGAAGACTGCCCAGTGGGAACCAGTTATTTTGGTGAATGATGGGGAAGAGAGATAAAAAGAGGATGCAGTGAAGTGTCAGCAAACTGTGCCTTGTCATTGCTTCAACTTGTCAAGAGAGTTTTTTTGACCTGGTGAAATGAGAAGCCACGGGAGGTGGGATGGGGCTGAAATGCTTCTGTGATTAACTCTATCTGCATCTTTGGTCGAGCACAGAGGTTGACTTCTTCGAGTAAGGAGGCCTGAGCATCCAGGAAAGATCTATCCTCAGTCTGTGAGAAGCAGGAGTTTGAGGGCCACAGTCTGTTTCAAGTCACGTTGACACAGCCAACTCTTGCGGCTCTCGGCCTGCTGCAAGCCAAGGATGCCAAGGGGCTCAGGACAGGAGGACAGGCAGCCGGGACTAATAAGCCTGTGTCCCCATCAGCAGCAGGGTGCATGGGTGCTTCGAGATGGACCTGGGCAGTTTTTTAGACAATGTTAATGCCGTCATGCAAAAAGTAGTGTCAGTCACAGAATTTTCCTATATCTCAAGAGTTTCCTCTATTTTTTTGAACCAAAGCAAAAGAATATGGGAGGGCAGGGTACAGAATTCCTTTTGTCTGGTAATCAACACCCTGAGTATCCTCCCCTAAACCGATGTATTGGGGAAGTATGTCTTATACCTATGTTTTAAGTTTCCTAATATGAGCCAAAACACAGATTTAAAAAACACAAGGCATCTGTTTTGAACTAGGTATTTTTATTGGGTTGATTTTCATGAGAGCTTCTCTTTTTTTTTTAAGGCTTGAGAGACAGAAGCAGAGACATGGAAGCAAAGTGACACATGTCCATCCATCAAGTAAGGCACTACAGGCAGAATTTAAAGATACTTTCACATAAAGATGTCTGCGAGGTAGCCAGTAAAAACAGGGCGTCCGTGCCATTTCCCCACAGAGCCCAGTTGCATAGGTGTGCAGGTATTTAGAAAGCCAAGTCAGCAAGATGTGGTGATAGGCGGCATATTAGGGATAAAAAAGAAGTGATTGGCAAGAATTCTTTCTTATTTTTTTCCCTTGTACAATGAGATAAGTTGTGCAGTGAGGTACAGTCTTTGGTAAAGATCACAGAAAGATAGTCAATTTGGGGATAGAGAGAGCACAAACATTAGTTCAGATGTGGGCCTGCTGAGTTTGTATGATCTGTAAGGTTATCCAATAAATGACATCCAAAAGGCATTGGACCTGCGGACCTGAGACTTAAAGGAGTGCCCTGAGACATGGAGTAAGGGGGCCAAATGCCACACAGCATTGGTTGTGCAGTGAATGAAACATGAAGACATGAATACGAGTAGAATGGAGACCGCTTTTCAAGAGCACGGGCTCCAAAGAGCAGTGCTGAGAAACAGGCGTGTTCTAATCATCACGACCTAGTGTTTGAATCTTCAGTCTGCAGAAACCTGGAGGAACATAGGGAAATTTCATTTTTAGAGATGATTTTTGTTTTTATTTTCTATTGTTTATTTCCTAGAGTTTAGATACTGGATTTATGGAAGCATGTTGGTAGAGTGGAAAGACCATTTAACCCATATAGTTGCTTTCAAACACCAACACTGCAGCTTAGTTAGTGACATGGTCTCTGGTATGTTACCCAATCTTTCTAAGTCCCAGTTTTCTCATCTTAAACTTAAGATAATTGCATCACTTTAGAGACTTAAGTGAAATAATGGAATACGAAACACCCAGTGGTCTGTTTTGCACATTGTTTGCACTTGATCTTAGTTCCTTTCTCAATTTAGTCTGATGAAAGGTGAAAATTTTAGTTTCAAGGTTGAAGTTAGAACAGAATATTTTCCCCCTAATCATAGACTGAACGATTGGTTTGTATCTTGTCATGACAGCCATGAAGTTGACTCATGCAGATTTCGTCTTCATTTTTTCAAAGAGGAACCACAGTTTTGGCAACAGCATCTTAGGTACTTACATTGGCAACTACGGGTCTACAGAATAGCCAACTCTGTGGATCTCTGTCTCTGATAATGAATGACCAAGCAAGCAATGTAGACCGATTGGAAAGTGGTGGATTTCACTCTGCTTCTCAAGTAGGTGTTTTCTCAGTGCAGAGCTTACCCAGTAGGGCCTTTGCTCTGGCTTCCAAGACCGTAATATTTAACGTTCAGAACTCAGGTAACCACGCATGTTATATATTCTCTACCTTTCACAGAACTCACTACACTCTTATAATCCGTGTCTCAATTATAGTAATTTAGTTGGGTTTTAGAATCAGACTGGCTGCATCAAATTGTAGCTTCAATAAGTGATTTCAAGTGCCCTAAGCTATTTATATTTCAGTTTCCTCATTGGTAGACTGGGTATAATAGCACAGTATTATTTTGATGATTAAATGAGATAATGTGTTGAAATCTGTTAGAGCATTCTCTGCCTCTGGTAAATGCGCAGTAAGCATAAGCTACCCATTTCCTTGGTATTCCGTGACTGTTCTAACAGCATCAGTGTTCATCCCTTTTCCTTTTAAAAACTCATTTCATTCAGGAAACTAAGCTCTTCAAGCAAAGGTTTGGGTTTAGAAGCATAGCATGTTGCTAACAGCCCCAGTCCAAATGACTATTTCAGAACCAGGAGCTGATAACTCAGAGGATAAACTTGAAAGTCCCTAAACTAGGGTGAAAGTGGAGTGAACACTCTCTTCTCCTTTGCTGGTGGGTGGACAGAAAAAAAGAAAGAAAATAAAAAATAAGAAGACAATTTAATTGTTTGATGCCTTACTCTTTTATTATTCATATTTTATAAGAAGAACTTTAATAATTTAATATCATTTCCCTTTATCTTGGGAAAAACTTGAGTATGCATAGTACCTTGCAAAGAAGAGAAATATTTTTAAGCATGTTTAAGCATGTTTAGAAATGAAAGTTATGCTTGGTTATTGGATTTGTTTTAGGAAGTGCATGTTTATTTGGAATAAAAAGCAATACTTGTACACAGTCCTTGAGAGGACACTGTAGGGGAAAAAAAAGATGTCATTTTGAAGAAAAGGAAATAAATTTTTTAAAAAAAGATGTGATTTCTTGACAAGAATTAATGTTTGATCTTTGGGGAAGGAAATAATGAAACCTAACCTCACTTAAGTTCCTGATGAACAAAACACTAGTGTTTTTATTTTCTGAAAAATTGAAGAAGCTGTTCCTTGAATTTTCCACAAAAGAAAATGTCTGAAAATTAACGACAACGCAAAAGCAGGAAAGCACAAACCTTTCAAGTAAACAGGAGCATCTGGAAGAAACAGAGCTGAGCAACATGCAGTAAAGCAGTTCTGGATTTTTTTCGGTCCTGAAATGAATCAGCATTGGAACTTAAAATGGTACAAGAGAGGCATGCAGAATTTTGGATTTTTTTCTCGACAAATATTCAGGAAGAATCATAAAGAATAATTCATCTTTACTCTTTCCTGCAGCACCCCTGTGAGCCAAGCTAAACTGAATAAGAAGCATGTGGTTCATATCTCATTGCTCTTCTCTCTTTAGGGTTTAGTTTCCTATTCCCTACTCATTTTTTTATTCCATCTAGTGCCCTTTATATGAATGATCAGTTTGATGATTGTTCTATATTAACTTCCTTGTACAATGTCAGCTAAGGGAATCAAGATGTCTGTCTGTCCATCCAGCCATCCATTCATCCATCCAGCCATCCACCTAGCCATTGTATCTATCATCTCAAATGATGTCTGTAATTTAAATACCTTATGTAATTATTAATAATTATTTTACTATAAACAAAGATACTATTACCCAGTTCTTGATAACTTCTTAGCCATTGTTTATTTCTTGATCAACCTACACTAAAATTACAGAAGATTATTGAATAAAGAAAATGCCTTCATATTTGAAAGATGCATAATCATCTCTGTGAATCAGCATTTCCTAATAGATTTTAATAAGTGAATAGAAGAAAGTAAGAGTACATAGACAAATAATTTCTGGAAATGCTCAGTAACATGAAGAAAAATTGAATTCTTAACTGTAAAATTTTACTGAGCTCTTGGACTACTTTTGTGCATGAAATGTTCCACAGGCCTGTATGACCAAAGGATCTTTCTACACAAAGCCTCTTGTAGGACTGGTTTTGGGAGAAAATGGTTGTCAAATGTGGAAACCTATCTCTTCGTGATATCATATTTTAAAGCATGCAGCATCATAGTACTGCTGTGTGTGTAGATATTACTGAGTTTTGGACACAGTATCCTCATTTGCAAAATTAGGTGCTTGAGGAGATGAATTCAAAGAATTCTATGTCCCTTGTGTCAGAGATATGTTTTGATTATGTGATTTTATATTACACATCACCATGATAAATTCATGCTGCAGTGCTAAGGATGAATACTTTATTTTTCACTGGCAAACTCCATTTTACAAGAAAAATCATGTAGGTAGCAATTTTTAATTCATGTAAAACATAAACTTTTGACTCTCCTGAAAGACAAGCACAGCCATCCTTTCTGTCAAGATGCGTCCTTCTCTGAGACTCTGCGTCACGATACTGGGAGCCGGGCAAGCCGCGCTGCTGTCAGGAATGCCACACACAGTCTTCCCAGTCCACACGCAACTTACTGAGTCTTGAGCAGAGCTGGAGAGGTTTTTCTTACTTTACAGTTAATACTGGGTGTATTATTGTGCCCTAACACCCCCAACTAAGAGATCTATGCAACCATGAGCCGAAAGTTATGGTAGAAAGAGCACTGACTGGGTCAAAGTGTCGCTAAAGATAACTAACAACTTTGAGTCTAATATTTCATCCCTGTAAACTGAGAGGAAAATCTCTCTCTTTTCCATCTGACAGTAGGATGACTACACAGCGTATCTTCCAAATCAGGACAGTTTTTAAAATGAAACGGGACACTATGAATAATTCTATCTAGTTAGCAAGTATAATCAGGTCTGTTCTAGACAAACTGGGGTGTGTGGTTACCTTTCCTAACAAGCGGGATCAAATAAAATGACCTGTGCCAGGGGGCCAGTGGTTGTATGGATTCAGGGTATTGTGAACCCTTTTACTGCAGATGCGCTTTTGATGAAGAGATGTGGAAATAGTCAGGCTACTTCCAATGTACAAAAGGAGAAATGAGGCTGTGGCAGTAACTCATCACCCAGATTCATACCAAGAGGAGGCTGGGAGACTAGAAATTTGCAGGACTGCTGATTAATAGATTCACGAGAGCTTTAGTGGCCGGCCAATTACTAAGAGAACTCCCTGCTTAGCGGAGGGAATACAGATGTTATTCTAAATATAAGGAAGTGTGTCTTTGGCTTTTGTACCACAGTTGAGCAAATTATGTATTCAGAACTTTTCAGATCCTTTTCTCAGATTAAGCTATGTTTTAAAATTTATCGATAGGTACCCATGTCTAGAACTATTGAGGATGTTTGGTTTTCTGTCTTTCATTGTTTTAACAGAAAATATTTTGTCCAATGTTAGCTTCTGTTGGCCTGTGAAAACATGTCTACAACAGAAATAGCTGTATTGAAACATTCAAGAATCACACTGCGGGCTTTCTAATTAAACCCCAGGCAGTCTTTATTGAACCATGAGGAAGGAGGGAGATCTGGTCTGAATTCCTGTGCAAGTGGAAATGTTAAATGTTTGATCTCCTGCATTATATCCATAACATTCCAAAAATAAGATCTGTAAAGTCAATCTCACATAAATCTCTCTGAGCCATTTGACGGCATTTAAACGGTGCTCTGGACACATGCATTTTTTGGTCCTCACTTCCGCTTAAACTTGTCATCCAAACAGGGACTGTTTATTGCATGGGGGTGAGACTAATACGGGATCACGGGTCAGTGCTGAGATCATGAAACCCATTTCATTATTATTTACGCTAGCAATCTAACCAGAATAATTCTTTGACAAATCTTATTAGTCTAGATATGAGCCTCAGCCCCTGCAGGAAGCTATCTGTGATTCATTTATGTAGCTACTCAGTTCCATTTCCTATTATTAATGTGTTTATCATTTAACTGTATTCAAGGGCTTAGCATTTTATCTGATTTATAAACACATTTAATACAGTTTGCTGATGCAAGTTGCAATGTGTTTAATGAAATGACAACTTTGCTATCAACATGTAAATTTCATAGATAACTGAGACTGTATCTTCTATCTAGGTCATATGCTAAACAATTTATAACAATTTTTAATGTTTTATTTAGATGCCTTTGGGATGTGGAATGAAGGGTTTGAAATGAGACTGAGGCTGCTTACATGGCATACTTATTTCAAGGCGCGGTTTTACAATTCTAATAGATTTCCATGCACATAGAACTGCCTTTGAAGCCTATTTTTAATGTAGATCTGGATATACTATGGGCCATTTTTTTCCCCTCTGAAATAAAAACCATGAACAGGATATAATTTATCTGGTTCAAATTTTTTTCCCTACAGCCTCTAAGTTACAATGAATTTCTAACTCCTACACTTTGAACTTTTCTTGCTTTTATAGAAAATGTGCTTTCCTAGCACCTATTCTAGATGCAAGGAAGACAATCTTAAACAATAGAAAATGCTTCCCTTTATGCTGTCTTTAAATCAGTGCAAAAAGGTAAATGACCAGCAGATGAGACAGTCTCTTCAGACTATGTGAAGGATCTAGAAAAGAATGACACAGAGAGGGAAATGCCGTGGACAGGGAGGGAAGACCTTGGAACTTTACATACCGTGGATGGAGTAGGCTGTCACAGAAATGAAGATAATTAAGGTGGTAATGAAAACATACACAAAAGTTTAGTGGCCTTGTAGCACCTAGGAAAACAAGAGCGGGGGAAGATATAGCTCAAGTGGTAGAACATACGCTTAGCATGCACAAGGTCCTGGGTTCAATCCCCAGCGCCTCCATTAAAAAAAAAAAACCACTAGAAAATTAAATGTTAAAGCATTTTGGTGAAGATATCACCCATATTCTCTTTCTAAACTTAGTAAAGTCACTGTCCCTTTAGACAGCCTAAGAGATGCCTACCTAGACTGCCTTTGATTGTTGAAAATATTGCAGGAGACAAGTCGGCTTTATATTCTGATTTCATGTGTCTCAGAAGAATATTTTCTCTTCATTTGTTTTCTCAAAAGTTGGGTCATTTAATAAAATTTTCCCAGGTTTCCTCCTATTTATATTTCTCACTGTACATCACCGAATTGGATTTCTTTTTTTTTTTTTTAATTGAAATATAGTTGACTTAACAATATATTATTTTCAGGTGTACACATAGTGATTCAGAACTTTTAGAGATTATGTACCATACAAACTTATGATAATATTATGAACTGTATTCCTTGTGCTGACATCGCTTCCTGTGTCTTATTTATTTTATAATTTGTAGCTTATAACTCTTAATCCCCTTTACCTATTTCGACCAAACCCTTCCACCCCTGTCAGCAACTAGTTCATTCTCTCTATGTGTGAGTCTGTTTCTGTTCTGTTCTATTTGTTCACTTTGTGTGTGTGTCTTAGTTTCCACATACAGGTGAAAACATCCAGTATTTGTCTTTGTCTGACTTATGTCACTAATACCCTCCAGTTCCACCCATATTGTTGCAAATGTCAATGTTTCATTCATTCTTATGGTAGAGGAATATTCCATCATACATGTACCACATCTTCTTTGTCCGTTCGTCTGGTGATGGATACTTAGGTCGCTTGCAACTTTGGCTATTGTAAATCATGCTTCAGTGAACACTGGGGTCCATATATCCCTTTTGAATTAGCATTTTCATTTTCTTTAGATAAATACCCAGGAGCTGAATTGCTGGGTTGCATGAGAGTTCTATTTTTAATGTTTTGAGGAAGCTCCATGCTGTTTGACGTAATGGCTCTCCCAATTTACATTCCCACCAGCAGTGCATAAGGCTCCTTTTCACCACATCCTCACAAGCAATGGCTATTTGTTGTCTTTTTGATGATAGCCATTCTAACAAGTGCAAAGTGATGTCTTATTGTGGTTTTGATTTTTTTTTTTTTGTACAGAGTCATCTTGTATAAGCTTAGACATCCTACACTCCTTTTCTCAGTTCAGGTACTCATTGGAAAATATCATTTCTAAGGTGTCAGACCAGCCCAGGGAAACAAACTCTGAACTAGTAACACCATGTGACACATAGCTTGGTGTTATCAGCCCTTGGTCCCATCAAAAGCATGCATTAGGGAAGATGCTAGCATTCTTTATATTATATGTATGCATGCTTCTGAGGCTGTTTTCCTAGCCCTTATTAGAACATGTAGCAACATATAATCATGTTATCTTGAACAGTAGGAATAGAAAATTTAAGAAATAAATACCAGTGCAAGTGTAGAAGTTAATGTGCATGCTAAGTGATTGCATTCTTAGACTTTGTGCCTAGAAAAGAGGATGAATTATGAAAGCAAAGGATGGAAGTATTATAGAGAAAAAATACTTTAAAATAGATTTGGCAAAGCTTCTGGTACAGAAGATGAACTGAATTTATTTTATGTCCTATTTCTAAACTGCAATACAAACTTCCTCTTTGAGTTGACTCAGTCAAGACTGATTAAATCTGAACTGGATATTAAATAATCAGTATTAAGTAGGTTATGAAAAGGTTGCTAAGGAAATGGAGCTACTATTCAGTTGAGCATCTATAATATGCCAAATGTTTTTTGTATTACTTTATGACATCTGGGGGGAAGCAATTATAATCATCTTCACTCTTTAGACAAGAACAACTTCTCAGTTTAGAGTTATTAAGTTGACAGCGGTGAGACTGATTTGAACCCATAAGATTCTGACGCAACACAATACGTTAGCATTTCCATAATAAATTGAAAATAAAATAAATATTACCCAATTTCTCTTCAACATACTATAGTGACATAAAAGACATTAAAGCAAAAGGAAAACTCCCATATTTCCATATCAGAGGGCAGAGGGAAGTGGGTGGCCTTACTTCAGACCACAGGACAGGGCAGGAGAGAATAAAAGAGGGTCCTCACACAGCCCCTTGCCTCCTTCTGCGGCTTGTTACCTCAGTGAAGATTTCTGATTTCTTTGGGGAGATTACAGGAAAGTTAGATAGAGCTGGAAATAAAGTCTAAGTGAGGAAGTGGAGAAGTGTTTAGCATGTAGAAATATAGTTATATATATTACTCAACACTTTTTAATGATCTTTTATTTCAAAAGTAGAAGTAATAAATGTTCACTTTACATCATGAAACAATGCAAATATTTTAGAGAAAAATGTAAGCTAGCTCCTCTCAGCCCTGTTTCATATTAATAGCTTCATGATATCTCCCCAGACTCTTACGTACACACATAGAGGGGGGATTATTGGTTTTTTTTATATAATAGCTTTGACTCATAATTTTCTTATTTAAAATGTATCATGATAATCTCTCCAAATTAATATATATTTCTAAGTAGTTTTTGTTTTAACAACTGTGTTAACAACCTCAATACTATCACAACCATGATGTATATAGCTGTTCCCCTATTAAAGGCATTCTGATTATTTCCAGCTATTTTGCTGTTACAATTAATGCTGTAATATTCTTTAAGTACTGGTGCTTTTGTTTTAATAGGCTAGATTTTCAAAAGTTGCTGGTGGAAGATTACATAGATTTTTAGCTTTAATGTACAGTCAGATTGCTTTTTGTATCATTTAGGCTCCCAGCATGAAACATTGACAGACTAAAGTCATCAGATTTGAGAAGAGTTTAATAGAAGGACCAATTATAAAGGATTGGGCAGGATTTAAAGAGAATACAAAGGATGGTTCAATTCCCTAGTGCTCATAACACTGAGGAATTACCACTTTCAGATCAGAAAGCCTTTGAGGCAGACAGAATGTGTGCAGGGGCCGCCTTAGAGGGGTTTCAGCCATCCTTGAGGGCTGCGGTTGGCCAGTGGACAGCCTGACAGTAGGGAGTTGACGAGATACATACTCTGACCTCAATCTTCCTTCTTTTTCTCATCTTCTGCTGGAGCCTCCTCATTGGCTGAATACAACCAAGAAAGTCAAGGGATGGGGATCCTGTTAATGTAATTTTTCTACAGGTAAGTTTCCCAAAATCTCAAAGGAGGATGGGAAAAGGTGGAGAATGGAGCAAGAGGAAGGGGTGGAAAATAGCCTTGCCAGCACTTATCTCGGTGCCCTTAGCGCTGGTCCTCCATCTGTCCCAGTGAAATACTTGTGCTCCCCCTACAGAGATCGCAAAAATCCCCTCAATTACCATGTCAAGGTGGGGTGAAATCAGTTAACGAAGGGAAGCTAGCCAGCATCTCATCCAGATATGTCAGAGAAATCCGTTCCTCCTCAGCATCTGCTCTTGTATATTTTTTAAATATGCTAAATCTGATGGAAAAACTGGAAATCTCATTTTTAAAAATTTTACAATTACTTTTACTGTGTTGAGTTGATATTTTCATATTTTCAAATGTTTATTTGGCTGTTTAGATTTCCTTATGAATTGCCTGTTCATAGCCTTTGCCAACTTTTTTTTTTACTATATTGCTTTAAAAAGTTCTTTGAATATTAAATGTTCACTCATTTCATTCATTTATTTATTCATTCAATAAATATGCATCAAATACCCACTATGTAACAGGTTTTGTCCTAGGCAGTGGGATCCAGAGAACAAAATAGGCAAAAATGCCTGCCTTCATGAAAAAAACCCACATTCTAGAGATTAGAGATGTGAATGAAAAATATTGCAAGCCATGTCAGTAAACAAGGATGCTGCGGCCATGAAGTCATCAGCTGCTGCCGCCAGCCCCCTGACAGTGAGGCGAGGGAACTCCAGATGCAGACAAGCAGGCAGTCTGGCCTCTGCAGCCACCCCCAATGGCACCCCCCACCCCCCCGAGGGAATTCAGGATGGGAAAGAGCAGGATACTGGCCCTAGATAGCGAGGTGCATCTCAAAGGAATGCTTTCAATGTGCCCAGACCTTTGTACCTTCCCATATATAGAAAAGCACTGAATTCCTTAACTTGAGGTATCTGGTTTTCTTTAATTAGCAATAATCTTTTGATGTTCTGACTACCTGGTCTTTGCTGCAAAAACTCATATATCCTGGCTTCTACCTTGCCACTTTGGAGCAGTCCCCGGGGCGATCAGAGAGGCAGTCATCCTGGGCCTAAGTACTCAGAAATATCTGCCAAATAAAACATCAGTCTCAATTTTTAGGTTGTGCATTTTTTTTCAGTCTACAGAGATAATTAACGTATTAGTAGAACACATGGTGTATTAGATGGTAGAACCTAAAGCAGGAGGGAGGAGGCAAAACAAAGTATATTTTTTGGAGTTGCTATTTTAAATGGAGCAGTCAGAAAATGCTCTCAGAGAAGGTGATAGCTAAGCAAAGATCCAAGGATCTAAGCTAGGAAATAAGTGATGTCTCTACCTTGTGAAGAACATTCCAAACAGAGGGAAGAACAAGCACACGTTCCCTTCGGTGAGCATCTCTGAGTGGTGGTTGAGCTGCTGGAAAGCCTGTGTGGCTGGAAAGCAGAGCGTGAGAAAAGTGGTCCATGAGTTCAGTGAGTCCTCGGTGGTAGAAGCTTATAGATCATGTAGGACCCAGGGGGACATCCTAAGAATTTTAATTTTCATTCTGCGTGAAATGGAATGTTGTTAGAAAGATCCGAGGAGTGACAAGATCTAACTCATTTTAAAGAATCACCCTAACTGCCAAATTGACAGTGTTAAGTTTGGCCAGATAGTGGGGACGTTTGTTAAAGGCAGAACCCAAAAGATAACTTTGGAGACTACTTCAATAATCTGGAAAAGGGATGATGGTGACTTGAACCTAGATGGCAGTGGAGGATAAGAAAATTGTTGAATTTGGGGTGTAATTTGAAGGTATAGCTGATAAGTGTTAAGATTTCTGATGCTGCATTCAAACTTGTTTGTTTGAGGACCAGAGGTCTTGTTAATGGCAGGATGAGCTTGAGATGCTGACCGCACGCCCCAGTGAAGCCATGGTTGGATGCAGAAAGTCTGGGGTTCCTTGGAGCGATACCAGCAGGTGATACCTTCTCTTTGCACATGAAATGTGTTGCAATTACATTTTCCACATTCTTGTGTTCTTGTCATTCTTTTTGCTGTTATCGTTATTTTTGTGTCTCTGTTCCTTTGTTCACTTTCAGTTTCCTGTTTGCTTAGCAAAATCTCCAACCATATTAGTTTATAAACATAGTTATTTAATTTGTATGATTAGAAAAAATCCATGTTTCTGTATTTTATAAACTTTTAAATTTTTTTACAATTTTAATTCACCTGTAACATTCTAAATTATAGAGTAAAGGGGATATTCTAACTTTGTTGCCAGATGAAAGCCAATAATAAACAATAATTAATATGTATTTTTCAAAATTGCAAAATAAATATCCTCCAGTTTTTTAAAGGTGAATAACGTGGAGGAACATCAAAAAGGAAAAAAGTCAGAGTAAGTTCCTAAGGCCCTATATATTTTTATATTCTGTAAAAATTACCCTAATAAAGAAAATGTCGATTTTTCATCAATATGTACACAAGTAATTGGGAAGCTTTTGGATAATATTCTTTACTAGTGCCTTCTTTTTTCTTTACAAAACATCAAGAGCCCACTTTTTTTTAATTTTAATAATGATAAATACCCCCCAAGCTCCTCCATACATGCCTTTTTGAATCTGAGTACAGATCACCTTTACAAAGCCCTGTGTTTTACTATTTTGTAATAAATGTGCTGCCAAAGTGAGCACAAAGCCCCAGTTACCAGTTATAACAAAAAGGTTATTTTATATCATGGATATTTTTAATGATTTTGTCTGCAAAATGATTTTGACTTACATCATGCTTGTATCTAAAGTTTTAAAAAAAAATTCATCTAATAGCCATTAATGAATTACTTATATCCAAGCAGAGTTAAGACTTGTTTTTTTTTAATTAATTTGTTTTTTAAGTTTAAATGAATTGAATTAAAAAAAATTACTTGAAGGGGGAAAAAAACACTAACATAATTTAGCGTCCTCAACAAACTTAAAAGTTCTTTTATATCCTCAGAAACCTATTACAAAAGCTAAAAGACCAGTAACAGTTATAGCAAGGGATCATATTTTTATATTTATATTTTCATTTATTTTAAAATTATGACATTTGTCTTGATTTTATTTGCTTCAGTACTTTCTTCAGTTTGAAGATGTCATGTCAGCACCCATGAGACTTGGCCATGAGCTAACTTTTGGAGAGTAATATAAAAACAGTGTGATGATAATCCTGAAGGAAACCTGAATTTAGAAGAAAAACGACAAAACTCCAAGAGATTATGGGAAGGGTGGGAAATGAAACAAAAGAGTATGTGCATTTCTGAGGTTTGGTGATGATTTTGAAAGAGGAAAATATTAATCATATGGTACTTGTTCAATATTTAAGCCATTTTCTTTTTTAAGCCATAATCTGTGGAGGTTCTATTTCCACATCCCAGTTACAGAATGGATTTGGAAGGCTCACAACAGAACTAAATGCATTTACAATCAAAATATTTTACAGCTTAATGGAAACTCACATAATATACCTTCTTTTATGACACAAGCCCAATGAGATTTCTAAGAAACTTGACCACAGATTTGACTTTAGTTTTGTTTGAAACGGTCTTCAGATACTAATGAGTAAAACAGCAAGTGGACAAAAATAAAATGCCAGAAGGAATTAAAAGTTAATCAAATATTTTGCATGATCTGTTTTTTTCCTCATGGACCAGCCGTGAAGGGTCAAGACGCTCAGGGCCTGAGTGAATGGGAACGACCTGGCCCAACTTCCCTCCCCTTTATCTTCTCCAGCGAGATGCAGGTAAGGCCACTGAGCATATGGAGACAGCTTGTTTGGAAAAACATTTGAGATAAATTTTACTTTGAAAATTCAAACACAATCATAAAGTCAGCTCACTTCATTTCTGGCTGTATATCACTTCTGCCAAGAGCTGCTCTGTGTGCTATCAAATAAATAAACACTTCTCACTTGGGGCAGAGCTCTGAAGCCAGATTAGACTGAGCCCAAGTGCTTTTGAATGATAATTAAAGAGTAAACAAGACAAGCATACTTTGTCTTTTCAACTTGAACAGTTTAAAATATAATATTCAAACAGGGATAATATCATAAATGTATCTAAGAGATTCTCAGACTCCACCAACACATTCAGACAGTGAGGAGAAGACAGTAAGGCGTCACCCTCAGGCTCTTGATATGTTTACCCAGGTGAGCCTGAGAGTGTTTATCCAGCTGCTTGGGTGCCCCAGTTCTGGTCTGATCTGAATGGCTAACTTCCAAGGTATTTTAAAGAGGTGACTGATACATTCTTACCTCACAAGCATGACTAATCAACAGCGCAAGAACATCAGAAAACTCATCATGAATAATTCCTTTACTTTTTAACCAAGTTTATGATGATATCAAAGAAACATATTGAGTCAGAAGTGTAGATTTCAACCCAAAAGAGTGAAGTGTAACTGCAGGATGATCCTATCTGGACGCTACTAGTCACAGGTGACAAGGTAAATTTTAATTAAGATTTTACAATTAAAAATTCTGCTCCTCAGTCATACAAGCTACAATTCAAGCTTTCAGTAGCTGTTTATGACTAGCGGCCACCATATTGAATAGTTCAGACATGGACTATGTCCATCCAATTGTGAAATCCCCCCTGGGCAGTATTGCTAGAATCTGGTTCAGGGTGACTGGATCGCGTGGTAGTCTGGCCCTACAGAGCACTTCAAAGTCATGTTCTGGTACCAGGAATGGAGTCTCTATTCTCTCTCATCCTCCAAATGACTACTTTCATACCATTTCCTAACTAAGAAATTAGTGCAGTGCATACTTACAGATAGTTGATTTTTTTATTCCATTAATTTAACTACGTGCTTTGTGTTATATTTTCATCAAGTCTGAAATGTAGGATTTAGCTTTTTTCTACATATAGTCATTTTAAGCTCTAGAAATGTTAAAGAAGGGTGGTCTTGCCAGATATTGCCAATTACTGATTGGTTGTAGGAAATTTATCAGTGCATCCTTCTACATCTGATCGGCTATACGTCAGTCTATAATAGGTTACAGATAAATTGATTAATTTAGAGGCATCACTGCTCATAGCTGGCTGAGTTCACAAGTGTGGACATAGTTTTTTCACTTTAAAAATTGTATCCAATGCCAAGTTTGGTTTTCTCGAGAAATACAAAAAACATATTTTCTTCCACTAGTTGAACATATGGCAATAAAATGTTTTAATATTCTGGCTAAAGTCTAAAAGGTAAAACATATGTTTGATATCAAACATGAATCAACATCATGCAAGCAATATTTAGAGCTTACTCCTACCATAAAAAAAATACATTATTGAATCTCAACTTTAGGGAAATAAAGCTGTGCAATTAGCTATTATAATAAAATACTTGAAGTTAAAATACTTTGGACTATTCATTTCTTTTCATTTTTTAAAATTCTTTCAATCTTTTTAAAATAAATTATGTTTTAAACATTATGTAAGCATCAATGACAATATCTAGTCAAAAAAACCTGACAGGCTGGAGTGAGTTGATTTTTCAAATTAAGATACAATTTTATGCATTCAGAATATATATCACCATATATATGTGTGTGAGAAACTGTAAAAGCATTATATATGCATGAGGAAACTTAGAAATTCCACAAATGAACAATTTAAAAATCACCTTTTATCAACTACTGTTACTTTTCTTGATATATGACATTATAGACACCTAACACATATTTACACACATGTGTAAATATACATGTTCTTATATAGAAAATAGTCATATAAACCAATTTTAACGTGTAATAAGACCAGACTTTGTATATTTCATTTGATATTACTTGGTCTACTTGTAATCATTAATTTTCATGTAATATGTAAAAATTTTGACGCTTTTTTGTATCTTCTATAATAGCACATCTTTGCTATGATGTATCTTCTAATTAATACAGATACATGTTCTTTCATTTAATAACATGGAAGGAGGAAAAACAACCAAGGACATTATCTCCTGACTTTATTAAAATGTGCCAGTTTGAGAACAGCTACAGATGTGTATTCTGGAGAAATGAGAATTTCAAAGATTTTTACAAGACACCCTGGTGAAGGTCAAACGAAGTGAACTTTAGTTTCAGTCACTGAGCTCTGAGGCATTTGGCAAAGCTGATCTCATTTTGTAGTTGGGAGACAAAGTCAGAGTAACTGAATACGATACTCTGAGGGCCAGTTCATTTTAGCTATTTAACACTGAGCTTGAACTCTGCAGATCTCAACTAAACAAGCACACTTTGGCAAAAGAGCAAACTTTCTTTTACAAAACAGAATAAAACAAATCCCCTCATTTAGGCGAGTAGATACTGAGGACACATCTGAAATCTTTATTGCATGTTGGTAATTGCCTCCTCCCCCAAATTCAAACACTCTTGTTCTGAAACATATAAATGACTTTTTTGAGTCACTGCTAAACTTTTGCCAATATTTTGTTGTTCATTAATTCCCTAGATTCTATAACTCCCCACCCTGCTTTGTGGGACAGACAGACAGACACACACACACACGAGTTGTCTAGGCTAACCAAAGCCAATTTCTATTTTCTGTAACCAACTAAATTAGTATCCCGACCTTATAAAATACTTCTCACCTACATGAAACTATCAATGGATCAGACAGACTGACTCGTTCTTAGAAGCAAAAAGCAATCTTCAAATTGAATGAAATATTTCATTCAAAAACTATCTGTTCAATATTAAATAGGAATTTATCTCTGATATAAACACCAGCATTGATATCATGGATTTGTTCTTCCTTCTTTTGGTGTAGTGATGTCCTTCAAGCTACTTACTGGACATAGTGTAAAATCAGAGTAATTGTATGTCCCATGTACTTTTTTTGGTACTTTAGGGACTACTTCTAATCTAACTCTGAATATGCTGAACCGATTCAAGAAGAGCTCTCTTGGTGAGCTCTGTGGGATAGAGAGCAAATAGAAAACTGGAGTTATTGTTCTTTACCTCAGGTGAGTGTTCTTGTAGCATCAGCTGAAAACTATCTGAAGAACAGTTGCATGTATTCAACATTAAGGCCTCCCTGCCTAGTGAATCTAATTACTGTGCCAGTTTGACTCTGAAAATGTAAGAAAAAACCTTACTCTGTCCATGTAGCCAATGTAATGTAATTAGGGTGATGTGGAGTCATTTAATTATGAATGTGGAAACACGACAGGGCCCCTGCAGAACCACATTCCATCCTAGGTAAATCCATCCCTGTAAGGTCTTAAAAGCCCTCAGCAATTCCATGCCCCGGCCAAAGCAAACGTTTCAGGACATAATATCCTCTCTTGATAGGTAACTAATTTTTATATACTCTATGAGAATGTGAAAGAAAATAAATGTCAGTTGTTTTATTTATACACCAAAAAAAAAGCAAGATTAAATGCTACTCAAGACAAATTCAATCATAAAAACTTTTTTTTGGATACAACACTAGTGATTTTAATGAAAAATCATATTTTTATAGGTGTATAATCTCAGGAAGGCAAAGGAACAGTTATATACTAAATAACAGTGTTACTTAGCAGAAATGACCTTTTCAAGAGTGGAAATGTCTAGTTACCTTGATATAAAATTTGAAAATGAGAGAGATTTTATTTTTGTCATTTTCATATGTGGAAGAAGTATTTACTTTAAAGTGATAATATTTGAAGAGGAAATAGAAAAAATACTCACTTCTCATGACAGAATGTAAACATTTACTCCATCTGGCTAGTTAGTACATGAGTGACTGTCAGTCCTGTGCTTTTGTTTGCTTGAAGTTTCATAATAACATTAAAATATTTTTATAATATAATATAATAACACACTGTGACAAATATGTATAACTTTCACACATTATTGTTATATTTTGTATTATTATTATTATTACTCTTTGGTTTATATTAGCAAAATAAACATAAGTGCACATTTAAGAAAATGTAATTTAGTAATGCAATTTCTAAATTGGGGTCACAAGCAAAGTTTTTAAAAACTAGTAATACAAATGCAGAGAAATTATGTTTTTTTTAAAATTGGGGTACAATTGACACACAACATTACAACATATTAGCTCTAGGTATCTAATATAATAATTCAGTATTCATATATATTGAAAAACAATCACCACTATAAATAAGTCTAGTTAACATCTGTCACCATTGACAGTTACAAAATTTTTTTCTCTTGTGATGAGAAATTTTAAGACACTGTGTATAATTTGCAGTTTTCCTATTAAATGATACATTGAGGAAAATGAAAGAAAAGAGTGGTAAACAAAGTGTCGGGCACACCCACTTTAAGAAATGAGTCTGAGCATTTATTTAGAAAACTGTAGTTTATTGTAGATCCTTTAGTCAGTAATGTGATTTCTCTTCCATCAGCTGTGTAAAGCCATCATTTACTAATTAATCCACATAGAGATTAATTAGATAAGGCAGGAGGTTATTCGTTCCCCCATTTTGCAGATGAGGGAGCAAAGATAAAAGAGAGGTTAAGATACATGCCACGGGCCCCGGTTAACGACGGCACATTTCACTTCCGAGGGCCGCTCTCTGAGGACCTCAAAGCACTAGACTGAATCATTAATCCTCTTAACTTTACTGTGCGGTTGCTAGGGGATAGGGACAATTATCCTTGCTTTACCTTTAAGGAGAATGACCCGCTCTAACATCGATGGTTTGCCCAGGGTATTTGGCAGAGTTTATAATTAGTCTCAACTTTTTAATTCATGAAATATATCCTTTGTCTTGTGTCAGCATTATATACATTTGCTAACTGAAGTCTTAGGGCTTAGAAGCAAATAGAAGTGTTTTTGATATTTCGTCCTGATCCTTGACCATGACATAACAGTTTCTTCCAGTATTTTCAAAGGATGAGTTAACTTTTAAAATCAGATTGCCTCAAGCCAGTGATACCTATAGGAGAAGTGTAACCCAATGGCTTAGTTTCTTCCAGCTGCTATAACAGAAAACCATAATCTGGGTGGTTTATAAAGAAGAGAATTTGATTCCTCACAGTTCTGGAGGTTGGGAAGTTCAAGATCTAGGTCAAGCTACTTGTTCAAGACTGTCTTCTAGCTGTGTCCTCATATGGTGGAAGGTGAAGGAGCTGTCTGGAGCCTCTTTTATAAGGTCACTAACTTCATTCATGACCTAATCACCTCCCCAAACTGCCACCTCCTAGCACCATCACATTGGGGATTAGATTTTAACGTATGACTTTGGGGCAGATACAAACGTTCAGTCTCTAACACCAGAGGAAATGAGTATTGATTTAAATATATGATGAATGCTATGAGCAGCCTGTGTGAAGCATTGGAGTACAACACAGATCTTGATTAGACATCTTAACTCTACTAGTGACTGCCCAAGATGAAAGAGGATTATCTCTTAATCAAAATACCTTTAAAAATATACAAAATGGCTATGAATAGCCACATGAATTTCTCTTCCTTGGTCATTAATTCTAATTTTTATTTCTGTGTTTGTGGGCATGGTTGAGAGTATTTAATCACTAAGGATGGAGAATAAATACATGCTTTTAGAAAAGGCAATTAATTTATACTTACAGAACATTAAAGAGAAAAACTTCTCATAAATTAACTAAAGTATCAAAATAATCACAAAATCACACATTTTTAGAGCTGGAATAAACCAAGATTTATTGTTCATCCTTCCCCTTTTAATTAGAATGTTGAATATCTGAAAAATGACTTGCTCAAGATTGTACAGTCAGAGCTCCATACATGTCAAGAATGTTGGCGTCAGACTTTCTCATTCAGAACTTTTTTAGGTCAAATTAAAGCCTAATATGACATCCAGACAAACTGAACGACGACTTGTCTAATGAAGTAAATACACTGAGGACTTATTCTGAGGCAAGTTTTAAACGCCCAACATTAGTGGTAGAAGACATCGTTCCCACTCTCCACAGATGAAGTTAACATGGTCAGAACAAACTCTGTAAAAGCCCGTTCATTTGCCTTCTCTTCCCAGCGGCCTTACTTTCTGCCCGTGGTAGGACTGCTGAGCGAAGTCGCGCAGACAACGCTCGGAAGCCAGTTTCGCCCTTTCCCTTCACGCCGGCAGCCCAAGTCACTCGGGGGATGAGTCGTGTCGGTTTCATCTCCAAAATCTCTCTTAAAGTGCACATTAGTCTCCTGGCCATTCCTAAGGTCATTTGCTTTGGGAAGGACGTTAGTACCTATTACCTTCACTACTGCAGATGAATTTCAGCTAGACTTTTCCAGTACCCTCCCTACATGCTCCAATTTTTATATTGCCTCCAAATTAATCTTCTGAGCACAATAAAGTCAACCCTCATCAATGTGTTTCATAGAGACCTATTACCAACTGAATAAGTATCTTCTATTTCTCAAACATGTGAAGTAGGTCCCTGCTTCAGGACCTCTGTATTTTCTGTTCCCATCCCTGGATTTTTTTTTTCTCATCTTCTTACAGATGGCTCCTTCTCATTTTTAAAATCTCTCTAAAAGTTACTGTACTGACAAGTCCATCCCCTCCCTGATTCCATCTTTCCCATAGCACTCAGTGTCTTAAGATAATTTTGCTTATTTTCATATTTGCTTATTGTTTGCCCTAATAAGCACACAAACTCCACAAGTGTAAACATCTACTTGATTATTGCTGGATTCATAAAGCCTTGAATAGCATTTGGCTCTAAAAAATCTTTTAAATAAATACCGGAAGTAGTAGCTTTATATTCAAGAACTTCATTCTCTGACAGTCATCTTTTCAGAGATATCAACCATTTCTTCTTTATATGTACCTAAAAGCTTTCTGTTCCAACTAACTACAATTGCAGCCTGTGTCAAGCCTCATCTCAGGTTATTTCATAATCCAGAGGCTTGCAAGCATCACTGACTTGTAGATTGCTCGCTTTATTGAGGTCGTTTGTTAAAACAGGAATTCCTTTACCTCTCTCCATGCTCCTCATAACTGAGTCACACTAAGATTCTGATTCAAAAGTATATGAAGCTCTTTAAGAAACTTCCAAGTGACAAGTATGTACTGTCTGGTTTGAGAATCAGTTCCTCACCTACTGCTTCTCTATCAGCACAAAATTATCCATCCCTTAATTGCAGATTCAAGTGTTATATCTTGCTGAAATATTACACAATCTTATCTCTAGATAAATATGATTTCTCCCTATCTGCAGCTGTGTAACCCTCCAAGTTTCTCTTTTATGATTCAAATAAAATTATTTTACTGTGATGGTTAAATATGTAATACGTGTATAGTGCTTAGAACAGCTCTTGGCGAGTAGTAACCTTCTGTCAACCATTACCTGCTGTGGTTGTTATCACTGCTGTATTTTTTGTTCTGCTTCTTTCTTCATCCCAGGAAAACCACCTGCTGCCCGCATATGCTCCTAGGCATGTGTACGAGATAGCTACCCTTAAAGGAAAGAGCTTCTCTGTTCGTTGGTTCATTTTCTTTAAATCAGCCTTTCCTGCAGGTCATAGTATATTTTTCACTAAAAAAAAATTACTAAATACCTGATATAGAAATGAAAGATAGAAAAATGAAAGGATGGAAATAAAAATTTTAAAAAGGAGGACAAAAATGGAAAGAAGGTTGAAAAAAGGGCTTGTACTATTTTTTGAGTAACAATGACTGCTTTCTTACTATGCTGGTTATGGAATAGACCTCATTTTTATGTACATTTAAAATGTATTCTCCATGATTTCATTCCTGCTGAGAAAACAGATGGGAAACATTTAAGGCTGACCTTAAACCAAATGTGAATGGCGTGTTTCTTGTGTGTCAAGCACTAAGCATATTGATGACTGTATGAATAAGACCCACCAAACTCAATGTCTTTCAGTTCACAGACCTGAAAATAGGAGGGAGATTAAAAGGCAGAAAAGTAAACCAAGAATGATGTTTATGGGTGCAAAAGGGGGTGAGCATCTCACAGACAGAAGGCCAGGGTGTCAGAGGCTCACGTGAACGGCTTATTTAGGAAATGACCGACAGCTGGCGGCAGTTAAAGGTCGCTGGAGGGGGCGGGTGAGCGGCGCTGCGGGGCCCAGGGCGCGAGCCGAGCGAGCCTGCGGGCGGCGCTCAGCGAACTGGGCTCCACGTCGCAGCTTCCGGGTGGCGCTGAAAGGTACTGAAGTCGGGCAGCTGCATTCTGACACTGCGTTTTACACTTTCATCATAAATTACGGGAGAAAACCAGCTAGGCGGCTATCGTGTTATATGAGGTGGGGAGAACAAGACATACAGCAGAGACAATAATCTGAAAGTTCATTCAGAACTGGACTTCAGTGGATGTAGAGAGGGGGTATATAAATATATATATTTAGTATTTAGAAATTCTTATCGTATGTTGGAGATATTTGGCTAGAAATTTTGTTGACCTCAAGCCATTTAGCACCTTGGGAAGTATTTTATTTACATATATTCCAATTTTCATATATATATAGATGTATATATATATATCTATATATATCCCAATTTTATGCAGTGAGAAACCTTCTGACTAATATATGGTGAACACAATTCAATTGGTACTGCATTTTGACAAAGATTTTCTTCCCCACTCACAAGAGATAATCGTAGATGAAAATATGCAAAGAAGAGTGGAATCGTGGCAAGTGTACTAAACACAGTGTTTAGGGCTGGGTGCACACATTCACTTTTCAGACCACTAGGGCACCATTTAGTGTGATGCAGTAAGTTAGAAAAACTCAGCTTAATACCAAGGAATGTCATAGATACTGGAAATTACGAATCTCCAAAGGACCATAAAACCCTCAGCTAGAAGGAATGTTAAAATGTAATATAGTCTATTCTCAACTTCTACTGAGATTGACTGAACATAAAACTTCTCTAAGAGATGAGTATAATCCACACGTGTTCTAAACCTAAGAGGCTCTGAACTCCGGAAGGATCCTTCCAGATTGAGTGGGAAAAGATTCAGTGACAAGCCACCCTGACCCCTCGTTGGGAGATCTTCAGCAATCGAGTTGACTCTCGGTTAATGTGCCTGACGCATTCTTACTCTGTGGTTGTCAAATGAGATTAGATCTCTCAAATTTTCTGTCTCACCTTCCTTCTTCCATGTCTTTTTTTTCTCCCCAATACTATGATTATTTAACTTTACTTTAGCAAAAACAGAATATTCTTTTGCTTTGCTCACCTATCCATAAAAACATCTTTAAAAGGAAGAAAACAGAGAAAGAAAATTGACCACCATGCTATGGTCCAGCCTGGAGCTAAAGCCCCAGCATTTTCTGTGCAGTGCTTGTAAGAAACCACTCTTTGCTAGCATGATCGGAATCATTATAGGCAAGGAGGAAGCAGTGCAGGATAACAGAGAGAGAGAAGACTCCTTTTGAATAACAAATCTTGTCACTTCTCTGAAACTCACCACTCGTAATCCCCAATAAAATGCATTTAAATATTCATTACTTTGTAGGGTGGTACCAAGTGTCCAAAAAAACACTCATGTAAAAGAGCTCTGGGAACTGAGAAGTAACACGGCACACACGCAGACTCTGCTCAAGGAGGAGGCCCCCCTTATGGAATGACCGCCGCTTACCTGGTCTGCCCACAGGGACACGGCGTCTCCTTGCCTGCAGTTTTCACCTGGATTCACAGGTATTTGTTAACGGTGCACACATAATTATTGTGCATATTATTTATAAGTCTAGCAGGAACAAATGGTTCATGGAAAATAGCTGAATCCATACTGTTAATAGTAGCAAATACACTGTAAAAAAGCAAACAGTAAATCTAATGTGAAAACATGCCATAGATTAAAATCCCTGTTTAAGAATCTATCAGTTCACTCTGATTAAGTTCCATGACCAACAAAATCAAGCTCTGACCCAAGAAATCAGAACGGTGGCTACCTCTGGAAGATACGGACCAGAAGATCATAAAGCTTCTGATGTAAAGAAAATATTTTATACCTTAAGCTGGACGCGTAGGGTCCAAGCTGGTATATACAAAGGTAAACATTCACTGAGCAGCGCCTCTAAGAAGTGTGCCTTCTACTGCATATAAATAATATCTCAAGGACATCTTGTCCTGGTTCTCTTCTTACCTCCTACCCCTTGACAACACATCGCTGTCTCCTGGACACCTTTGTCTGTGCCTCATGCTAGCTGGCCTCCTGCTGGTCACTGTCATGTAGAAGAACTGACTGTTTCTTTGAAAAATATCCTGACTTTTGTCAGTGTTCTTAGTATAGAGCCCTTACATTCAAGTCTATGTCAAACAATACTATTTCTGTGTTGTTGTTAACAAGAATGTGACTTGTTGCTACTTGCGGAAGTCAATTCTGCTCCAGCAGACTTTTCGAAAGGGGTTGCTGAACCTGCTTCTTGTCACTTTGGACTTGCAAATTGTCTCTAGCTCTGCTTTGAGTTGTGAAAGTAAGACGAGTTATAGAAATGATATCGGCTGTCTGAGGGTAGAGACAACTGAAGAACTGACTTCTAGTTGAAGGTCCTCCCCAGCGCGCTAGACGCGAAGCTACGTTACTGTTCTGTTGTCATTTCACCAGGTTCTGTGCCTGACTGGAAACAACCTGGGCTTTGCTTTAAACTCTTTAATGGCCTCAGGCGTGGTTCCGTATCACTGTGTAGTGTCAGCTACTATTACCAAATTACAAAAGTGCTTGGTGTTTAGAATGATATAAGAACACATCATAGACGTGGTTCTTGCCCTGTTTTGGGCAGGATACCAGTTGACATTTCTGATAAGTGACATGCAGGCGGGTAACGTTTATTAATGTAACCATCCCAATTACCTGTGCTTGGAGTCTGTGGTCAGTGGGTTAGCTGTTGGCTTGCTTTTTACCTGCCGGCTGCCAGGCAGTGGGGGAGGAGGGTCAAGGCTGGATGATGAGGACGCCAGGCTGCTTGTATGTACTGAATAATGGTGACAGAAGCATTGGCAAGTTTACTACTGCAAACTTGTCATTTGTATTCCTTGCATATTCACTTTGTTCAGAGACTCTTCTGGGAGACGTACATCTCGTTGAACAACACAAACTTAAAAAACAACAAAAACCACTGTGAGATAAGTTTAATATCTTATAAAGCAAGATATTAAGTTTGCTTTATAGATGAGAAAATTGAGACTAGGTGTTATTCTAAGTTTTTCTAAGGACACACACAAAATGTGGGAGCCAAAACACCATCTTTTTCTGTTACTTCATCTTCAAGAGTCTAGCATGTTATACTCCCTCTGAGCACACTGCTGACTGATATGTGCACAAGACTCAGTGCCATTTAGATTTAAGCAATGTTTCCGATCACCTATCTCCTCTGCATAAAAAAAATAGAATTCAATATATATGAAAAGCTGTGGGCTGTACTTTGAAATATATGAAATGTGAAAACATGCCATACATTATAGGATGGATATATAATATCTAATAATTCTAATTCCATAATTAGGATGGGTAATTCTAATCATAATACACAGAAGACTTTATCTTGGTGGTAATGGATTTTAAATGGTGACTCTAGTTCTGTGATCGATAATCTACACTGAATTCCTTTTCTATAGTAGTAATTAAGCATTTGGGATATGACACTTCCACCCATGTTATTTCAAATTATATCTCTAATATCCTTGTGAGGAAGATAATATTTTCATCTAGAATTCACTGATAAGGAAAATTCAGAGAGGTAAAATGGCTTGACCAACATCAGAGGACTAGTCAATAAAAGATGTGGGGCTCTCACCCAGGGCCTCTGGTGTTGAGAATACAAACTCTTTCTATACAACCTTCTGGCTATGTTTGTTTCACCCCGACTCCCAGCTTCATTACGTTCTATGCATCTGTTAAGATGCTCTCAGAATAATTGTGCTCATCTTTGAGCTTTACTGCCTAGCACGGTATTTGGTATAAAATATACTCAATGAATATTTGATAAATGAAAAGTCAGAAAGATGACTTACTTGCTACATCTCCATATAATTGTTCTATATGCTTGCTATTCACAACTGCCATCCAAGATCTCTGTAGACACATATTAGTCACTTGCTTTTGTTAAAGTTACAGTTTTAATGAAATGTGATCATTTATGCCAAAGACACAGAGGTATTTTTCATGACACAAATGCTTTCCAGGGCTCTTTCTTCAAATCTTGGCCAAAAACAAAAGGGAAGATTTAGAGTATACTATTACTGACTTTATTCATTACCATGAGAAAGAATTTTCCTCCCAGGTTCTCATATAAACCCTATTTAATCTGAAAATCAGTTAGGCAGTGACTTCCTCAATAACATCTCCAATTAAAAATAACATGTTTTCAGTTCATTCTAGGTGATAAGTAACTTCAACACACTTTTAAAACAAAAGCAGAAATAAGATTTATAGTTGACCCTCAAACAACGTGGGGGGTATAGATGCACTGACCCTCACCCAGTAGAAAACCAGTGTAAAATTTCTGACTCCCTAAAACTTAACTACCATGTTGACTGGAAGCCTTACTGATAACACAAACAGTAGGTTAGCACATATTTTGAATGTTTGATGCATTATACACTGTATTCTTACAGTAAAATAAGCTAGAGAAAATGTCATGCAGAAAATCACAAGGAAGAGGAAATACACTTACAGTGTGATGCTGTATTTACCACTACTGTAAGTTTCCGGGGTCTGTTTACAAGAGGAAGAGTCTTTCTCAGTTTCTACATCAATATCATCTGATATTATAGAAAACACTGTAGACGCTATACATATTACTAATAGCAGACATCAAAAAGAAAAGATAATGTAAAAAAGTCATTCATATTTATTTACAGATGTATCAATTCACACATTGATAATGAAGAAACAGCACTGTGATTGCTGTATAGTAGCCAAATATAATTGATATGATTGCTTCATGGTAACCTAGCATATACACTAATGAATAAATCATTATAAAATTTTTATGGAATTCATTTCAGCAGTCATATTCATAATATAATACTGGGTTCACTAAAAAAACTCTGTGATGACAGACTGAATATGCTGTTTCTTCTATTATGAGAGAGTTAAGTGGTTTGTCTGTGAGTTTTTCCAAATTATCTCAAATCTCCAAGAATTATTCCAATATATTTATTGAAAAAAAATCTGTGTATGAGTGGACCTGCTCAGTTTAAACCTATGTTGTTCAAGGGTCAACTCTATAGCCAAGAATGCAGAAATGACTCCATCTGTATCACTGTAAATTGCATAATTCCCCTTTTTTTGTTCTGAGTTCTTTAATAATAAGAAGAAGAATTATTGTATTTAAATATAGGTTCTCCAAAATTATACAGGAGCAGATTATTTATAAAATATATTAAATATGAAAATCATAGTTTTATTTAAAATACAAGTAAGGTTTAAGCACTTTGCTTTCCATTGCTAATGACTTACATGTTCTCTTATATACGTGCCATTGCCTATACAGTGAGATTTTTACAACCACATGCTTTCCTTTAACTCTTTTTCATTTTATACTTAAGAAACCAATGAGAGAAAAAGTAAAGTGGGAGCAGAGTCTATGTAAACTGTTTCTAAATTTAAGCAAGAAGCAACAAGCTTGTAAAAGCACAGCATGGTGTGAAAATCTTTTGAATTTCTAGTAGTGTAATATTCCTATTGGCTGTGGAACTTGTAATTTACATTACATTACATTAAATAAATTTCATTTATCTTTCCTTCAGGGAGATAAGGATTTAGAAGGGGGTGACAGACAAGTTAACAGATAATTACCAGACATTGTGATAAGTGCTTTCATAGAGAGAAGCAATTTGAAATACTATTTGGTTTAGCAAATTGCTCTTAGACATATCGTGCCATCTGACACTCAAAGTAGCACTCCAAGTAGATAGAGTACAAATTACCCACAATGTCCCCATTCTACAGTTGAAAGAAGTTGAGATTCAATGAGTTTGAAATCATATAGCAAAAAAAAAAAGGAAAAAAAAAGGTTGGGGTTGGGGCTTAAAACAGGTCTTCTGATTTTCAACGCTGTGACCAATCTAGTAGCTATATCTGTATGGTTAAAACTCCTTAATTATCTTGGGCTTAAAATTTCTATCCATGTGTCTCCAAAATGAGGGCAAACTATATTTAGTACTGGGAGGAATAATATTCTAGAAATACTTGGATTGAAATTCTCAATTTTGATGGCATTTCTCAGGTTTTTTTCTATATCCAGTCCAAACCCATTAAAATCACAAAAGTATGATATTTTAAATTTATAAAGTTTTTCTGAAATGAATCAAATTTATGAAAATTTTCTAAAATGAAAAAGTTCTATGAAAAATTTAGAATTCTGAATTGTTTTCAAAATAATTTAGAAAAAAAATGGAGACCTATATAACCACATTTGACATTTGTCACACAGCTATAGTATTTGATTCTGTGATAATAGTGAAAAACAACATTAATAATACTGCTAAGAATAGACCAATTGACCAGATGAGGAAATCCTGATGGACCTAAAACGCGTATGTTCAGTTTATTTTCAGACAATTTTCCAAAGCAATTTCAATGGGGAATGAAAGCTTTTCTAACAATTGGAGCTGGATATTGAAAAGCATGAAAAGCAGGATCTACCTAAAAACATTCACAAATACAGATTTGATGTGGGTCATAAACCTAAATGTAACATCTAACATGTATAGCTTTCCAAAGGAAATATGGAAGGGGAAAGTCAGTATCTTTGTGACCTTGGTGTAGGCAGATAATTCTCACACAGAACCGTGAAAGCATTCGCTGTAAAGTAAAAAGTAATAGATTTGACTTCACTTTAAAAACCTTTGCTCTTCAAAATGTATCATTCATAAAATAAATAGTCAAGCCACAAGCTAAAGAAAACATTTATAATATATAG
Source organism: Vicugna pacos (assembly GCF_048564905.1). Classification (NCBI taxonomy): domain Eukaryota; kingdom Metazoa; phylum Chordata; class Mammalia; order Artiodactyla; family Camelidae; genus Vicugna; species Vicugna pacos. Next base: position 5,553,274 of record NC_133001.1, on the reverse strand, counting down.
ACCTAGAAAATGACATATCCAGACTATATAATAAGATATTACAACTCAGTAATAAATTACCACAAAAGCAAAATAACAATGGGCAAAAGGCGCTCAACAAAAAAGATATAAGAGTGGTCAGTAAGTATATTAAAGAGTGCAGAACGTTATTAGACATTAGGGAAATAGGAGTTACAATCATAATTATATACCTCTATTTATCTACTGTGTAGGAAAAATAATGAAAAGCTTCGCATCACCAGGTGTCGGTGAGGAGGTGGTGCAGTTGGACACATCACTGGTGAGAATGAAAGATGTATGACTTTAGAGATTAGTCAGCAGATTTTTCATAAAACTAAATATACACCTACCCTGTAACCCCAAATTTCACTCATAAGTGTATTTCCAGGAGAACACCTACATATATCCATGAAAGATGATAAGAGCAGCTTTATTCACAACATCTTCAAACTAAAAACAAGCCCATTTCCATCAGCGTAAGGAGTAACCATCTTTTGGTACACTTACACAATGGACATTACCCTGAAGTAAAAATGACTCAGCTGCTTCTTGATGCTCTCCCTTGGGCAGAGGCACCAGCCGCTGGCGGGCAGTTCTGGGCCATGAAGCAGCTGAATGCAGAGCGCCAGGGGTCCCAGGGCTAGTGTTGGCCCACTGGTGGCTGGATCCAGGTTCCAGGGTGGGTGATTGTGGGCCTGGGGCTACCAGCTCCAGTGTCAGCCTACCAGTTCCTGATGGGGCTGGCTGTGAGGTCCTGGGAGGTCCAAAGCTGGTGTCAGGTCACTGTTTAATGGGCATGGATTCTGGGGCAGCTGGATCAGGAGTCCAAGGTGTCTTGGAGCTGGTGTCGGCCTGATGGTGGGCCAGGCTGTGGCCTGGCAGGGGTGTCCTGAAGCTGGTGCCAGCCTGCTGGTGGGCAGAGCCGGATTCCAGAAGATCTGGCTACAGAGTCTTGGGGGCCCCATTCTGATGTTGGTCCACTGGTGGGTGGCACCAGCTACAGACACAGCTGGATTCAGGGTCTAAGATCCCCAAGGTTGGTATTGATCTGCTGGTGGATGGGGCTGGGTCCATGGTGGGGTGACTGAGAGGCCCAAGGCATCCTAGCGCTGGTGGTGGCCTGCTGGCAGTGTAGACTGGATCCTGACATGGAAGGCTGTGGGGCTGTGTTTGTCCTGAGGCTAGTTCTGGCCTACTGGTGGGTAGACTGGGATCTGAGGTCTCTGGCTGCAGGGCCCAGGGGTCCTGGAGGTGGTCTTGGCCTGTTGGTGGGTGGGCCAGGTCCTGATGGATGGCTGCAGGGCTCAAGGCCTGCCAGGGCAACTGACAGTGCGCTGGTGGGCCCTCTTAGGGATGGGGCAGGGTCCCAGGGTGCCCAGGGAGTCCCGGGCAGCTGGCCTGGTGGTGGGCAGAGCTGTATCCCTGCCTGGCTAGCTGCTTGACTTGAGCCATCCCAGTACTGGTACGGAATGGCCAGTGGCTAGGTCTGGGTCCTGGGGCTAATAAGCCAGAGGGAGGATTCTAAGCCAGTGCCAGTGTCCTCATGGTAGAGCGAGCTCCTCAAAATGGCTCTCGCTGGAGTCTGTGTCCCCAGGGAGAACTCCAGCTGCCTCCGGCCTCTCCAGGAAGCTCACTCTTCAAGATCAGCAGATGAGTCTGACCCAGTCTCCTTTCAAACTACTGCTTCTGCCTTGGGTCTCAGGGTGTTAGATTTTGAGTGTGCCCTTTAAGAGTGGGGTCTCTATTCCCCACATCCCTCTGTCTCTCCCAAAAGTAGGCTCCCTGGCCTTCACCCCCAGCGTCCTGGGGGGCGGGCTTCCTGGTGCAGGCTGAAGGTGGGGAAACCTTGTCTAGAAACTTCAGTTTAAAAAGTCATCCTAAAACATGTATTTTTAGGGGGAACCTTTGCTTTTTGCTATGTTTAGAGTGCTTAATTAATATTTTAAATATATTTGAAAATAAAGATGCTTTCCACATACTTGGACTCTGTGGCTTAGACTAAATAGTTGTTAATTAACATAGACTAGGTTCTGCCTATTTACTGACTTACTTAAGCAGCAAGAATTAAATATTGGCTTTTCTAAAAATGGAACTACTGAGATTGAGATATGAGGAATGTGAAGTGTAAGACTAATAGTTCATGGTGAACAGTAGAACAAAACTGCAGCTTCTGTCAATAACTCTATTTATCAAACTTAATATTCTTTTAGCTGCATGTTCTTTGATGATGGTGAGGTGACCAATGCATTATTTTTCAAAAAAATTTAAGCGTGGTTACTAATTGCGTCAGCATTATGTAGGACACCTTGCGTTTTATCTCCTTAGCTTGTTATAAACGACCACAATTAAAACACTTTTTACATGTACCTACTGACATTGGGCCATGCTATGAAGGCTGTTACGAGAAAAAGATACCCTGCCTCGCTATGCATTGTAAGAATTCCTCCAAGTTTTTATTTGTATTTATCTTTTGAAATTTGCAAGGAACATGGTCAACACAGAGCAAAGAAATTTTATATTTTTGCTGATGCTAACGCAATCAAGCATACACATAGTTTTAAAAGTCTTAATCTCAATGTCACTAATTTTTAAAAATTATTTTTTATTTATTCAGTTATGTATGCGAAACCCTTATGTGTTCATTGAATATAAATAAAGCCGCAATTTCATTAACAGAAAGTGAGATGAAGGGTGCAACGTAACATGAAGTGACACTGGATCCCCTGGACAAGATGAACTTATGTTTTATATCATTAATGCTATAAAGATTTAGGTTTATTTTGTGTCTGGTACTTTCAAATAGTTATGAGCTTTATATCTTTTAATATCTTGCATTAACCAACTACAAATTCCTAGGGTTATTTAAAAGATTTCATATCTTTAAAAGACATATTCATTACTTGATTTTTAAAGACAAAAATCTCATACTGCTTACTTACAAAAGGCAGCACTTTGTGAAATCCAGACACTCAAACAAAAGGTTGGATTTTGCTTATTTTTTTAAGTTGATTTTTTGGGGTCTTTATAGGTGTCTCTACTGTAACCCGTGAGCAGTGCTCATGAAAAGTTGGTCTCTGACCCCTCTCTCAGGTGAATACGAGCCTTAAATGACCTCTACTGTTCACCATTCCCAGGCACTTCTCAGCTCAAGTCCCAGCTTACATCTCGATGGCTTTGCAGCAGAAGGGGAAGCTGTGTCCGTGTCAACATGATGCCATCAGACTACTTGTGGTGAGAGTGGGCAGGGACTATCCAGCCAGGATCTCTTCATCCAGTTTTAATTTGTTGCTTATAGCCCTTCAATCAAAGGATTGACTGAGACTGAAGTGGGCTGTTGGCTGTAGATGAGGAACGGCCTTTTCAGACTGAAATTAATCATTCTAGAAATAAACATAATCTTACTTGTATCTCAAAAAGTAGATCACATTCAGAGATAGGATGGCCTGATGGGAGAAAGACTGCAGGAGGTACTAGAGAGTCTGCTTCTGGAATGACTGTCCTTCAGTCTTCTCTTAGAATCTTACAACTTGAGTGTAATTAGCAAAGAAAGTCTGCAAATGAGTAAGTTAAATACAGATGCTTTCTGTGAGACCTACTTACAGAAACATCTCCACTTTAGTTCACAGGGAATACAAGGGCGGAACAGCACGGGCACTGCGACTTAGGCGGGTGAGCTAGGGTAGTTGGTTAAGTATGTCAATGTCTATATTCTGAGGCTGAGAAGCTCACCTCCGTTTCTCTTCCATATGTGGAAGAACACTGCCTGGGGTTTTCTGAGTATCAGCAGACATAATTAAATTCACAAAACAGTTACCGAGCAATTACTTTGCATCAGACAAATTCTAGGCACTAGGACCAATGTCAAATGATTAAGATTCTAATAGTCTGGGTGAGACTCATTGAATTTTAAGAACCTCAGAGATTAGTTTTGCTTAAGTAAAGACAATAAACAAGGAGAGAGGAGACACGGGAGGGTATGACCATAAACTCAGACAACTACTTAGGGTTTGGGAACTAACAAGTCAATGGAAGTGGAGGTAGTGTTTGTGTCACTACAAAGAAGCAGTGTAAGAACAGCTCTGGTGGGACAGCAAAATGCTTAGGAGACTAACCAGGGGCCAGAAGGCTTGGATTCAATTCCTGGTTCTATCACTTTCAGCTATAGAACTGTCAGCAGGTCACAAACCCTCTTTGCCTCGTTTTTCCCATCTGTAAAGTGGGGATGATCATAGTATATATTTCAGAGGGTTGCCAATTATGTTTAGTAATAATAATTATCTTTGTTAGTATTATTATTAAATGTGTTACACTTATTCTGAATCAAAAGTTAATAAAGCCAAATACTACTTCCGATTAAGAAAAGTAAAGTGTTAATCTAATATACACTTTTTAAAACTGTATTTTGCTAGTTGCACTTAGTAACTAAACAGTCTACAGGCAAACACTGTATGTCCAACGTATAAATGACCAACCCCCTCTGCAGGAATCTATCATGAATAAGCTAGGTTTGAAGCAAGAAAATGTCATTGGTCACCACACAGAGAAATGAGATAGACAAGAAACAGAAGGAAGGAAAGCAGCGGGTCAGAGAGTCTGAAAGGGATATGAAGGCAAGCTGTGTTCACATGAAAAGTGAAACCAAAAAATCCAGTTAAGAAACTGGTTCTCATATGAGAAACAGAGATAATAATACCCAGCTCTTCCACACTGGGAAATAGTAAGAGTATTAATTTTTATTGTTCTGATCTTTTTGACAGGAAGCTGTCACCCATTCAAGGTACTGTGTCTACTATTATATTCCATACCCTTGCAACTTTGAAAACATTACTTGCATAAATAGTAAATAACTAAATAAAACTCAATGTAAAAAATCTAAAAGATACACTTGGAAACATTTTTCATTCTCTGTTGGAAAATTTGGCTGAAAATTTTAATTTAACTATGATGTAATCTACAGGACTTTCTCCTCTGCCATCTTGAATTTCAAGGACTTTGTAAACGATGAGTCAATGGGACAAAATATATGAAACAACTGTTTTCAGACACTGGACAACCAGCAGCATAAAAATATGATTCCTAAGCAAAGATAAACCAGTGAGCTGAGTACTTGAAGGTATGCATACTCTGGAGCACTGAGCAGGGAGGGGGAGATCAGGACAGCCTCACATGTTAAGGAGACAGAGATAAGAGTACAGAAAAGATAAGGTGATGAGAAGCTGCAGGGCAGCGATAAAGAGAGGAGGCACCTATGTAGAAACAGCACTAGAAATCTGCATGGAGTCCCCTTGAGTCTTTCCTGAAAACTAAGTCATGTATATGCAAGTTGAGCAAAGAACGGCTGAAAAGCTGCAGGCTGGACAATTCCCAGAGTTCACACAGGGTAAGGAGACTCTGAAGCTCTAACCAGCTTCAGTAGAAAAAAAATTCTTGTTGTTCAGCAGAGGCATTCAGTAGAAACCTCTAAAAAGCTATGCGTTGGAAGCAGTGTCAAGTTCTACTAGAATAAAAACTACTCTAGACTTCCCATAACAAAGCACAAGGAAAGCCTTGAAAGGATCAAGCTACCTGCCAGCACAAAGCTCAACACTCTTTAAAAGAAGGAAATAAAATCTAGACACTCAACAATGTAAAAATCTACAATACATACAACACACAAGTTAAAAAATCACCAGAATTACAAGGAGGAGAAAGGGACCACAATTAAGAGGAGCAGCAGTCAATAGAAAGAGACCCAGAAATGAACGAAAACTGGGATCAGCAGAATGTGCAAAATGGTGAAGACCTGAAAAAAAAAAAAAAAGAACATGAGCAAACATACTAAAGAGATGGGAAAAAACATCCAAAAGAACTTCCATAGAGAAAGAAAAAAGAATCATTCAATGAATTAACAAAAAATTAAAGAAAAAAAATCAGTGAACTTGAAGACATAGCAATAAAAACTGAAGCAAAGAGGAAAAAATGCTTTAAAAAAATGAAAGTCTTAGTGACCTGAGGGAAAAATGTAACTTTCTAACATACTTGTAGTTAGGATCAGAAAGTAAATGATACTTAAAGAATTAATGGCAAAAACATTTTTCATTTTGATGGAAACTATAAATTCACAGATCAATTGATGCTCAATCACCTCCAAACAGGATAAATGCAAGAAAAGCACACCAAGATACATCATAATCAAACTGTCAAAAAATTGGCATAAGGAGAAAATTTTCAAAACAGTGGGGTAAAAAGACGTAATATATACAAAACCACAATAATAGGAATTACCACTGACTTCTCATGAGAAATAATGTCAGGGGACAAGAGAATGAAATCATAAAGTTGCTCAAAGAAAAAAAAAACTACCTAATATTTTAAATCAAGCAAAAATGTTCTTCAAAAACAGAGGCAAAAATATGTTTTCAGACAAATGAACACTGAGAAAATTTATTCCTAGTAGACCTGCACTATAAGAAATCTTGTTAAAGGAGGTTCTTCATGCTGAAGAAAAATACTAGATAGAAACTTAAAATAATACTAGATAGCAACTGTTTTAAAGATGCTAAGAGAATAGATCTTAAAAGTTCTCATAACAAGAAAAAATAATTTTCTTGTAATTATGTATGGTGACAGATGTTAACTAGACTTATTGGGGTGATCATGTCACAATGTATACAGATATTAAATCACTATATTGTACACCTGAAACTAATACAATGCTATATAAACCAACTATATCTTATTTTAAAAAGTAAAAAAAGAAAGAAATTCAAATCTATGTGAAGGAATGCAAGTCACTGGGAATGGTAAATATGTGGATAAATATAAATTTTTATATAAGCATAAACTTTTAATCTTCCTTAAAAGTAAAAAAGTGGTAACAGACTGTTAAAAACAATAATAATAATAATAATACATCATGGAGTTTCTAAGATATATAGAACAAAGGTATGCCAAAAATAGCAAAAAGATTGCAGGGAGTTGATGGTTGGTAACACTCATATAAAGTGGCATAGTGTTATTCGAAATTAGACTGTAATAAGATAAAGATGCATATTGTGAATCAAAGGACAACTAAGAGAAAACAGAGCAGAGAAGTGCAACTGACAGGCCAAGACAAGGGCTAAGATGGAATGCTATAGATACAAATCCAAAACAATGCAGGACAAAAGAAATAACAAAAAAAGATGGAAAGATAAAAAATAAATGGCAAAACAGGAAATAACCATACCAGTGAGTGTATTTTTGCAAAGGGTACAAACATCTCAATGAAAAGTCAGAGATTGTCAGGTTGGATATAAAAGCAAAACTCAGCTATATGCTATCTACAAGAAAACCAATTTAAATATAAAAACAGACACATTAAAAGTTGGAAGATGGAAAAAGATACCCCTCCCCAACCATCTTTGGAAATATTTGTCCTGGCTTCACAGATTCCCCTGGTCCCAGCGTAAAAATCCTTTTTCTGTCTTCTGCATGGGTCTATTACCCACTCCCAACAGATGAGGCAGCAGTGCACTTACAATTCCTTAGTAGTTCAGCCTGTAACATAGGCAACTCATCCTACCTGTTCAAGCTCTTTCCAAAGTAATACAATTTTCCTTTTAAGTATTTTTCACTTATCAATGTCCTTACTGAAAGCTATATTATCTTTTCAAATACTTTAAATTTTAAACCCAATGAAATTACCTGCCAGTTCTTAGTGTTTTAATTCATTCTCTTGTTTATCTTGTTAGTTCCATGTTAGCTTGATTACTAAAACAAATTTACTTAACTGAGCATTGCATGTTAACAGTACATTTCCGTGCAATCCTTTGTGTAAATTTAAAAAATGTCTCTAACAATACAAATGTCCTCCCAAGCACTCCTGTCAAAAGCTAAATATTTGGAAGCTATGAGGAAACTGTTTTGAAATAAAGCAGTAGATGCCCAGACTCAGTGACGCTCTCCTGTCAAGCAGCCCACCGCACAGGTGGACAGCCACCACGGACCTCGCAAACCTTGCGGGGCATGGGAAACCCAGGCAAAAAACCGTGACATCCTGGTACTTCTTTTGTGGTAAGAAGTAAAATCCTTTTGCTTCTGCCCCAGAAATCTTGCATCTGCTGTCAGCAGCCACAAAACTGGCAGGCTGACTTGTTGGCTTGGAAGAAGAGTAAAAACCTCAGACCCCACACAGTTCATGACAGTCATTGCTTTGTCCACCGTGTAAAAAATCTACGCATCTTGAGAACAGGCACTCTAATAACCGGAGGCTGTGAGACTCCTGCCACTTTGTCTAATTATAGTTTGGTGTTCTTAAAGGTGTTCTTAAAATCTTAAACTGTAATCTGACTTCCATTTATATTTTAAAAAATTAAATGAAAAACTGAAACTGAGGAAATTAAAGAGATCAGGTTTCACCAAAGTCTTGAGACTGCCAAAGGTCTATGGCACTTGTAGAGCCCCAGCTCAGTCAGCTAGCAGGATTCCCAAGACAGATGAGGCCTCTTGGTCAGCGTCAGGGCTGACCACACCCAAAGGCAGGACACAAGCCCAGTCAGTCTTCGCTGCCTGGTTCCTCCTTCCCTTTCTGGTCTGATCTCCCCTGAGTTTACAAAAGCTACCTGGGTTCTCTTATCTACCTTATCTGTGGAAAATCACTTAACAAATTACTTTCCTAGTTAGGTCTTTTTGGCAAAGTGCTATTAGATTAAACAGTATCTCAGGCATGAAATTTCAGATATTTAGAGGCTCTCAAATACAAATACAAATCAAAATGTTCCATATGTATATATGTATACGTATATATGTATATGTATACACACACACACGAAACTCCAACCAAAATAATGAACAGAGAGAGTTAAAAATAAGATTTAACTTTTGCCTGTTAAAATATCAACACATTTAAGTCCATGCATAGACCAGCCTTTGAAAAATACAGAAAGACACAAAAATCATTTAATCATTAGTGTTTATTATACTTATATTATGCACGTATTCCTTATTTAATCTTGAATAATCCGTGGAAGATATTAAGCCTTTCTCAAAAAATTGCTCCTTTTCCTCTTGTTCTTCTACTGTGTCCAGTCCTAATGCAAGAACACCGTGATTGAGCTCAGAAACTACTATATCTAAATGGAAAGCACAAATATATTTTATTAACATACAGAATTTTGATAAAATTAATTTAATGATGCATCTATTGACATTATATTAAAAAACTTGAAAAAATTTAAAACATATTTAGTCTTACCCACCAAGTATAGCTTTACATTCACAACATGTAAAGATATAAGGCTTCTCCAGAGGTGTAATTTTAAACCTTCTAGGAAGATATTAAGTCTGTCTACATACCTCAGTAAAGGAGGCTCCACAATAGTTATAAATTAATTTTTCTAAAAATTCTAATTATAAGCATAGTAACCTGTCAACTCATGGCCCTCACATTTCTTACCAGTGGGTTCTAAGCTGTCAATCCTTAAGACAGAAGTTCCACTGCCCTTAAGAAACTGAATCCCTTCAGACTCCTCTTCTATTTCCATAATAGTCTTCTTTGTTTTCAAATAGCTCATATTTGTTCCAAGCAGTCCTAGGGATGGGATTTAATATAGTTGGATATTTATATTAAGAAAACTGTTTTGACTATTATGCATGGGCGGGGGCAGCGACACCGGGAGTGGGAAATGGGAGCAAATCCCCTCTCTAGCATGGGGCAGCCCCAATCCTGCCATCTCCTGAGCACACCCCGACTACCTCCCAGGAGCAGGCTGACAGAGAGAAATTCTTTCCAGGAAGCTGGGGCAGCAGAGGCTGCCCCCAAGCCAGGCAGCGGGAGAGATGGGAGCAAGTCCACTGGCTCTCCCAGGGCAGCCCGCCGCCTGCTCCCGGGGCCGGGCTGCCCCCTCCCTCACGGCAGCACCATCAAGCACCCAAGGCCCACTGACGAGAGGTTTGCAGCCCGGGACCACCTTGACCCGTGGGCTCTGAGAAGGCACTGGGCACAGGGGGAGGGGTGGGGGCGTGGGAGTGGGGTCGGACACCCGGGCAGGCATTGGAACAGCCTGCAGCCCCGCCCGCCCAGGCCGGGAACCTGGGACACAGGGCTGTGTGCCCCCACTCTGCCCGGTATCCCTGTCTGGCGGCTGTCGCCCTGGTGATCGGAACCCGGACCGCCCCGCCCCCGCGAGGTGAGGGGTGAGGGGGTCCGCTGGGGTATGGGTGCACTCCGGGTGTGGGGGATCCCGCGGGGAGGGGGGACAGGCTGAGAGGGGAGAGGGGTCGCTGGGAGTGGAAGTGACTCGGCTGAGGGTTGGGGGCTAATTCCTGGATGAAGGGTGAGGGGACTACCTCTGGATGGTGGGGGGACCCGGGGTGACGCAGGAGAGGTCCGCTTGGTTTGTGGGGGCTGTAGCTTAGGACGTAGTGGGGCGCAGACGGGGGCGGGGACTTAGGGGTGAGAAGGAGCCTTGTCCTGGGGGTCCGATCAGTCCGGGACCGGGCCTGGAAGGGGGTGGAGAGGCAGTGAGTGGGTTGGGGTCGGCGAGCAGGGGGAGTGGGGCTGGGGAATGTGGCCTGGACCGGGGCGGTGGTCGTTCTAGTTGGGTGCTGGGACCCTGTGGGGTGCGGGGTGGGGGCGTTGGGGTTGGGGACCTGGCCAGCCCTGGCCGCAGAGTGGGGCCGCCCCGCCCCACTCGCGGGGACCCTACTGCGGGAGCCGCAGCCTAGCGTCCGCGCTGAGGGTAGGAGGGGGAGGGGCGCGCGCGGACGCGGGAGCGCGCCCAGAGCCAGTGGAAGCCGGGCGGGAGCCGCGTGCTCCTGGACCAGCTCCCTGAAGAGGAACGCGGCCTGGGGTCTGGGCCGCCTGCCGCCTGCTGTCGCCTCTGCTGCCGCCGCCCGGCTGGTAAGGGGGCGCTGGTGGGGGCGCGCAGGTCGGGAGCCGGCGGGTGAGGCCTGGGCTGTGCAGCTGGGGAGGCGCACAGGGAGGGCTGCGGAGGTAGGTGAGGTCCTGGCCGCGTGGCCCGTTAGGACCCTGAGGCGGGCCCCAGGCCCGCCGCCCTGGTTGGGGCCCCCCCCAACATTAGTGCTCACTGAACCCCGCGTCTTTCTTGGCAGCCGCTCATATGCGGGCTTTGGAGTGTGGGAACAGCCCCGGGAGGTGGGAGGGCGCTGGACGGCCCCGGAGCACCTCAGACTGGCCCTCAGGCCACGGCCGGCCCGCGCGGGTGGGCCCGCCTTGGGAGCAGAGGCCGCCCCGGACCCTGTGGGGCACCTGCGAGCTGCAGCAGAAGAAGGGGCGAGGCCCGGCCTTTGGGAGCTTGTTAGCCTGCCCCCGGAATCCAAAGCTTTTGACAAGTGTATTTTCCGTCTTCTGAGGAATCTCCCTTCTGTTTTCCACAGTGGCTGCGCAAAACTACATTCCCACCAACAGTGTGGGAGGGTTCCCTTTTCTCCACAGCCTCTCCAGCATTTATTCTTTGTGGATTTGAATGATGACCTTTCTGACTGGTGTGAGGTGATACCTCATAGTAGTTTTGATTTGCACTTCTCTATTAATTAGCGATGTTGAGCATCTTTTCCTGGGTCTGTTAGTCATTTACCTCCTCTCTTTTACAGCCTCGGATTTGATTCTTCCTTTCTCAGCCCACGTTCACTTCCCTGGCTCTCGCGATAGTTCACTGCTGCTTGATCATTGCCTTCCTAGTTCCCGTCTGTCCTTCTTGTACCTGTGTCTCCCAGCAGGGCAGTTTTGATCTTTGGACTGGGATAGTTCTTTTTTCTCCAGGATTCTTGCAAATAGCAGATGCCTGCCATCTGTGACCTCCCCCTAGAACTGCAGCCATGTTCCCACAGTCCTGGTGACAGACGCAAACGTCTGGGGAATGTTCGTGCTCCCAGTCTGCTCATACCTCCACACTGGGTTTTGCCAAGTACAGCTTCCATTGTCCCTTTGCTTCCTCGTTTAAACATCTTCAGCGGATTTCCACTGACAATGAAGAAGACAGAGCTGTCTATTTATCCCCCAGTTTTACTTCCCATTTCTGCCTGCCTTGGAGGTTGTGCTCAGTACTTTCTGTGCTTCTCAGCCACCTGTTTGCTTTTGCCACACCCTGCTCTTAGATGGCCTCTGTCTGTTTCTCCTACTCAAAGTCTCCTGTGCCCTCCTAGATGTAATTGAAATTCTGCAGTGAAACCATCCCTGATCACACCCTGTCTCCCAGATGAGAAGGGATCTCTCCTTATTCGGAACCTCCCTTTTTGCCCTGTGGTGTGGAAACTGAAGGGAGACAGGGACAGTCTGATCCACGTTTGTGTTCCCTGCATCTCTGTCCTTGGTCCTGCCGTAAGGTCATGCTCAAGAAATACTCCTCGAAATAAACTGAATGGGAGGTCCAGTGAATCCTGCTATGCTGCCTCTGTTCATGATAATTGACTTCTCACCTACTATAAAATTTTCAGAGAAGTGTCATGAGAGGTTATATATATAGCTCCAGAGTGAAGTTTTAACAACAGATCTACTCCGTTCTGAAAGATACGTTTGTTCTTTCGTTTTACATCATTAAATTCCTTTTAGTAGCTAAGCTCACACATTTTCAACTCTTCATCACGAGTTTGATCTGTTTTTCCTGCAAATCTCAGTTTGAGAAGCTGAGTAGAAGGAATGAAACCTGCTTCTAAGGTGTCCTACTAAAGGGCCAAGGGTAACTGAAGCACATCTTTGAAATTAAGTGTGACCGCCCCCACCATTAATCCATCAAATTTTGCCAATGACGCAGCAAAACATATTGGCGTTTGGGCATCTCTAGTGATTACCTGTGAGCACGTATCTTTGCCATTTGGACTGTGCTTCTGGTTTTCCTCATCATGCTCCATGGGGTTTACACCTGGGTCTGGGTGACTCCTGGTTTAGAGCTGGCAGGTGGCTGGAGCCTCTGATTTGGTGCTACCGTGGAATGGCTCCTGGCCTATCTTCCTCTTCTGGGCTTCTCAGAACCTGCCAGGGCTTTTGCTGTGTGGGCTGTGCTTGCTCTGCTCCTGTGATTTGACTGAGATGAGTGCCATGCTGATCGACCCCCGGTTTTCTGAAGGTTATACACCCCCGGGGTCTGGGACATCCGGGAGTTCTCGTTTCTCTTGAAGCCCCCCATCCCAAACCCGTCACCAGCAGCTTCAACTCAGAGGCCCCACCTGGCATGCCGCTGCTGGCCTGAGCTGGCTCCCTGCCCCACCAGACCCTGGAGTGCTCCCTGGTCAGCGACCTGTGATGCAGCTGCGATGGTTATGGTGCGAACAGACTGTGGTCTGCCTCAGTGTGAGAGGGAGTATGTAACCCTACACCAGAGGGAAATACAAACGACACAGTGCTGTAACATCGGATCACTTTTTAAAACATAATTGTGGCAAACTTAAAAAGCATCCTTGTAGTAGGACTAATATGATCTTCCAGTGTTAATATGAAAATGGCTTTGTAGAAGCAACAGTCTATAGAAATCATAACTGACCTTCTGGGCTAAACATCCTTTTTGCCAGAAAGAGGCATTCAGTGTATAATACAGACTAAGTACAGTGATTTATAATTAACCACTTCTAAAGTTGGCGAGGTGCTAAGTAAGGATAACATTCCTTCTTCAGCTGGTTAGCATGTTTGGTAATCAGGCAAATGCAATGACAATCAGACGTCACAGTCTAGAGCCCAGTGAAATCAAATTCACTTCCCTTGGTGAAATAATTATGACAACACAAGTATAATGAAGTTTATGCTTTCTGTGATATTTTAGAAGTTCCGTTTATTTATTTTTTTAATTTTATTTTTTATTGAAGTGTAGTTGATTTACCACATTAGTTTCAGGTGTACAGCAAAGCTTTTCACTTATGTATGTGTATATATATGTGTGTGTGTTTGTGTGTGTGTATATATATATATATATATATATATATATATATAGTAGTTCCATTTTAAAAGGGAGATATCCACAATGAAGTATTTGTATTTACTGAAATCAGTTTTACAAAGTAGATCTCAGTATTTGTTTACAAATATGGTGCCTTCTTGTGATCAGTGATCTTGACAGAAGCTCAAGAATTGAGGTCTAGAGACTTGTTTTTTGCAAGCAGGATTTGTGCTTTTAAAGAGTTTTGGGAGATTTGGAAGGCAAAGAACATTCAGTTAAACATTTGATTAAAAACATAATTTTGAGGGGGAGGGTATAGCTCAGTGGTAGAGAGCATGCTTAGCATGCATGAGATCATGGGTTTGATCCCCAATACGTCTGTTAAATTTAAGTAAACAAACAAATAAATAAACCTAATTACCTCCTCCAGAAAACAAAACCAAAAAAATTTTAAATCACGTGATTTTGATTGATTTCTCTATTCCTTGGGTAGAATAAATAAAACCTTGGGTAAACATAACTACCACGTCTGCAGTGCTTGCTATGAGCTGGACATTGTTCTAAGTGCATCATGTGACTATGTAATCCTCGAAAAAACACATTTTACAGATGAAGAAACTAAGGCCCAGAGAGACTGAGTTGTGAGCCTGGAGTTCCCTGCTGCATGGCAGAGCCAGACTTCAGACCTGGCCACAGGGCTCTGGGTCCATGTCCTCCTCTCCACCCTCTGATGCCTCCATAAGTCAAGTCTCCACTGAATGTTTTTTATTTGAAGTTAGCTTGGCAAATTCTAATGGCACACAACATCTTTCACAAATTTTAAATGTCAGTATTTATGGAACTTTCACAACAAGCATTTAACAAAAGTCTAAGTGGAGCTAGTGAAGACACACCAACAGAACATCAGCCCCAACAAATCCCTGGGTCTTACCCCAGACCTGCTGAATCAGGATCAGGGCAAAGAGATGGGCTGTGGAGGGAGAGAGAGAGAGGAGGGGTGGAAGACACCAGTGAAATGTATTTCTGAAAGCTCCCCAGGGGATTTCAGTGCACAGCCAGAGTTGGGAATCACTGGTAGAGGGTCTGCATCTTTTTTTAAAAAAGCCTTGATTGGCTTCTGAAATAGGGATGAATGTTGGCAGATGTGTCTGAACATGTTGGGGATATACATGGTGACACAGAGCATCCAAGAGAAAAATAGAGCATTTCTTATGGTCTTCATATTTTTAATATGATTTTACCTTTTTTCCTGGTTCCTTCCAATTCTCTTGTTAATGATCAAAACTTTTGTCCTGGAATTTGTAAATATTAGCCACTGGGCAGGATCGCCACTTCCCCACCAGCCTCTGTTGCCCACATGTGAGAATATGGTTTCACCACAGCTATTGAAACATAGGAGATTTATCATTTATTTAGCACACTTGTGGTTGCCAGTTTATGGTGAATTGCTCCTGGCAGGATGTATTTCATTGGATGTACGTTTTCAGAGATTATTATTTATGTCTTGATTCCTCATGTTCACCTTAGTTCCACGTGGGATTCCAGAACTTAGAGAAAGAATATGCATGGTTTTAGAACATATAGAAATCATAAGATGGCCATCAGAAAAATCTTGTCCTAATACTTTTTTCGTAGCTATTTGACTATTGTTGTGAAAATAAGCATTCCCCTTTTTCACAGCAAGTTGATTTCTATAGAAATACTAGCCAAGGATTATAGGATAGAAGTGAAATAAAAATGAAGACCCACATGCTGTCTGTGTGCAGTGATGGCAGAGTAAATGCCCATGACTTCACCGGTCTTTTCCCTGGTCCTGTGTGTGTGGCAGTGTCGTGGCTGAAGAAGTTCAGCAGGGCAGGCTGTCTAAACTGGGTTTTGAGCCATTCATAGGTGTTACCAAGGGCCTGCCAGGGGTTGGGAAAGACTTCTGAACTGAATAGTAAGAGCTCATGAAAGATGGAGAAAATGAGATTCCAGCAGAGTAAATCTATGCCTTTGACTAGGAAGAAAATTAATCTCTCCAAAGTGAATGAAAGGTTATAAAATCCTTTATTTTAATTTAGCTCTTTGGTTTGTGGAAGAGAAAAAAAACTATGTTAATCATTTTTATTTTGGAATCGATGGCATTACAGTTCATTTGTTTAGGAATGAATACTTGAGGTTGTGCAAAGAACTTTGCTTTCTTTTTTTGATTTGATTAATGATGTTTCCTGCCAAGGACGATTAATTGTTCTGTGGATTAAAGTCACATTAGCACAGTGACATTTAGGATTTCGGTCATGATGCAGTTCAGAAATTATTTGGAAATGCCAGCAGAGAAGATATACTGGAGAAACTCTGTCTTGAACTTTGAAGTGCTGGGTTGAATTAATGTGGTGGAACCCAGTCTTTATGGGTAGAGACAGACTGAAGAATCTGTCACCAAGGTTGGTTTCCATGTGACTGACATCTTCCCAGCATCCATCCTTGTCAGGCGTGGCTTCTGGCTCCTAAGCTGCTCACGAGGGTTAAGGACCAATGTCATCATCCAGGCTCATATATTAGGCAGGAACATGTATATAAAAGATTTTGAAAAGCATTCAAGAGCATCTTGTTTAAATCACCTGTAAGTCATAAGAATCAACTGCCATGAAATACAGCTCATAGTGAGAGACTTACAACTTGACAAACACTTCTTAATCCTTTAGAGCAGTTGAAACTTTGGAAAGCTTATGGGTCTTGACATTTCCTTCTATTTATAGATCAATGACTAGCATATGGGTCAGGTCAGGATAATCTTATCAGAAGCATTTACAAATATTAAGCATTAATATGAAATTGTTATGTCCTTTACAAGGAAAACAAACTCAAAAGACTACTTTCATAGTCTTTTGAAATAATAAACGAGCTTTTATCAGCCTGCATAGAAGTGTATGAAGTTCTCAGGTTAAAAAATGGAAGAGTTCATGTGTTTCCTTTACTCAGAGGGCTTGGAGTTTCCAATAAAAAACTGAAATTGGCTCACAAAAGTGTCGCTTTTGGTATATCTTCATTATAAATTGTACTTTCCAAAATATGTTTAACCTTTTAAGGCATGTTTAGAACAAGCACGAATAGAATGAATCATTTTTAATTTCAGAAACTTGACACATTTCTACTATCTGTGTCTTTTTGAAGTAGTAGTTTATAGGGAAACATCTCTGTCCTGTGCCTCTTTTTTCACTCTTTTGAGGTTCAAGATCATTTGTCAGATACTGCTTTAAAGCCTACTGTAGACCTGAAATTTGCTCTGTGTTTTAGACATAAAAGTAGAATTCAAAGTTTTAATATGTCTATACCTCGAACACGTAAGTCTAAACGAGAGGATAAAACATGTACACAAAATAACCATGATCTAAGTGAGGTTGTGATTTAGACGCTGGAAATTCCTGATTGCCATTTCCTGTAGGGGTATGGGATGTGACTTCTGTTGAAAGGTCTGTACCACAGTGAACAGCCCTCGAATATTTATGGAAGGATGAACACTGAGGGGGCTGCAGGCATTTTATATAAAGGTCTCCTTCGGTTGAGGATGGGGAGAATACCTTGATGACTTTTATACTTAAACAAAAACCTAGGTCGAATGTTATTTTACTGACGCAGGGATTACACATGTGCGTTTTGGTAGACTGTCCGGTTGACCATCGTGTTTGTGTTTTTCCAGGGCAGTCGAAGTGAAGTAGGGCCAGTCAGACCCCCAGGACCACCAGGTAAACTGGTCAGTAATATTTCTAGTCTCCAGCAGCTTATTTGCTTCCTATAAAATGCAACAAATTTAAAAAAAAAAGCCAGGAGAGAAAAACAAGTTACAGAGGGTGATTTCATCACCCTTGATTTCTCTTCCTGGGTGAGTGTGTGAAAAGGTAAATGTGAGATTTCCAGTTAAATCTAGGAGACCCCCAGAGGGTATTTCAATCTACGTGGCTGGTAGCATTTATTTTAAAACTGGGGAGATGTGGAGGGCTCCGTGTGGCCTCTGCTGGTTCTTGGAATTGGAAAGGACTGTGTGTGAATGCTGCCTTGTTCTCAGGCAGGCTTGTTTACACAGCAAGTGGGGCTGTCCTCATCCCAGGGACTCAACTGAAAGAGCCCACAGTTGGGAAGGTGCGTAAAGCATGGAATTGAAGACCTCAGAGGTGGGGTGGTGGGAGAGGGGATGGGCTCTCTTCTCCTGAGAATGTGGCAGGTTGGAGGAGCAGGATTAAACCGAGCCCAGCACATTTGTTTCAGACAGGAGTCAACACACCTGAGGCCGTGTCTGGCTTGTGTGTTTTCTTTGTTGCAATAACTGTGCTTCTGGGGACTCTGTGTTTGTCCTTCAGCGTTCTTTGGGTAGCGCTGGCCTCCCCGGCGTTCCTGGCCCCCCTGGACTTCCAAGAATGAAAGGTGACAGGGGTAAGCTCTCAAGCTGTCCAGAAGGTTCCTTGTTTGGAAGGCTGATTTCTGCTATGTTGAGAAACCAGGCTTGCTTTGGGCCCAGTGGAGAATTTTTCTAGGAATTATCATAGAGATCTATCCAGAAAGATATCCTAAAGTACTGAGAGTGGAGGTTAAGAAGCCAGACATCTACTAATGCAATAACTTTTTAGAAGGGAAAAAATAAAAGCCAAGTAAAGTAAAAATTTTAGCTGTAGTCACACTTCCTATTTAGTTGTAAATTTACATTCCTACTTGCCACATTTTACCTGAATGTGGTCAGAGATCACTTCAAGTGGCCAGTGAGTTTTTGGACAGTTGTCAGTTTCTCCAGGTCATTCCTGACACTTGCTAGGTGGTGAGAAGATGGCATTTCTCTTCGGTTGGCGAAACTGGTCCAAAGGGTGAACCGGTAGGCTCCATCGTCCGAATAGTGTGAAATACAGGGTTTAATGTGCGTTGATGAGTTTCACCAGCACTGGCCGATTTGTGGGCAGTTTCTCTGAATGTGTTTTGTGAGTGACGCCCAGGGTTTAATTTGGTCTGTAGCTTGATCTACTATTTTTACAAGCTGGAGCTAATGAAGGCTTTGCCTTCAAGACTACACACTGTCTGCCTTTGAAAAGGGTGGTCCTGTCTCTCTTATTCACTGAATTGGTTTACTCCAGGCTGATCATGCCCTCCTGAGCCATACCATTTTTTTTCTTTACCCAAGACCTTAGCAAATAAACTATGCAGGTGAATTAGAGTTAGACCTCCCTCTGTTCTTTGCTTTCTGCTGTCAGAGCCCTTTCTAACCCTTCCCTAATTACAAAATTGCTGGTACAGTCAATAATCCTTAACTTTAGCGGAAACTCAGCCTCACCTCCTGGTTTTCTCCAGGCTGTTTTCTGGTTGGGAACAGCCCCTGACAGCTAGATTGGAAAGCCGCTGAGAGCACTGTGTATTTCTGCATGATCTAGGGGGCGCTGTGGGGGCTTAGGAATGCTTAGCAGTATTGGCTGGTGAAAATTGAGCCAAGGGACTAAGAATTTTAAACAATGTGACATTTAGTCTTACTTTTTAGGGTGTCTCTGGGGAAGAAGGTGAAGCAGGAGAAGGGTGAACTCGTAAGAGCTTTTTTTCTGGTTATTGATGGAGACTCCCTGATTTTAACTCTATTAGAAGCATACATGTTTTCTTCTCGCTGACACTGCTATCCTTGCTGACTTCTTTAAAGGCTAAGATGTTGCTTATATAGCTGGCAGATGACCCCCTAGAATTGTAGCCAAGACCAAGTAAAGCAGAGGGAAACACCCGCAGATCAATAGACCTAGCCTGAAGCACTTGGAGGGCAAAGTGTTCCCCTTAGGGGGCAAATTTTCAGTCACTTTCCATCTAGACATTCAAGGTGATTCTTACATGACTGTAGAAAGTCTATGAACAGTGTTTATCATGGAAAGAAAAGGAAAGTTTTGTTACAGTTGGAAAGTTGTGGCTCACGAGTGTGACCCTGGTGGCCATTCTCTTGAGTCTAAAACCCTCCAAAGAAGTGACTTCCACCCCCAGAGGAGGCTGCAGCTGCAACTCCAGGAAGGCAGTGAGAATGAGAGCAAGTTGCCGCTGCCGCCGGCACTGCTGGGTCTGCGGGCTCAGCTGCCTGCCTGGTTTTGACACAATGTAACGTGACCTGGTGTGGAAGCACACTGGGTGCTTTGGGGTGGGGAGGTGACAGAGTTCTCATAAAATCTTTTCAGAGAGCTTTTAGCACAGGAGAAAACTCTGGTAATGTTGCTTGATTCAGATTTTTAGAATTTAGAGTTACTATAAGTGTGACATCTGAATTAGGCTGAGCTTCCTAACAATTAAGTGAATGACAAAAGGATTATTCTAATTCTATTTTCTATTCAAACTGTTCATTTTATAAGCTAAGAGGACTTTTTTAAAAAAAAATTTGAGGGGGAGGTAATTAGGCTTATTTATCTATTTATTTAATTTATTATTTTAATGGATGTACTGGGGATTGAACCCAGGACCTCTGCTATACCCTCTCCACTAAGAGGATGTTTTAAATTATTCTCTTTTGTAGTGGAGATGCACTGATATGCTAAAACAAGCTGAATTCATACCTAGAACCAATGGTGGGAGATATTGAAGTTTGTTTTTTAGGCATAAAAGTATGCATATTTATTCGGATAGACTTTTGGGGACAAGTTTGAAAATATTGTTAGGGTTTCAAAACTGAAGCCACCTGGTTTAAATATCTATTGTGTTATATATAACAACATGGTAGTTTAATATTTTTTGACTTACACATTTAATTCTCAACACCTAGCATTTTAGATCTGGATGGAGCCTTGGAGAGCTCCTATTCAACCCTGGTATTTAGCAGACAAGGTCACCCATGGCTGGGAGGTTACAAAGCTCACACACGGTCATAAAGTTAAGTAGCAGAACTAGGACCAGAATCGAGATTTTGAATCTAATGTGTTTCTGCGGGGCCAGGGTTCTTTTGTTTGTGGTGTTCTGTAGACTTCAGCAGCACAATCCCTCTGAAATACTTTTACTGAACTATCAGATGTGAATACACTCTTCTACTATAATTGGGTTTTATTGATTTAGGGAGATATAGGGTTACCTGGCCCAAAGGGATCTGTAAGTATAACAAACAGTTACGGTATAAAAATAAAAATATCAATAAAACTGTAGAAAATACAGTGTTCTGCTTTATGAAATCATTCTGTAAAACTCAATTCTAAAAGGACTTACATTTAAGGAAATTAATGTCTAAATTTATTTTTTAAGTAATGAATTAGTGCAAAGGAAAAAAAAAAACCTTACAACACTGTAAATGGAACTGCATTTTGACCTAACCATGCCAAGGGAAGTTTTTTTTTCCTAAGTGGCTCACTGAGTATATGTCGTAATTTGTTCCATAATAAGTCACTTTTACAAGAACTGAACTGTGCTTAGCAGTGAAGAGAGGATAACTGAATTTCCTTGTCAGTGATATCACTGCAAATATTTCAGTAATTTTCTTAATCTCCTGCGTATTCTACTTGCAGAAGTAAGTCACAGGCACTGTGCTTAAGAAAATACAGATAATTATTAGAGGTAGAAAATGGTCACCTCATTCAATTGATCACTTTACAGAAAGTCAGCTGATGTCCCTAGAGATGAGATGAGTTCAGAATTAGAGAATCAGTAGCAGACCTCTGATGATTTGCTAAAAGTTGTGCAGATTTATTACAGTAAGAAATTTAGGGTAATATAAGGAGAAAGGATGAAGCTGACTTCAGTCTCAAGTGTCGCTACCAGCAGGATCCATTAATTTCCAAGTCACTCCTGTTTCTGGAATCCACCACCCCCTCCCCACCAAAGCCCCTCTGTCCCTGTGCAACACATTATCCTCACGGCCGCCAGTGCCGTCTAGATAAAAAAAAGGTAAAGCCCACAGCCTGTCCCTCCTCTGCTTAAAACCCTTCAGGAACAACACTTCATAGAGTAAAACCACAGCCTTAGCGAAGCGCACACAAAGCCTTCAGCAAAGCGGTCCCTGCCTCGCCAGGGTCATCTCCGACCTCTCTGGAGCTTTATCTGCTTGCAGTTCAGCTAAATGTTTCTTCATGCTGTGTGCTCTTCTCCCAGCCTGGAGCACTCTTCCTCTTTCCTTAGAATAGTGCCTCCTACTTAAGCACTTAACACCATCCTCAGCCCAACTTTCTCTGGAGGGACCCATCCAGGCTGGGTCCCAGTGCGCTGCCCTGGGCTGATCACACAGCACTGAGATGGAAATGATCACACTGTGTCACTTCAGCTGCTTGCATGCTGCTTCTGAATGCCCTGTGACAATCTCGGGCTTCAGGTGACAACTCTGTACCTAGGACTCCCTGACAGCCATGGCTGAGGACTGAGAACAACGTAAAGAATGAACTTGGGTAGAATTTGGGAATGGAAATCCTCCTTTACTGTCTAGAAATAATCACTGATGTCCAACGGTGATAATTCAAGTTATAAAAGAAAAATGTGGGTGAGCAATGCAGATGTCAAATGAGTTCATTTCATTTAATTTTGGATATACTACTAGGAGTTAGTTCTTGATTTATCACCACCCTTCCTACCCTGTCGTTCCCGACCCTTCCCAAGTAACACCGATGAAACTGAAGTACAGCCCCTGCATCAGGGGAAATGGCTGCTAAGAGAAGGGCTTCCCCTTTCCTCAGTGACTTCAGCCCGGACAAACCCGGCAAGTGGGTGAGGTCTGTTCCCCGGGTTCTATTTCAGCAGCCCACTCCTCAACTGATAAATTCTTTCCCAAAGACCCGGGACCCCTGTGATGTCCTGGCCATGTTGGCCCTTGACATCTTCATCGAAACTGCCTGCCCCTTGTTCTAGCAATATTGCAGACATTGCCAGCCAGGTATCACCCTCAAATTTGGTCTCCTTTGTTTTCTCCTAGTTCTAGTTCTTCCTCTCCTCCTTCTCCTTCGCCATCATCATCGTCGTGGTCACCTTGTCCTCCTTTTCCTCCTTCTTCTCCTCCTCCTTTTCCTCCTTCTTCTCCTTCCTCTCCTTCTCCTCTTCCTCTGTTCTTCTCTCTTCTTCTCCTCCCCCTCCCCCTCCTCCTTCCTCTCCTCCTCCCTCTTCTTCTTTCTTTTTAGCAGCTTAGAGCAAAGCCATTTACTAAATCTCAATTCTGCAGGTAAAAGTTGGGGTTGATTCAACTGGACTCTGCTTGGAATCTTGAAAAGCCAAAAACAGGATATTGGATGGCTAAGCTCTTATCTGGAGGCTCTGGGGAAGAACCCACTTCTGAGCTCATTCATATCCTAGTGGTTGTAGGACTGAAGTCTCTGTTTCCTGAGGCCACTGGCTGTCAACTGAAAGTCCCTCTCTTCTCCTAACGACCATTCACATTCCTTCTTATGTGTCTGCCAGTTCTTAGTGCATTCTGAATTCATTTGGTTTCTTCTGTGGGTTTTATTTTATTTTTTTTGTAGTTGCTGTGGTTTTGCATCCTAGTCACCTGACAGGTCCCCCGCCTTCATTCCATCCTCAGCTCTCCCCACTGACCCTGACTTTCAGGAAGTCTTTTAAGCCATAATTTATTCAAAGAAGCAATTTTGACAGGTTGACTTGATGAATGTCAGGGTTTTTGTTTGTTTGTTTTGTTTTTTTGCATAAAGAGAGATTGGGAAAAAGCACACTCCCTGAGCTTTATTTCGATGTGTCTAGGGAAAGCATTGCTTCACCACCTTTTTTCTTTTAGTTTAAAACATTTGAATGTTGGAACGAGTAGGCTTTTTCTAGACGAATGTTGCATATGAAACAGAAGCAGGATTGCGTTGTTTTATGAACATTCATGTCTTGAGCACTAGCATTCCCTCGATGCCTCCTGCCCTTTTATCTCTCATTCTTATTCTGTGAACAGTTGTACACCGGAACTAGTATGCCACAAATTCCACTAGAGGTGGTTTAACAACAAGTGAATGAATTTAGTCTCCTTTAAAGCAATCATTGTAGATGAGGACTTTAAAAATGCTTTTAGTGGTCTGCTTTCAGAAGAAAAATCTAATTGGTTTATGCTTTTGTGCTAAAGAAATAATTGGTTTATTTTTTAACATCTTTAATATTTAGATTTTTAACTTCCTCAGCACTTAAATTATGGACTCTCACTTTTTGTTTGGGTATTTTAAATACATTGATTTAGTTCCTGCTAGTATTTGATAGTTCCCAGACATATGTGACTTCTCCAAATGCTCCAGAGACTATTATATAGGCTAAATGACTTACGTTCTTGGAAATATATTTATTTGATGCTTTCTGTATTGCTGATCTACCACGTAACATTTCTTGTGAACTCAGCGGTCTTTTGGTGGCCAGGAAAAGTTAACATGTTTCATTAAAAACTACCTTGCTGTTAGAACTGGATCAAAGTATGAAGAATGTGGTTTCAAAATGGATTGTTCCAATTAACATTTTGAAATAAAAACCATACCAAAAAGACAGATCTTTAAAAAGTTCACTTGAACTGGAATTTTAAGAGATGGGAGCATTGTCATGTGGCCTTGTGTGTCTTTACCTGGAGGATTCGCAGCCTCTGGGCAAATACCTCTTAGGTAATGGAGCTTAAGTCAACCCGCAGCTTCATGTCAGTGCCTGTGTTGGTATTAAGCAGACACATTCCCTGTGCGTGGCCCAGTTTTACAGTTCACTGTTGTGTTCCAGGCAGGTAACCCTGGGGAGCCTGGCTTGAGGGGGCCTAAAGGAAGCCGGGGGCTTCCTGGAGAGGAAGGACCTTGAGGACCGCCTGGACCATGAGGCGTGCAGGGAGAAAAGGGTGCCCCCGGCCTGCCTGGTATCCAGGGCCCTCCAGTGAGTGATGGGCAGTACCTGGGGTTCCCTTTGGAAACTCCATCCCAGTACCGGGTGGGGGCAGAGGGGCAGTTGGGCAGGACGAGACCTCAGCTCCTCAGCAGCTGGGCCATTTCCCTTGTAAATCCAGACGATCTGGCTCCTTGCCAAGTCCGACACTTGCTCATCTAACAGTGTCCCCTTTATGGTTCCATGTACAACGGTCTGTTTTCTTTTCTGTCCCAGGGTAGAGCACCCACAGATCAGCACATTAAGCAGGTTTGCATGAGAGTCATGCAAGATAAATACGTCAGAATGGCTTGACATTTTGTATGCTTTAAAGGTGGGAGGTTTTTTTTTTATTGAAATGTAGTTGATTTACAATGTTTTTGTTAGTTTCTGGTATACAGCATAGTGATTCAGTTACACATATCTTCTGTTTCAGATTCCTTTTCATTGTAGGTTATTATAAGATATTGAATGTAGTTCACTGTGCTATGCAGTAGGACCTTGTTCTTTATCTGTTCTGGACATAGTAGTGTGTATTTGCTAATCCCAGACTCCCAATTTATCCCTCCCAACCCCTTCCCCTTTGGTAACCATAAGACTAACAGACATAAAGGTGGGAGATTTTGAATAACATTAATTTCAATTCTGTTTTATCCAATTTGTTGCCATTTGCAATAGCTTATAGCCTCAAAGAAAAATATTACCTTTTGGGGTTAGCCTGGATTTTTTTTTTTTTTTTGCCAATGGGGTTGATTTACAAGAAAGTACACCCCATACACACACACACACACACACACACACACACATTTTTTTCCCCTTTGGAACACAAATTCTCAGAACCTTTCTCCTGTTAACATCCTACCACCTGCTGTGTACCTGGCACTGACCTAGACTCTCCCTGTGGATTATGTGAGTAGTAACTGGCAGACTCTGTGCCTCTAGGAAGCATAAGGACATTGCTTCTACTCAGGTACCATGGATGTAGAAAATCAATAACTAGAATTTTACTAAAGTAGTGATATATTTTTGCATGTTAGCCTTTTTTTCCAAATTCATCTGTAACTATGGCAATACTATTAATTATCGTGTTCTTTCATACATTCATAAGGTAGTAAGTTTATCTAGTAGGTTCATCAAGTTTTCCAGAATGGAATCATCACCTCTGTATTTGAAAACCACTGCTGTCAACATTTTATCTTGAAACGATATTTCAATTTTAAATATTTCACACTGAGAATATTATGACTTTATGCTAACTCTTACCTAAAGTAGGCCAGCGTAGGACACTCGTATTTGAACAACTTTAAAATCTTGGTTAAAAAATGGGTTTCCAATTTATATTCTCCTTCACACTCTAAAAGCTTTTTAAAAACACTGCACTAGAATATTTCCCTGAGAGCATTTTAATGGGACCATTTTCCTGTTCTCCATGGTTACTGTGGATGGTTCTTAGTCTCTTTAATGATTCCTGGAAAAGCCTACGCAGTTATTAATTTTTCAGACAGACTGACCATTCTTAGGGAGCGAGCACTAATGTCTGGTGTCTGTTCCAAGCATGAAAAAACTTCTGAGAAGGATTATTAATAGGAAGTCATGAATTCTCTGGATATTTCATGTGACTTAAGTATCTTCAAGCTAAAAATGTAAGCCTGGGTCTCAAAGGGTGTCTTGGTACTAATTCTGGATGATGTCCTTGGCTTTCAGAAAGCTCCTGGACATCCACTCCCTACCCATGTTGAGAAACTCACTTTCCTCCTGGCTTTCAGATAACCAGCAGGTTCAGGTGAGACCCTCACCCCTGAGGAGCACCGCTTAGCCCAGAGCCCTACAGTTTAAGGACTTTAATTTTCCCTCCCCCGTGTCTCAAAGCAGCAGGACCAGGTTTATCCAGGGAGGGCTGAATAGAAAAGCATCCCCAGTGAAGCTTCCTGGCAGAAAGCTTGTGAAAAAAATGACCCCGCTTTACTTATTTCTCACCGCCTGTTTTGAAGCTGTGGTGACACGCTGAGAAAAAAACACACTTGAAATACCTCTCTTTTGATTTGAATCACTTGCATGTGTCTGACTATTCTGGGCTCTTTTGTTTATTATCTTCTAGGGCATTTTGCTGAGATGGCT
This sequence comes from Vicugna pacos, assembly GCF_048564905.1. Taxonomy (NCBI): domain Eukaryota; kingdom Metazoa; phylum Chordata; class Mammalia; order Artiodactyla; family Camelidae; genus Vicugna; species Vicugna pacos. Next base: position 5,526,530 of record NC_133001.1, on the reverse strand, counting down.
GCTAGCCTCAAGCGTCCCGACTCGGGAGCCTCTGGCCTCCCTGGGCCACCTGGACCCCCCGGTCCCCTAGGACCCCCGGAGAGAATGGTTTTCCTGGCCATAAGGGACATCGTGGCCTCCCAGGCATGAAGGGTCCGCTAGGGGCTCTCGGTTTGAGGGGACCTGAAGGTAAGGCATTTTGCCCTCGTGGAACCAGGGACGTACACTGCCCTTTTTCAGATGAATTCACGTGTCCTAGCAAGCGCCAGCTGTCTGCGCGGTAAGATGGATTGCTCCCTTTTCACAGTGGTGATGATCAGGACTGGAAAACTGTTGTTTGATATTTTCTTTACCTTGGTGTGTGACAACAGTAGACCAAACACCAGAATTAAGGTCCCTTGCCTTTTGGTGCCAGTGTTTTTCAGTTACAGTCTGCCTTAACCATAGTTCAAAATAAACCTCATGGGATCTGGTAAAGGATCATTCAGGTTTTTATTTTTATCGAGACCCCTAGAATCATCATAGAGTTGTTCTGAGATGGCAACCAGCCCTTGAAGATTTGTGCGTGTTAACTAAAACCAACAGTTTGTTAGGACGTCAGAAAGGTCACATCAGGAGTTAACGCGGCCTCCCCCACCCCCCACTTTCTTGCCTCCCTCTTCTTTTAAAGAGTGACACTGGCTGTCAGATTTGAGGGACTTTTTTTGTTCAGCTCTGAAATTCAGTCTAACTTTATTCCTTATTTAAGGTATGAGAGACTGTGAGAGAGTTTGTTTCTTCTCCATTTATTGAAAGCAAGCTAAGCCCCTGAGACCAGTTATTTTGCAGGGGAGTAGGCTTATGAATGGGTTAGGTATTCCGCAGAACTTGGAGGAGGGCTGGCTGCCCCCGGTGGTGTTTGCTAGTTGAGCTGAGTAAGTCTGTCAGCTTGGGGTGGGAGTGTGCCGGGTAATTTACAGAGAGAACTGAGAGCGAGGAGTTTATGTATCACGAGGAGGGACTGACAGCTCTCCGGGGAACTTCAGAAAGACATGGCACCAAAATCAAGAGAGGATGTGTGTTTTTTAAACAGGGGTGCCCCAATTAGGGATAAACATTATGGTGTGAGTGGTCAGAAGTCAAGCCAGCTGCATTTTGGGATCTGTCTGTGAATTGCTGACACATTCGGCTCACTGCACCCTCAGCTGGAACAGCGTTGTTCATTATTTCCTATTTGGCATGCGCAGAGCGGTGTGTTAATGGGGCCCCGGGTCAACCTGGCAGATTTCCAAGTTTTCAGAGGCTGAACACAATCAAACATGGAGAGAGCTCAGAGTGCATCTTAAAGAGAACTGGGTGTTTGAAAGAATCCCATGGCCACTCACCTTGGTCCTGCTTTTACCTTCAGTTCAGGAATTCTGACCAGAGGTGCTCTCCCCAGGGTCGGGCCCTGCTTCCTGTGTCAACTCTTCGAGGAAACTCCACCACTGCGGGCGGACTGCTGGCTTAGTTGTCTGTGTTGTGGCGAAGCCCATGCTTTCCTGAGTTCCCTGCTGAGCCGTGGTTCCCAAAGAGTGGCCCCCGCTGCGTCCACATCATCAGAGACCTGTTAGGAAAGCAGTTCTCCTGCTGGCCCAGACTCACTGAATCAGAAACCCTGCAGTGAGGGCAGCAGTGTCCATGGGGGGCGTCACCCATCTTCCCACTGAGAAGGAGCATCTTGTAGGGCTGCCAGCCCTCTCTTCTCTGGCTAAAGTGAAGTCTCCATATTTGGGACAGAGCTTAACTTTGACTTAGTAAAGACCGCTTCTGAAGTCCCACCTTATTCCCTAAGAAAGGAAAGTGTCTGTCTACCTGCTTCCCTGGGAGAGTCTGCAGAGGGCTGCCTCTCCAGCCTGGGCTACATCCATGTCTGGGTCCCCTTCCCAGAGGTTTTGATTTACATTAGGCTTTCACAGTATTCCCCAGGGGATTTCAGTGTGCAACCAGGGCTGAGAAGCACTGGAAATAAAGGGGACCTGTTCTGGAAACTTCCTGGGATGCTTGGAACTGGAGCATGGAGTTGTGTCTGGGTTGGGCTGGGTTGGCCCTAGCAGGTGAACCTTATTTTGAAAGGAAGAAAAATCTGTTTCTATATTTGGAACCTGGAAAGGATCTCTAGCAGTAAGTTCATTCATTAGGCATAGTTTGATCATATAAGGGACTGTTTCTTCCTGCAGTATTTGTGACATAGCCTAGAATCTGGATGTGATAGAGTTTTTTTTTTTTTCCCTAAAGAACTTTCTCTCCCCACCCTCCTTCATACCTTTCTTGGCATTGGGTTCCTTTAAAACAGTATCTTCTCTCAGTTTTACTTCTTAAAATGTGGGGCGTGGACAGAAAGGAATAATCAGATGGACTCTTATCAGTCAATACTGTCACAATTTGGAAATGTAAGATTCTTGATAAGTGGACTGAATCTTCCTTGTCCATCACATACACTAAAAGTCCTATTTAGTTGAAAACACGTAGTGTTCTACTACCCAAAGGTTACAGATCAAATTTTTCTTAAGAATAAACACTCCACCATTTGAAACTTAACTGTTCTTCTGATCAGAGATGTATTTCATTGCCTCTTGTTGCCTTTTTTCCCCCCACTTAATAAAGAAGGAATGGTGTAGGTGCTGGTTTCCATGGAGATGCTTTGAGAGCCTTTTTCCAGAGACATTGCTACATAGATAAGTTTTACTAATAGTTCAGGCTATGTCTTAATCAAATCACTGTTTTCTTTCTAAAAACTTACTCTGAAAAACACAGCAGAACATTTTTAATAGGAACTCGTAGAAACAGGCCTCAGATCATACTCAAAGCTTAAGTCGTGTTGATGTGTATTTTGGCTTTCATCACCATGCTTTACACGCTTTTACACAAATGCGTTGGAGCCACAGCCTTGTTGTGTGTCTGTTTCATGTGTGTTCATGTCATGTGACGCTGGAGCAGAAACACAAGAGACCCCCGACTGGCCCAGTGTTCACCTTGCTTAGGATCACGTCAGTCTTTCATGTCATAAGTACTTTTTAAATGTTCATGGTTTGGGGTAGTTTTCAGTCTCTGAGTGAGGCTGTGTGTATGTTTAGAATTTTTTTAGTGTGAGTCAAGTAGATATGTCGCTATGCCTTGTCTCAAGCCTCTGACAAATGTTATTCTCTGTTCTTCAACTTTTTATCTCTATCTGAATGGAAGAGTGTTTCATCCTTAAAGGTCAGAGCCTGGAGAGTGGGCTCTCCTGTCTATTTCAGGCTCTAGGCAACATGCTTTTACAAAAGGTGCAGAACCAGCATGGCTCAGCCCAGGACACAGAGCACAGGGCTAGAGCTAAGGGAACAGATCTCATAGGGAGTCAGGTTTGTTCTTCCCTATTGCACCATCCCTGTGAAAGCTGCAGTTTAACTTTCTCTGCTCATCTCATCTCTTCAGAAAATGAGGCACAGTCTATGGCCAGCCTTGAGATTTGCAGTGATATGACATTTAAATTGCTAAGTTAACTAGAGAGCTTAAGCTGTTAGTTTTAAAAATGCTAGTTGTCTTAGCTTCCTAATGCAGTAAGGCCGTATCGGTGATGAGTGTAAAAAATAACTAGTTCGTGTGAGTTCGAGCTGAGCTGTAAATCCTTACACAATACTTACAAAACTTTGTTTTGAAAAGGTGGTTGACATGGTAAAAAATCTTCACACAAGGAAATTCACAGCTAAAAATTGAAGTATGGTTACTATTTAAAGATTCATTTCATAATTTGAGATTTTTGACTGACAAATGTGCATATGGTTGTACAGATACTCTATTTTTGTTGTGTACGTGGCTTAGTTTTTAAAATTATAATGAACCCGATAACATTGGATGAGGTTGAGCTGATATGAATATTTGGAAAAAATGATTATGTATAGAATTTGTTGCAAAATGCCATTGCATCTTCTAACAATGTAGTAAAATAACAATATAATACTATACTGGTGGGGAAACAGGTAATGCCTCCTACCAGGAGCAGCAGAAGTCATTTAGGACCAGTTAACTAAGGTTTTGAGGCACTTTGTTAATGAGGCCAAGGTTGTGGGTTTGGTCTCTGCAGGGGCCAGTTTAATACAACTTTGTTCTGTGGCTGCTGGATCCCCGAATTCAGTCAGCTGTCTTGCAAAGACACATGGTTGGTTGCAATCCAGATTTCCTTTATTCCCTGTAAATAATGAGGCAGAATTGAAATGTACTCCCTTGTGACAGCACCCTCTAAATTTCAAAAATTCATTAATTCATTTTTGGTAATACTAAATGTACATTGTTCATGAATTTTAAAGTGTATAAAAAGATATTCAGTGAAGCATGTCTCTCCCAGCCCCATCTCCCATCTGCCTCGATTCCTTTATCCTTTCTATTAGGTAATCACTATTATTAGATTCCTAAATATCCATATCTGTGATGATCAATGAATGTATATTTTTTCTTATATCATTTCAATAAATTGTATTGTCCTTTAGTAAGTGGTCTGGCCCTGGCTTTTTTCACTTAACAATGTCTTGGGGATCATGTCAAAGAGCTTCCTGGTTCTTCTTCACAGGTGCATAGCATTCTACTCTATAAAAAAGTACCACCATATATTTAACCCTTCAGTGGACACTTAGATTGTTTTTAATCTTCTGTTAAATTTTTTTCCAGGTTGGATTTGCATATTTCTGATTAAACTTATTCCTGGTTATTTAATAATTTAGTTGCTATTACAAATGGGATCTTTGTTTCACTACATCTTATTCCTGATTGTTTGTATATGTGAAAATTATTGATTTCCATATATTAATTTTGTACCTTGCTCCTTTACTGAATTCTCTTATTGTTCGTAGATTTTGAATTGGTTTTCTAGGGTGTAAGATCAACAGTCGTATCACCTGATGTTGCAGAAAAATGTGTTACAGCTCAATTGTGACAGCAACCTGGATCCAGGCGAGAAACCAAGCAGCACTCGGAGAGTTGGAACACTCCAAGCTCTGGACTCTGTCTGTAGGTTTGCACAGGCCTTTATAGGCTGCCAGTTTTACACTTTGCAACATCATATGTAAATAAAGTATAACAGAAGTTGACCAACCAGGAACAAGCTTTATGGAAATAGACCAATCAGGAGTGAGAGAAATAACCAATCAGGAGTGAGCTCCATGTGACTGAAGTACTACAAATGGACCAATCAGAAGTTAGGGAAGTGGACCAATCAGAAGTGAGAGTAATAACCAATCAGGAGTGAAGGAAGTAATCAATCAGAAGTGAGCTCAGGGAACCAATAGAATTTTAGGGGTAAGTAAGCCATTTCAGAGGCAAAAAGTGAGATAGAGCCTCTGGGCCAGGGAACTGGATGGTGTTGGCAGGAGAGTAGTGGCCCTGCCTGGGGGTCCTGCTGGTCTTTTTATGGGGCTTCCTGCCTCACCGAGAACAAGGGTAACTTACACCAAATAATAAATAATAGTAAGAAAGTAGGCGTCTTTATAACATCCTGACTGGAGTGGAGCTGCTGCTTGTGTTTCACGTGAAGCATCACGCCAGCCAGGGGTTGAGACAGATAAACTTTATCATGCTGAGGAATTAGCTAGCTTCTTATTTTATTGAATGTTGTATCAGGAATGCATGTTTAATTGTCTGGTGTCTTTTCATCATCTAGGGATATAATCATTTGATTTTTCCCCTTAGACCTCTTAAAATAATTAACTTGATTTTTCCCTTGCTATGTACTTACTACAATCTAGTTTGTAGCAACATCATAACTTTTTGATTTCTGAATGTAGGCCTTGCTTTAAGTTGAAAAATATGGAACTTTATTTTTATAGATACATAGAAAAATAACATTTCTCTAATGAAATCCAGGTGACATGGGAGAAAGGGGTGATCGTGGCCTTCCAGGAAGATGTCCCAAAGATGTGCCCAGAGCTACAGGTCTCCCAAGTAAGTATGAGGTGGGGAAATTGGTAGCAAGTGGGTAGTCTGGCTAGAATAATATTTCAAAGAATTGCTCTTTGATTACTTGAGTTTATCACGTGATAATAATGGCTAGCATCAATTTTTCAAGACCAACTTCAATGAAGAGTTAGATAATCTGTAAATCATGTCTGAATTCTTTGAGTGAGAATACATGTCAGGGCTTGAAACAGCACTTTATTTTTTAGGGGTAATTAGGCTTGCTTATTTATTATTTATTTATTTACTTTTTATTTTATTTTATTTTATTTTAAAATGGAGGTACTGGGGATTGAACCTAGGACCTCATGCATGCTAAGCACATGCTCTACCACTGACCTATACCCTCTGCCCACCTGACATGTAACTTTCTTGAATAAATACTGAAAAAAATAGTGTCAAAGTCCAGCCACAAGGCGCCTGTTATGAAATTGAGTGAATTTCTACCCCAGCTGCTCAATTCCTCTTTGTTTAAAAAGAGCGACAGGAAAATGAAACCAAGTTTCAATTGTTTGTGTTGCCCAGGGAGTTAACTGAAATTTATTTTAAATGCTTCTCCTTCAAACGTACAGACGGTCCGGAAGTCCACATGCAAAAATAAACTTGGACATTTCTAACCCTGGCCACCAAAAGCCACACACAAGTACATACCCAGCTGGGTCAGCTGAGGTGACAAAGTAGCCTCTGTGTGAAGGGCCCAGATTCTCACCTTGGGCGTCTGTTCTCCTTCCACACTGGTTGCTCTGTGGCCGGAGTCTCGATGGCCGCTTGCTCTTCCACTGGGCGATGGCTTCCAGGTCCAACCACAGAAGAAGCCTGAGAGTGTGAATAGCACGCAGCCTCCCAGCAAACTCCCCGATCGCTGTGGGGCCGTGCCTCAGGAAGGTCCCCAAAGCCCCGGGGAGGCAAATCAGGGGAGGGGGCTTGTGCTGAAGGAGGAAGGAGGGTGGTCCACGCTCCCACAGTGGATTTGGAAAACTCGGTCAAAGAAAATCTAGAGAAAGAAAAGATGGTTCTCTAATTCTGCCGATGGCTTGCATATTCAATCAAGGTTATAATTGCCACCCCAAACATCGTTGCTTTCTGATTATCCATTTCATTGCACCTTGGGATTTTCTCATTTAAAAGATTTTTTTAAAAAATACAAATACATTTGGAGAGAGCTCAAACACTGCTTTTCTAAGACTGATTCATGGGCCTGTCAAGACGTTTTCACAAATCAATGATTGTGATTGGAATCACAAGGGAGGCTTTTACTATTGGAAAAGGAAACAAAATGTGGTTGGAGTTAAATGAGGCCAAGAGAAGATTTTACTATAGAGTCTGGATTCATTGATGGACGTTTAGAAGAGAGAAGAGGAAAGAGACTGCTGAGTGCTCCTCTCCTTTATCAATAGTAGGAATAGGAGGTTTTAAAGCTGATGCAATAGCATCACTGCAATTTACTTAATTATCTGTGGGTTATAAATCCCACAAGAGCCTTACAATTTCTCCTCCCATTTTGTTAACAAATCACTTAACTGTTCTTGGACCAGAAACGTGCACGGTTTACAAGGTTTTACTTTATCAAAAACATATGATTGTTTCTGGTGACCCTTACTTTAAAAAAAACCTGTGGATGAGCCACGTTTTAAGTTTAAGAATGGGGAGATTAAAGAAGAGCCTCTCGCATGTGCGCAGTGCCCCTGGCCGCCACGAGGGGCGCTATTTCCCACCTGCACCCCCCACTCACCTGGGGTTTGTGCGGTGCCGGGAGGGGGCTTCGCTGATGAGCTTTTTTTAGCACATCAGACCATCCGTGTGTGGGCAGACGGTAAGGTAGGACAAGCTCATCACTGGCAGCTCTCCCTGGCCCTAATCTTGTCTCCTTGATGAAAAAAAAATTTGTTATGGCCGCTCTTGGAGTTAATACTTAAATCTGATTTGTTAAAAAGTTCCATGGACTCCCCATCTCAGGACTCCGACACCTTCCCTTCTGGGTTTCCTTTCTGCCTTTTACCAGCCCGTGCCCCTCTCTTCCTGGTCCCACTCGGAAATCTGGTCTTCCTTTTGGGGCTTTGGTTACATTTTCATTGAGAGGATATTTGGCGTCACTTAGTGAAAAATCGGAGTAGCAGATTTTTTTTTTTGAAGGCACTAAAGATTGAACCCCACTAAGCATGCACTCTATCACTGAGTGTACCCTCCCCTGCCCCAGATTACAGATTATTACTATTATTTTTTTAAATTACGGCTTGCTTTCCGAAGCATGCCACTTCCCCAGGGCTTTGGCACACTGGCTCACTTCTCCGGAGGCCCCAGCTGGGGCTTCGGCTTTCTGTCAGCTCACATCCCCTTGTCTGCACGAAAAGATGCTCAGCTGTCAGTTTCCCAACCCATCAAGTCCCTGAGCAAGGGTTTTGGGGGCCATTTCTCCCCTAAAGCGAGTGCTCTGAAACGGGGCTGTTGGGAGCTTGGGCCCCACAGTCCAGACGCCTGGCTCACATCTTGACGGTCACTAACTGGCTTCCTGACACCAGACAAGTTCTTAACTGCTCAGTGCCTCAGCTTCCCCACTTACCAAAGAGATGATAGTCAAGAGTCCCATCTCCCAGAGAGCGTAATTCTGAGAATGAAAGGGAAGGAGGCAGCCCATCTGACGTGCTTAGGGCGGTTTCTGGCCACCGCCCCTGCGCAGTCCGGGTTCATGCGTGGTGCTGCTAGTAACGTAGCAAACCCACTTCTGTGTGTGGAGGTGGGTGGTGGGCAGAGCTGGGCCCTGGTTCAGCCCTGGTGGCCTCTTCCTGGCTGTCGCTCAGCGGGAAGATGCTGCTACTCCCGACCCCTCAGACCTTCCCTCCGCGAAATCTCCAGCTCCGCCCACAAATGCATAGTGCTAGGTCACAGCAGATCGTGTCACCAGCTCACTGTCCTCAGAGAGGCTGGGCCATTCTTCATTTCCTTGTTAGAGCTTGAAATGGGATTAAATGTGCTTTCTGGTCTCTCCCAAACCTAACGGATGGGACTTCAGGACCTGAGGGAACCCTCAGCAGGGCCCTGTTCAGGACCTTGTCCAGAACCTTCTAGATACATATACATCTCATGTCGAGGAAAGAGCCTGCAGAACAGAGTATTCTGCGACCTTCTTTGTTGTCCCTGTTGTTAGATTTGGGACTCAGCCTGTTGAGTGAGAAGACGACCGTTTGGTCCTTCTTGGTGCTAATATAGCTGATGAATTTGAAAAAATGGCACTGACTCCTTTACTATCTATCCAGCGATCAGAATTCCTTCATTCTTTCTGCACAGTTTAGTTCTCTGTCTCTCCTCCTTACCCCTTAGTTGGTTCAGTGTTAAAGATTACGTGCCCTTTGGGATTGTGATGGTCCGTTGCCGAATACGGACCACAGGGCATTGTTATCACCATTGTGTGGACTGTCATTTTGGCCTTCGTGCTCTGCTGTGTTAACGTCAATAGAAACCATGAGTGAGCTTCTCGCGGCCAGAGGGAGGAGGGCAGACAGGTGAGAAGTGCGGACTCGAGCCCGGCTGCCCTTTTACTTACTTTCAGCTGCGCTGCCTCTCGGTGCGCTCGCATCTTCTCTGCACGGGGGAGAGGATAACCGCACCTACTGTCCGGCCTCATTCGGGAGGACCTGTGGGTGTGTTCGTACCTGTAGAGCACTTAGAATGGTGCCTGGCTTGTAGCAGACGTTCTGCGAATTTAGCTCTTACCGCTATTGTCATTCCTCCGTTTATATTTGAAGAGAGACAGACGTAACACAGGTCCCAGGCCCCGACAAAGGTCTCGGGTGAGTGACAGAGGCAGATGTGCGTATGTCCAGGTTCACGTTGTGGATGAAAGGATGGGCAGGCTGGGCGGGTGTACGATGAGCTGGTCTTGCCATCTGAGGCATCATCTGACTGGCGTGTCCCATAGCTGCTCAGTGTCTTGATTCCTCTTCTGCCTCCCACAGAGCTGTGCAGAACTCACAGAGCGGGATCTGTGGGGCTTTAGACCCCGATCCCTGCCCCTACCTTCCATCTCTCACCAGAACCTTCCGTGGCGTCACTTGTCCCATCAAGAGTTACTCTTTGCCTGCTGCCCCAAACTTGTCCACTGGGGACCAGTTCCTTGGCACCCTGGGGATGTTAGGAAAACATATTTAAGGATGGGTCTTGACTTCTCTTTGTGCATTTAAACACCGGGGTGAGGGGTCAGCTAAGTGACAGTCGTGTGTGGACCACCAGGAACGTGGCGCTCACCATACCAGGCCACGGGACCAGATTTCTTGTGCAAAATCTGCAGTTAGGTGAGCTGTGCTTGTGAATGTTGAGTGGGAAAAAAATCCCGCAATGCAAAGGGCACCTCTGAAGCTTAAGTCTAGCAGTAGTCATTTATCCTATTTCCACAGCTGTCCAATTTCCACTGTTTTATTCAGTCCTGGGGATCTTAAGTGAGCAAACCACTAAATACACCAATTCCTTAAACATGTGTGCTTTGTCTAACACCACAAAAGTTAGCTCAGGACAAAGTGAGACATGTAAGAAATTTCTAATTAATGCTGGAAATGTATCCGTGTTTTTTTAAGCCTGTATGCACAGCCCCTGTGATTCCGCAGCGTCATTAGAGCCATCGGAAGGGTCCTGGCACGTTGAGCCTTCATCAGTGTAACGCGACTGCCCTCTAGTGTTAGCACAGAGAATGACACCGATGTTCACTTTAAGAAAAACGAAATGTTTGGCAATAACACTTTATAGGTCCTTGAAATTTTGGAAAACTGTAAAATCATCAGGCAGCTAGTGTAGCTAACACACCCATGAGGCCAGCAAGGCAGAATGAGAACACTCTGGATCTGGGCTTTCTCTTCGCAAGAGTTGAAAAGCAGTTTTTAGATATTTGTTAATGGAATTCTTGAGTAACTTGAATGTGACTTAGTGTCACCCCAAAATTAGGTTCCCACAGAATAGTCTCCGAGCACCTTGGAGCCCAGGTCAGGGCTCACCAGAAGCTGATAAGCTGTTATGGGAAGGCTAGTTTTTCCCTCTGGCCACTTTTACAGGGCAAAACCTCAGACAAATAGCTTTAAGGATCATCATCTTCGTCCATCATCATCTTTAGTCATCCTCTATCATTTAAGAAAGCATTAAAAAATTATTTTGGAGGGGAGGAGGTAATTAGGTTTCTTATTTATGTTTTGGAGGAGTTACCTGGGATTGAACCCAGGACCTTGTGCATGCTAAGCATGTGCTCTATCACTTGAGCTATGCCCTGCCTCCTACAAAAACATGTATTAAGGCCATTTGTACACGCTGCTGGACAGTGGGAGGTCCAGTGCCTCCTGCCAGTCTGCAGCCACGAGGGGTGTCCTGCTCATGTGTGCAACCTTTTGTGTGTTTCAGGTGACCCGGTTCCTGCCAGCTATGGGAGGAATGGCCAGGATGGTGGGCGAGGCCCCTCAGGGGTGGCAGGCCTCCCTGGTGTGCCTGGCTCCCCAGGACCTCCTGGCCCTCCTGCTTTCTGCGAGCCAGCCTCCTGCACCGTGCAGGCTGGTCACGGGCATTTAGCGAAGGTCCTGACTAGTGAAAGGCTTAGCACTGCGCCGCTGTCAGCGTAAACCACACTTGGAGAGGAAGCTTGGGAGAGAAGCACTGCCCGAAGCGAGGGCAAGGGGATGGTGCCTCACCTTCAGGTTTATTCCGGAAGACCCACCTGACAGTCAGAAATCCTCTTCCCTTTCCTGTAGATGGGAGCCAGCAGAGCCGTCAGTGACACAAACAAAACCCCTCCTTTGAAGCAAATTTACAGTCCTGTCCCCGGGACCGTAAGCCTTAGCGTGCTATACACGCTGCGGACCACTGCGCCAGGAAACAAGGACAACGGTTTGGACACCTCAGCTGCGGTAGTTACTTTCCTTCTTTATTTGGATGTTGTTTCAGCGCTGTAGGGGATTACCAGACTAGGTACCAGGAGACCCCACTAGGGATGAGAGAATCGGTGCTCAAACTCCCCGTCAGTGTGCGCTCTCGGGAGTTGCAGGGAAGGCTGGACCACATGGAGTGACTTCCTTACAGCTGTGGTGGTTTTCACAGTCGGCGTGGATTTTTTCAAACTGTATTGCATCTCCCACCTGTTAATATTTCGGGCTCTTCTATGTGAAAGCAAAGAAGGAATTTTAATATCCTGCCAATCATAAGTTTTATTGATGAGGCTATTTATTTTAAAGGTTTGAGGTAACACCTCTGGTTGTACCAAAGAAGCAATAAATACGATTTCTTAACCTTGCATGTTTTCTTAGTCGTAGTCAATGAAAAGAAGTCTGAGCTGATTTAGAGACATTAGAATTTTTTCAATTACTGGTATTTCTGTGGGCATGCTTGTAATATTAATACTTTTTTTCTACGGTGAAATTAAAAAGCCCTTACTGTTCCCGGGAGGGTGTTACCATGATGGAAGTTCTTTATATGTGGGTGTGTGTGTGTGTGGTGGGGGTTGGAGAGCGGGGGCTTGGGGTGATGAGGAGGCCTGCATGGACTTTTTTGAAATCTAACAAACATGGGACATGAAATCTAACATATGGAATATGAATCCATATCCCACAAAAATGCACAAATGCATATGCAAAAATATGTTTGCATGTGATGTCTGAGATCTCACGGACCCCCTCTGCCTAGCCTTGCTTGGTTTCTAGGTGAGAAACCAGTCTTCATTTCAGTGCTGTGTTAGTGCCCTCCTATTTAGAACTTCACTGCTGCGAAATGATTTATGTTCTGCCATTTTTCTTATAAAGGCAGCTCAGCTAGAGCACCGCATTCTTACCAATAAGATGGGTATTGCCTGGTCACTCAAAGCACTTTATTACTGTTTACACAGTCACATCGGCTTGCTGTTTTAGCAACATCTACATGAACTGTCGATCAGACTTAATAGATGAATTTTGTGTCGCGGTGCCTGTGACTGACTTGTCCCGGGCCGTAGCGCGCTGCTCAGAGTAGTCAACATCTTCAGTGAGTTCATGGAACTCCATTCTCTCAAGTCAAAGGGAGGGAGGGTTTTTGATATTTTTTTCCTCATGTGTACTTTCTACACATTTAAAATTTTTAGTCCCATTTGTTTGCTCAAATCAATCATTTCATAATATATATTTGAGTTTCTTTAAAACCGCTCCCAGCATCTGGGCCTGTGCTTCTGGCGTGGATTGTGTTTAAGGGGAACGTGCACAGCCTGACCGCACAGATCAGTGCCGTCCACCCCCAGGAAGGGCGCTCTTCCTGCGCGTGGAAGAGACGATCCTTGAAATGGAGGTATCATTATAACTGCTTCAAAGGGCCTTTAGAGGAGGTGGCAGACCTTTCCGGGTCCTGTGACAGATAAACAGGTGCAAAGAAACTGCCTTGTCATTTCACCAGGGTGGTTTTATTTTAACTGGAGTGACACAATCAAATACGACAAAAGAGAAATTATTCAATAACCAAATACATATGTTTCTCGGTTCTGTAATATCCAACTCATAAGAAAATTTAAAAAAAAATAAAATTTCAAAGAAAAAGTTCCTTTGACTGTTTTACAAACTTGAGAGACAAAAGGAAGTACAGTGGCTCCTACAGATACAGCAATTGTGGGAATGACCACTTACAAATGGATTGTGCAAAACGAGCAGATTCCAGACGGTGGGAACGATCCGTTATAAATCCAGTTAGCTGAAGTCGCTTATGGAAGCAGTAAATTCTGGACTGAGAAACTGCAGGGACAAGTAGCCCGCAAATCTCCAGGAAAGAGGGCTGGTGGATATTGAATGAGACCAAATAGCTCTCTTTAGCAAAGCAGAAATCTCCAAAACCTCTGAGCTACCTCTCAAAGGTGGATGAAGGGCCACCTACAGAGGGGTGGGCGGGCAACCCCAGATGGTGAGAAACATGCAGGTAACTTCCTCCAGGGCAAGAGAGTTATGATTTATTTCTAATCAGTGCTTCGATGGTATCACGATGATTTTCATCCCGAATGTCTGACAGATTGGTTAAGAATTATGGAAATCACATCCCAGCATGACTGAGCACATAAATTCTCCATCATAGTTTGGCCTAATTGACTTTGTCTAGCAGAAGAGTACGAATGAGTCATCATATCAGTGACATGACTGATTTGATCATTTGTGGACACTATATTTCAAGCTGACTAAATGAATACTGTTATTCTTCAACATCATATGTAAAATCTGATTTATCTGCAACCTGAATTAAGCTTCGTGTAAATCCCTGCTTTGGAAGGTCACCTCTGATTGTATTATTATTATTATTATTATTATTATTTTATTATTAGGCTATTACAGCATCTCTGATGTCTAACATCTCTGAGTTTAAAAACAGACCAATATAGAGGGAAGATCACTAGAAATACATACAACATACCGAATATCCAGAAAATTGCTTTTTAACATTTTCTTGTCTGGAGTCCAAACAAGGGATAATTCAGGAAATTTGATCATTCTTCTTCCCTGCTGTGGACATTACTGCCATCTGTGTGAAAATAAACAAATGTTGTGTATTGGAATGGATCAGAATGATACAAGAGAATTGCCGGCCACCAAGTTAGGGGACAATGTCACACCCTCCTTTGGGGCCTTAATTATCTACTTTCTTTTTGTTAAAGGAATTAGGCAACTGCCACAGCTCCACTTTACCTGGCGTGGTATCAGCTGGCCCAGGCTTTCCTGGTGCTCTTTGCTGCATGTCATGCGTACAGAGGCGGGGATGGTGAATATACAGGAGGCTGAGCAGAGATGCTCCCGGTGACACAGCTCCATTCCTCTGGTTACACCCAAGGGAGATGGAGTCACACGTGTCAGTTGTAAGAAAAAGAGCTTCAGTCACTGTGACAGCTCTACTTTGAAATGCACCATATAGCAGTCTACTCCCCTGCTCCTCAAATCACCAGAATAAATTCAGGTTCTTGAAACCAGAATAAACTGGCCCAGCATGAGTGGAATTTAGAAAAAGAAAAGTTCCTAAATATGCAATTTGTAAGAAAGGATACAGGCCATATCCTCTGGGAGTAAAATGAGCAGAATTTATAAAACAGGAAACTGAATTAAGTCTTCTTATGTATGTGAAGGGATCGACTCAAAGAAAACAAAAATACACCGATCACCATTAGCAATAATAGTTCATGAAAACATTAAAATGCTAAAATAAATACTTCTGGATTAGCAAAAAGGTGAAAGGATCAACAAACTATTAATTAATATGAAAAAAACCTTTCAAAACATGAGATGTTCAGCTTTATGTCAAATTCAAGTAAATTAATGAGTAGCAGATGTGTTATAAGCTTTCAGAAAATTCAACAAATTAAAGTTCAACAAATGAAAAGATATACACATAGCACCAGATTTTAGATCTCTGTACATTTTTGGGGGGAAATGATCGTTTTACTAAGAAAATGCGTATTTGTATTCTGATTGTGTAAGTCTGAAACAGCACCATTGTAGGTATTGCACAGGAAATAAAATTAAGAAGAAAATAAATTTAAAGTTAAAAACACTTGAAATAAATGAAATGACCTTGGAAAAGAGAGTGAATAAACTTGGAATTGACATACACAGCACCGTTCAACATGAAATGAGGAAAAGGTTGTATTATACAACACAGCCGTGTAGGAAGTCCCTGACCAGCAGTTCGTCCATCTACAATGACAATCAGCTCAGACCAAGGGCTTGCCTTTCAAACTCACTTTTCAATTAAGAGAGAAAAGCAACCAACCCCGGGCGGCTTTAGCCACCTTGGCCCCAGTGCTGCTTCCGCGAGGCCAGTGCTGGCCCCGGGGTGATGCGGCAGGAGGGCGCTCAGCGTCCGTGGGCCCCACCGCTTAGATTTCAGCAACGTCCTCAGGCCCAGTTCAGAAAATCAGTTGTTCTCAACAGCTTCTCAAAGCAATGTCCAGCCAGGCAATATGGGTGCCGTTGAGCCGTTTGGTTGGCGACCACCCGTTTCCGGTCCGGCCGGAGGCTGCGGCCTGGCCGCGCCTGCTCCCCCTGCAGGGCTCGGCGCCGGCTGCGCTTTGGGCCCCGTGGCTCTCCGTCCTGCCCCGCACCTCCTGCTGCAGCTTGTGGACGCGCATCTGCGACACCACCCCCTGGAACAAGGGCGTTTCTTCTCCAGTCGCTGCAAGTCCCGTCTTCTGCTCTGATGGCTGGTTCTTAAACTCTGGGGGTGATGAGGTCAGAATGATGGACACAGGGCCCAAAGACTCGTTGGACTTTTTAAGCTTCACGAGGACCAAAGACGGCTTGGTGCCCTCGCCACCGAACCCCTCTTGGGGAAGGCAGCGTTCTGTGTCCCGGGTGAGAAGCGCGGTGTGGGCACCGCAGGGCTGGGCTGTGACTCCTTCCTCCCTTCTCATGCAGAACGTGTTCCGGCCGGTGGGGTTGCCTCACATCGACCTCCGTACACAGAGTTAACAAAACCATATCATTACTTGGCTATGGTAGGATTTGGGGCTCCCTGATAGAACAGTCACGTGGGGTTTCCCCTCTAAAATATAAGTTGTGAAGTGAAGTTCTTACTGCCTATCTGTTTCCCTATATAAGTCGAATGGATATAGGATGGTATAAGAATTCTTAAGCTATGAAAAACTAACTAAAAAAATTCAGCAGGAGCAATGGACTATATCAAAAAAAGTTGATGAAATTTTTAGCAATGATAGTAAATTTAAACACCAAGAAAACATTAAGTCTGAAACTTTAAAATTCAGAAATCAAAGGCCAAATACAAATTGATGAGGCTACGAAACGTACATCACCATCCGTCTTCTAAACCACAAGCTGTCATTTCCTCTTGAAGAAGACCTAAGGATCAAGATCTGCTTGCATATTTCATAGAACACCCTGAATAAAAATCATAATGAAGGTGAAGCAAAACATATAGAATGAATTTGGAAAAATTCTAAAAATGCTGATATCGCAATTACTATAGGAATAAGATTTCAATTTTTGCTGTTAATGTCTGGCTTACACCAAAAAACAAACAAAAAAAGTCACTCCCACATCACGTGGGTTTGATAGTATTAAGAAAGGGCCAGTGGCAAGGAGAGACGAGCAGGAATCCAGTTGTGCGTAGGTGTGTCTACGTCCCACCTGTCCGCTGACAGGCATGAGAGACAGGACAGGGGCAGTCTTCGGGGTTACATCTTCCACTGGGGCCCAGGAGCACCTGGTGAGCCTGGCAGGCCCGGAGCTAATGAAATAAAAGGCCCCATCAGAATGCAGGTCAACATATGGCCTTTCCTCCCTCACTCCATCCAACATGGGTCATTCAGCATCACCTGTAGCAATACAGAAGGGCCAAGGGGAGAAGGCATGGGTCCCATTTTGGAGCCAGCTGGTGTTGTGAAGACAGTATCACTACTACCTGAAGTCCCAGGAAGACCCGGACTCCCCGGAAGCCCAGTTCCTGGTTCCCCTCTTTCTCCCCTCTGTCCTCACTGGCCTCAGTAAGAGATACACAAAACGAGAGACAGAGAAGTGAGCGTCCTCTATGCCAACACAGCCCATGCAAGAACCATGATCTTAGTCTGCAATCTTTACGCAAGTCCTTCATTTAACTTAACAGTATATTAGCTGTTCTACATTAACCACATACTAACTAACATGTCAAACAGATTTTGTGCAATAGGCAATGCAGACCTTGGAAATACACAGTTACTATAAAATGTTCTGACTAATCAAACTCTTGATAGTGAGACTTTGGGCACTGAAAATGATGCTTAGACACACCAATCATGTGTATCTCCTTTCAAATAGCTAACGACGAGGTGTGTGAGCCCTCTTCAACTGGAGTTCTGCCTGGAGAGTAGACGCAGCTAAATGTGAGTAGCTGAAAGAGTTCTGCTTAATGGGGAGACCAGATAATGTGACAGCAAGAATCCGCAGCCTCGCCCAAGAATTAAAGGGAATGAAAGGAACAAAAACTCATGATTTTAATAAGTGACACTAAATGTCTAAATATTTGCGAATCCACCCAACTCGGGACTTAGGTCTTTGTTCAGATTACCGACTGTAACTGTTGTTACGGTCCCTTCCAGTGCTTTACATCCTTTCCAAGGAGAGTTAAAACAGCAACCCCTTGTTTCAACGTGGTCCCGGCAGACTAGGAGCTTCAAAAATGCTGGAAAGCAAGAGGAGATTGGAGGCTTCATCTAAATTCACTTCATCCACTTATGTTGGTTTAACCAAAATGAATTAGATCTAAGATCTGTATACATTTTAAATTGAAATCATCCTTCTTCTTGAATATGCTTGTCACCTGAACTAAAATAGTACAGAGTGATTTTTGTCTCTGAAGGACCTTAGCCCTGTTTTTAAAAAAGCATAGAACACCTTTTTCCCTCTGTATTTTATATATTGGCATCCATGTAAGACTTTATTGAAGACAATGTTCTTGATTATGAGAGTTTCAGTGATGATAAATGGGGTTTTCATTCTCAACTCTTTCAGACTTCAACAGCAGCTTAAAAATTGCTCCTACTCCCCGATGCACAGAGCAGTCATGTGGAGTCATGCAGACACACAGCCAGGGTAATCACTGGGAGAGCATCTCAGTAGGAGCCAGCAGGCCGTGACTCAGCTGCGCCTTTCCTTAAAGGTGTTATTTTAGCACAATGTGACTGGAGGAGAAATGTTACTGTTCTCTATGAATGTATGCAAGACAAATTATTTCCTATTATTGCTGGGAATTAGGCATTTTGGGAGTTATCATCCTGTTTTGACCTGACCATATATAGTCACATAGTATACACATTATTATTTAAATAATATTAGCAATGCAATTACCACACCGTTTTTTTTCAGCTTTGGAGGTGTGACCAGACCATAAACGTGAAAATAGTTGAAAAAAGGGTATACATTCAGGAAATATTTTGAGGTGCATATTGAAAATACACCCAGTGGAATATCTTCACCCATTTCTATCTGGAAACTATGTTACAGATATTCAATACAATCCTAGATCCCAGAGAGAACAGTGGCTGAGCATGTGGGCAATATCCTAAATCGATACATACTAACATTTAGAATATTACCAGGATTTCTTCTATATAAGTGACTTTGACTTAACATATGTGAACAATAAGGGAAAATGTTTGCACTCTGGGCCATGTGGAAGCACCCTTCCAAATCTATTATTTAAGCCTGTGTGCAGTAAAATAACATTTACTACCTGAAGTAGATCTAATAGTTCAACCCAGTTCACACTATTACAGAGACGTGGTTAAATTGACCAAGTCATCTCAGTGAGTGCTTAAGATCATAGGTTGAAAAATGAGGAGGAAAGAAATATAACTGAAGATACATGAACTTTGGATTAACAAGAGGATTAACAACACGGTGGCACAATTCCAAATGAAGAACATTTCTGTCGAAAGCTACATGTTTAAATTCAGTTCTCAGATTTTAATATCATGTAAATTATATAATCCATTCCATGTGGGTTTCAGTGCATATGATATCATAAAAAAAGAAACAATAATTTGTGTATTTGTACAGTAAGGTACCATTTACACTTCTTGTATCAAATGTAATAATTGATTTGTACAAATCTCTCAGCTCATTAGGTTAATAATGAACTACTATGAATAGATAAAGATGTTGAATTGCACAAAGCACATGAGAGCTTTCTGCTCATACATTTCCTAATAAGGTCCCAAGCTCATTCCTTATGAAGGCTGCCAAATTCATAACTGCTTCACAACACAACTTCAGATAGGAATGCTAATAATGCTAATAAGGTCAATAACAGCTTTCCCATTTTCTAGAGTTAAGATTTTCATCGCTTTAGGGTAGGTCACTCTTAAAATTTGTAAAGGACTAAAAGACTAGTCTACCTGCAAACAGACATGTATTTTCATGATGACAGTTTGATACCAGTGTAGCTTACGTAGGAAAACAGAAATAAAATCACAGCAGCATCCTAATCCAGACATTCAGAAGTGCTGGTCACTGAGGAAACGTGGTGCTTGCTGTGGCTTTCCAGCTGGGAGGCTTTATTTCTGGTAAGGAGACTTCCAGTTCAACTACAGGGATTTACTTCTAAAGTTGTAAATCTGTGCATCTGTATGCATACCGGAAAAATGAAGACAGAAAAAGAGTGTCCCTGGCGTTTGGGGAGGGACAATTCTTCATGGGGGGGCGGGGCTTACAAGCCATCTGCAAGGCTTGTAAGTTGTTTGGCCTCCCTGGTTCCAGACCGCTGACTGACCACACTGTCCTTCATCGTTCTGACACCCACAATGTGTTCCATTTCTGAAAGTCCCTGCTGCTGACAAATTTGAAAGATCAGATCTGCATCAGCCACGTGAACTACCCCATGGGCCACTGGATCACAAATAAGAGAAGGGTTGCCTTCATTATAAACCAGTAACAGCTCAACTCGGGAGGTTCCAAAGTAAGAATGATTTTTCCCAACACCGTCCCTCCAAAACCGAAGGAGGACAAATGGCTGGCTCTGTTTTCTCCTGGCGACTCCATATTCTTTCAGCGTGCAGGGCTCTTTCTCAGGTGGATGCGGCTTTCAGGCACGTGATCTGTGCTTGAGGGTCTTCAGAGAGGCGGAAAGTCAGCTGTGTTTGGAGAGAGTTGAAGTCGAGTTCTTGCAGGGCTCTGATCAAGATGGCGGACCAGTCAATCTGCGCCCAAACCACAACTATGTATAAAACAGGCATCTGTGGGAATGACCTGAAGACGAGCAGAAGAGAGCTTCTACAGCTGAGGGGTCAAGACGGGGAGGAGGGGCAGAAGCGGTCCAGTCACATCCCGCCCCCTGGCATGGTGACCCACAAGCAGGACGGACATCACAACTGTGACAGCCCCCCTGGGGAGTCGGGGGTCCAGCCCCCGGTCAGGCTCCCCAGCCCAGGGAAACTGCATCAGGGAGACGAGCCCCCATAAGGTCTGGCTTTGAAAACCAGCAGAGCTCATGTCCAGGAGAGCCTGGGGGCTGTAGGAAACCAAGACTCCACTCTTAAGGGGCTCGCACACAAACTCACTTGCTCCAAGTCCCGGCATAGAAGTAGCAGTTTGAAAAGCACCTGGGCCATATGAAAAAGAGATTCATTGACTAGTTTTAGGGCATGTGCCAGAAAGGCAGGGATCCAACGGAAACTTCTCCAAGGATGGAAGTTCTGGCGAGCGCCATTTTTCTCTCTCCTAACACCTACTTGGGCCAGTGCTGGTGGGCGGGCAGCATTCAGTCACTCTCCATCTATGTAGCTAACCCTGTGTGGCCCACCCCAGCATCCTCCTGAGGAACCACCCTGCCCACCCTGCCTGCCCCCGCCAGCCACTGGCGGGCAGCCCTGGGTGGCACTGCTGCCCTTCCAAAGTGGCAACCACTCTGGGGAGGCTGCTCTGCACACCAGTGTGTCTTGCAGCCAGCCAGCTGGGGGCCAGTTCTGCCCACCAGCACGCCCACAGCAATCAAGACCCAACCACAACAGGGGGGTGTTTGAAACCTACAATCTTCCAGGACTGAATCAGGAAGAAATAGACCATCTGAACACACCAATTGCTAGCAATGAAATTGAATCAGTAGTAATAAAAAAAAAATTCCCAACAAAGTCCAGGACTTCACAGGTAAATTCTATCAAACATTTAATGAAGAGGTATTACCTCTCCTTCTCAAACTATTCCAAAAAATTGAAGAGGAAGGAACACTTCCAAACTCATTCTATGAGGCGTTACCCTGATACCAAAACAAGACAAGGGCACCACAAGAAAAGGAAATTACAGGCCGATATCCCTGAGGAACATAGATGCAAAAAATTCTCAAACTGAATATAACAAGCGTTAAAAGGATGCTACACCATGATCAAGTGGGGTTTATCTCAGCATGGTTCAATATCCACAAATCCATCAATGCGATATATCACATTAACAAATTGGAGTGCAAAAATCATATGATCATTTCAATAGATGCAGAAAAAGCTTTTGACAAAATTCAACATCCATTTATAATAAAAATTCCCCAGAAAGTGGGACTAGAGGGAACATAACCCAATATAATACAGGCCATACATGACAAACCCTCAGCTACCATCATACTCAACGGTGCAAAGCTGAACGCATTTCCTCTAAGATCAGTAACAAGGGTGTCAACTCTCTCCACTTCTACTCAGCACAGTACTGGAAGTCCTAGCCACAGCAATCAGACAAGAAATAAAAATAAATAAAAGGAATTCAAATTGGAAGGGAAGAAGTCAAGCTTTCACTGCAGATGACACGAGGCTAGAGTCTAGAGATGAAGGAATCGGGTTTGGGGGGTCCCCTGGGTTCATAAGAAAGGTAGTCCCTGCTGGAGCCACCTGTCAACATCTATCCTCCTGGAAGGAGGAGAGTTGAGAAGGGATTTGGGAAGAAAAGGATGGCTTTGGACCAGATCCAAAGACATCTTGTAATAAGGACTGAGGCACACGGTGGGAGTGAGACTCTCTTTCATTCATTCACTCATTCACTCATTCAACAAACAGAGCACCTGAGAAGGTCCCTGTCCTCAAGGGTGCTCATGCTCTGGATCTGGAAGGTAATCATGAAACAGGAAACCACATAAAATGACCTGAGCTAGGGTGACTGCTACACAGGGACAAGGTAGAGCTGGGGGAGATGGGGATGTCTAGAGATCGGGGGCTCTCTGCCCTGTGCAGAGGTGACTGGAGGGATGGGAAGGTCTCCCTTCCCCTACTAGCTATGGCCCCTCAGCCCTCTACAGTGGCAACAGGGAAGAATTCTCCACCCCTTGCCACCAGGGGTCAGCAGACAGGTCCCAAGCAGACATGGTGATGGGCAGGCAGGTGTCTGGACTCAAGGGAGCCTGGGCCACCAGTGAAGCGGCTGCAAGAACCCAGGTGGGCACCTCTTGAGGGAGAGAGGAGGGAGTGGACCCTGGGGCTGAGCTCTGACAACAAAGTGACAGCACATGGCACTTACTAGGTAAATTAAACCCATTGGTCACTGTAATTAGCATAACTGCTTGGCCTGGCTGTTAATACAGCGGCACAGGCTGCCCCTGCGGACTGAGTGGCCTCCCCACGGCTGACTGTGCAGGGGGTTGGGGGGCTGGCTGCCAGGCTTGGCAGGAGGGGGATGGAGAACGGGGGCTGGGGGACTCTGCGCAGGGGAGAGGCGACTGTCCCTTCCACATGTCTCCCTGTGTCATCAAGATTTCTTTGGATAAAATGAATGGCCACGTCCCATTAGCATGAAAGTGCCACGAGGTAGGGGTACTGTTTGCCTGGCTCACTGCTGCAGCCAGCCCCAGCATCTGAAAGCCGGCTGGGCACACAGCAGATGCTGGGAAACTATCTGTTGAATGAATGGATGAATCAATCAATCGATGCCCTCTCACTTCTGGGCATTTGTGCAAACCAGTCACTCTGCTTGGAACACTTTTCATTTTACCGAGGTAGCTCCTCAGATCCTTCAGGTCTCAGCTGAGATGTCCTCCCGCCCCTGAGAAGACTCCCAGGTAGGAGTGACGTACCTCCCTTTGCACCCGGATTCTCCTGCACTTACCCCTGGGGTGGAACTTAACCCCCAGCCTGACAGCTGCTTGCTTACGCATCGCTCTCTCCCCACAAGACTGAACACTCCAGGACAGCGGGGGTCGTCATGGTGTCTCCAAGACTTCGCCCAGGGCCTGTACATAGTGAGTACTCACTAAACAGTTGTTGAATGAAGGAGTCAGTGAATCAATGAACGAGGAATGGAAAACCAGCTGGTGCGCTGCTCTGAGTCACACCTACTCTTCTCTGATTTTGAGTGGGTGTGAGCGGCAGGCGTGGACGGGGTGGGAAGGCAGAGCCTGAGCCCACACGCCTGGATGCTGGGGCTCCTCTTCCAGCCACTGGCATCTCCCCAGACCCGCACTTTAATAACAGAGATACTCAGCCATAAAAAAAAAAAAAGGAATGAAATAATGCCATTTGCAGCAACATAGATGGACCTTGAGGTTATCAACTAAGTGAAGTCAGTCAGGCAGAGACAGACAAACATCATATGATATCAGTTATATGTGAAATCTAATAAAAAATGACACAAACGAAATGATTTACAAAACAGAGGCAGACTCACAGACATGGAAAACAAACTTCTGGTTACCAATGGCAGGTGAGGGATAAATCAGGAGTATAGGATTGACAGAGACACACTACCACGTATGAAATGGATAGACAACGAGGATTTGCTGAACAACACAGAGGACTATGTTTGGTATCTTGTAATAACCTATAATGAAAAGGAATCAGAAAAAAAGTGTATGTGTGTATATACATATGTATACCTGTATATACATATAAGACCAAATCACTCTGCTGTACACCTGAAGCTAGCACAATATTGTAGGACAGCTATATTTCAATAAAAAATAAATAAGTAAATAAAATAATAATGGAGATGCTGATCTCACAGACCACAGCCCCCCGGTCTCCAGGTGGGGTCATCCTGTCAGGACATCCTTGTCTCCAGAAGACGCTTGGCAAGGCATCCCCAGGGCGGTCAGCTCTGCCCGGGCCCCGTCCCTTAGCACCTAAGGCAGAAGGCCACGCTGGGGGCTTCCCCCTAGTGGCAGACAGGCCCCTTGGCTCAGCTGGAGCTTAACCTTCCTCCTGGGTTGGGCAGGCAGGTGTCCCGGGACGACGAGGTGGCCTCGGGGACCAGATTCGTCCTTTGATGATGAGAACATAGGAAAGTGCTCAGGAATCCAGAAGATGCCACCCTGATGTGAGTGGGAGTCGGGGAAATGGTGCGAGGTGAGGCTGCAGGAGGGTATGCTGCTTCTCTAGGGGTGGGCGGGCTGGCGAAGGGGGCAGGACGGGATGGGGAGAGAAATCAGGTCCACACGAGCCTCCTCACTGAGCACGGGAGAGGTGGCTTAGGGAGGGCACGCTCTGCTTGGCGCACGCCTCTGTGGCCCCAGGGCCCGTGGGCTGGATGGGGCGGGGCGGCCTTTGAAGTCAGCACACCTGAGCGAGCAAATTTCTCTTACCGACTCCCTCTGAGGAGGATGACACCTACCTGGCAGGGGTGCAGCTTAAATAAGACAAGGCACGTGAAGCTCCTGGCACCCAGTACTCAGTGTTTGTGACCCGCAATGAGCCTCCCCACCATCAGAGCGACCAAGAGCCTCACTCAGTAACCGCTTCCCGACATGGGCCCCCGACACCCCACTACGCCCCAACATTTCCTTCATCCTCAAACTGAAAGTCACGACTGTGCTGACATTGGGTATACAGTCCTGACTCCTGACCTCTCCGGACAGGACCAGGGGGAGTTTTCACTTGTGATGAGCCAGTGGCTGAGCACTCAGGGACTCCCTGACCCACTCGTCTCAGAGCGCTGGAGCCCGGCTCCTCCTGCTGCAGATGGGAAGGCTAATGACCAAGGAAGAGAAGGACTGCGACTTCCTCAGGACCCCGCACTTTGGGAGGCACTTATTTCTGCAGCCTAGTCCTCCTACTTCCTCTGAGAAACCACCCCTACTCCAGGTGGTCCTGGTGAGGCTGTCAGTCGAGTACCTGCTTCCTCAAAGGGATGGGCGTCTGGCCAGTCACAGAGTAGACCCATTCCCCTAGGCAACGGCGATTGAGCCAAGCGTGGCCACATGACCCAGGCTAAGCCAATTGGAACCCTTACCAGAATGTCAGCTGCAGGAAGGGCAGGGCAGTACCTGTCCTGTGGTTGGGTTTCACTAAATACTTGCTGAGTAGGGGGGAGGGTACAGCTCAGTGGTTGAGTGTGTGCTTAGCATGCACAAGGTCCTGGGTTCAATCCTAAGTACCTCTATTAAAATAAACCTAATTAACTCCTCCCCACAAAAAATAAAAATAAATATTCACCGAGTGGGTGAATCTGATGGAGTTTCCAAGTTTGGGGAAGAGGGTGCTGGTATGAGGCTGACCTCGGGCACCAGGAGGAGGGGTCGGGGTGACCTGTAGCCTACAGAGCATCTTACTTGTATTAGAATAGGTGAGTCTTCCTGGCAGGTGAATTAGGAAACTTGCCCCTCTGGGCCAACACTGCTTCGTACCAGAGCACAGAGCTTGGCGAGCAGAGCTTTGGATGGGTTTCAGCTCCCACCGGGCCCCTTAGCTGGTGTCTTTGAGCAGTGCCTAACCTGCCAACAGATGTAGCCCCACCCTTCCTCGCCCTGAGGACGGAGGAGAGAACTTCTGGTGGATGAGGTCAAGAGAGAGTCAGTGAGCCCTGACCACATCGTTTGATCCCTAGAGCCACCCTTGGACTCCCCTTTCACTTGTGCCAATAGACCCCCCTTTTTTTAGCTACTTAAGTTGGATTTCCATAGCTTGCTACTGAAATGTCCTGTTCACTACACACAGCCACGTGTGGGCCTTACAGCTCCTGGGATCCTTGGATACCTGGGACCCCACCCCTCCAAACCCCATCCCTCCCATGGGCGTGACGGGCATCAAGCCAAGAATAACTGTGGCTTTTATGAATTGGGTGTGAACCGAAGAACTGGATCTCATTTCTAGCTCTGCCACGTGGTCCCGGGTACCAGCTGGCCTGGATTTGGACCCCAGCTCCATTACCTTCCACCCCTGTAACCTGGGGCAGTCACTTAACTTCACTGGGCCTCAGTTTCCTCAGCTGCAAAATGGGCATAATAGCAGTATCTACTTCATAGGGTTGTTGGGAGAATTAAGTGAGTTAATACAGGTAGAGTTCATTGAGTAGACATGATCCATGGCCAGTAAATGCAGTAAGGAAATGTCAGCTGGTAGTGTTACTAGTAATGATGGACGCAACTTCCCCATCGGTAGAATGGGAATAAGAATCCCAAATGGGAAGGTTGTAGGAAGGCTAAATGGGATGGAGTGGGCAGAGCTATGGGCCCAGGGATTCCCACTCAGTAGGTGCTCAGCCAGCGCTTGATGAATCTGGATCTTCAGCGGCTTCACTGAAATCTGTGGGCTGAGCTCTCCTCCTGCCAGACCCAGCGGAAACAAGCCAGTGCTTCGGCAAGGAGGAAATAACTCCTCATGCAGATTATTCCCGAGTGAACGTTCTCCTGGGACACCGCTTGCTGGGAGCCTTCTCATTCCAGAGCCAGACTCAGCAAACACTGCAGCAGCTCACCTCGGGCTCGGCGCTCACGGGCTTGTCCTCCAGCGGCAAGACAAGGCGAGAGGGAAGGAAATCGCAAAGTCTTTGATTCGTTGGAGCCTGCCAGCACCGGACGAACATCACTGGGTCCCCAGGCCTGGTCCCCAGATCACTGGTTCTCTGCCAGTGCATCTCTGCTATTTCTTGGAATTAGTCTGTCTGAGCATTCAGGGCAGCCCAGGGGTGGGAAGTGGAGGCGGGGGCGCCTGAGGCTGGAGCTACAGAGCAAAGCAGAAGGGAAGCAGCTGAGAGGACCCCTGCCCAGAAAAAAGACAAAGCAGCAGGGACCCATGCCTGACGTCCTGACTGGAGACACAGCCTTCCAGAGAGTTCGTCTGTGCTGGCTAAGCTATCTGCTGGACTTTGGCACCACGGTAGGAGCCAGGACCTGCCTGCAGGCTGTCTAGGCATTTACGGGCTGTGTGATTGGACCTGGAGGGTACGGGGGAGGGAGGGACAGGGCAGGGCTGAAATTCCTCATCTGTAAAATGGGAATAAACATCATGAGCCACGTCTCCCTGAGACACCACGAAGAGCCCATGAGATCAAAGGTGTGGCCATCTTCCTGAAAGGGACGGCTTCCCTGCCTCGTGAGGAAGTTTTGTCTTCCCCCAGGGCTCCGGGCTTTGCGCTCCCAGGCTGGCCCGCCTCCCACTTCCCGTCTAGGGCACAGGCCAGGCAGAAGTTGGTTCTCTGTTTTAGAGAAGAAGAGACCGTGACGGAGAGAGGGGAAGGCGACCTTGTCAAAGTCAAGCCCAAGAGAGGCTGTCCCCTCCACTCCCGGGATGAGGAGCCGCCGTGTAGGGAAGGGTCAGGCCCCAGCCCTGCCACTTGAAGCTGCATCATCTGTGGCGAGTCACTTAACCTCTCTAGGACTCGATTTTCTTATCTGTAAATTGGGAGGGTAGCAATAGTAAATCATGCATAAAGTGCCTAGCATGGAAGAAATGTCCACAATAATAGCTAACACGTACTGAGGACTGTCTCCGCCGCAGGCACTGTTCTAAGTGCTGTTGTGATCGTGACTGTCCTCGTTAGCAAAGGGTCCATCTTCTTTTCTCGTTTCTGGTGAGAGCTAGATTTTAAAGCTCCTCTCTGCTCTGCTGCTGCTGCTTCGGGTTCTACAGAGAGCTGTTTCCCTGAGCCCTCTGCAGGCACCTACACAGCCCGAATACACGACTTACAGCCTGCAGGCTTGGCGGCACCCCAGGAAAGGGGAGAGCCCTCTGGTGCCCTTTCTAGTCCCTTCTCGGAGCCTCGGACTGCGTCTTCCATCCGAGGACACGTGGCCAGAATCCAACATCAGGTCAGAAAGGAAGCAAGAATGCAACCCCCCCCACCCAGCGAGCTGCTGGGAAATCCTATGAAAGGCTCCCTCCATTGCCCTAGTCTTCAGAGATGGTGATTTATGGAGACATCGTCCTCCAGCCTAAATCTACTTCCTAGGACTTGAGCTGTCATTGATGTAAAACTAATGAAAGGTTTATGAGTTCCCGAGCTCCAGGTACAACTGATAAGCGCCCTTTCATGCCATCGTTATAGCTCGTCATCCGCACAGCCGCTCTGAGCCCTTGAAGCAGAGAGCAAAGCTCAAAGGTGGACCATTTAATACCTGCTCTGAAGAGGAGAGCCTGTTTGCACTGCTGCTTCCCCACCTCCAGCGGGAGGGAGGGGTCCAGGCTGGCAGGAGGACAGGTAGCTGGCAGAGACCTCAAGACGACATGAAAAAGTTCTCCACGTGGCTGGTGAGGATGGTAACACAACTTATGAATGTCTTGAATGCCACTGACTGCGCTCTTAAAAATGGCCACAAGTTGTGGCCTGGAGAGCCTTCCATCTTTCTTGCAGGGCTGTGAACCCCTTTCTCTCTGATGAGCTGGGGCTCCCTCATAGAAAGGGAATGTTGCCTCACATCATGGAGACAATAAATATATAGTTAGCAGAATGGGCTCTGGAAACAGAGCCTAGCTCTGCCACTTAAGGGCTGTGTGGCTTCAGGCAAGGTCCTTACCCTCTCTGTGCCTCAGTTTCCTCATCTATAAAATAGAGTCGAGGGTACCTACTCCACCAAAAGGCTGTAAGAAGTTAGCACTTTTACCATGCTTGGTACAAACCTCACATGTGATAAGTACTCCATAAAGGTGGGCTGGTATTGTCCCCAGCTTCCCCTATGCTCCAATCACGGCTGAGACAGACTTCTTTGGACATGAAAGGTGAAGCAATTTGGGGTGGGGGGTGCAGCAAGCAAATTGGGAGTGGCTGTGCAACAAGGGTCTGCCTTCCCAGATGGCAGCTGCTCACGTCAGAGTTTCTGAAAAGGAGCCATGAGTACACTGATGTCACAGCATTTAGCGATGGCCACTCTGGAGGCAGACACAGCTGCCCAGGGACCCCCAGCAGCCGTGCTCTCAGCGGCCATTGTCTGGAATGTTGGGGAAGCTTGAAAGGGTAACTGCCAGCCTTTAGGGCTGTTTGTGAGGTCTGAGATCAGTTCATAAAGAAACCACAGCAGCTCCTGCCTTGTCCTCTCTCCTATCGCTCACTCTGGGGAAGCCACCACCACGCGGGGATGAACTGAGGCCTCCCACCGACAACTAGCAGCCCGGGAGTGAACCATCTTGGGAGCAGGTCCTTCCGCCCCAGCCAGGCCTTCAGATGGCCACAGCCCTGGTCCACATCTTGACTGCAACCTCAAGACAGACCTAGAGCAAGCTTGCTCCCAAGTTCCTGAAACCCATAGAGACTGGGAGAGAGAATGGATAGAGATGTTTATTATTGCTTTAAGCTGTTACATTTTGAGGTCATGTGTTACGCAGCAATGGGCGACTAACACAGATGCGGAGGGAGATGGGCAGGCAGGGCCAGGGGTGCCATCTCACGCAGGCTGTGGAGCTGATGGCCGACTTTCCGGGTCTCTTCCCTTCACGTCCACCCTGATTTTCACACAGGTGAAATCTACTTCTGTGTCTTGCTGCTTCCCAAACACGCCCTGCCTTCCCCACCTCTGTGCCTGAATGTGCTGCTTTCTCTGCCAAGAATCCCCTTACTTCTCCCCCTCCTGCTTCTTCCTCTTTTTCTTTCTCCTCCTGAAATGCTCTCCTACTCAGCCTTCAAGACACATCTCAAATGTGCTCTCCTCTGGAAAGGCCTTCCCAGTCTCTCTTGGGCAATTTTTGTCACCTTCCTTGGCACCCCCATGATACTCTTGTTTTTTTAATGGATACCTGAGGGGGTGGAGCTGCAGTGACTGGTTCCATGAGCTCTGGCTGGAGTTTAGAATTTGAATTTCATTCATCAACTCTGCCCTCCCTCTCTGTTCACTGGGAACCAGGGGATGCTCAACGTAAGGATGTTGAATGACTGCATGAATGAATGAGCAAGCATCAAGGGGTGCTGTGGGGAGGAAGGAAGGATCCACATGCAACCGCATGGCGGGGAGGAGGGCAGAGCTCGAGCTGTGTGAGTGGAAGGGGTGCGGGGCTGGCTATTGGTCTGCGTCTGTAAGTTTCGGGTCTGCTCATCCCAACACCGGTGACCTCCTAACACAGCCCTTCTCTCCTGCCACCCCCAGAGCTTCCCGGGGTCAGGGGAAGGGGCATCACTTGGGAGGCCCCTGTGTTTGTTTCCCCATCACACCCTTTTCCTGATCCCTGCCCTTCCTCGCTCACGTTTTCCCTGCCCAACAGGCAGCCCTCCAGAGTCCCTTCCCTTCATCCAAACCTGGAGGGCAGGTGAGTGGCAGCCTGACAAACCTGATTTCTAAAACAGGTTTAAAGGTCTTTTCCCAGAGCCCCCGAGCTCATTTCTCCGTCCTCTGTCTCTGAGGTGCCAAGGCAGGAATTTGGATCTCAAACACCCAAGCAGGAGTGTGGCCAAGTTCTCTACTGCATGGAATTAATTTGTTATGTGGAGAGTCTTTGGCCTGAAGGATTGCTTATTGTCCTTATGTCACACAGTGTCCCAACCCGGCTGGTGCTCAGAGGCAGGAGAATTACCTCGCTTGCCGGTTGACTGAGAGGAGGGCTGAGCGGGGCTGAGGCTGGGGAGGGGTCACCAGCGGACTCTGGTCCTACTGCTGGCCACTCCTGCCATTGAGCGCCCAGCAAAATCAAGTCCCAGAGAAAGAAGTCATTTGTCAGAGGTCTCAAGGCAGGATGTGAAAGAGTCGAGATTTGCTCCCAGGCACTTCGAAGACCCCTGTTCCAGACCGCTAGCCGCACTGCCTCAGCCGCTCCAGGGGTCACTCGGCACCCCCCCCCGCTCCCAGCCCATCCAGGGGCCCCTCCAGCTCCCAGAAGGCAACCGGAGGTTCTGCGGTCTCCTGCTCGGCTGAACTTCATCCCTGCTGGGGCAGAGGGGGGCAGTTCGCCATGTCTGGTTGTGGGGCTTATCTTTTGATACTGCAGTGCATGTGGAAACCTGTGAACCAAAGAAGGCAGGAGGAAGATTAAAGAGGGGAAGGATTAACATCTGCAGGGCTCCCCACGCTCTGCAGAGCCTCTCCCACGAGCAGCGCTGAGATCTCTCTATTACAAAGCCCGCCGGCTGCCAGCTCTGCTGGTGGGGAGGGCTGAGCCCCTGACCCCAACCTTAAGTCATCGAGAAAGCAGCACATTCAGGCACAGGGGTGGGGAAGGCAGGGCGTGTTTGGGAAGCAGCAAG
This sequence comes from Vicugna pacos, assembly GCF_048564905.1. Taxonomy (NCBI): domain Eukaryota; kingdom Metazoa; phylum Chordata; class Mammalia; order Artiodactyla; family Camelidae; genus Vicugna; species Vicugna pacos. The sequence continues at coordinate 5,494,803 of NC_133001.1, read as the reverse complement.
ACACAGAAGTAGATTTCACCTGTGTGAAAATCAGGGTGGACGTGAAGGGAAGAGACCCGGGAAGTCTGCCATCAGCTCCACAGCCTGCGTGAGATGGCACCCCTGGCCCTGCCTGCCCATCTCCCTCCGCATCTGTGTTAGTCGCCCATTGCTGCGTAACACATGACCTCAAAATGTAACAGCTTAAAGCAATAATAAACATCTCTATCCATTCTCTCTCCCAGTTTGTATGGGTCAGGAACTTGGGAGCAAGCTTGCTCTAGGTCTGTCTTGAGGTTGCAATCAAGATGTGGACCAGGGCTTTGGCCATCTGGAGGCCTGGCTGGGGCGGAAGGACCCGCTCCCAAGACGGTTCACTCCCGGGCTGCTGGTTGTTGGTGGGAGGCCTCAGTTCGTCCCGCGTGGTGGTGGCTTCCCCAGAGTGAGCGATAGGAGAGAGGACAAGGCAGGAGCTGCCTTTTTATATGTATATGAACTGGCCTCAGAAGTCACCGTAATTACTGTAATATCTTATTGGACCCTCAGATCAGCCCTTTTCAGTATGAAAGACCAGGCATGGGTGTGAACACCAGGGGCTGGGGGTTCTCGGGGGCGCCTCGCTGGTAGCCATACAGCACAAGCCCTGGCCCACAGACTTTCAGGGAAGGAAGCACTCAGGCCCCGAGGCAGATGCTTCCATCAGTTCCCACGGGGCTTTCCAAGGCACCTTCCAATGGCGACTAGTCAGAGTGTGTGGTCCTGGGCAGGCTGGCGCTGACCTTCCCTGGGGGAAGGGGCCCCGGGGTCAAGAGGACCATCTGTGTCTTTCAAATCATGCCAACACGCAAGACTGAACCCATCCCTGGCCACTGCCCAACTGCCCGCTGGCTTCTGGAGCGGTCATCCTCGAAGCAGGCCCATAATTGTGCCCTCCAGCACATCCCTGAGGCACTGCCAGTTGGACGGCCCACGCTGGGCCTGGGCCGGGGCCAGCGATGCCAGTGAGACCTCCGTCGGGGCCTGGGACCTATCCAGAGGTTTGTGTGCTAGGTGGGGGATCTCAGTAAGTCTCCCGAAGCCCGGCCCAGGTCCTGGACAGCTCAGACCCACCGGCCCCTGAGGCGGTGCCTGCCTTATATAATGGGGAATGCCAGGCAGGACCTGAGGACAATTTTATCACACTCTGTATAACGTGTAAATATCATTAAGTTAGACAGATTTTCTCATTAATTCTCGGTCCCAGTGACAGACCAGGAATTAACACAACTGATTTTCCAGTCCCTACTCATTACCAGTCATCCCCCGGAACTTAGTCACCTGTCACCTGCTCCACTTGGGCCCCAGCATCTATGGAGTCTTCAGCATACATTAAACTAATAAAGAGCAATGGGCACCACCACGTCTGCCCTGGGAGCTGGTGGGGCTGCATGAAGAAACAAATCTTGGGCAAAAAGTTGCTTCTGGGGCTTTTGGAAGCGCATTTGAGGGCACAGTGCTGTCCCCTGGAAAGCTGCCATTGGCCACTGGGGGCTCGGGCCAGCATCTGTTATGAACTGCTATGTGACAAACCACCCGAAAACATAGCGGCCTAGAGCAACAGCTAAGGTGTTTGCTTGTGATTCTGTGGGTGGACAGCCTGAGCCAGTCTTTCCTGGGTCATTTGTGTGCCATCAGCTGCTGGCTGGGATGTCCAGAAGGTCTAAGACTGGCCTCACGAACATGCCCGGTGGTGGGTGCTGGCTGTCGGCGGGGTGGTCTGGGGAGCCCAGCTGGGATGGCTCATCTCTGCTTCGTGGGGCTTCCCACCCATCCAGAGGCTGGACTGGACTCCTTCACCTGGCGGTCTTAGGACCGTCCCAAGTGGAGGAGAGCAGCGGCCAGGCCCGATAAGGAAGGCCTGGGCTGAGAAGTCGCACAGCATGACTTCCATCGTATGCTATTGGTCAAAGTAAGTCGAAGACCAACCCAGATTCAAAGGGTTGGAAAGGAGACTCTGCCTCTTGACAAGAGGAGTGGGGCGAAGGCACAGTGCAAAGCAGACGTGTCCCAGGGAGGCGGGTGCTTGCTGCAAACACCGTCCAACCAGTCACTGAGCTGGGATGGGGCTCTCAGGCCTTCCTCCAATGGACAGTGTTTTCCGATCCTTCATACCAAGACCTGAGTTTGGTACCCATCCAAGCAGGACAGAAATGTCCTGCAGTGACCTGAACAGTGACCACATCCACCACTGAGGGAAGGGCCCCCAGGTGCAGGGAGGAGACCACCATGTCAAGGTCTAAATCCCGTCTGCATCTGACTTCGCTACCTCCCGGAAGGTTTCTGGACCGTCTCACCGCCAAGGCTGAGTAGTATGTGTTCAGAAATTGCCAATAAATTTTAATACCAGCAAGAGCACGCACACTTACAGAAGTAAGTCCTTTGCAAACAAGTGCATGTCGTGTGTAACGCACTCATTCTAAGTCCAAGTCAAAAACACCTGTGGGTTATCCGCTGCTTTCTATTACCTGCTCCCCCCCCACCCTAGCAGAGGTTATTTCATTTCAGTGATATAATTATGGGTGTGTTAACGACCTCTACTTGACAAAGGGCTTTTGATGGTACTTAGAGTGTAACGTACATTCAGAAGAAGTCACAAATTATAAGGGTATGTATCATTCAATGAATCTTCCCAAAGCGAACGCACCCATGGAATCTGGGCCATGAAGCCCCCCTCTAAGCCACCCCCTCCCAATAAGGGGCAACCACTCCCCTGACTTATGACACCATAGATTAGTTTTGAAACGTTGTATATTCATCGAGAACATGCTTTAAGAAGACGCATCTGCCCAGCCCAGGTCCCAGACCTGGGAGATGACTGAGGCGTCATCACTGCCTTCGGGGCTGGTGGATCAGGAGTCCCTGCTTGGGGCAAGGAGATGCTTTTCCTACTTCTCAGGGGTCCTCTCCATCCTAAGTCCTTGCGTGCCATCCTTAGGGCAGAGCCCTTTGCTCTAGAGAGCACTGCTTTTGCAAAACCAGATCCGAGCATGGGAGCAGGGGTGGTGAGAGTAGGGGTGTGGGCAGAAGAGTGAGTGGAGGGAGGAAGGGGTGACCAGAGGTAAGCACGCCTTTGAGGGCTCCGGCCAGTTTCCTTCCATTTTCTCCTGGACAGAGTTCCTCCTCCGACCCCTTGTCACTGGGGAGCGCAGGGCAAGCTGTCGGATGGTGTATTCATGCTGACGTGGCAGGCAGGTGGCTGGCAGAGACAGAGTGAGGAGGGGAGAGCGGGAGGGCTTTAGGGAACATTCAGCAGACCCTTCCTGAGTGCCTCCTAGAGCAGGACAACGTGGTGGGGGCTGGGGGTGAGCCCTCCCTCGGCTCTGGTACTCAGGAAGCCTGTGTACTCGCCTGGAATCATCACCAGGCAATAACAACTCTCTTTATGGAAACCATTTCAGACGAGTTCTAATGCGCTTTATTATGTGACTTTTTCAGAAGTTCTGCTACAGGGAGGTGAGATAGGTTCTGAATATTAAGCAGTAAGAGGCTACAAAGGGCATCTCTGCCTGGTGGGAACCTTCCCCATTACTTAGCTCCCTAACACCACCAGGTAGAGGCGGGGATGGCAGACAGGGAATCCCCCTACCTCCACTCAATTAGGTTCTCTCTTCTTTCATCAGAGTTGTCGGGTGCCCCTGGGTCGCCCCCGGATGGGAGCCTGAGGTCCCTTGTAATGAGCCCCTCGGCCCCCACTAGGGGAGGAGACAGGCACAGAGCAGGGTGTGGTCGAGGTAAGGCGGCAGGGGTGCAGGAGATGGATGAGATGCTGAGGCCGCCATCCACCGCGTCTCCGCCCCTTTTACCCCGCTGAGACATGGGGGAGGCATATGGGGACAGAGGCAGCCGTGTCTCCAAGCCTCCAGAGTTTGAGGGTCAGCAGAGCATTAAGTTTTCCCTCTACTCCAGAAGGGGGTCAGGAGGGCCGGGACAGCCCGTTCATCTCACACTGTCCGTCTCAAGCAGAGTGGGGCATCCAGTGATGCCTGGAACCGGGTCCCTCTCAGAACTGCCCTCCCACCACCACATCCCTAACTCTCTCATCCAGCCTTTCAGGCCCTCCCTCCCAGGGCAGCAGCCCATGGGCTGGACATTTCTTATCTCTCTCCCATCAAAACTTATCCATCTTGAAGGGGGAGGTCACAACAGAGTGAAGAATCACTTAGCGAGAAATGCAGGCAAGCGAAGGAAGCAGTGGTAGTGGTCAGGCTTTAATAATTTAATTGACATTCAATAAACATTTACCCAGTGCTGGGAAAAAAAAGACTTATCCATCTTGCATAGCACTCCTTTAGGGCCCCATCTTCTGTCTGCAGTGGTGACGGGCAGATGTTTTCCCCTCTGCAAGCCCTCCTGTTATGCACCTGTATTTCAGCAAGGGCCTGTGAGAAACACAATGCCTTCATTCACAGGACTGACTGCTGATGGAACCTGAGGCACCAGGCAGGTTGCTGCAGGGCTATTCAGGTGCCGGAGAGCCTCTGAGCTCCCATTAACTCATGGCCGTGGGGACCTGATGTAAGAGGATGTACCGTTCTTCTCATGAAAAGTTTTCACCTGCAAACCAGCGTGAAGCTGTCAAGCGCAGGGTTCAGCCTTTCAGAATGTGCTCAGCAGCAGATCATTGAATGAATGAGTGAATGAATGAATGAATTCCAAACAAAAATGGAACCTAAGACTTTGATCTCATTAGCCCTTGACATCAGTCAAACTCCCAAATTCCGGGAGTCAAGCCAGAAGGCCAGAGGTCCCCATCATCCCTTCTAATATCAGCTTGGGGTCCAGTCCGGGGGGTGGACCTAGGAGAGAAGGAAGCCACCTGCTCCCAGAACCAGTACTCAGCACCCACTGGCCTGGACGAGGGACCACCAGGGCAGCTCTTCCCCAAGGCTGGCCCAGGAACACGCGGGCCAAGGGAGGAGGTCCTTCCCTGCTCCCATTCTATCCCAAACCCCAAGTCCCACAGAAGAGCAACCTTCCGGAAAGAGACTGAAATAGACACACTGTTCTGTCTTGGTTTCTCCGTTCCCCCCACCCCTACCCACACTTAAGTGCTTATTAGGGACAAAGGGACGGGAACAGAGGACAATAACGTCTGTTTTTCCAACAACCGGTGACAATGTGGATCCGGAGGCGGAGCCCACGTCAGCACCGGGCCCCAAATGCAGCCCCGCAGCTGCAGAAGCAATCAGCACTCCATCACCTCTCAGACGTTATCTCCCAGTCGGCGGGGCCTGCTTGTTTGCTTTATCCTCACCCGCGGAGGTATCACTGCTCTCCGCAGGATCCAACCTGCCTCTCTGCTGGCGTTTTACCTCTGTCGTGGGCTGGGCCCTGGTTCAGGAGGAAGCGGGAAGCCACAAGCCCTCCAGTCTCCGTGCTGCCTTCTCATGGCTGAGACCAAGGTGGAGATGCTGGCTCACACCATAGAGCCTAGTGGAAAGAGCACTGGGGGAGGAGTCAAAGGACCTGGCTTCTAATCCCAGCTTGGCCACTGGCTCTGTGACCTTGGGAGGCTAAATGTGTCTGGGCACACTGAGAGCCAAGTGCTTAAACTTGCTGCAGGAGCCTCATTTTCCTCATCTATAAAATGGGTACTCTTGTAACTCCATCCTTGAATTGCTACAAATCTCAAGAGTGATAAACCTGTATGTGAACCTAATGCAGGTCAGACAGCAGAACTGAGGACAAGGGTGGTGAGACACTGCAGGGTGGGTTTCTGTAGGCAGTTTTGTCTGGGGCTGTTCACACCTAAAGATGATACCTACTAGGGGGTAGGGAGGGTATAGCTCAGTAGAGGAGTGTGTGCTTAGCATGCATGAGGTCCTGGGTTCAATCCCCAGTACCTCCATTTAAAAATAAATAAATAAACCTAATTACTCCCCCATCAAAAAATAAAGTGCATTAAAAAAAAAAAGATGGTGTCTACCAAATTTGCAGGAGCCACGCTTCTGCTCCAGTTGGGAAGGATGGCTGAGATGACCCCCGAGGTCAGACTGCAGAAAGGAAACAGAATCATCCATCCCCCTTTCACTCAGTGGGAACCCCAAGACCCTTTCTCTGATGGGCCCCTCAATTCCTCCCACATGGGGACAATCAGCAGGATGAGCCCCCACGTGCAGGGGGAGCTGGGGGAGCGGGGAGAAGGGTTAGAGAGGGAAGGGGAGGAGAGGCAGGAAAGAGAATCGGAGAGGGAGGCAACGATGAGAGAGGAAGCTGCGGTTGTTTCAATATTTTTAAGGAGATTTCAATTGAAAATGAGATTTATATATATAAAAAAAAAACCACCAACAACTCATCACCCTTTTCGCCCCTCCAAAAGAAAGGAGAAGCATTGAAAGTTAAAAAGATTTTTAACCAAGTGAGTGCTGGGTTTAGAGTCAGAGAAAAGCTGATGGGGGCTGAGCATCTGCCATCCTGTGGCCCTGGGACCTGTAGCAGAAACAAGCGGGCGGGCCCTCTCGGGGCGGGGGCGGGGCCGGGGGCGGGGCGGAGACGCGCTTGGAGGGGGCGTGAGGGGCCCTGAGGATGGAGACTCTCACTGGGAGCCGGGTGGGGCGGTGAGGACGGACTGTGCCCTTTCCCAGGCTTAGACCCCAGGGGTCAATGTGAGGATGCCCTCCACCCACTAGCCCAGGTCCCCTCCGGGAGCGGCTGCTCAGGCCAGGTCACCAGCCCCTCCAGGAGGGACTAGAGAACCAGCACCACGGTTCTCCTGGGGGTGGGGGGTGGGGCCCCGGGTCACGGCCTGGCCTCCCCCAGGAGCCCGGGCCCCCCTGGAGAAGCAGGTCTTCTCCCCGCTGTCAGGGGAGGATCAGCCGCTGCCACCCGACGGCCCGGGCGCGGATTACGCAGCACTAACTCGGGCGTCTTTGCTTGTCACCGTCCCCTCGCTGTCCCTTCTTGGAAAAGGGATGCTCCTCTCCGGCCGGCAGCCCGCCCGCGTGCCCCCCTCTGTTCTGAGCTGGCAGGATGACGAACAGCTCCATCTCGCCGCCTCTGCTCGAGCGGCTCCGGGCTGTCATTTGCTCACTTCCCCCCTGGTTTCCTTCCATCCTCTCTGGAACTGCACGGAGATTGGTTGTCTGGTCATTGAGATTGCTTTACAAGGTGTCGCTCATCGCATTGCGTTCCGTTCATTTTCGGCTCTCCCTGAATACCCAGAGCAGTAACTGCCTGCTGGTGAGGGAGCAGGGGAGCCAGGGTCCCCGCACCTACACAGGTGCGCACACAGGCACGTGGGCAGTTTTTTTTTGATAGAATGACAACCTCAGAAAAACACACTTCAGACGTTTTCTGGATGTCCTTCCCTGGGTGAACTTTGACAGGAACCCAAGAAGATGGTGTTTCCTCTCCCCAGGGCACATATGGGAAATTGGATCCCCGAAGATTCCTTTAACCGGAATATTCTTGAAGCCTCTCTGAATTACAAGCCATTCACAACCATCTATAAGACCATCTGTCTCCCCATCCAACACTCTCTTGGCACCTGCTCCACGCTCAGGCTCCCAGGGCTGTAGGACATTCAGATAGGAAGCCACCTTGACAGTCTCTGGCCCCAAGGCCAGAACCTCAGGGGTCCCGGGCTCTGGTGGGCAGAGGGGCAACCTTCTGGGATTCCAGTCTCCCTGAGAGAAAGGCTCAGATGGGTCATCCCTTGGCTTCCTCATAGAACCTTGTGTGGGTGCCAGAGCAGAGCTCCCCAGGAAACCACCAAAGGGACCCCCCCTACACACGCATAGAGTTTCACAAGAATTGTTTTTCTTTTCTGCCTCCCTTACTGTTTTATAAGCTCCATAAGGGCAGGGACCTGGTCTTGTTCCCCTTCTATTTTTAGTTTTTATCACAGTGCCTGATACTTATCAGGTGCTCAATGAGTGTTTGTTGAGTGAATGAATGACTGTACCAGGCATTGTGTTGACACTTGAAGAACACCATCATGTCAGCCCTGGGTCCTCTGCCCCTTAGCAGAGAATTCTGAGATTATACAGAAACAACCACATTCTAAAATATTCATCAATAAGGAAGGAAAGGAGACCCACATTCTGAGGTGCCTACCACACCCCAGGCACCATGCTAAGTAAGTACTCTCTGAACAATGTTTCATTTAAACTCAAAACTACTCCACAAGGCAAATACTGTCATCCTCCTTTGGAGAGAAGGAACTGGAAGCTCACAGAGATTACATGACTTGGCTGAGCAGTTCCACAGGGCGAGTGATACAGCCTGGACCTAATTAAACCCAGTGCTGTCAGACTCTGTGTTTAACCAGCCAAGCTCCATGAGTGACGTAAGGAGTGCCTGTCTGTCTTTCCTCTGAGATTGTAAGATTCCTGAGGGTAGGGACCGAGTCGCACCTGTTCTACCCCAGAGCCTAGCCAAGTGCTGTCCGGTTAATACTTGCTCAGTTAACTGGGAGTGACTGCCTGGCCTCAGAGTCCCCAGCAGATGGCGCCAGAAAGGCTCAGAGGTGAGAAAGAGGGCTGTGTCACAGGGAGTGAATTGACCAGGGTCTGCAACAGTGGGGAGCAGGGAAATTAATCTCTGCTGCCCTCCTTCTCCCACAGTGCCTCTGTTAATGACACTTGAGATGGCATCAGAGTAACGTACGCATTTGAACTCTCCCACCAGCTCTTTCCAGCCCTTAAAAGGCAAGGGCATGCTTCATTTATCTTGAGTCCTGGGACAGAGCTGGCCCAGAGCGGGCTCTCAGCAGTCTCTGGCTAGGAGAAGTGTTAGCTAGAAGGCCCACGTTGGTGACAGTGACAGTGGTGGCCTCTGACCCCCTCTGCATCTTCCCTGAATCTGGGCTCCATGCAGCCAGAGTGAGGCAGTCTCCCCACTTCCCCAGCTTGATGCCTTCCCTGGGCCTGGGCCTCGTCTCTCAAGGCCATTCATCTTGATTAGATATCGGCAGCCTTGGCTGTTTAAAACCCCACCATCCGCTCCTGTTTGTTTCTCAGCGAGAAGGTGTCAGGGCTTTTCATTCTTCAGGCTTTGACCTTGGCAGTGGTACGATGGCCCTTTAGCACACCCACCTCAATGCTGCAGCCGTCTGGCTGTGCTGCCAAAGAGGCTGATTAAGGGGAACTTCGCCCACACTCTCAGGCAGCAACCAAGGGACTTTCTCCAACTCGGCGAACCGGGGACAGCTGTCTTTCAGGACCTCAGCTTCCCAGGAAACCATCACCCCATGGCTACCTCTTCCTGGAAGCCTTCATAATGAATCATCGTCACCTCCTCCTGGAAGCCTTCCTGATTAGCTCCGTCCAGCATCCTCCATCTTTACCCTCAATGTATTGTGGTCATCAGGGTTTATTCGATAGTTGACATGCATCTGCCTCCTCTCACTGAACCCAAAGAGAAAGTCTTCTGGGTCCCAAACATATGTCACATTCAGCTCCCCGTGCTGCTCACCCAGAAGGTAGCAGGGGGCTCCTTCTGTCTCCCCCAGCCACATTCCCAGGAGCAGAGTCCCCCACATTCCTGATGTGAACACTGATTCAGTGGCTGGGTGAGGACTGCGGGAAGGAGAGAAAATGAAGACAGGCAGATGGGGGAACAGGAGTCTCACTTTAACCCGAGAACGGACCTTCCTGCGTCGTCATGAGTGGGCATCATCCAAGGATGGGCAGATCTGACCCAAAACCTTAGTCCAACCAGCCAGAGCAGGTTAGGCAAGTGGGTTTAATTATTATCTCCTCAGAGCTGGCCTCCAGAGGATATTAGAGGGCACAGGGTTTGAGGGGGCCTCACCTGGAAGAGCAGAGGGCAGCAGGCCAGTGCCAAGGCCTAGGGCAGTGCCCAGCCCATGGCACCTCCACTACCTTCAGCTGCTTGTCTCTTGTGCCAGGTCTCAAGTTCTCTGCTTCCCGGGTTAGAGCTCCTCCAGCAAGAAGGCAGCTACCCCGTTGGGATGGGAACTGCCTCCCCCAGCCCTGAGCCACCCAGTCCCTCACATACTCTTGGGAGCAACCCCAGGAGCCCCTGCCTAAGGGCACTGGTGGGGCCAGGGAATTTGTGAAGGCTGTGGTGCCCCTTGATGCTTCTGAAGCCTGCTTCTCAGGCACCCACCACCTGGTTTCCCCTCCCTCACCCCCCCTCACTCCCGAGGGCAGGCCAGCTGACCGAGTCCCCAGTGTACAAGGCGCTGCAGGGCCCACAAGGATAGAGATGAGGAGCAGAACTTGCACTGAAATAGTTCAAGGGCAGAACCATGGCTCCATCACTTACTAGGGGTGACCCTGGGCAAAGGTAATAATCTCCTTGCACCTGTTTCCTCTCTTATCAAAAAAAGACCTTAATACCCATTCATAAGGTTGTTATGAGGCTTAAAAGAATGTATTTAAGCTTTAAGCGCCATGCCTGGCACACAGCGGTAGCTTTCATTCACTCAGTCATTCAGCGAACATTTATTTATTTAGAAGCTTCCATGTAGCAGGCAGATGAGCCGGATCTTAAAAGATCTTAAGCGTCACCACCCTGTTCCCCCCCAACCCCTTCCTGCCCAGGGGCAGCACGTGTGATGCGGCGGCCCGAACTCTCACCTGTCGGTCAGCCCTACCACCAGCCTCCCGGGGGCCACCCAGTCCTGCAGCGCCGGTGACCGGGCGCCCGCTCTGGATCCCGAGCCCCGTGCACGTGCCAAGCGAAGACGGTAAATAAAGCTCTTTAGTCCTCGCGCCTGCCGGGGGCGGTTCACAACAGACGTGCTGACAAACTAACAGGCGTGTGACGCCATGTTGTCGCCTTCCCTGTTACACCCACTGTGACCCTAGTGGGGACGATTCTAAGGGAGGCTGGGGGAGAGGGTGACAAGGATCTGGCAGGAGTGCAGAAGTGTGGGCTTGGGGGTCCCGAGAGCCACAGCAGGCAGAGGGCTGCCTCTCTGGATGTATCGGCATCACAGAAGGGCCCCAGGTCCACCTCCTTGCACCCCCAAAGTCCAGTTGAGAGCATGGGAGCAATATCTTCACTGTCCCTCTCGAGATGCCCAGGAGCCTCCCAGAGCTCCTGCATCTTGAGGGGGGTCAGGAGCACTGAAGGGGGCTTTGCCCTGCAATTACAGCCCTTCCCCCACCCCTGGAACCTGCCTGCAGGCCCACCTGAAGAGCCCGGACTTGGCCCTCGTTACTCCTTCAGGCAGGGGACCCTACCTGGCTGGTGCCGCTGCTTGGCATCCTGGCTTAGTCACTCACAGTGGGAGGCCTGTCCCGATTTGAAAAAGGGCAAAATCACAAATGTCAGCTGGCTGAGACACAAGTGCCAGGTTCTTGCCAGAGGCACCACCTCTACACGACACCAGCCTGCAGTCTGGAGCCCCCCGTGAAAGAGGCTGACAGCCCACTGGCAGCAGAGTGGTCCAGGGGCTCAGAGAGAGAAGCTGTCATCCACCTCACGCCAAGGGCTTTCAAGGGGGAAATTAGCTCGCGCATGTATGTGTGTGTATGTGTGTGCGCGCGTGTGTGTATAATCTTATAAAAAAAAAGTAGTATCAGTCACAGCCGCACCTGTTAACACGGGCAGACAACCATCTGACATCACGGAGAACTGTCAACGTGTTTCTTGTGCTCTGTCCTCCCAAACCTTGGGGGCAGGTCTGAGAGATGATCCCATAGTAACAGAACCGCCACGTCACAGGAGGGGAAGACACTTAAGGTCTTCTTGCACACCCCCTTGCTGATGTCCGACTCTGCTTCAGTGTTCCTGATGAGGAATCATCCTCTCACTTGAATGCCTCTAGTCACAGGGAGCTCACTGCCTACTGGACGCTTCAAATACCTCACTTGCGGATTCCTCCAACAGCTAGGAAGTTCTTCCTGACCAGAGAGCTCAAACTTGGGGCCATATAATGTCTACCCATGAGTCCTGGCTTTGCCTTTGAGGTCACACACACACACACAGCCCAATCCCTTTCCCCCAAGACAGCCCTCTCGAGTCTCCTTTCCATGCTGACATGGTTTTAAGTGCCTAGTCTGCCTACTGCTTTCTGGACAAGATCCAGTTTGTTAATAACATCTTCAGAATGTGGTTCCCACGCTGACAGACATAAAGCCTCTGCCGCAGCTGTTACCGGTGTGAAAACACACACGCATGTGCGGGTAGAAGTGAAGTTCCTCTAGCTGTATTTTCATGCCTTCCACAATTCATCTCATTTGTCAAATGCTTTGCTGAAATCCAAGTGCATTACGTCCCTGGCATGCTCTTGGTCTACCACCACAATTGCTCCATCAAGAAACAAGGAACTGGGGTGGGGGAGGGTATAGCTCAAGAGGTGGAGCGCATGCTTGGCATGCACGAGGTCCTGGGTTCAGTCCCCAGTACCCCCATTTTAAAAATAGAAAGAAAGAAACTAGAAACTAAGAAAGAAGGGAAGATGCCCAGGAAGGGGCTGGCCCACCACGTGTGGTCTCAACAACACAGGGTGGGCAGGACTCACGCCTTCCTTGTTCTGGACACTGTTAATTCCACCTCAGATCATATTAACCATCATGGAAGCCAAAACTCCTCACTGACTCAAACTGAGCTTTGGGCCAGGTTACAGGCCAGATTTTGGTTTTAATGAAGGAGTAACAGATGAGTTGGTAGGATAACATAGGATGTTCTCCAGAAAAGGCCAGCACTGAGCTTCTAAAGGCCCCCTGGGTGGGCTTTCGTGCAGAGGTCCTACAAGGGGTGGGCAAGGAGGGAGATGCTTTGAGTGGGGGAGGTGGATGAGGTTGTTCATGGAGGAACTGGGAGCCTCCCAAGACTGGGCAGAAATGGGGATGGGGTGGCAGGGACGAGTGGCCTCCAGGCCCATGGAACTCAGCAAGGAGGGCTGCTGTCAGGGCACTTTGAACCCTTCTAGAGCAGAGTTATCTAAGAAACAAGGGTGGATTCCCAGGCCGGGCCCCAGCACGAAGGAGCTGGGACACAACCTCACAGACAGTGAGCAGACGGAGCAAGGACGCAGCCAGCACCCCCGGCTTCGGGCCCCACGGAGGCCCAGGGCTCCTGGGTGGTCCTAGGGAGATGGAAGCAGGCCCGAGAGGTCGCTGTGGCTTAATTTCCAGCCACCCCCACTGGGCAGCAGAGTAAATCTCACAGAAATCAAGGCCGTGATGCTGGACCTCAGGGTCATTGATAAAATTCACACCCACATCTGCTGCCCTCGCTCCATGGACCGTCCTTCTGATGTTACTGGGTTGGCTTTGGAGACCCGAGAATGGTGCTTTTTTCATGCTGAATTTCGCCTTTGACACATCAAAGCAGCCTTTTGACTTCCTTTATAAGCTCTTCCTCCGTGGTTTACAAAACCTGCGATTTCGGCTGCCCGATTCCAATCATTAACTACGAGGGTTCAGCGAGCAGGCTCACGTACGCCGCTAAAGGCTTTCTCCCTGGCTGCCCCCGACACGCCGGCCGGCCAGCCGGCCCGCCCCCGCAGCTTGCGGGGTCTCCCGAAATTCACCTGACTTGACTGCTATCCACTCTGCATGTCTCTGCTTCGTTCATAGGGATGTATCATCAGATGCCTAGCAGAAAAGCAAATGCACGCTGTCTGCTGAATGCTCTCAATCTATCAGCACAGTGACACCATCAGGAAAAATGAAAGTAGGAAAGGACCAAAGGAAGCAAGGTTCATCTGGCCTGACTGGCTCTTGGCAAAGCCACACTGACCCAGAGGGGTCCCTACTGCCCCTTCCAAGAGCTCATTAAATCTGGTCACACTCTACACCCAAGATCAGGAACTCCGCCCCCTACTCCCACCAGAAGTCTCTGCACTGGTCTCCTGAGGTTCATGAGTCAGACTTCACAATCAGACAACAGGACAAGAACTAGGAGGAAAGCAAAGAAAAACTGGAAGCCAGTCCACTGACAAAAATATCCTTTTATAAATTTTTAATTTTCTTTTAATTAACCAGTCTAAAGAAAACCTTCACTGAATCAGGGAATGTATTACAAATTATAGTGACCTGAATCTAAAACCTGGCACCAAATCTGGCCTTTTAGAAAGATCTATGTATAAAAATACGCATTAAAACCTGCACTGGAACACAGCACAGAGGTTAACCGGCACCCCCGAGGGGAGTGCTCCCCAAGGCGGCCTGGCCTGTGGACGCAGGGGGCTCCTGGTCCTATGCCCTCAGGGGTGGGCTTTAAGTGACAACGGCCTGCCCTGAAGAGGAGCCCAAAATGCTTGTCTTTGAAGACAGGACTCCTGTGAGCACCAAATGCCACCAGCCTGGCATGAAACAAAAGCGGTGCAGGGGACAATGGCAGGAGAGGGGCTGTCCTCCTTTCCCTTACGGGGCTCGACCACGATTCGAGGATTCTGGAACTCTGCAGACAAACCACCTTTAACTTAGGAGGAACTTTTGCAATTTCCAAATACGTTTTTCCCAACCAAGCTGACCAATTCTAACTCAAGGAGCCAAATCATAATTGGCCTGATTTTAAGGATTAAGAGCTAGCTCTCAGGTCGTTTTCTGCAGGCCAAGACCCTGAACTATCCCTCAAAATGGCCATCATCACAGCAGAAGAGCATGACAATGCCCTCAGTCTATTCAGGCTTGGACTCAATGCAACTAAACGACTCTAGCCCAGAAGTCACACTGCCCAGGCAATGAAGTGTAAAGCAGCTTTGATCAACGCTGGAATCCCACCCCCTAGGTGCAAACTATCTCTGCACAAGGCGACTGAAGCCTTGGGGGGGAGGAGGGTCAAAATTGCACATCTGCCTCCAAGGAAGAAGATGCAGCTCCTGCACTGGCAGGCCCGTCATGGTGGCCTGACAGGGTCAGGACCTCCTCACGGAGGAGCTGGTGTCCCTGGTCTGCTGGTCCCGTGGTTCTGCTGAGAGAGGCAACCGTCTCTGGCTCGGTTGCTAAGCAGCTGCCCCGCAGCAGGGCCCGCGGGTGGGAGGCACACAGGTGGGAACCCGGGAGAAGGGCAGGCGGAGGGGCAGCCCTGAAGCAGCCCGGAAAGACAGCCGTGCCTCTGCAACCTCAGCTCTGCGCGTTACTGAGAGGGTGGGAGTCTTCGACAAAGGCAAGACAGCTGCCTGACCGGCTTCTGTCCAAAAGCAGAGCGGGTTTTCGCAGCTGCCTCCAGGGCGGTTTTTTCCCCCTTCCCAGGCCCCGGCCTGGCGGTCTTGCTGCGGGGGGACCTGGTGCTTCTCCTCAACTGTGGCAGTAAGTGAAGTGAAGGGCAAACGTGTCTGAATCACAACTGAGGCAAAAAGCCGGGAGACGAGCCGGGCTGTTAATGAGGGACTGTCTCTCCCTAGCAGTGTATTTCAGGACCGCAGGGCTCCGCGCCGGACAGCTGCTCCTTGTCACGGGGACCACTGCCACATCCTGCCAAACCAAGGCAGAGGGGGCGCTTCGCTCCATTGCTGCGGCTCCTTCAGGACAGAAGCCCAAGCCCAGCAGCTCCTTCACAGCCTTAGGGCAGCCGAGTCCGCTGAAAAGTGACCCGACAGCACCCTCTAGTGGAAAGTATAAATACAACAAGGGTCATGCATCCAATTTACCTTCATCTGATAGCAGAGTAGTTTCAAGGGTCCCCATAAAACAGAGTAAAACAACAAAAACAAAACATTCTCTAAGAACGTGATAATTAAAAAAAGGTAAGAGTTCACAAGCCGTCCGTAGGCCCCTCACTCCCAAATCACTTCCCTCCTCAGATGCTCTGCCTTCAGCACACTCTAAGAAAGGGGGACGTGTTGTGGGGGGAGCTACCGGTCCCCCTAGAGTTTGGGCAGACTGCCTGCTGGTGCCAGAATGATGCCAAGACGTAGAAGAGTCCCAGCAGAAGGCTGAGTTTGGCAGTCCTCTGGGGCAGTTTGTTGAAGGTCTGGCTTCGGAACTGTCTCTCGAGGGAGAAGGCCATGGGAACGGTGAGAGGGGGAGCGCCAGACTGCTGCCGCAGCGCGTGGCCAGGACGCTGAGGATCAGGCAGGGCAGGAAGAGCCGCGTGTTGCAGAGCATGTAGGAGAGAGCGGGGCCGATGAGGATGGCGAGCGGGACGATGCCAGCCTCCCGGTCGGACTCCATGTCCCTGGTGTTGTTGGAACGGAGAATGGCCTCGGTGCTGAGGGTGAGGGGGATGGCGTAGACCATTGGGAAGACCGCCAGGGACCCCACCTGGACGGCGCAGGCGAACGTCACAGCCAGCCGGCCGGAAGTGATGAGGGTGACGAGGTCTCCCAGGGCCCCGTGCTTGAATCCAATTCCTACGGCCAGAAACCCCAGAGAGCAGGTGTGAGATCAAGGGCTGGAAACTGTGGGACTGTCCTTCAGTCAAAAGGCAGGCCCCCTGGGCTGGGAAGGGTGCATTCTGAGGCTGTGAGGCTGGGCAGCGATTGAGTTCCCTCCCCTTCCAGAACAAAATCTGATTCCTTCTCCAATGACCCAGGGGGACAGAAAAAACTGATTGTTCAACACCCAGTCCAGTCTCAGCATCATCCCCGAGTCCTTCCTGCTGACCCCCAACAAAGCCCTGCAACAAAGAGCAGGGGGTTCCCAGTCACACACAGTTCAACGGGGGAGCCGGGAAGGGTCTCACAGGCCTTATGATCCAGACCTAGGTTTCCTCCCACTCCTCACCGCTCCCTGCAGGACGCCGCTTCTGTCGGTGCCACCGTTAGATCAGTCCCCTGCAGAAGACCCAGCCCCGCCTCTCACTTCTCTGTCTCCTTCCTCCACAACCTCTGGAAGCATCTTCTGGTTTTGAAAAACCCCAGTTAATCTCAGCGAAATTTCAGGGATTCCAAACTCCACATAGAGAAGCTAACCCACATAATGAGTGAAACAGCCAAGACGGGGACAGCTCAACACTGCTTCCCTCTCTGGTTCCCGTCAAGTTAAAACACTGAATTATCCCTCATTTTCCCTCCTGTGCTGCTAATCTACTTCAAATCTTGTCTAATCCACGTCTTTCAAACCTGCCCAGTTTCTCTATCCCCAGTGCCACGCTCCATCCCACCTCCCTCCACCCCCAAACCCAAGTCACAGTCTTCTCAAGCCTGGAATGCTGCGACACCCTCCCAGTTGGTCTCTTTCGTTCTCATAACCAACTCCCTCCCCCCTCCCTAATCTAACCTCCGCGCTGCCACCAAAGTGATCCCCCCAAAATACTAAGATGGCCATGCCCCTCCCCCAACATACACCTGAAAACCCATATCGACAAGCTGTCTTCAGGATAAAAGCCACAGATCTTTCATCCGGCCTGGACCTGCCTCCCTCCTGCCCCCACTTTGAGCTTTCCTCCCCTCCCCACACAACTTCCTTCAGTGCCTCAGGACATTCAGAAACCCCTCACCCAGCCTCTTGCCTGGCTAACCCCTACTCATCCTTCAAGTCTTTGAACACCACTCCTCAAGGCAGCCTCCCTCAGCTCTAGGCCACATTCGGTCCCCTTGCAGTATGCTTCCCAGCACCCTGACTTCCACTTCTCCGAGCTCCATCACACTCTGATTACTTAATCTCCATCCTTCCTACTCATCTGTAAGTTTCACGAGGGTAGAGCCTTGTGCCTGGCTTGTTCACAGCTGGCTCCCCAGTGCTTGGCACCGAGGCCGAACTGAACACAGAGCTACAGTAACAAGCACCTGGAATTTGGGAGCGAGGTCAGGAAAAACGTCTCACTTGGACGGAAACAGCAAAGCAGCAATGGGAAAGGTCAGAGGCATCCTCTCAAAGAGGTGGTCCACCCACTTACTGCTGGAGAAGCATGGGAAACCTCTGATCTAACCAAGCTACTGAGGCATGGCCTCAAGATCAGAACATTAAAGAACAAAACAAAAAAAAAACTATAAGGTCATCAGTTGCACTTGAACAGCCTAAAATGATACGGGACAGTGGTCTGCAGAGGATCTAAAGGCACAGCAGTCAAAGAAGGAGACTCAGCCCAAGTTCCCCTCCGCCCGAGTGGCTGAGGTTCTCTGGGCCTAAATGACCACCCTTGGTTCTTTGGAATGAAGTGACCCCAGGAAAGTATATAACAAGCATGGTCCCTGACACCCACTAACACGCGGCAAACTAATCCGTACTCCCCAAGCCGTGTTTTGACAAATAATCTGGTTGTCTGAGGACACGCCCTCTAGGGGAAAGGTCTCTGAAGCAGCACGTAGCCAGGCTCCAGTTCCAAGTTAGGAAATCGGTGTCACACATTTGGGCGCCGCCCCCGCCCGAGGGAGACGCCGGGCAGGAACGCTCCCAGCGCAGATCTAGCGGGTTTCCCGCCAGCGCCTGCTCATCTCCTGCTTATTTTCTCAGCTGTCCAGGCAGGCTTCAGGGCTCCGGCTACGGAAGGAAACGCAACAGCGCAACAGCCTTGACCTCTGCCCCGAGTGCCCGAGAACACCTCCTTAGGGCGCCTGCCCAAAGACCGTGTGCGCGAAGCGGCACAGAAACCTGCGCCTGCAAGGACAAGCCCCGCCCCTCCTTCACCGCGCCCGGCGCGGAAACCAGCCACAAACCTGCTCCAGGGGTGAGAGAGCTCTGGCAGCCTTCCTGAGGTTATCTGAGGCCAGAAATGACAACGCCCTTGGGGAGAAAGCCCCGATTCTGAGTGTCCAACACGTGGCCCAAGGCTCCTGTGCTCCACCTGGTTCCGAGCTGTGTCTCACCTGGGAGCTTCTCTTTAGGCACACCCCCTCTCCCAACACCGTCCTCCAAAGGAGCCAGCACAGTGAGACACTGGGCCGGTTCTCCACGCAGCAGCCAGATAAATTCGTCAAAACTTAAATCAAAATGCTGGCAAGGATGGGAAGCAACTGGAACTCACCGGCCTTGCTGGTGGGAACGCAAAAACAGCAAAACCACTTTAGAAAACCCTTTGGCAGCTTCTCATAAAGTTAGACATCAATTATCCTGTAACCCAGTAATTCGATCCCTAGGCATTTACCCAAGAAAAATGAAAACAAATACCCACAAGAATACTTGAACATGAATGTTCAGTCATAAAAAGCAAAATATGGAAATAATCCAAAAGTCGCTGAACAGGAGAATGGAGACACAAATTGGGGTACGTCCATACAGTGGCAACTACTCAGCAATACAAAGGAACTCCTGACACACATCACAACGCAATGAATCTCAAAAACAATTTACAGGATCTAGGCCAGGCAAGACGACCCTATGTAAAGGAAATCAGCATAGTCGTCGCCTCTAGACGGGGGGGGGGGGGACAGTGGGGGTGAAGGAGGAGCAGCACAAGGAAGCTTCTGGGGGTGGCAGAAATGTTCTGCACTAGGAGAGGGGTATGGTTAGACAGCCACATGCATTTGTCAAAATTCATCAAACTATAACTCTTAAGATCCACGCACTTCACCAAACGTCAATTAAATATCAATAAAAGTCAATGTTTAAAAAATCATAAATCAGTACATCATTACTCTGCTTAATGCATTTCAGTGTCTCCCCATTTGTTCATTCAGTAAATACTAAGTACTGACTCCATGCCAGGCGCTATTCTGGTCTCCAGGGTTAAGGAGAGAACAAAGAAACTAAATTCCCCAACCCTAGGGGGTTTACAGTCCAAGGGGAAGATAATTCAGTACTTTACATGGTTAGAATATGTGCTATGGAGAAAAATCAGAGATGGCAGTAGGGAAGATACTGCAGAGGAAACACGGGGCCGGTGGTGGGGTGAAATGGGACGAAAACACTCCCTTCTGAGGAACGCTCTGAGAATCCCCGAGCTTGCATGGATGGAGCCTGGGACGCAGTGGGAATTTCAGAACAGCTGGCTCTCATTGATAGTACCTCCTGGCCTCTGAGGGAAGGAGAGACGCAGGGGCTCAGGGAACCTTGTAGATGACAGGGGTCCCTCTTTTCTGGGCTCCCTTTGTACCCGCTGCCCCTCCTTGGCCCGCCGAAGGCCTGTACATCCTCCCAGAGCTCAGGCTAACTGTTGTGCCCGAGCCAATGAAGGCATCTCATTAACGCTCGGCAAAAGCTCATGAAGACCGCGAGCTGTGCATCAGCAGCAGAGGAAAGTCAAGGTTCTTCTCATGGGAGTTAGTGCCTCTGGGACCCTGTGGCACCAATATTCACAAACAGGTTGAAGAGGGACTTATTTGCAGGCAAGTAGGCAGCCAAGGGTGTGTCCAAAGTTCCTCAGAGCTCCACATCCTTTCCCCAGCCCTGGCCCGGCCCCTGCCCCTGTGAGGGAGAGCAGTGCTGGCCTGGAGCTGGACAGAGCAGTCCCCACGCTGAGGGACCAGGACAGGTCAGTTTTGATGAGGAGATAAAGATCTGAAGCTGAGAATACCATCCACAGAAGTGAGTCTGGCAGGAAAGCAGAGTGGGGCAGGGACCCAAGCCAGGAGAAGCAGCCCAGCCGCGTGTGAGTTCTGTGCCCTCCCCTCTCTGGGCTCCGAGTGTTCGCCTGTAAGTTGGGAACCCAGCTGGAAGGAGAGCTATGAGGGTCACGAGAGAGTTGTACTGACATAGGGGAGCCCCGGTCACCTGGTGGGGGAGGTGACAGTGACACCAGGGTCTGGCCTCCTCCACCCTTGACCTGCCTGCTCCCCACCCCCACACTTTGAAAAGATAAGAGGCCAGTAGGAAGGAAGAGGAGCTGTTTCTTAAAAGCCAGGAAGTGGGTGGAGAGAGGGTGTCTTCACAAGTGGGCACTATCTGGACTGCACGCAAATGAGATGCAGATGATGCTGCCTCCATGTTAAAACTAGCTCATTGGGAAGGTCTCAGGACAAGGACTGGGAGATGGCAGTCCTTCTTCTGAGCGCCTACTGGGACGTCTTGCGAACTTGGCAGCTCCCTCCCCTATCCCACCCCCTCCCACTGGCCTTCTGTAATCTTGCCCATTTCTCCCAAAGTTGGGGGCGGTCCCTGGAAGAGGTGCAACCTTGCAGCCGTGGCCCCTCCCCACCTAAAGGGCTGCCAGAGCATGGGTTGATCTGCCTGAATCCCTGATCAGCCTGTCAGGGCTGTGTGGTCCAGAGCACAACACTGCCCCTAGGACATAGCGCCCCCTGCTGGGCCTCTGAGGGCTCAGACTTCATACAAGGTTGACAGGGAAGCATTTAAGGGTGAAGCATTGAACAAATGCAAGGGTTTCCATCCCTGATTCTCTAAGAACAGGCCTCTTGATGAACATCCCTGTAACGTTATCACCCTTTGTTACAATTCCCCGAGAGGCTGTTCACCCGCATGGGGGAGCCCACACGCCGGGACAGCCTGGCTGGGGTTGAACTGGCTCCACCACCACTGGCTGCGTGACCCAGGCAAGTCCATTCCTCGGAGCCTTGCTATCCCCATGCGTAAAATGGGTCTGAGCCCCCCCTCCCTAAGGTTAACCAATGAGCTGATGAGTGCTGAGCCCTGTCATGGGTTGAACTGTGTCCCCCAGAAGATACACTGAAGCGAACCTGGTACCTGTACACGGGAGCTTATCTGGAAATAGGCTCTTTGCAGGTGACCAAGTTAAGATGAAGTCATTAGGATCCAACATGAGAGGGAGGGGAGGCAATGGGACCCTCACAGAAACGATGGGCACCTGAAGAAAGAGGCAAAGACTGGGGTGATGCATCCATGAGCCAACGAACACCAAGGATTGCCAGCGACCAGCAGAGCCAGGGGAGAGGCACGGGACAGAGCCCCTCTCAGCATCTCCAGAAGGACCCACCCTGCCAACACGCTGCTGTGGACTTGCGGCCTCCAGCACCGCGACAGAATAAATTTCTGCTCTTACGAGCCACCCGGCTTGCAGCACTTTGCTAGGGCAGCACAAGCCAATTAAGACAGACCCTTAGAAGAGGGTCTGGGGCAGTAAGTGCTGTGTGTCAACTCGTGCCATTAATTGCTTGTTTGATGTCTGTCTTCACCATAGACAGTGGGTCCGAAGATCTGATGTTCCCTCAGCAAATACTGAGCACCTGCTGGGTGCCAGGCATGTACCGGGCGGGGACACATGTTGCCCATCTGTCATGCATGCCCTGCCCCCTAGTTTATGTTTACAGATGAGCAGGTGAGCTGACCTGGAGACCACCCTTGGGGATGTCTTTCCTACCCTATAAGGCTCAGTCTGTGTCCAGCTTCTTAAAGCCCAGGGGGCAATGTCTGTCCCAAGGAGGAAGGTCAGTGCCCAGCACAATACCAGGCCCCCGAAGGTGCTAATGAATGTCCTAGTGGGGGGCCTGGGGAACCCAGCTCCCAAAGTGTGCCCCCACCCTCACCCTGGACCCACAGAGCACTCTGTGACCTGCTCCCTGGAGAGTCTGGCGCTTCCAGCCCCACCTCCTTCCCCCTCAGGGCCAGATTCCGGGCTGGGGAGCATGTGAGCATTTAGTTATTTGAACTTTATGAACACAATGGAGCCAGCGATGCTTAAAATGCTTGTGTTAATGGCGGTGGTCTGCAGTTTCATTTCACTTCAGTAAGAAGCATCTGCTGTGAGCAGGCGGCAGGCACAGCCAGCTCCCCATCCCAGGGGCTGCCCCCCCCCAGATTCCACACCCAGAGGAAGGCTGTGCTGGGGCCCCCGGGTCTCAGGAGAGGAGCCCCTTGAGGCTGGGGCCGGGGGTAGGACAAGCAGACCCCCAAGCTGGTCCCTCCGTCCTTCCTGGCCAGGACCAAGGGGCCTGAGGAGGACCCCAGGACCACCCAGCACTGGCCACTGTAAAGCTCGTGGGGCTGGGAGGGGGCGGAGGTGCGAGGCCCGGCCCTCGAACCTACTGTGCTCTTCCTGCAAAGTCCCCGAGGGAGGCAGCTGTGACTGTGCCACTGACCCAGCTACACGTCAGTCACTTTGCCTCTTGCTGCCTCAGTTTTCGCATCTTTAGAATGGGCGCCCCGTAACACCCACATCAGAGAGTTGCTGTGAGCACTGAGGCCGCATGGGGGGAACCCCTGCAAAAACCACCTGACCAGGCACAGGAGGAAGGCTGGCCTCCTTCACTGCCAGGGAGAGCCCAGGACGGCTGCCAGCAGCCCCGCAGGGTGGGGTGGGGGCCGGCTTCTCCACCCAGCTCTGGCTGGCACTGTGACAAAGGCAGCGTGAATCATACAGCTGGGAACATAACTGGTTGTACCCGAGTTGGGAACAAAGTGCCTCTGGGGCTAGAGAATGAGCATCTTGTCCCCCACCCGCTGGACCAAAGGTGTGCCAGTCCGGACGTAGTGCCAGGGCTACAGGGAGGTCCCGCTGGGAAGGGGGATCTTATAGCCGCTCTGGAGAAGCAGGAGGCAGGCACCCAGCCCCAGGGCCCCCGCCAGGAGCGCGGCGCCCAGGGCTCTGAGGAAGGAAGTCCTGGTCCGGGTGTAGGAGCCGGGCGCCGCGATGCCCAGCAGCGCCGTGCTGACCGTGAGCGGGCAGAGGATGGAGACGCCCGCGTTGAGGGCAACGATCTCGCGAACTTGGCAAACAGGGCGATGACGCAGAAGAAGCGGGGCACCGTGGCGATGACTGGGGCGAGGGCGCTGGGGACGGTGGCCACGCCCACGTGCCGCGCGGCCTCCGGCGTCCGCCACTGGCGCTGCGAGTGGGCACCCTGGGTGTGGGTGAGACAGAGCTGCGGCCCCGAACGCCGGAGGGGATCCCACCCTGCCTGGGACTTGGGATGGGGGCTTGGACCCGGGTAAACACACGCGCTGTGCAAGGCCAGCCTTGCCCCCGTAGGCCCGGTTCCACCCCCGTGAGGGAGGATGACCGTGCCTGCTCCACGGGGTTGGAGGGAAGACGGGGCGGCTCCCCTG
Organism: Vicugna pacos; assembly: GCF_048564905.1. Classification (NCBI taxonomy): domain Eukaryota; kingdom Metazoa; phylum Chordata; class Mammalia; order Artiodactyla; family Camelidae; genus Vicugna; species Vicugna pacos. The sequence continues at coordinate 5,471,080 of NC_133001.1, read as the reverse complement.
CGGCAGCGCCCAGCGCACAGCACGCGGTGGGGGCGCGTTCAGCGTTGCCATGACCAGAACACTGATGCTCTGCATAGCAGGTCCTCAAAAATGGGAGCCCTGATTGGAGCTGACTTCCTTTTTTTGACCAAAAGCAGCTAAATGTATAACCAACTGAATTTACATATTTATGAATACTTCACACCAATTCCAAACCAGGAAAAAAACAAAAGCTTTATGAGACCCAGAGCTGGGTTTGGCCCTGAGGACAACGGTAAGTCCTCACTAAGCCATGAGGGCCAGAGATGGGGCTGGTGACCTCACAGTCACAACCAGAAGGGCTCAGATCTGTTCCCCCGGCTAGAGAATGAGACGGACTCAGGGAATGTAGAAGCAGGCAGGGCCCTTGGACGTCGCCTGGCCTGACCCCTCGTGCAGGCTTAGGGAGACAGGCTAGGGGAGTGGACCCGCTCAGGGCCCACAGCGATGCTGGGTGGAGCTGCCTCCGAACATGAGCTTGAGTCCCTAGGCGTGGAGAGGCTCCTAGAACACAGCCCGGTTGGGCACTGGGCTTGGGGGTGTGTGGCTACCCTTGAGGGTCCTCAGCAGCACCGGGGGGTGGGAGAATGTTCATTGGGGAGGGGAGGGGCAGGCAGACTGCTCACCTCGGCCTAGGGTGGGGACAGGTTCTCTCCAGCCAGCAGACAGCCCTCGACCAGATGGACGCAATGAGGATGGACAGGGAGATGGTTTCCACAGCGCCCATCTCCCAGGCGCTCCAGTACATGATGGTCACCACCAGGCAGACGATGCCTGCAGAGGGCAATGGATGGCGGGGAGCAACTTGGACTAGCCCCACCCATCCAATCCTGGAGGGGTGGTGGGCGAGTTCAGAGGGCCCTTGGAGAATGCGCTGAAGTCTACAGTGGAGCACCCCCAGCTCTGGTGACCAGTGGGACGGGGAGGGACAGGGCCAGAGAGAGCAGGGGGGACCCGAAAGAGGGGTCAGGTGCTGCAACACATCGCTGGGCTGAGAGCTACCACCTGGTGACATCTGGCTCCCCTCGGGGAGCACACAGTCCTATGAATGATTGTCACAAAGTCTCTTTTTGCCTGGGGTGGGAGTGGGGTGGTCGGGAAGACTGAAGAGATGGGACACTTAAATGTGGAGAGAAACCGGCTGACCTGAGGCCACCAAGGAGACCCTGCCCACTCCTGGTCCCCGGCCCACATGCCCAGGATGCTCAGGAGCACGGGCAGCAGGAGCAGCACGTGGGTGGGGAACATGGCCACCGCAGCCACACAGATGAGCAAGGAGAGGGCCAGACCGTACAGGGAGCTCTGCACCCCTGGAAGGTGACAGGAGAGGGCCCTCAGCTGGGCTGCACCACGGGGCACCCCTCACCCCCTTCTCCCCATGGCTCAAAGGTACTGGGGCTACAAAGATGGGCACTGTCACAGCTAGCTGTGTTATTCTGGGTAAGCCACTTGACCTCGCTGAGCCCCCATTTCTTCATCTGTATAATGGGGATAATAGCAGTACTTACTCCATAGCCTTGTGTGGAGTTTAAAGAGAGAACACAGGTCAGGCCTCCAGAAGGGCTCCCAAGGACAAAGAGCTGTCATCATGGTCATTACCATGACTTTTTAGGTGGCGAAATTCAGGATCAGAGAAGGGGCCTGATGATCCTGCAGGTGGGGCCCCCAAGTCTGGCTTCTGATTGGTGCTCCCAGCCACTGTCATCCCAGTTTCTCCAGGGCCCTTGGCCAGATTTGAGAAGACAAGTGTGACTGAGACAGACCTGGCCCTCACTGCCCAGCTCACCTCCCCATGCCCCTGCTGCCACCGCCCGCCCTGCCGAGACCCAGGGGTAGGGGGGCTGGGCTGCCACTCGCCTCCGATCTCCATGAAGATCTGCTTCCAATGCTTGCAGGTCTGGAAGCCGTGGCGCAGGGCCGAGCCCCTGGGAAACGTCTGCAGCTGCTGCTTCAGGAAGCTCTCCCAGCGCAGGTAGTCTCAGAAGGTCTGGAAGGAGGACTTGCCCTTGTGCTTGGTCTGTGGGGACATGAGCCAGTGAGAGATGGGTGGACAGCTGGGGTGGGTGAGGGACGGGTGGGGGCCTATCACCCTGTCCTGGTGACAGCCAGTCTGCTCTGTGACAGCTGCAGCCAGCCCTCCACCACCTGCAAATGGAGTGTGCTGTGGGGGTGGGGGTGGAGGGTGACCCCATCCAAGACCACCTCCACCAGCCTCTGGGTGCACGCGTGACTCTTAGAGCGGCAGCAGATCCCGGTACAACCAAAGTCCTTGTCCCTTCCCAACAGAACCAGCTTCAGCTCCCAGAGCCCCCAGCTACCCTCTGCCCATGCCGCTCCCTCTGCCTGCACTGCCGGCTCCCGCTCCTCCTTCACGGCTCATTAGGGTTCCGTCTCCTCTGGGAAGCCATCCTGGATGCCCCAAGGCCAGCATCCTCTGGGCTCCGCGAGCCCTTGGTGCTTCCACATCAGAGTTCACATCACTTCCTGGCAACCTGCCCACCTCCTGGGCTGGACTGTGAGTCCAGGAGGGCAGGTGGCCTGTCGGGTTCATGGTGCCCAGCTCTGGAACTGTCATAGATGTGACCTCACTGGTCCAATTCTGCTCTGCCTGAGCACAAGCCAGTTTAGGGTGAGTCTGTGCACGTTGGGTCTGAGCATTGGTGGGGTCAGCTGGGAGGTGATGTTCTGTTGTTTGGAGAGGCCTGAGAGGGGATTCTCTCCTCTCTCAAACTGCCTGTGGCTTCAGCCTTAAAAAGGAAGGAAATTTGGACACAGGCGCCAACATAGATGAACCTGAAGGCCCTTATGCTAAGTGAAATGAACCAGTTGCCAAAAGACCCATGCTGTGTGTGAGGGACAGAGAGGAGTCAAATCCATGGGGACAGAAAGGAGCGTGGTGGCCAGAGGAGGGGAATGGGAAGTCAGTGTTGAATGAGGACAGTTTCAGTTCTGCAAGATGAAAAGCTTTCGAGATGGGCGTTGGTGACAGCTGCACAGCAGTGTGAATATGCTTAATTATTTATTAATTTATAATAAATTATAATTAATTAATTGATTTAATAATTAATTGTTACTGAACTGTACGCTTAAAATGGTTAAGACTGTCAGTTTTTAATATATATTTTAACACAATTTTTAAAAACTGCCTGAGCTTTGAACTGGAGTCTGCATTAGCCTGGGGCTCACTGTGGGTTTGAGTGGGATCTGGGTCCTCCCCATGATGGCTGGCGGTTTGGTTGCTCGGGCCTTCAGTGGCACAGGTGGCGGGAAGGAAAGCAGGGCTGGGACCAGAGAACAAGAATTGCCCACTTGCCACCTTATTCTCGTCCCCGAAGGCCTTCAGGGGAGCGATCTCACCACAGCTTCTTGATGACTGCCAGAGGGCACACAGGCACCTGTAACCCTATTCTTTAGAGGCGGAACTAGAGGTTAGAGGGAACGAGTGGCTTGCTAGAGGACACAGAGCACAGGGAGATCAGAGCAAGGACTGGAGCCTGGGGCTCAGCGCAGAGGCAGCAGGGGCAGACTCAGCAAGCCTCAGCGTGAAGCACCAGGGCCGCCCGCGAGGCCCAGGTCGGGGACGTGGGTGCGTGCACGCATGTGTGTGCATGCGTGCCTCCTTGGGCAGAGCCCAGGGAGTGTCAGGGGTGAGAGAGGAGGCAGTGAAGTGTGGGATGGCCAGTCCCCTGGCTTCTAATCTCTCCTGGGGAGGCCCAGCACAGCGGGTTCTGTGGCCCAGAACCTGGCCCCTCACAGTGAGGAGCATCCTGGACTGTCACCTGCCCCTGCAAAATCATGTGAACCCTGGGCTGTTAGGGAGGGAGGGTGCTGGCAGCTGGCAGTCATCCTATGTGACAAAAAGGCTGAGCTCAGTGGTCAGCACTCAAAGTTGATGCTCATTAACCCTGTGACCTTGGGCAAACAACTTCACTCCTTTGGGCCTCAGTATCCCCTCAGAACAGTAATCCCGCTGATCTTCTCTGGGGTGGGGGGACCGGCGGTGACATGGCACTCTGTGAGGTCAGCACACTGTCCTGTGCCTGGTGGCCTACCCGGGGCTCACCGACTCGAAGGCCATGGAGATCCACTGCACGCGGCCATCCTTGACACCCACGGCCCCATGCGACAGCTGACCTGGGAGCAGGTGGGGCTCGGCCAGCTCCTTGCACTCAGGGTGCAACATCTGCAGGAAGGAGGAGATGCTGTAGCCTGTGGGAGAAGGGCAAGAGGTGGGTCGGGGTGGGGACCTGGGAAGGGAGCACCCCTTCCCCGCGATCCTGCCTGCACACGTGCACTCACCCATCTGGATGTGAGTGTGCAAGGGGTACACGCCCCTCCCCTAACCTCCTAGTTTTAAAAAGTGCCTAGAACCACTGGCACCATCATCGAGAAACCTACATCACCATTTGCCATCGGGGTGGAAAATGACACCTTGCGCCCTCTCAGGAAGAGCCCTGGACCCAGGTTACTGCTGGAGGGCCAGCCCCTCCTCACTCCAGATGTTGGGAAACTCCTCCTGCAGGTTCTCCCCTGAACACCGCACACCTCCCCACCCATGTGCGGCTCTGCGCTAATTCACCTTCAGGCCCGAGTCTGCTCTCACCCGGAAGATTTGCACACTCCTCACCCCAGTGTGGATGAGGCCGGAAGCCCCATAAAAAGACCTGCAGGACCCCCAGGCAGGGCCACTAGTCCTCCCAGCGCCATCTGGTTTCCTGGCCCAGAGGTTCTATCTCACTTTTTGCCTCTGAAATGGCTTACTTATCCCTAAAATTCTATTGGTTCCCTGAGCTCACTCCTGATTGATGATTGGTTATTTCCTTCATTCCTGATTGGTCCATTTCCCTAATTTCTGATTGTTCCATTTGTAGCACTTCATTTGCATGGAGCTCACTCCTGATTGGTTATTTCTCTCACCCCTGATTGGTCCATTCTCTCACTACTGATTGGTTATTTCTCTCTCTCCTGATTGGTCCATTTCTACAAAACTTGTTCCTAATTAGTCAACTTTTGTTATACCTTATTTGCATATGACGCTGCAAAGCGTAAACTGGCAGGCTATAAAAGCCTGTGTAAACCTATAGCTGGGGTCTAGATTTCGGAGTGTTAACGTTTCTGGGCTTGGTGGGTAATAAACCTGAGTTCTCCAACTCTGAGAGCTGCTTGGTTTCTCACCCAAATCCAGGTTGCTGTCACAACTGAGCTGTAACACGTATTTTCTGCAACACAGACACCTTCAAGCAAATGTTTGCAGACGTCTTCGTTCCTGGCAAGTGTATCCTCAGGGCTGTCCACCCTTGACCTGCCAGTCACCTGAAGGCAGCCACTGCACCGTGCCTGCTTGGCTTCATCAGCTCCGGGCTCTCTGCAATGGCTTTGCAGAGGTGATACAGGTAGGTGCCTGACTTCTTTGAAGAGATTAAAGCTGCTGTCGTAGATGATGCTGCCTTTTCCCAAGGAGACACATGCCAGGGCAGCTGCTTAGTGAGTCAGGAGCTTAGCCCTGGGTCCCACCCCTGGGGAAAAAATCTCCTGCAGCTCCTGCTACCAGCCCTCGGAACCCTCTGCCTGGTCGCCCAGGGTCCTGCCCCTAGCAGCACCTCTGCTCTCTCACTGCTCACCCTGCATGGGCCCCTCCGTCTCTCCTGTGCTTCCCCTCCTTGCTTTTACTCACAGTGAATACACCTGGGTTGCCTGCTTTTTCCTCTCCTGGACAGTCAAATCCTACTTGTCCTTGGGCATCAGACTTCTCTTTTCACCGCCTCCCCACCCCTCCCCTGAACACCTGCAGACTCATGGTCAGGACTGAGCGGATCTCCTCTGACCCCACCTGGCTCCTGAATTACTTTGTGCCTGAAATACTGTACACTCAGTCAGGCTAACTTCTCAAGGCAGGGGTGATGATCAACTGTATCTATGGCCATGGTCCTTGCCCCGCATCTCAGTTCCCATCACGTGCCAGGGAGACACCCACTCACAGCTCCACCAGCTTCTCTCCCCTTCACTGCCAAGGGCCCAGCACCGTACACAAACATGCACAAGGGGAGAGACTTTCCCGAGCAGACAGCACCATGGCCGAGGCACGCAGCAAGGGCTGTGGGCACAGGGAGGGCCTCCTGCAGGAGGAGGAAGAGAGCAGGAAGTCTTTATGCACCTGTATGCTCACCTCTATTCCAGCCGTAATGCCGCGGGGCAGCCGGTCCGGCCCCACTGCACCCAGATTCCTGGGCGATTTTAAGAGCTCGACCCTGCTTAGCCTTCAAGAGAAATGGTACCCCAAGAGCCTATGGGGGGCCTGTCTGGGCCAGTTGAGCAGTCAAAGAGCCAAGATGGAGTGTGGGGAGCTGGGGTGGTGGCCTGTGGGTTAGTACTTGTTTGCAAGCCTGGTGTGATTGGGCCCTTTGGCACTTGCCCAATGTGGGCTCATGTACCGGGTCTCTGATGATATGGTTGTCCGCCTTCCGCGTGCGGTTGGGACCAAGAATGCCAAAGACCACAAAGACCATGGCCTCTGTATCCACCAGCGGCCGCACCACCGGCTTCCAGCAGCCTGTGTTCACGCAGGGGTTGAAGCCGAAGGTGGCGGAAAAGCGGGCCTTGGGCACTGCAGAGGGAGTCACAGCTGTATGGGGAGGCGGGGCTCAGCCTCCCAAGGTCCCACTGCTGCCTCCCTGCAGGTAGCCTTCTCACTGGGCACGTACAAGACTTTGGTCGGCCCATCGGGGCTTGTGGGACAGGACAAGTACAGTTTCCTGTGGAGGCGAAGGAGGCCTGGACTGAGGTCGGGAAGGCCGGGAGGAGTTGGGGAGGTGGGGCAGACGTGGCTGTGTGCAGGGACTAGAAGTGCACGGGGGGTGGACTCGGGCGCTCCTGGTGCGGGGATTTGGTTGTAGGTTCAGGGCTGGGGTTTGAACACTTGTTCTAGTCTAGCCCCACCACATGGCTCAGCTTAACGTCCTCCCCTTTTCCCCCTGTCTGTGTCTGTCTCCTTGCCTGTGGCATGAAGGGTGGAGGAGACCAGCAGTTTCCAAAGTGTTCTCCAGGGGGTGCAAGAGTTCAGAGGGGCCCCAGGGCCAGCCTGGGGGTTGGGGAGGGTCACTGCTCAGAAGCCCCCTGCCCTGCTGTAACCCGAACAGTCACAGAGCCTCAAGATTTTGTTTAAGGAGAGGATTTCACGGTCAGCTTATTCACCGTGGGACTTGATGTAGCTCAAGGTTCTTTCTAGAATGTTCTGAATTCACCCAGGCAGCCAGATCCCAGTGGCTATTGTGTATGTGCAGAGGCAGCCCAGCCCTGGAGGGCAGGCAGAGGGACCCCAGTGCCATGCCAAGGTGCGCCAGGCTGGAAGGGCCCAAGGAGCCCGTCTTGGTCACCCCTGGGCCTCCATATCACACCCCCACCCCAAGCAGAGTTCAGCCTGGTGTGGGTGCCCAGTGCCCCGAGGCCAGGCCCTGTCAGAGACCACATCCCTGTCCCCATTGGTGGCTCCGCACTGCCATTCTCTGGACTACGACAGTGAGCTCTTTCTTTCAGGGCACGTATTGTAGTTTGTAATGACGTTGTGCTTGACTTGTTAGCTGCTGTCTCCCACTAGCCAGTCCGAGGGCAGCAGCCATGTCTGTCTTGTTTACCGTCCCCAGCATTAGCCCTGGGCCGGCTCACAGTCGTGCTGAAGGTTTGTTAAATGAATGAATGGATGAAGAGCAGATCTTCTGCTAACACAGCCTCAGCTGTCTGAACATGGGAGAAGGAAACCTGAGAAAAGATGCCCCCAGCTATCTCAGAGATCCTTGAGGCACATAATGCGGTCACTCGCATTTTGGGGCACTGACTTCATGCCAGGCACTAGGCAGGGCATTCATATACGGTAGGTAAATAGAACAGAGACGGTCTCTCTCCTGCCTCCTCACAATCTGAGGGTGGGGGAACATTAAATATATATCTGGTGAATTGATTACATAGATTGTGTGGCGAGTGCCTTGGAGAGGAATGCAGAGTGTACTCATTCATTCATTGATTCACTCATTCAGCAAGTGTTTACTGAGCACTCGCTCTGTGCCAGGCCCTGGGCCGGGTGCTGGGGATACAGCAGGGGCCACAGTCAAGGTGCCCGCCGCAGGGTGCCTATGTGCTCCTGAGGGCAGACAGCTAATAAACCATAATAAACCAGTAGGTCAGTATGACTCCAGGTGGTGATGGGAGCTGGAAGGAGAACAGAGGGGTGACGCCCAGGGAGAGACCAGGCGTGGCTATTTCAGGCGGGGCTGGTGTTCTGGTCAGGGGCAGCCTCTCCCTGGGGAGGGGGGTACCTCTGGGCAAGGACCTGAATCTTGAGAAGAAGTCAAGCACATGAGGAGCTGGGGAAGAGCATTTTAGGCTGAGGGAACAGCAAATGCAGAAGTTCTGTAATGGGAACTGCTGGGTGTGCTGAAGGGCAGCCAGATGGCCACCGTGCATCCTGCGGGGCCACCCAGAGGGACAGTGGCAGATGGGGAAGCAGATCGTGGGCCTGTCATCTCGGTATTTCCCCCTTGCCAGTTCCAGGCAGGGAACTGTCTGAACAAATGTGTGGAAATGGACGTGGGTTTCTTAAAGGTGCCTGCTGGCGTCTCTTACTGGGGGTGAGGTAGTGGGGCGGGCTGGTAGAAACCGGCCTATTTGCAAGGTTACTGGGTGTGCTGCTGCTCCTTGGTGGCCACGTAGAAGCTGAAGTCAAACTTCCAGCCCCGCTTGGCATCACAGGCCCAGGTCGTCACCATCCACTTGCAGGAGGGGCTCACTGCCTGGAGCAGCCCTGCTGTAGACATACAAGTGGTCAGCTTCTTGGTGAAGTTACCAAAAAGGGCTCTATACACCTAAGTGGATGGACAGAGACAAGACAGGTGGCTCCGGGAGGCTGCCTCAGGCTGGGCCCGGCCTCAGGCTCTGTCTGCTCCCTCCTCGGAGTGTTCCCTGCCCCCTGCCCCCAGTGCAGACCCCAGAGTAGGGGACAGAGCTCCGAGCAGAGACTCAGGAGGCCTGGGTTCGAGTTCAAAGATGGGGGAAATCCTTCTTCCCTCTCTGAGCCTCAGTCCCTGCTTCACCTGAGGACCTACTCACTCCGGGCCAGGCCTGAGCTGTGCCCTGAGGATACGGCAGCAGGAGACGTGTTTGGTCCCTGCCCACTGCCAGCTGCCAACCATGATGGCTTCAGGTTTTTAAGGGCTTTGAATTAAATATAAGGATAAGACACAGGATGAACTGGCAGCAGATGGGGAGGGCAAACAGAGGGATGGCCAGGACATGGCTCTGGGAGGAGGTGGCACTCACGCTGAGACCTGGCTGGGGCATCAGCCGCACAGTAAGTGGGAAGGAAAGCTTTCCAGGCAGTAGGACAGCGGTGCAAAGGTCAGGGTCAGGAAACACCTCACACCCCATCTCTGAGATGGAAATACAAACCCTGAACAAATAAGGGGACAGGCGCGATGGTAACCCTGGGGTGTAACGTGTTAAAGAAACACATCGTTCCCGAGAGGGAGAGCCGGAGGCCCGGGCTGGCCTTCGGACGTCCTTCTCTAAGGTGCGGGAGCAGCTGTCGGGAGCAGCAGTCTGACTAGTGGCTCCCACTTACTGAGCATTTACTGCACCCCAGACGTTCCGTAACGCACAGACCTTGCCTCATGCACCTCCAACAACCCTGGCTGGTACCTTTCATATCCCTGTTTCACAGATGAGGAAACTGAGGCTCAGAGAGAGTAAGTCACCTTCCCAAAGACACACAGGTAATAAATGGCAGTGCCAGGACTTGAACCCAGGTCTGGCTGCCTCAGAAGCCCGTGCTCTCACCACCCTTTGGGTCCCTGCCACTGACCTGGCTGACAGTGGGAGAGGGTCCTCATCTGCCTGGAGCAGCTGCATCCTCACAGACCCTGTCCCCGCCCCTGACATGGTCAGTGCTCACCAGCGCAGCATTGAGGGCCCCCCCAGTAGAGGTGACTAACTTCACGGCAGCCCCGGCTCACCTGGAAGGAGGGCACCTCCCCGTCCCCGGGGAACACGACCTGCCAAGGGGCAGGTAGGCTGGCGTTGAGGGAGAACCTGCAGACAGCCGGATGGCCTTTGCTCTTCCCCTTGGAGACATACACCGTGCCTGGGGCATCTAGGGACAAACGGGAGGTGGAGGAGGGCTGACAGTCACCTCGACTGGCTTCCCCTGACCCTGTAGCAGCCCACTCTCTGCTCTGCTGACCGAGGAGCTGAGCCCCGACCGTGGGCTCATCTCCGAATGCTGGCTCTGCCCCTCTCCTGGATCAAGCCCAGGGCAGTGATGGAAGAAAGGTCGTTGGCAGTGGACATTGGGGTGGGATGGCGGCATAGATGGAAGTGGAGGTGGCGGTGTTCCCTGCGATGGGGCGGCAGCACAGGTGGAGGTAGTGACGAGGATGGCGAAGTCATGGTGAGGTTGTGCCAGTGTGGGGCTGTGGTACTGGCAGCGGTATTAATGATGGGGAGCCCCGTGCAACTGGTGGGGCTGTGCTGGTGATGGCAATAGTGGGCACAGAAGGAGTGACGATGGCCATGGGGCAACAAGGATTAATGCCCACATGCATCCCAGCGTCCCACCTCCGATGGTGAACCCAGAAGGGATAAGCCAGCATCCAGCATTCAGGATGCCGCAGCCCTCCCCCCGACACTCAGGACGGGTTTGGTACACAAGGCAGGTTTATGGGGCACCACAGGCCAGACTGGGGTAGCGGCAGGAGGGGTTCCCACTGCTCTGGCCGAGAGCTGGTGGGACGACAGGCAAGGGCCTCCAGTTCAACACCCTCCCCCCACCCAACCTTTCCATAGTGACCCAAGAACACAAGCTTTTGTTCTTGGAAAAGAAAGATTGGATTTAATCCTCTCTCCCCACAAGGTCCTTGCACCCCTGCACCAGGCAGGACCTCCCAACACCCCCACCCAGCCAGTGCCCGCGCCCCACTGACCCTGCAGGGTGGCCCCAGGCCGGCTGGCCCAGGACACCCCTCAGCCCCACTGCTGCTTCTCCAGGGATGTCCGGACGTTGTTCTGCAGGCTGTGGGGCTTCTCCCGGAACAGACCTACCCCCCCACCCCCGCTGTGTGAGGGACAGAAGGGCCTCCCTGGCAGGGCCCTGCAGAGACTAGGACAGAGATGACCCCAGGGACACAGGCCCCAGGGCCCTCAGCTTGAGAAAGGATTGCTGTCAGGGGTCTGCAAGGAACTAGATGGAACTGAAAAAACACCAAATGTTGAATTTACTAGACTCTTAAGACAAAAGAAAGAGACCTGCCGGCCCCACCCAGAGAAGGACCCTCTGAAGCTTTCCCTGCTCACACTCAGCACGTCCCTTCTCCCTCTTCCATCAAAGGGGCGCCTCCAGAGGCGGGCCGAGGGCCCAGGTGGGGTGCTGCATCTCAGGGGCTCAGCAACGTGCCTGGCTCATGGAAAATGTTCAATAAACAGGAATTAGAAACGGCATGTTAACAACAAGCAGAGATGAGGGGAGACCTCCCGTTTTGCGCCAAACATGGTGGGTGATTTTTCAGTTTGTTTTGCTTTTTAATGAAAGGAATTTTACATCTTCAAAAATTTAATCTTCACGATAATCCTAAGAGGTCATTATTAACTCCATTTGACAGAGAAGCAAGCAGACGTTCAGGGAGGGAACAGGACCTGCAGGGGAAGTGAGAGGCAGGGCCCCATCAGGATGGGTCCTGTCCACACCTAAGGCCGAAGGTCTTTCTGCTACAAAATGAAGGGGTCCCTTTAAGAGGCAGTTCAGAGGCTGAGATGCAAGGGGCTCGGAGCTGGACTCTGGCTGAGGTTGGCCTGGGGTTTGTCTGTGAAGTGGGAGCAGACATGGCTTTTTCCTCAAGGCCCCGAAGGACGGCGGGAGGATTTGTAGCGGCAGCAAGAGTGGAGTGGGATCTGATGCCCAGGCAGGCGGGAAAGGAGCAGGGGACGTGGCCAGGGCTGCCTCCAAATTAGGAGGAGCTCTTTGGGCACCTCTGAGCTGCAGTTGATTATCCTGCATTTGGCTAATGCCATTACGGGGGGAAGGCCAGGTTAATCTGAACACCGCCCCAATTAAATGAAGGCAATGACAGCCGGCAGCGGGGCTTTCCCCGGGAGCTGGACGCACTCAGCCAAGCGTCTTCTCATTTGGTTTCCAACCATCCAGCAAAGCTGCGCGGCCCTGGGTTGACTTCCCCGACCCCCACCCGACCTCACACTCCCCTCTGTAAGATGACGGCCTGGATCAGACTAAGGCAAGGAGATGTCTTCATTTCACCTCCTTATTCATCCTCCACACACACTCCGTCACTAAGTTCTACAGATTTTTGTCTCTTAAAATCCTCCTGACTTCACCGCCACCATCGGCCATGCTCGCCCCAGCCCCCGCCGTCTCTCTTCCAGGTGATGACTACACCAACCTCCCACCTGGTCTCCCAGTCAGTTCCACGCTGGATCTCCAACCACACAGCACCTGGGGGGCTCAATCATTACCCCTCTCGGCTTAAAACCCTCCACTAGCTTCCAGTACAATTATGGTAAAATCCGGGCTCCTCACGTTAGCCCACCAGGCCCTGGCCCAGCCCATCTGGCTAGTCCTAGCTCCTGCAAATACCTCTCTCGAAGCTGGTCCCAGTCATTCCTACCTCAGTGCTCCCCTCTGCCCAGACCTCTTTCCTCTTCTCCCCTTCCAGCTTGGCTGACTCCTTCCTTTTTTACTCCTCTCAGTGTGGCTAAGTCCTTCCCATTTGTCAAGTTTTGGCTTAGACAGTCCTTCCTTCAGGAAGCCTTCCATGATGCTGAGCTCCCCAGGCACCCCGCTTTCCATTCACCACAGCTCAGATCTACTATTACGTGGCCTGTCCCAGCAGTGGGACAAACTCCCTGAGCTCAGGAGCCTGTACTGCCCAGTGGGGTCTCCCCAGCACCAGCACAGCTGGCACCCATGAAGTATTTGTTTAATGAAATGTGGGCACACTGAGGCTTAGAAGTGGAGTGATTTGCCTGAGGTTACGCAGTAATGGGGAGGCTGGATGTGCCATCTCTCGTCTTTGAGATCTGGATTACAAAGAGGGAAGGGTCCCACAGGGGCCAGGGCCACCCTGGCTGGAAACCCTCACCTGAACAGGTGATGCAGGAGATGCCCTAGGCGCTCAGGTTGTATCTGAGGTCCAGCAGCACCTGGATGTTGGTGTCGGGCCGAAAGAGCAGTGGGGCCCGGCTGGCAGGGCGGAACTGGCTAGCAAACACCAGGGACAGGATGAGGATGGAGACGAATATGCCTGCGAGGAAAGGATACCACGCTAGGCAGAGCTGGGGCCCAGGAGGCACACTCACAGCCGGGGCCTCCAGAGCTCTGGGAAAGAGCTGCTTCCTTATGGGGGAGGGGTGGGGGAGGAGGAGAGGGTGTCCCAAGGGAGTGGGCAGAGGCCCAGCATGCCAGCCTCTGAGAGAGGCTGCTGGGGGTCAGTCCTCCGGGGGAGGGGCTGGCAATGTGCATCACTTGGAGGGTTAGACTATAAGCTACAAGCTCACTTCTAGACAAGAATAAGCCACCATTCAGAGCCCTTACCAGTTTATAAAGAGCCAGCACATCCACCTGATCTTACACAGCCCTAAATATAGTCAATGATAACAATAATAATAACAATAACAACACAACTTTTTAAAAACATTTTTTATTGAGTTATAATCATTTTACAATGTTGTCATATTCCAGTGTAGAGCACAATTTTTCAGTCATACATGAACATACATATATTCGTTGTCACGTTTTTTTCTTTGTGAGCTACCATAAGATCTTGTGTATATTTCCCTGTGCTATACAGTACAATCTTGTTTATCTATTCTACATTTTGAAATCCCAGTCTGTCCCTTCCCCCCCCGCCCCCTTGGCAACCACAAGTTTGTATTCTACATCTGTGAGTCTATTTCTGTTTTGTATTTCTGTTTTGTTTTTTTGTTTTAGATTCCACATACAAGCAACCTCGTATGGTATTTTTCTTTCTCTTTCTGGCTAACTTCACTTAGAATGACATTCTCCAGGAGCATCCATGTTGCTGCAAATGGGATTATGTTGTTGGTTTTTATGGCTGAGTAGTATTCCATTGTATAAATATGCCACATCCTCTTCATCCAGTCATCTGTTGATGGACATTTAGGATGTGTCCGTGTCTTGGCTATTGTAAATAGTGCTGCTATGAACATTGGGGTGCAGATGTGATTTTGAAATAGGGTTCCTTCTGGATATATGCCCAGGAGTGGGATTCCTGGGTCTTATGGTAAGTCTATTCCTAGTCTTTTGAGGAATCTCCATACTGTTTTCCACAGTGGCTGCACCAACCTGCATTCCCACCAGCAGTGTAGGAGGGCTCCCCTTTCTCCACAGCTTCTCCAGCATTTGTCATTTATGGATTTTTGAATGATCGCCATTCTGGCTGGTGTGAGGTGATACCTCATTGTAGTTTTGATTTGCATTTCTCTGATAATTAGTGATACTGAGCATTTTTTCATGTGCCTATTGATCATTTGTATTTCTTCCTTGGAGAATTGTTTGCTTAGGCCTTTTGCCTATTTTTTGATTGGCTTGTTTGTTTCTTTCTTATTAAGTCGTATGAGCTGCTTATATATTCTGGAGATCAAGCCTTTGTCGGTTTCACTTGCAAAAATATTCTCCCATTCTGTAGGTTGTCATTTTGTTTTGTTTATGGTTTCCTTTGCTGCGCAAAAGCTTGTAAGTTCACTTAGGTCCCATGTGTTTATTTTTGCTTTTATTTCTGTTGCTTGGGTAGACTGTCCTAGGAGAACATTGCTGAGATGTATATCAGGTAATGCTTTGCCTATGTTTTCTTTTAAGGTTTATAGTGTGTTGTCTACATGTTTAAGTCTTAGCCATTTTGAATTTATTTTTGTGTATAGTGTGAGAGAATATTCTCATTTCATTGATTTACATGCAGCTGTCCAGTTTTCCCTACACCATTTGCTGAAGAGGTTGTCTTTATTCCATTGTATATTCTTGCCTCCTTTGTTGAAGATTAGTTGACCAAAAGTTTGTGGGTTCATTTCTGGGCTCCCTATTCTGTTCCATTGGTCTATATGTCTGTTTTGGTACCAATACCATGCTGTCTTGATGACTGTGGCTCTATAGTATTGTCTGAAGTCTGGGAGAGTTATTCCTCCAGCCTCTTTCTTTTTCTTCAGTAATGCTTTGGCAATTCTAGGTCTCTTGTGGTTCCATATAAATTTTATTATGATTTGTTCTAGTTCTGTGAAATATGTCCTGGGTAATTTGATAGGGATTGCATTAAATCTGTAGATTGCGTTGGGCAGTGTGACCATTTTAACAATATTGATTCTTCCAATCCAAGAGCGTGGGATATCTTTCCATTTTTTAAGTCTTCTTTAATTTCCTTCATCAATGGTTTATAGTTTTCTGTGTATAATTCTTTCACCACCTTGGCTAGTTTTATTCCTAGGTATTTTATTACTTTGGGTGCTATTTTAAAGGGGATTGTTTCTTTACTTTCTTTTTCTGTTGATTCATTGTGAGTGTAAAGAAATGCAACTGATTTTTGAACGTTAATCTTGTAACCTGCTACCTTGCTAAATTCTTCAATCACCTCTAGTAGTTTTTTTGTGGACCTTTGAGGGTTTTCTATATATAGTAACGTGCCATCGGCATATAGTGACACTTTTACCTCTTCTTGTCCAGTTTGGGTCCCTTTTATTTCTCTCTCTTGCCTGATTGCTGTGGCTAGGACTTCCAAGACTGTTGAATAGGACTGGTGAGAGTGGGCGTCCTTGTCTTGTCCCAGATTTTGGTGGGAAGCTTCTGAGTTCTTCACCGCTGAGTGTTATGCTGGCTGTAGGTTTGTCATATATAACTTCTATGATGTTGAGATATGTTCCCTCTATGCCCACTTTGGTGAGAGTTTTTATCATAAATGGGTGTAATAACACTTGACTTGTATTGAGCACTTACTGCATGCCATGCACTGGGCTAAGTTCTTCACACGCCCTATAGCTTTCCTCACAGCTGCCTTATTTGATGGACACTATTCTTTTCTTTCTATGGACACTATTCTTATCCTCAGTTACACTATAGGAAATCAAGGCTCAGACCCAATGGCATAGTGAAGGTGACACTGCTCGTACGTGGCAGAATCAGGATTCCGACCCAGCCAAGCTGGCCTGACTCCAGAGCCCAAGCGCTGAGCTCTGCTCTGCTGCCCAGCACGGGGCTGGCACTTAGCGGGAGCTCAACAAGCAACAGCTATTGCGGGACCAGCTGTGTTCTACGCAGGAAGGCAGTGAGGCTGAGAGAGAGAGGGCCACCAGCCCAGGTCTCTGACCTCTAGCTCACTAGCAGGACAGGGGTGGACCCCCAATGCCTGCCTGTTCTTTGGAGAAGGGTCTGTCTCCATGCTGCAGGCACTGGGGAGAAGCTTCAGGAAGCGGGGAAGGAGAATGGAGAGCTCAGTCACCCACAATCACCCAACGGCTCTTGACAGCCGACCACAGGACCCAGAGGTGCAGCAGCTCCTGCAGCTGGGCAGTGAGCTGGCCCCGGCTGCCCGTGTCGGGGTCTGGCTGCAGGCCTTCAGGGGGCACAGACACCAGGGACACATGTCTCAGCTGCAGCGACACTGCCAGGGCAGAGCAGTGGCCCATTGGAGGCCTGGCCCATACACGAGTCACAGCCCACCCTGGTCTCGGTCCTCTCCAGGGAAGCCCAAATGCTTGATGGGGAGCCCCACGGCCCTCTCATCCAGCCCCCGCCTTTAGCCCAGCCTGTGCTCAAACCAACCCCCCGGTGAGGCAGGCCCTGGGTCTCGCCAGGCTCAGCAGGGCAGGCGGCCCCAGCTCTCAGCTGGCTCCTCCTCCGCATCCGGCCAGGGGAGTCATCCTCCAGGTGGGGCCCAGGCCCTGCGCTGGGAGCGGCAGGCACGTCCCCGGGGAAGCGCAGGGAGCTCTCACTGTGGTGTGAGGAGGGGAGAAGGGGGAGTCCTGGGTGTCCAGGGAAGGTGGGCGAGCCCAGGCACCCCGCCGCCTCTGACGTCTCACGCAGGACATGCAGCGCAGATGTCCTGCACCCCACTTCTGTCCAGCGCCATCTCTCCTGGGCCCTCAGGTGCCACTCTTCCTCTGGGGAGACAAATGGCGACAGCAGCCGTTACCCAGGAAGGGGGGTGACAGCACAGAGCTGCCCACACATTGAGACCAAAGCAGGGGAATCGCACCTCCGCTGTCGTGCGGCCCTGGGGCCCTAACCCTGGGAGGTGGGGAGCAGGGCTGGGCTGAGGACGCAGCTTAGGCTGCGGCTGGAGGGGGCTGGGGGGGGTCAGGCCTTGCCTAGGGACTGGGAACAAGAATAATGCGCGAACTTGATGAGTGCTGTGTGTCGGGCAGTGAGCTGGTGCCCCGTGAGGATGCTCTCGGTCCTTACAGGGATTATACGTACCCATTTTACGGAACAGGAAACTGAGATGCAGAGCGGTTAAGTAATAGGCCCAAGGTTCCACAGCTGCCAGGCAAAGAGGCTGAGGCCGGAGCCCATGACTGGGCTGACTACAGTGCCCACTACCCCAGACTAGGGGCCGGGGAGGGGTGGGCCTTGGTTGGTGTCTTTGTAGAGATTAGAGAAAAAAAGCTCTTTACCCAAGACACTTTGCTTCTGTGTCACAAAACTGTCATAGAAATAGTCACATCTGAATGTCCCCAGTGCAGAGGGCTGTGCCTCAGTCACAGTGCCCTTGTGCAGTGCCCAACCTGGTCCACCAGCCATGGTACCCTGAAGGGGAGTGTGAGGAGGAGAGCTGAGGAGTCCATCCTAGGCAAAAGGCTGGGCTCCTTGCTGGGCTCTCGTGTCCTTCCTGCTCCTCCTTGGCTCAGGTGGACACTGTCATGGGCCCCTGACATTTCTGCCTCTGTGTGCCCTTCCCCAAGCCCAGATCTTCCATCATTCCTCAGTGCTCCCAACCCAGGCCATCACCAGGGATAGATTTCATATGACCATCTCTCCCTCCCCAGACCACATGCCATGGCCCATGAGACCCTAACTCCTCCACCTTCAGCAGCAGCTCTGCACCAGTCAGTTCAACTCTGCATGAGGCCTGCTGCATCTAAAAATTGTTCCTCTCCCAAGGGAGGGAACCCCGAGGACATTCAGTGTGGTGCCTAAGAGTGTGGGATTAAGAGTCAGATTATGGGGTCTAAATCTTGGCTCTGCTGCCTGTTAAATGGGTGACCTTGACAAGGTTGCCCAACCTCCCTGAGCCTTTGTTTCCTTGTCTGTAAAATGGGTGAAATAAGAGGACCCAGCTCCTTGGAGGGGAGGCAGTAAGATCTCGTACAAAAGTGCTCTGCCCCCTTCTCAGCACACAGTAGGCGACCACAAATACAACCACCAGACAGGACTCTCTTCTTCCTCTGCTCCCCTGGTGGTGCCTGGCACAGGACTAGGCATACAGAAGGTGCTCAATGCTGAATCACAAGGCTTCTGGGAGAGGGCGGTGTGCTGAGTGGCCCCCAAGGTCTGCTATGGATATTCAGTGAGAGGAGGACATGGCCCGCTGCCCCTCCGCTGGCCCAGCTCACCTGGTCTGGCAGGTGCTCTCCAGTGGTGCCACATAAATGCTCCAGATGCCCAGAGCAGCAGGCATGGTGAAGGGCACAGCCAGCCAGCGGCAGGACATGATGAGAGACATCAACAGGCCAAAGTCATGGATGGCCAGGATCTGGTGGTGGAGAGAGAGAGGGGGGTGTGGGGCTGCCAGGCCCGGAGCCCAGGGAGCCTGGGGACTCTGCAGGCAGGCACTCAGGACCCTGCACCACTAGGCTGAGGCAGGATGAGGAGGCCGGGGCTGCTGGGATGGAGACACTAGCCTAGGAGGGCATCAGAGGGCAAGGACTGGTGCTCGGGGCAAGGGAGGGGAGGGAGAGTCCCACCTCTGGTCCCTGCTGCAGGCCTCTGCCCGGAACAGAACCTGGCACAGAACAAGCGCTCTGTAACTGCCCTTACATGAGGACAGAGAGGGGCACCCTGTTGGAACGGGCCATGGGGTAGTGAGGGGGAAGGGAGAGAAAGCCACCCTGATGGGAACAGGGGGGCTGGGCCCAGGAGGAGTGGGTGTGTGGCGTAGTGTCAGAAGGCAGCTGCAGCCGACAAGCAGAAGAGCCTTCACTGGGGAGTGCTTTCACAACCGTCTCATTTCAGTCCCTCATGATCCACACGTTAGGAAAGTGAGACTCAGAGAGGTTAAGCAACCTGCCTAAGGCCACAGCCAGAAAATGGCAACGGTAGGGTCTGAACCCAGCTCTGCCTGTTTTCTGGACGTGGCTCTCTAGGAAGGCCTGGAGAACCCCAAAGCATCAGGTGGTTTCTAGATGAGCTACTCAGCCCAGGTCCTAAAGCCTCTCAGACTCAGGCGGGCTCACTGCCTCTCAGCACCGCAGCCCTGGCCCAAGAACCTTCTCCTGAGCCCAGCTCGGAGACCTGGAGGAGTGTGGGGCCAGCGAGAGGAAAGTCAGCGAAGGGATGACGATGTGGTGTGGAGCCGGTGGAGGGAGAGAGCTCCAGACCAGGGGGCAGGAGGCTCAGCCAGGCTCACCACTGACAGTTCTGGGACCTTTGGAAACTGCCAAACAACCCTCAGGGCAGAGGCTGGATGATTATTATGAGAATCAACAATAAACACTTATTTGTATTATTATCATGTTCCCATTTGCTAAGGTCTGGTGATGGCGATTAGTAACAGAAACTCTAGGGATGTGGCAAGTACCTTGAGGCACAGGCTGGTGTGGCTGCAGGAGAAGGGGTGGGTGGGAAGAGCAGAGACCAGAGGCCCAGGGTGCCTGGGAGGAATGGGAGGCCAGGACAGGGGCAGAGGGTGGTCCCCCACCTGGGAGAAGATGTTAGCCGCGTCGGCGGCAGCCGTGGTCAGGGGGGTGAAGAAGGTGGCCTTGCCCGCCGTCCGGATGGTGTGGATCATCCGCAGCTGCGGGTCCTCCAGGTGGGTGGCCTGGCGGTAGGTGTTGATGAACACAAAGACGTCATCCATGCCTACGGGAGGGGGTCCCGGGCCAGCCGGGTGGCTCAGGATCACTCTGCTGTCCCCAGGGTCAGACCCAACCTGGGCTGAGAATCCAAGCCCCACCCTCCGTGCTCCTTGGCCCTATGCCCTCCCCAGAACTGGGCCCCTTCCTCCAAATCTTAGCCTCCTCCCCACCTTTCCCACTGTTCTTAACCTCCAACCAGCATGCCTACCTGCTCTTTCCACCTCTCGGGGGCTTCACCCACAATATGAAGAGGATCGCCCACCACTCATACTCTGCCAACCCCTCACCCCAACTCCAAGTCTCCAAGGTCTGAGAGGGGACTTTTTGGAGCCCCCATGGAAGCCAGTCTTCGCACCCTGGAAGAAGATTCTTTTGGGAACAGAGTTCCCCAGTGGGAGGCCCATTGCCATGGCGATGGAGGGAACTCACCAATGCCCACTATCACAAAGGCGGCCAGCCCACTGAGGATGCCCAAGTACTGGATACCGAAGACCACGTGGTACAGGAAGAGTGCCACCAGGCAGCTGAGGCCGATGCTGGCGATCCCAAAGAAGGACAGGAACACTGGGCAGGGCAAGGGGCACAGGGGATAAAGTGGGGAGACCCAGCAGAACACACTCCTTCAGTGTCCCTGACCCCTGCTGGGTCCTGCCTCACACACCCCCAACCCCGGGGAGTGCCTTCACCATCCCATCTGTGCCCAGTGTAGTTCTCTACACCCAGAAAAGGGGCTGGGCAGGAGGCCTGAGAGGCAGATGAAGGCATTTCTGAGCAAGTCAGGTTGTTCATGGGCCCTCATCTTTGCCGAACTTACCCCAAGTGCCAGTAGGGAATTATTATACATTTAACATCTGTCATCCCAGCAGACTAGAGGTTCCATGGAGGTAGGAAGTGTAAATGTGATGTTCACCACTAGAACTCTGGCACCTTAGAGCATCTGGCACACAGTTGGTACCCAAGTAATATTTGTTACATTGATGAACAAATGTCTTTTCCATTTTTGAAGGCGTGGCCAACCTCTCACTGACTTGGGCAATACAGAGTACCTACTGCATATGCAGAAAGCAGCAGCCAGGGCACATGGGGAGGTGGCAGTGGGAAAGTGAACCGGGGGACTAAGGGCAGCTGGCCTGGGACTGAAAAACAGGCTACAGAATAATCCATAACGTGTCCAATACTCTAGACCCCCCAAAACGTATCAGCAAGGTTATCAGCAAGAATACTGTCAAAGGGCAAAAGGTTCAACTGTGGGAGGTCCTTGCAGTAGGGGCCCTCAGGTGTGGTCCAGCCTGCCACTGCACCGCAGTCACCTGCCTGGGGTTAGAAGGTGATGTCTGAGCACCTCTCCCCCACCAGCAATGGCATGGCAGATTTAAGACCAGTTCTGGCATCCCTGAGTGGGAAGGCTTTGTTCAGAGAGAAGCACACTGGGAGGAGAGAAGGGGCTGGCTCCATGCGGGGTCTTCAGAGAAGCCCTACCTGAGCAGGAGGTGAGGATGTAGACAAGTGCTGCGATGCAGCTGCTGCTGCTGAAGGCCGGGAGCATGTCGTTGTAGAAGGTTCTGCATACCTCGTGAACAAAGAGGTCCATCCACGCCGTAGAGAACCTGGACTTTGCTGGGGGAGGGAGGGCACAGAAAGATGGCGTGGATCAGAGATGGAGGAGGAACAGGAGCCATCCACCTCACCAGACACTCTTTACCTTGGCTGTAAATTACGATCGCCGGGGGGCTACCAAGAATCCTGATGTCCAGGCCATACTCTAGACAGATGAAATCAGAATGTCTGGGGTGGGACTGAATGATCAGTGCGGTTGAGACCACTGCTCTACACAGATAATAATCAATTACAGCCAAATTCTATGTCATCTTCCAATTCTCAGTTATTCACAGCAAAATTCAAAATTCAAACCAGCTTCTAGATACTCAGTTTTACACTGTTATTCAGAGTGCATCTAACAGAATTTATTATTATTTTTTTAATGGAGGTACGCTAAGCATACGCTCTACCACTTGAGCTATACCCTCCCTGCTGAAGTTGTTCTTAATGAGAGAAACATAACCAGGCTGGTCAAGTTGAGTTTTAAAATACAAACAGGAGTGAGATCTGCTTCTGGCCAAGAAGGAGTAACAAGACGAAACCTAGATTTACCCTCCCAGTGAAACTAACCCCAAAATGAGAAAATATATCAAACAAGACCTGGACATGAGACACCAAAGAGAATGATGATCTCTGAGAGATGAGAAACATAATGGGCCCTACGATTACCCTGACTCCCTGGTTTGCAAGAGTTTCCAGGCCTCAGTGCAGCCTAACATATGGGTTATTGGACTTCTCAAAAGAGGCTGAAAATTTTCCAAACTTGATGAAAACTATAAATTGATTCAAAAAACTTAAGCAGCAGACCCCAAATACACACACACACACAATGAATAAAACTACAATGCACATAATAATCAAATTGCTCAAAATTGGTGACCAAGAGAAACCCTTAAAAGAAGCCTGAGCAAAAGAAAGATGCATTACACATAGAGAAACAAAAATAAGGATGACAGCAGTTTTCTCTTCAGAAACGATGCAAGTGAGAGGATGATGGGGTAAGATCCTTTACCTACTGGGAAGAGTCACCCCAGAATTCTATACTTAGCAAAAATATATTTCAAAAGCAAAGGCAAAATAAAGTCTTTTTCAGTATACAAAAGCTGAAAGATGTCATCTCCAATATCCATGCACTATAAGAGATGTTAAAGGAAGTCCTTCAGGCAAAAGGAAAATGATATTTTTGTTTGTTTGTTTTTTTAGGGGGGAGGTAATCAGGTTTATTTACTTATTTTTAGAAGAGGTACTTTGGGATTGAACCCAGGACCTTGTGCACGCTAGGTATGTGTTCTACCACTTGAGCTATATTCTCCCCTCAGAAAATGATAATACATGGAAAGACACAACTACACAAAGGCATAAAAAGGATGAGAAACACTAACAACATGAATAAATAAATAAAATTTTCTTATTGCTTATGAAAATCTTTAAAAAAGATAACTGACCATTTAAACAACAACAAAATAATGTAGTGTGGGGGTTTGTAACATAGATGAAAATAAAATGTATGACAGCAATAGTATAAAGGCCAGGAGGAAAGAAATGGTGGTGCACTATTCATGAAGCTATATGTGAAGTGGTTTAACATAATTTGAAGGTACACTGATAATTTAAGGATATTTACTATAACCCCTGAAGCAACCACTGAACTAAACAGTTATAGCTAAAAAACCAACAAAGGAAATAAAACGGAATGATAAAAAATTTTCAGCCCAAAAGAAGGCAAAATAGAGGAAAAGGGGAAACAAGAATATATGCGACAAATAGAATAAAATAAAATAGTCTTAAGTCAAACCATATTAATAATTGCATTAACTGTAAATGACCTAAAAACCCCAATTAAAAGGCAGAGGTAGATTAGATTGAAAAAAATCAACACCCAGCTGCCTACAAGAAACTCACTTTAAATACAGACACAAATAGGTTAAAAACAAAAGTATAGAAAAAGATACACCATGCTGATGTGAATCAAAAGAAAGCTGGAGTGGTTATATTAATAACAATGAAGTAAATTTCAGAGCAAAGAATGTTACTAGGGATAAAGAAAGTAATTTAAAAATGGTAAATGGGTCAATTCATCAAAAAAATACAACAATCCTAAATGTTTCTGTACCTAATAATAGAACTTTAAAATACATGAAGCAAAAATTGATGGAAATGAAAAAAGAAATAGATAAAACTGCAATTATAGAGGGACACTACAAAACCATTTTCTCAATAATTGTTAGAATAATTAGACAGAAATTCAGTAAGGATACAGAAGACTTGAACAACACAATCAACCAACTTGACTTAATTAACATTTATAGAACACCCTACCCAAAAACAGCAGAATGCACATTCCTTTCAAGTGCATAGGGAACATTTAGCAAGACAGGCCATATTCTGGACCAGGAAACAAGACTCCATAAATTTAGAATAAATTAATTCATATAAAGTATGTTCTCAGACAACAGTAGAATTAAATTAAAAATTAGCAACAAAACAACATTTGGGAAATTCCTAAATATTTGGAAACTAACACATTTTAAATATAATACAAGGATTAAAGAAAAGATCAAGAGAAAATAGAAACTATTTTGAATGGAATGAAAATGAGGGCACAACATGTCAAAATTTGTGGGATGCACTTAAACAATGCTTAAAAGGGGAATTTTATAGCAACACAACACTTACATTAGAAAAAAAGAAAGCTTTCAAATCAATGATTTTAGCTTCTTCTGCAAAAAAGCAGAACAAGAGAAAATTACAAAGTACACTGAGGAAAGGAAATAATGAAGACCAGAGCATAAGTAAATACACAAACAGAAAGTCAATAAAGAAAAATCAATAAACCAGAAGTGAGTTCTCTGAGACGATCAATAAAATTGATAAACCTCTAGCCAGACTGATCATGAAAAAGAGAAAAGACCCATATAAAAGAGGTGACATCTCTTCAGTTTCTATAAATTTTCAAATAAAGGAATAATTTCTATAAATATTCAGAGATAATAAGGGCCCAATATATAGTGATAGGAAACAGAAAACGGTCCCTGGGGTAGCAGTGGGAAGGCAAGGTGAGGCAGGATGGAGTGATGATCAAGGGGACATGAGTAAACTTCTGGGGGCAATGGATCTCTTTGCTATCTTGATTGTGGTAAAGGTTTCATGGTGTATACATGGGTCAAAACTAATCAAACTGTAAACTTTTAAGTATATGTAGTTGGTGACATGTCAATTATGCCTCCATAAAGCTGCTTAAAAAACCAAACGGCATTTAAAAACCAAGTAGAAAAGATCTTTGGATAATCTACATTGCTGAAATAAATGGGTTAATTGATCTTTCACTAGAATAGAAAACAAAGTTCAATCAATTGTTCATTCATTCATTCATTCATTCATTCATTCATATAGCATTTACAGGTTACCTTCTAGATTCTAGGTCCTGTCTTAATTACTGACTATGAAAAGACAGAGGCTCAAATTTCCACTCTCAAATAGAAAGGAATAGTCTCATGCAAGACCAGTATTCCTGCCTAGAACTACTAAAAAAATCAGATAAAATTGAGAAATCATCTGATGACATTAGAGGCTTCCTGAGGCAATGAGAACTAGAAGGCCAAGACTTCAGAAAGGGACAAGCCTACAAAAGGTAAGCTTCCCTTCTACAGCTGTGTTTACCCTGGAGGCATTTGCTAATTCTGAACACAGGCAGGAGGCTGGAAATCTAGGCTGGAAGTCAGGAAAACTAGCAGAGCTTTGGGCAGAAACTTGCAGACAAGCATAGCAGAAGGCCAGTTTCTTCCTCAGCACTTTTGCCAAATACCGGGGCTGTGTGTGCTATGAGGCTAAACACCTAAGCAGAAAGCCTCTGAAAAAGCAGAGTAGACATATTTTTAGTTTTGAGACAAAAATTAGGGTTTGAAATCTGTCAGGGTAAGGGCTCTGCAGAACAGTCCAGGCTCTTAGTTGAAAATCCTAGAGAACCAAGGGCAAACTAGAAGTAGGCTGAGACTTTGCAGGGCTGCAGTCCAGCCTCTAGCTGCTGACTGTGTAAGGCGATCGGCAGCAACTCCATCTGCCTCGTGGGGGGAAGGATAAACTTCCTCTGGAAGGAATGACATCACCTGGACTTCCCTGTTTTTATACATAATGTTCATCACTCAATAAAAATTGCCAGGCACACACACAGGCAGAACCACATGACCAAAGACCAAGTGAAACAATAGACCACGGAAACACATCCACACGTTACCCAGAAAAACGCAATAATATCCTTAAGAAGGGCAGAGAGGAGAATATGAACAAAATAAATAAAATAACCAAAATTTTCACCAGGGACTTAAGTCTATAATAAAGATCATTGAAAATTCTCAATAGAAAAACATAATGCTAAACATTGAAATCTCAATCGATGTTAAATGGTAGGTTAGAAAAAATGGAAGACAGGATCAGTGAACTGGGACATCTAAACCAAAACATGGAAAGAAAGACAGAGAAGAAGAACCAGGAAAAGAGCATTGAAAACACATGGCACTCGTGTAACAGAGGCTACAGGGATGTACTGTGCAACATGGGGGATATAGCCAATATTTTGTCATAACTGTAAACAGAGTGTAACCTTTAAAAGTTGACTTAAAAAATTAAATTTAAAAAATGAAGAAAGCAGCATGCTAATTACCCAGATTCTTCAGCTTACCTTTCCAATTCCTACCTCTTATTATCATATTCATAAAAAAAGAAAACATATGGTACTCTGAAAATATCTAACATTTGTGTAATTAGAATCCTAAAAGGAGAGGGGACAGAGAATGACGTAGAAGCAATATTTGAAGGGATAATTACCAGGAAGTCCCTAAAACTGATGAACGTTATCAACCCATGGATTCAGGAAGTTCTGTGCACAAATATAAAGAAAGCCACACTGACACACAACATAGTAAGTTTGCTGAAACCAAAGGCAAAGAGAAATCTTAAAAGCATTCAGAGGGGAAAAAAAAAAGACAATCATTCAAAGGGGCAACAAAAAGATTTACAGCTGACATTTCCCCCAAAATGATGGCAGTCAGAACACAGCGGATTGACATCTTTAAAGTATTAAAAGAAAATAACTGCAAATTTGTAATTCTATAGCATCAGAAATACACTTCAAAAATAAAAGTAAAATAAAGATGCTTTCTAGGCAAACAAAACAGAATTTATCACCTGCAAACCTGCACTAAAAAATAAATACTAAAGAGAGTTCTTCAGATACAAGGAAAATGATCCCAGAGGGGAACATGAAATTGTGGAAAGTAATGAAGAGCAACAGAAAATGTAGACATGTGAGTAAATATGAATGGATTGTGACTCCATAAAATAACAATGTAATGTCTTGTGAGGTTTAAAATGTATATAGAATTAAAATATATGCAACATAAATGCAAAAGCCTGAAGGGGTATAAATGCAATGAATGAGTTCTAAGATTCCAGTATTATCAGAGAATTAGTAAAAGCGATCATTTGTATCATTCTGTAATAAATCAAGGTGCCATCTCTCGGGTAACCAATAATAGACTGATAAAAAGATTTTATTAATCCAAAAGAAGTCACCAAAGCAAGTCTACAGGGGCCCTGGTTGTCACCACTCCTACAATGCTCTGGGGAGATGGAAGAGGGAAGAGAGGCTTTTTTAAACCCAGGACAGGGGTTTTTGTCTCAGCAGTTGAACACATTAAGCAGAGGTAATTGTTGGTATCTAAAACCTTGAAGATCCTTCCACAGCCAGCCCAGATTCCCAACCCAGGCAAGTACCCTTCCCTGGGGTGCTTCCATCCATCCACCCACCCATCCACCCATCCACCCATCCGTCCACTTACCCATCCCCCAGATCTCTAGTAGGAGATTCTTGGGACAGTGCCAGGGGCTAGGCCTACAGAAAGGAAGCAGGAGCAACCCCCGCCCTCAGCAAACTCCCACTTCACAGAGACATCGTTAAATCAGACCTTCCTCAGGCTTGCAAGCAAGTCCCCTGCAAAGCCTGTAGGTCTGGGAAAAGCCTCAACTTTCTGCATTTCTAACAAGTCCCCAGGTGACGCTGCTGCTGATTCAAGAGTTGCACATTGAGTGACATGGAATTATAAAACTAAAATACAGAGTGACAAGTTCAGAGAGGTGAAACAGCTTGCTGACACTCCCACGGTTAGGTGGGGTGACTGCGACCTCACCCCAGATAAATGAATCCAAAGCCTGTGTGTGATCTTTCCTGCCGCCCTTGTGGAGGAGGACAGGGCCTGTGGGAATGGGTAAGCTGGTCACTGAACGCAGCCTCACGGAAACGTTGCCCAGGTTGGATCTTAGTGGATGAACAGGGGCTTGCCTGGCAATGAAGCAGGGCAAGGAGCGTGCGCTTAGCACAGCAACTGGTGTAAAAGCATACAGGGGAAGGGCTCTGGGTTAGAAAGTCTTGATTTTAGTCCCATTCCACCACTTAATATTTTGGCCTTAATAATTTGGACAGCTAACTTAATTGTACTGTGCCTCGAGGCATCCTTAACTATAGAGTGAAGATAATCAGAACATCAGCTGCCTCACTGGGTTGGTGTAAGAATTAAGCTAGATGGTGCATAAGGGCTTAGAACAGTGTGTGGTGCAGCCTAGGCACTCAGTAAACGTTAGCTCTGATTATTACAGTAGTTGCTCAAGCACTGTCCAAGCAGCGCTTCTGCGAACTGCTGCCAAGTGAACAGCAAAAGAACAGCTAGGGTTCCTTTCCTTTCCTTTCCTTTCCTTTCCTTTCTTTTCTTTTCTTTTCTTTTTTCTTTCTTTTTTCTTTTCTTTTTTCTTTCTTTTTTCTTTTCTTTTCTTTCTTTCTTTCTTTCTTTCTTTCTTTCTTTCTTTCTTTCTCTCCTTCCTTTCTTCTCTTTCCTTCCTTCCTTCCTTTCTTTTTTCTTTCCTTCCTTTCTTCCTTCTTTCTTTCTTTCTTTCTTTCTTTCTTTCTTTCTTTCTTTCTTTCTTTCTTTCTCTCTCTAACTTTCTTTCTTTCTTCCTCTCTTTCTTTCTTCCTTTCAAGACAAAGGTGGAACAAGGAGAGTATGTAAAACAATCTGGAAAGGATAAAATTTTAAGAGTGACAATTTTTCTGAAAGGCACTTTGAGAACAAGTAATGGGAAGTGTGTCTCATTCCGACACCGTGCCCACTGGCTTCCAGCATGAGATACTGATGCATAATTGTTGAGGCCAGTGGTAAAAATTCAGCCCTTTGCAAATTTATTTAATTTAAATAAGCTTCCCCAACATTGGTGGAATGTGTGCTCTCAGTGTGCTTCGTTAGTGTAGCTTACACCACAAAATTGGCTGTATTGAGAAAGACTGCACCACTATCAAATAATTAGGAATGCCTTAGCAGGTGCATACACTTACCTTAGTAATTAAACCCTTGTTAAAACACTAAAATCTAGAAACTTTAAATGCTTAAAGGATCCCAAAGGAGGTAGCCCAGAAAGTGATTCCATAAGGCAGTGCCATTTGGGAACAAGGATATTGAGTCTCTTTTCCTCTTGGGATGCTTCCCAAGCACATCCGTGCACATCGAGAGACGCAGTAAAAATCGCAGCGACCCCGCTGGACAAACGCCCCCCGCACAAGGGGCCGGGCAGGCCCAGCGCCGCCCTTCTTGGAGGCGGACGCTGCGTAGCTGGGCTTTGTGCTGCCGCTGCTTCAAGGGCGGTGCGCGGGGCAGAGGAATGAGCATGAGAACCTCCGTCGTCCTCAGCCTCCTCCCTTCACGTTAGGGAGAGAAGGGCAGCTGATACAAATTTCTCATGAAATGCCTTTATAAAACTTAACTCTGGAGTCTTCGTGACAAGACACAAACGTTGGACAGCTGTTTACTCCCCACTGGCTCTAGGGGTACAGGCCGGCGTAAAGGCGGCAAGCGGCCGCCAGGAAGCGGCAGCTCCTAAAATCCTGCTGCCAGCAGTCTGAGCGCGACCGAACTAGATCTGTTTGCTGGGGTCTGGTGGCTGTGCAAGAGCTTGCCTTCCACGTGCAAGTGTAATTGTGCTAAATCTGGCTCAACAGCGGTGGGGCACTCTGAAGATGGTGTCCAGGGGCTGCCCTGACAGCCCTCTAGGACTCCTGCTGTCTCTTCATGGCGAAGTCCTGGAAGGTGTCTGAAATAAACCCTCAAAACGTAGGCCAGCTGGAATTGGTCCGTGGAAGAAATCCAAGGATGTGAGTCCACAAGTCCTGTGATGGGGCGGTGGTCGCTGAAGGCAAATTTCCATCACTTCGCAGAATTCAGGCTGAGTGTCAGAAGCGATAGGATGTTTATGGAGTTTGGCGTTCCTGAGGCTGAGGTACTGTAGTATTGACACTAATGGCCTCAGTCAGTCACTGGTATAGTCACTCCCTGGGAGCAAACACACCCTACATTGGGTACACTAGCCTCAGGAGCTCTGAGGACAAAAGGTATTGTCAGCCTCCAAGGGGCGACAGTCCTCATGCATAACCGTCCTCATCGTGGAGAGCACTTTTGGTCTGGACGGCCTCCTGACACCACAGAGGGGCTGGGGCGATAACTACCTTGCTAATTCTGGTTCTGAAGCTCACCAAGCTGGGTCCTGGTTACGTCAGTCCTGTTCTGAGACCTTGGAAAAATCTAGCCATTTCCCACATTTGTGGAAAAAAAGGGAGGGATAATAACCTGAGCTAAATTGATAATTGAATAAAATAACAAATATAAAACACTGAACACCATGCCTGGCATTTAATAAACACTCAATAAATGGCTTCTTCCTTTATTCCTCCATTCCTCCCCTCAAAAATATAAAGCATGGTATAAATACAAGACATATTGCATTATGATTAAACTCTAGAATAAGTGGAGCATCAGGCATTTTACTAAGATTTGGCCAGATCGGCACTCCCAGTCCAATTTGCACGTAGCAATAATGTAAGTTTTCACAGAGTGAAAGGAAGTGGCCATTGCTCTATCAGCAGGATCAGCAGACACACAGATGTCACATGATATTTTAAGTGATAAACAGAAGAGCAGAGTATTTGAATTGTCCTGTCTTCATGCCATAAATTTAGAAAGGTGGTGGTTATGCCCCTTCTCCTCCATGAAATGAGGGAAAGTTTGAAGCAACAAAAAGAACATTACAATTGTTTGAAATCATGCCATAACTCCGGACCTGCAGGGGATGTTTCTATCATATTCAATCAGAGCATTATTTTCACCTGTAAAGTAGCCCATCTACTAGAGCAAACTGTTTAGATTTTTAAACTGTTCATTGAAGTGTAACACACATTCAGAAAAGTGTACAAATTGTAAGTGTACAACATGATGAATTTTTACAGATGATGATAATGTTATATTTTAATGCCATTTAAATATACTCTTATAATCCATTAACTTCTTTTGTCTTTGAGTGTTCTATCAAAAATTTCAAATTCAAGTGTTACAGAATTTTATTGTTTCCTTTTTTATTTTCTAATTAACACATAGTAATCTTGATCTTTTTTTAGTGTATAATTCTAAAAATTTTAACACATGTATAGATTTATGCAATCACTATCATAATCGGGACATGGAGCAGCCCCATCACCCTGAAAATCTCTCTC
The DNA here is from genome assembly GCF_048564905.1 of Vicugna pacos. Taxonomy (NCBI): domain Eukaryota; kingdom Metazoa; phylum Chordata; class Mammalia; order Artiodactyla; family Camelidae; genus Vicugna; species Vicugna pacos. The sequence goes on along the minus strand of NC_133001.1, from coordinate 5,439,804 downwards.
ATGAGTAAAGAGATTGCTCTTTGTAGTTGACTAAGGGCAACTGTTGGTCTGTTCTCTGTCCTATAGTTTTGTCTTTTCAAGGATGTCATAAATAAATGGAAACAGAAAGCATGTAACCTTTTGAATCTGGTTTCTTCTACTTTGTGTAATGCTTTTGCAATTCACCCATCTTGCTGCACACATAGCCGTTGATTCATTTTTACCGCTGAGTAGTGTTCCATTGCACGAATGCAACACAGTTTATCCATTCACCCATTGGAGGACTTTTGGGATGGAGCTGGTTTGGGGTGAGTATAAATAGAGTCTATAAACATTCGTATGCATGTTTTTGTGTGAAAACATATGTTTTCATTTCATTGGGGGTAAATACATAGGACTGGGATTGCTGGGTCTAAACTATTATCACTAAATCACTTAGCTTTACAGTCTATATTGTCTTGATCAATTAACAATTTCCTTCTTGAGATGGGCAGAGCTTTGGATTTGAGAGAGATGGAAATGGTGTCTTATAGACCTCAGATCAGAAAATGCCATTTTTATAATTTAACAGTCTATTTTGTTCTTATTACAGGTAATTTTCCATTGTAGTTACTATAAACACAGTATATCTATTTTTTAAAATTCACTAATTGAGGACATTCATCTGTACATTTGAAAGTAAAGCTGCAGATGTTATTATGCTGCATCCCGTACTATTACAGCATCTGTCTCCTAAGCAGACATTCTCCTATTTAACTGCAACACCATTATCACATACAAAAACTGTCAGATTGGCTTTAGGTTGGTGGTGGTTTTTCCTCCTAACACTTCAAATATTTCACTCCACTCTCTTTTTGCGTGCATGGCTTCTGAGAAGTCAGATATTAATTCTTATCTTTGCTCTTCTATAGATAAGGTATTTCTTTCCTCTGACTTCTTTCTGGATTTTTTTCTTTATCTCTGATTTTCTGTAGTTTGAAAATTATATGCCTAGGTGTAGCTTTTTGTCATTTATCCTACTTGGTATTCTGTGAGCTTCCTGGATCTGTGGTTTGGTGTCTGACATTAATTTGGGAAAATTCTTAGCCATTATTGCTTCAAATATCTCTTCTATTGCTTCCTCTCTTTCTTCTCCTTCTGATATTTCCATTGTGGGTACATTATACCTTTTGTGGTTGTCCCACAGTTCCTGGATATTCTGTCCTAAACTTTTAATCTTTGTTCTCTTTGCTTTTTCAGTCTTTGAAGATTCTATTGGCATATCCTCCACCTTGGAGACTTTTTTTTCCTCAATTGTATCCAGTCTTCTAATGAGACCAGCAAATGCAGGCTTCATTTCTATCAGTGTTTTTGATCTGTAGCATTTCTTTTTGATTGTTTCTTAGACTCTCCTCTCTGCTTGCATTTTCCAGCTGTTCTTGTATGCTGCCTACTTCATTCATTAGAGCCCTGAGTATATTAATCTTAGTTGTTTTCAGTTCCTGGTCTGAAATTCTAACATCCACGCCGTATCTGAGTTTGGTTCTGATTCTTGCTCTCTTTCAACTGTGTTTTTTTGCCTTTAGGTGTGCCTTGCAAATTTTCTTTGATAGCTGGACGTGATGGACCAAGTAGAAGGACCTGCTGCAAACAGGCGTTTAGTGATGTGGTGGCACGGTGTGGGTGGTGAGGAAGCACTTACACAGTCCTTTGAGTAGGCCTTGGTCTTCTAGTGAACCTATCTTTGGGCTGTGAACTTCACAAGTGTTTCTAAGTACGCCTCCCTCCTCCCCCAGGTGGGACAGGAATTGAGTATGTCCCTTCCCCCCACTTAATTTATGCTCTGAAAACACCCCAGCAGCTTAGGCTCTGGTTAACTAGCTTTTCCTGTGGGCAGACCTTGTTGAGAAGAACAGAATGTTCTGATGTATTTCAAAATTGTTACTTTTCTGCTCCCACTGCTAGAATCAAGAGGGAAGTTTTCTCTGATAGTCAATGTAAGAACATGTTTGAGCTCCTGGAGGTAAAACTGAAAGGCAAGAGCGAGATGGCTCATGACTGTACAGGCAGGCTTAGGTTACAAAGACCCTCAAGAAAGAGCTGTTCCCTCCTATCCCCTCCCCCTGATCTCTCCTCCCTTCTCCTGTTCTGAGGATTCAGGGATGTTTTGTACCTGCTGCCTCTGGGCCTCTTGAGGCTCTGGGGCTCATATGCTCGCCCGCTTGTCACCTGTGCCAGAATGAGTCAAGTGCTGCCTGCCCTTTGCTCACCTTGCGCTTGGCAGAGACTTGCTCCTGGTAACGGTCCGAGGAGTCCCCAGGGATCTCGCTGGCCCACAGCGTGATTCCCACTACGGTGTATGCATAACCTATCACCAGCAGGGGGAGGAAGTAGATCAGCACGGTCACACAGATGTGGTACCTGCAACAAGGTGGATGCGAGGGTTCAGTCCAAGAAATAACAGGGCTGGTCAAGCCTTGACATCTACCTTTCTCAGTATTTGCCTTTAAAAACTTGGATGATAAGGCTAGCCACCTGCATTGGATGGGTAGGCGATATATTGATGGATAAAGGAGAGAAAGGAAATCTCTTCAACTGATGTTCTTCTTGTGAACTTTTTCCATAATGCAGATTCCTGTTCAGAACAAAAGGAGAATAAACATTGACAAGAAGGAACTGAATTCTTATATATCTATGGCAGTATTAGTTGATGTTGATTAGTTCAGTATTGCTTACCTTTCCCTCCAAAAAAAAAAAAACACACACACACAAACAAAAAGAAAATAACCCTTAGGCTGCATTAATGGAAGTATACTATCTAGAATAAATGAGGTGACTGTACCACTCAATTCATACATGTCAGATTTACACTTAGGCTCAGTTTTGGTGCAGGGACATAAACCAACTAGGACATTCAGATGAGAACCACCATGATGGCTGATGAAATGTTATCCATTCTATATGACAAATGGAGTCACGGACATAAAGAATAATTAATTATCTTGGAAAGAGAGATAAGACTTATCCTAGAATTAGGATCAGTGGGTGAGGACCATGTTTAAGTTACTTCTAAACCTTGTCCTTTAATATATATCTCGAGATGAAAACTGTCCAGGTCTCTGAGTTACCATTTGAAGGACAGATACCAAGTGATTTGAGTCTGACTGAAACATGAGCAAGAAATAAACCACTGCAGTGTCAAACCACTGAGATTTTGAGGTTTCTCACAACAGTGTAACTTATCCTATTCTGTCTAAGTTGAGGCTCAGTGTAAGTTGGACATTCAAATAAGTTGTTTGAATTTTGAGAAAGAATATTTTTCTCAGGGGGTCCTTGGCATGTCTGGCTTTGCAATACAGCCCTTTTCCCCCAATGGGAGTTTAATGCAGAGGCTCAGCATCCCTAATAATAATGATGATGAGAACAGGTAATATTTTGGGGGTTTACTCTAGGGCCCTGTGTTACTAATAACATTAATGACGTGTTAGTAGCAGAACTGGAAGTTGGATTTTATTGAGCGAAGATCAAAATGCCAAGCACTTTACTGGCATCAACTTCTTTAATCCTGAAAACAAATGATTAGATAGATACTGTCATAATCCCATTTTGTAGATGAGAAAAGAGAAGTTTAGAATTTAATTAACTTTCCTAAATTCACAGCTGGTAGAATGAGGAGCTGAGATTACAATGCAGGACTATGGTCCCAGAGCCAGACTCTTGTCACTGGAGAAAAGTCACCCAGTGGTGTTTTCTTCCACTGTTTATGCTTATTTTCTGCAATAAATTTTTCCCAAAAAGGAAAAAAAAACACATATTCACTTAACTTCTCCTAATATTGATAGTTTGTTTTCAATCACTGATTTGCAAAGCCCCACAGTTTCACCACTTATTCAGCCCCCTCTGAATATTAAAATTTGCAACTTGAAGAAACTTGGAGTTCCTAAGTGCTAGCCATGGGTTCAGCAAAGCCAGGTGCTGAGCGCATCTGTCCTGTGCAGACAGGCTACCGGGCTTCCAAGGAGCATCTGGATGCCGCATTCTCTGGGAGCCTCTGTGCTCCCCATCAGCACAGCAGTGACTGCGTGCTGGTTTCCTGCCTGAGCTCAGGCCGTCTTCTGACTGCTGTGCAGACACTGGTTGAAATCAAAGCATTTGGAGGCTGTGGTGGCAGGGGGTCCCTGGGAACCCCCAGGCCACACCTACTTCTTCTGTCTGTAAGAACAGCAGACTAATACTTGGTGATAAAAACACATTAGCTGAACTTTGTGGGACCTTTGCTCAGAAGGCTGAGTGTCCGTGTTGGAGGCAGGGATGTGATGGGAGGATACTGCACTCAAGTCACATATGATCCTCACCTTGGACCAGTGGTTCTCAAGCTTAAACCAGCTGCAGAATCACCTGGAGGGCTTGTACAAACACAGGGCTGGGCCCAACCCAGTTTTAACTTAGCAGGTCTATGGTTAAGCCTGAAACTCTGCATTTATAACAAGTTCCCAAACGATGCTGCTGCCGGTCATTCTGGTTCAGACTTTGAGAAACAGTCTTAGACCAGTGGTTCTCTTTGAATCACATGAGACTCATTGGGGAAGCTTCAAAAATGATCAGGGTCCAGAGATACTCATGTAATTGGCCAAGAATATGAGAGCAGGAAACCACAGTTTAAAAAATTCCCCAAGTTACAGAATACAGCTAGCATGGAGAAAAACTGTTTCAGATCCAAGGCTCATAAACCTGTTGGAACTTCACTGTTGTTTGAGATTTAATGACTTGACTAAAGTGTGAATTAACCACGTTTTCCAGTTTCTGTAAATGATGCTTTGACATCTCAGGTCTTGTTGATAATCTAGGGGGGACTGCCCGCCCAGGGCTAGCTAAGACCAAGTGTGCCTTCGTTTGCAAACTAAGCAACCCAAGGTTTTTCATAGCGGCTGGACATTCCCAGCAAGAGTGCACGCCGGTTCCCTTTCATCCACATTCTTGCCAACTCCTGTTATTTGTGTTCTTTCTGAGGATAGTCATTCTGACAGGTGTGAGGTGACATCCCATTATGGTATTGATTTGCACTTCACTGATGATTGGCTATGTTGAGCATTTTTTCATGTGCCTGCTTGTCCATCTTTATGTCTTCTTTGGAAATATGTCTATTAAGGTCTGTCCATTTTTTACAGGTTGTTTGTTTTTTTGATATTGAGTTGTATGAGCTATTTGTACTTTTTTAAAATGTTAAACCTTTATTGTTTATATCATTTGAAAATATTTTCTTCTATTCAGTAAGTTATCTTTTCATTCTGTGCATGGTTTCCTTTACTGTGCAAAAGCTTTTAAGTTTAATTAGGTCCCATTTGTTTATTTTTGCTTTTATTTCTTTTGCTGTAGGAGACAGATGCCAAAAATATTGCTATGGTTTATGTCAAAGAGTGTTTTGCCCATGTTTTCTTCTAGGAGTTTTATGGCTTCCAGTCTTATATTTAGGTCTTTAACTCTAATTTCACTTTCTAACATGTAGTTGTCCAGTTTTTCCAGCACCACTTATTGAAGAGACTTTCTTTTCCCAATTGTATATTCTTGCCTCCTCTGTCATAGATTAATTGAACATAAGTGTGTGGGTTTGTTTTTGGACTTTCTGTCCTGTTCCATTGATCTATGTGTCTGTTTTTGTGCTGGTACCATACTGTTTTGATGACTGTAGCTTTGTAGTATAGTCTGAAGTCAGGGCGCATGATTCCTCGACCTCTGTTCTTCTTTCTCAAGATTGTTTTAGCTATTTGGGGTCTTTTGTGATTCTACACAGATTTTTAAAATTATTTGTTCTAGTTCTGTGAAAAATTACCCTGGCTTTCTTTTGATTTCCTTTTGCATGGAATACCTTTTTCCTCCTCTCACCTTCTGGTCTGTGTGTCTTTAAATTTGAACTGAATCTCTTGTAGGCAGCATTACATATGGGCCTTGTTCTTACATCCATTCAGCCACTCCATGTCTTTTGATAGGAGCATTGAGTCCACTGATATTTAAAGTAATCATTGATATGTACATTCTTACTGCTACTTTGTTATTGTTTTGGGGTTTTTTTGTACCTCTTTTTTTGTTCCTTCTTCTTTGTTCTCTTCTACTGTGGCTTCATGACTGTCTTTAGTGTTATGTTTGGATTCCTTTCTCTTTTGTGAGTGTGTATTTGTTATAGACTTTTTTTGTTGTGATTGACATAAGGTTTACATATATCAATATATTTATCTCTATCTCTACCTATATATATCTGTATCTATAGGTCTATACGTTTGCATCTCTATATATGATTATGTTGCTGATCTCTCAATTTCCAACACATTTTAACAATCCTGCATTTGTACTCTCCTCCCTCTCAGATACTGTTTTGACATCATAGTTTACATCTAATTGTGTTATGCATCTCTCAACTGCTTGTTGTCGATATAGGGGATTTTACTACTTTTGTCTTTTAACCTTCCTACTAGCTTTGTGTGTGGATTGTTTCTTACCCTTACGGTATATTTGCCTTTACTAAAGAGATTTTTTTTTTCTTTTATAATGTTCATGTTTGTAGTTGTTTCTTTTTTGTTTTGTTTTGAGAAATTCTCTTTAACATTTCTAGTAAACCTGGTTTGATGGTGCTAAAATCTTTTAGCTTTTGTTTTTCTCTCCATCAAATCTAAAGAGAGCCTTGCTGGATAGAATATTCTTGGTTCTAGGTTTTCCCCTTTTATCACTTTAAATATATCATGCCACTCCCTTCTGACCTACAGACTTTCTTCTAAGGGGTCTACTTATGGACTTATGGGAGTTCCCTCGTGTGTTATTTGTTGCTTTTCTCTTGCTGTTTTTCATATTCTGTACCTTTAATTTTTGTCATTTGAATTACTGTGTGTCTTGGTGTGTTCCTTTTTGGGTTAATTCTGTTTGGACTCACCTGGACTTGGATGTTGTTTCCCAGGTTAGGGAAATTTCCAGCTATTATGTCTTCAAATATATTCTATGCCCCTTTCTCTCCCTCTTCTGTTTCTGGGACCCCTATAATGTAAATGTTAGTGTCATTAATGTTGTTTTCATGGAGGTCTCTTTCAGCTGTCCTCATTTCTTTTCTGTTCAGCATCAGTGATTTCCACTACTCTGTCTTCCAGCTCGCTGAGCCCTTCCTCTGTGTCATTTAGTCTACTGTTGAATTATTCTGGTCAGTTTTTTATTTGTTATTATATTCTTCATCTGTTTTCTTGTCCTTGTATTTTATAACTCTGTTAAAAGCTTCTATCTTCTCACTCTGTGCATCCATTCTTTTCTTGAGTTCTTTGATCATCTTTATGGTTATCACCCTGAGCTCTTTCTCCAGTAGATTGATTGCCTGTCTCCACTTCACTTAGACCCTCTTCCGGCATTTTGTTCTTTTGTTTGAAACTTGTTCCTCTGTTCCCTCGTTTTGCTTAACTTGTTGTTTTTATTTCTATGTGTCTGGTAGGTTGATTGCATTTCCCAGCCTTGGACAGGGGCTACTTATAGGAGATTCCTGTGCATCCCGGCAGCCACACCCCTCTCATAACCACAGCTGTCTGCTCTAGGGATGTGCCCTGTGTGGGCTGCGTGGATTCTTCTGTTGTGGTGAGTTGACTACTGTGGGTGGTCTGGTAGGTTTGTTTGGGCCCTGATCTGGTTGTTTGCCATGCTCTGCCTTGTGAGAAGGCTGCTGGCCACTAGCTGGCAAGGCTGGGTCACAGGCAGCTCACTTCAGAATCCCGGGGGTACCCAGGGCTAGTGCTGACTCACTAGTGGGTGAAGTTGGGGTCCATGAGTCCCTGGAGCAGTTGCTTGCCCATTGGTGGGTGAAGCCAGGACCTGGGGCTAGAGCCAGCACACTGGCAGGCCAAGTTGGGTCCTGGGATCTGAGTGCAGAACTCAGGGGTCCCAGAGCTGGTGTTAGACTCCTGGTGGGTGAAGCCAGTTCCTGACACAGTTGGCTACACAGTTGAGGGTGTCTAAAAGCTTGTGTTGGTCTGCTAGTGGGCAGGGCCAGGGCCCAGCCAGACCCAGGGCAGGTGCTGGCCTGCTAGTGGGTGGGCTAGGTCTGCAGGCTGTGGGGTTGTAGTTGTCTTGTGACTGGTGTCTGCCCACTGGTGGGTGAGACTGGTCCTGAGGAGAGGAGGCTCACTGGTGGGCAAGACTGGGGCCCAGCCGGTCCCAGGGCAGGATCTGGCCTGCTGGTAGGTGGGCTGGGTTCTCAGGTTGTAGGGCTGTGGGTGTTCTGTGGCTCATGCCCACCTGCTGGTGGGTGAGGCTGGTTTCAAGTCTAGATCTGGGTGGAGGGGGGCCAGGGATCCTGGTGTAGGGGCCTGCCCACTGGTGGGTCTAGCTGAGTCCTGGGACCTCTGAGTGGAGGGTGCTGGGATCCCAGGTCTAGAGCTTGCACATTGGTGTGTGGGGCCAGGTCCTGGGCTTCTGGTGAGCAGGGCTGTGCCCAGGGTGACCGTGGGCTCAGGGGCCTTAAGGCAGCCTGTCTGCTTGTGGGTGGGGCCATTTCCCTGCCTAGTTAGCTGCTTGGCCTGAGGTGTCCCAGTACTGGTGCCTGTAGGCTACTGGGTGGGTGTGGGGCTGTGTCCTGAGGCTAATAAGCTGTAGGGAGAATCCACAGGGGCACCTGCCAGCACCAGTGTCCACACGGTTGAATGAGCTCCTCAAATGGTTCCTCTGTATATGATTCTTTGCTTTCCTGTTGCTGCCTTTAGAATTCTCTCTTTATCTTTTACTTTTGCTATTTTAATTATGATTTATCTTGGTATGAGTCTATTTAGATTCATCTTGTTTGGAAGCCTCTGTGCTTCCTATACCTGGATATCTGTTTCCTTCTTCAAGCTTGGGAAGTTTCCAGACACAATTTCATTAAATACATTTTTAACCCTCTTCTCTCTCTCTTTTCCTTCTGGGACATCTCTATCGTGAATGTTGGTATCTTTGACAGTATTCTAAAGATCCCCTGCTCTTTCAATTGAGACACATTTCTTTGATGTCTCGTTTTGCTTATCTTTCTCTGTATGTAACTAAGTGAAACAGTTACCTATCGCAATGTTCTTGTGTGAGAGAGTGTCCCGATGCAGTCTGTCTCCGCCCAGTGGCTTTGGTTGGAGAGCTGGATTTGACATGAACACAAGTCATGTCTTCCTCAGGGTGTGCTGGCAGCTATCACCATGGTATGAGGTGGAGCTGGAGGTGGAGAGAGGCTAAGGCCAGAGCCAGGTGTGAGGCAGGGCTTCCCCTATGTTCAGTGGCCATCACAGTCTTATCAGTGATTAGGGTCAGTTCTCATGTTACTGGAGCACAAGTCCTGAAGGTTAAGTCTAAGCTGGCTCTGTTCCCTTTAAGTGTGTGCTCTTTCCCTCCCAGCTCCTGCACTCTTGCCCCAGAGAGCAGCAGTGCTGGTGCAAGAGGGGCTGGTGTGGGTGTTCAGCAGGGTTCAGGGCATGGGTTGCAGTGGTCTAGCTGCCATCAGAGATCCAGGCTGCCTCTGATGTGCCACCTGTCCAACTGCCAATAATGATTGCTCAGGCATCACTTAGAGTCTGAGCTACTTCAGCGTTTCATAGCTTAGCTTTTTCCTTGGTTGTGGCAGTCCTTGCTCCATTGTGGGGCTGTGACGCAGGGCAAACGGTGATGGAGCGCTCACTCAGCTCAGGCTGGGGTGCATGCCAGGGAGGTTGCAGGAAACCAGTTAGCCGCCAGTGTGGTTTCAATCTGCCCTCTCTGCTCTGCTTCAGGAGCAAGAAAGTGTTCATGCATTCCCTCTGAGAAGAGTCGAGGCTTCCCCTGCTCCCCTCATTAGCTCCACCAGCCCCCCACCCAGCCAAGGGGGCTCGTCTTCCAGTTGTTGGACCCCAGGGCTGGGCACCCGATATGTGGCTCTAACTGCTCGGTCCCCAGGGAGGATCTCTGCCTGCATAATTGCCCTTTTCCTCTCGGTTCCTGATCTGATCGCTTCTCTTTCCTTCCTATCCCATTCCGTGTGTACCTTTCATACAGGAGTCTTTCTGCCAGTTTCCAGTGAGAACTGCTCCACACATGGATGTATTTTTGATCTGCTTGTAGGGGGAACTAAGCTCTGTGTCCTCCGAATGTGTCATCTTGATCCCCTTCCCCCTGATCTCCTTGATTGGATGACGTGGTCCTCAGATTAGAGCCCAGCAGTGTTCCTCTTTAATTCTTTTCACAACACAGGCACCAAGGAAATACATCATAGAAAGATGTAATCTCAGGCTTCTAAAGACATTAGAATTGTCAGCTGGTCCACCCCCCACAGCAAGGACCCCTCCTGACGGCAGCCCCCAGAGGAGGGTGCTCAGCATCTGCTTGAATGCAGGTCCTGAGGCAGACGGTCTGAGCATTTCTTACTTCTTTAGTTTTTTAATCAACAGTTTTCTCACTAGAAGTACTATCTATTCATTGTGGTTTTGAAAATATAGACACGCATTAAAAGAAAATCTTTAAAGGTGAAGTGCAGGCTGGATATGAGTTGCACGTCAGCCTCGTTAATGCTGAGCACTGCTGCTGACAGGCAGTGTGTATTGAAGCTAATGGCAAATCAGGAATTTCCAGTTCTTAGAGGGTATGTAGCTCTCATTCATTTGCAGCTGAAGTGTTTTTCTTCTTTATTATAATATTTCCAGCCCAGCATGCTGTCCTTAATGTTGTTTGGAGAGGCAGTTGCTTGACTGGCACTATGCACACTAATTGTCATTTGAAAAATACACTTAAAAAACCATGGTAAAGTACATATGATATAAAATTAACCTGAAGAATACACTTTTATTTTTATCTCTGAAAAAAAGAAAAAAAAACCTTCAAAACTTTCTATTATGTAGAAATAAGTTCTAATAAAATTGATTCATATCTTATATCTTTATGCACACACACAAATTTGTATCACATAAGTGCATTTTAGATTACTTTACAAACAACACTATGTCACATCATTTTTTAAGTCAGTAAATATATTTCTATAATGAAATTTCTAATGGCTGTAATAAAATTCCATTCTATGGAGGTAAGTGCTTACTTAGCCTTCTAATTTGAACATGTGAGTTATTTTAATAATGTTTTGACATTTAATTGCTACAATAATTAACACCTTCAAACGTATGTCTTTCCTCTATTTCTTATTGCCCAAGGATTAATTAGTCAGAATTAAATAAAAGCGTTTTTAAGGGTTTGCTATGTATTGTCATTTTGCAGAAAATACATGCCAATTTATACCACCAGCAGGGGTTGATAAGATCTCTTTTTCCTCTGCGTGGCTGTGCTGGGCATTTAGGAAGTCTTTTAATCTTTGACAACATGATCGTTTATATATAGACGGTCCTCTAGTCTACATTTAATATTCCTGATTTGTTGTAAACCGAAATTCTATAATTATGCTATTTAACCATTGTCATTTCCTCTTTTGTGAATTGCCTACTTGTATATTTTCTCAATTGGGGTGCTCATATTGTCCTTACTAATTTGTAAGAACTCTTTATGGCTTCTATTATGTTAATACTTAAAATGTTTTTTCCATATCAAAATCATTAAAGCACTCACTTACACTCTCTCCTAGTTCATTTGTTTGCATTTAACTGTTCAGTCTATCAAAGATCTACTTTGCTGGGTATTATGAGAAAAGGCTCCAAATTTTCTTTCTCCAACCATTGTTTAGTTTCCCCAGTACCCCTATCGGCTGCTCCACCCTTTCCTTGCTGATTTGAAACTGCTCTTCTATCTCATACACTCATGTGCCTCTGGGCTTTTGTTCTGTTTCCTCTACCAATCCCTCCTTTCTGGTGTCCATTCCACACCATATTAATTTTTGTGGCTTTTAAAAAAATATATATGGCAGTAAAAATCTCTTATTATTTTACTTGGTTCCTCAAAATAAGGTATCTCTCTTCCTGCATATTAAAAAAAAATATTTCATTTTGGTGAGGAGGGGAGAAGGTAATTAGGTTCATTTATTTTTAGAGGAGGTACTGGGGATTGAACCCAGGATCTTGTGCTTGCTAAGCATGCGCTCTACCACTTGAGCAATACCCTCCCCAACCTGCATAATTTCTTAAGAAGGAAGTCAGGGGAAGGTTTCAGTTATTTCTAGCCAGAATTGCAGCTTCCCAGAAGATGTCAGGTGATTAATTCACTGGCCCCTCCCAGCATTGATTCTCATGATAAAGTTTAGTGGTGGATGTTGCTTACATGCCCAGGGCCTTATGCCCCCATTTCAGATTGTTTCTTGATCAGCTCTCTCAGGCAAAGAGAAAGATCCTATAGAGGATGTGCTGCCAGAAATGGTCCCAGAGTTTGGAAAAGCTCTAACAAGAACTTATATGTCAACACTGGACTCTAGCAGAAAGAAGCTAAACCCCCTCGCCCACACCTCTCCTCCTTCCAGTCTGCTTAGGGGCAGGGATGTGGGAGGAGCAGGTGGCTAATAATCCTGCCTAACATTTTTATTTGGTTGATATGTTAAAGAAAAAACAAGCCACAGTGACAAAGCTTGTGCAGGCTCCGTGATTCTGCGAGAGGAGGGCAAAGGAGGTGGTGGTTGGTTTGGCTAAGGACCTTATTGTGTTTTGGGACAAGAAATGTTAGGCCAGAAGCTGAATTTAGGTTGGGGTGAAAAATGTTCAATTGGTATCTGTGAGGAAGAAAAATACTGGTAACAAGAAGGAGTGAGAAAAATAAGAGATTAAGCAAGAGGGGCAGAGACAGAGACAGAGAGAGACTGGGACCACTTGTTGGTAGCACAGACTCATGAAAGGACACAGCCAGCAGGAAATTTCCCGTGGTGAGGACTGCTTGGTGTATTGCAAGGTTTGGTGGTACCTGAGGGTAAAGTTAAGAAACTACCATCCTGTCCTATGCTGAAATTCTCTGATTTCTCTAACCACTCCCCAAATCTGTAAAAGTAAAAAAAGGATGCCACACTCAACAAGTCTGTGTCAGTGGGGCTCTGAGGATGTGAATGAGGAGGACTGAGTAAGAGTGGAGTCAAGTGGGCTGGCCAGAGACAGTGGTGGCCACAAAGTTTCCATTACCTTGCATTGGGTAGGAGATGTGGTGGAGAGGAAGTCCCTGTCTCAGGAAACAGGGAGGTGGAGACAGAGTCCCTGAATCTGTACTATGCCCCCTGGTCAATCTTCCCAGTCTGGCAGGTGACATCAAATCATGTAGATATTCCTGGAATCCCCATGGTAGTTCTGGAAATGCCAGCCAGCCACAGGGCACAGAAAACTGACATCTGAACAGCCATTGCCAACAGGTGGCGCCAAACTGCAGCTGGCACGTAGACCTTTCAGTATTTCATTTAGGTGACTGGTGTTTCAGTAACCCGTCAATAAAACAGCATGCATTTCAAATGCTTGAATTAATTGTACAGTGCACACCCCACCTCCCAATCCCTTACTATGCCATGATCTCATTTTCCACTATGTCACTTTGCCAATGTGGCATGGGCTTTGCAAACCTCCTCGGATACTTACAACCCCATTGAGAATAAGACTGCATTTTATCTGTGATTTGTTTTCTCTGAGTGTCAGTGGACACTGATAAATGTTTTGCTAATATAACTCACCCACCTTCAACCTCTCTAGATAGTTCTTAACTACGTGTGATGCTCGCCTTGAGGTTGGCGTAACTGTAGTGAAATAATCCTTGCTGTATGAGCAACCAGGGACAGATCAGGGATGCACTTCCACCTTGGCTGCACCAGCCTGTGATTATCACGGAGCCAACGAGGACTTGGATATGTGCAGCAGACCTGGAGCTTGTATGCTAGCATTCTGTGAAGCATTTAAAATACTGTTATTTCTGGTGGGGTTTGTTTGGAACTGTTTTGATTGGTGCAAATTGGCATAAGTCAGTAAACATTTCCTGATATAATTCAATTGCCCATAAATGTGGGTGTTGGTTGTTTTTCTACTCTGGTCCCTGGCATCTGAAAAACACTTAAAATAAGCAAACAATCCTAGTCATGGTGGCCTGTGGCCAACAATCATTCGTGTCCCCAGGTCTGGTCTAAGTGCCCCCGACTCACAGCTCTCAGGCTGAGTGCCCACTTGCCTTGCTATGGCCTGAAAGTACTTCTTCTCCACGAGGCAAATCTTGGCACAATAACTAACAAATGGCCAGGTAGTGGCCATTTTTCTTTTCTTTTGATAAAGTCTCCTGATGAAATTTACTTTATCAAATTAGGTACCACATAAACAGCCACTGTTGAAGGCTTGTAGAAGATGTAGAAATCTCACATTTTCTATGTACAATAGTTTCATTGTAAAGGGGTTTCTGGAAAGTGGATTTGACTTCATCTCACTACTTCTGGGGCTTGGGGTAAGAGACAAATATCACTAATCCCATTTTAAATTGAAAAATTAAGGTACAGGGAAGGTAATTACTTTGTTCAAGTCACTCAGGGTTGACATGGGAATAGAAAACAGATCTGCCCCTTTCTTTTTTCAGCCCTTTGCATTTCTATTCTTTCTGCTTAGATGAGCTTGAAAGAAGAATGGATAAATGTCACTGAGAGCAGGGAACACGCAGTTTTCAAGAATGAGCACATACATTGAGCATAAACATTATTCACAGCATTTCATAATGCAGGTAATTGATTGAAAAATAGCATAGCTTAAAACATCAGGCACAGAATTCAGTTCTGTCTGTGTGGGTGACTTGGAATGTGGCCAAATCTTGGATTCCAGTTTATATCTGGATTCATTTTCATATTTCCAAAACCTTTTCCTGTCTTGAACCCTGAACCCATAGAAACTAATGGTTGGCTGAACTGTGGGAAAGACAAATGCCTTACATTCAGTTCCTCAGCCAAAGTTTCTCAGCATAGACAATAGACCATTATGCTGTGAGCCACATGGGCTGCCAGTCTAAAGTTTCCATGAACAAACTGAGCAATGCAATTTGTGTGTCTCATAAGAAATTATCAAGGAGACTACATTAATCAATGTGAAGTCTGCTGCGAGTCATATACGAGAGGACAAATATTTTTAATGAGGGAGCGTTGGCAGATTTTCATACCTCCCCAAGTTAGCCAAAGAGAACTTAGTAATTCCTGGACCATCTTTTAGGCAATCTACTCCTCTTACAAAAAAAAAAAAAGAGTCTTTTTTGCTAGAGGAAAGCTAAGCTGTCTCTACAACAAAGACAGAAAGTCCATGTGGACTGGATATAGAAAGGTGTTGGCTGGGGAAGGTTATGAGGGGAGCAGTGAAGAGATATGACTAGGAGGTAAGCAAAGGCGGATGACTTTTTGGTGGTTACTGTTGTGCACAATTGTTTTGGGTACTTTTTCAAAATGGAGCTGCTGTTTTATCACTTTGCCCATTAAACTAGGCTTCCTGAACTCGACTCTACTTAGGTGCTGAATTCTGTAGATTTTGGCTTTCTTAAAGTTCCATGTATGTTACATGCAGAGTCACCTCTTCAGGTTGGAGGCCAGCCCTGTGTTGAGGCAGCACCTTCAGTTATTGGGGAGGAGCATACAAAAGGAGCTATATAGTTGCTGCTGGGCCCCATTTCATTCAGACACCTTAATTGTTAATGACCCCCCTGCTTTGTGCTAGAATCTGAGGACATAGTGATGAATAAAAAGACCTGGTCTCTGCCCTTTAAGAAGCTTAAAACATAGTGGGCAAGATAGGTTATAAACAAATATAACAAGAAATAAATATAAAATCATCAGTGTGTTATGTGCATAAAGCCACCAAACGGAGGTGGTGTAGAGAATATCAGGGGCTCACACTCAAAGGACCCTCTGATGAGATGACCTAAAGGGCAAAGTGGTCATATTTGGTGCAGGATGGATGGTCCATACAGAGACAAGAGGAGGCAGAAGACCTTGAGGTCCAAATGATCTGGGTACCCTGGACGAGTCAAGATAAGGCTTTTGTAGCCAGAGTGGAAGGACTGAAGGCCATGAAATACGGGCAGGGGCCACAGTCTGTAGGGCACTGTGGGCCATGCTCTTGGGAGCCACCGAATGGGTTAAGCAAGATAAGATGATTCACTTTTTTTTTTCCTTATCCAGGATTAATTTAAATTTTTAAAAATTTATTTTGTTATTTTTTTTAATTGAAATATAGTCCATTACAGTGTGTCAATTTCAGGTATACAGCATAATGTCCCAGTCATGTGTGTATATATATATATGCACACACACATACATTTATTTTCACATTCTTTTTCATTAAAGGTTATTAAAAGTTATTGAATACAGTTCCCAGAGCTACACAGAAGAAATTTGTTTTTTATTGATTTATATTTATAGTGGTTATCATTTGCAAATCTCAGACTCCCAAAGTTACAGGATTAATTTAATTTTAAAAACAAATACGGGGGGAGGATATAGCTCGGTGGTAGAACATGTGCTTAACATGCACAAGGTTCTGGGTTCAATCCCCAGTATCTCCATTAAAACAAACAGACAAACAAACAACAAATAAATAACCTAATTAACTCCCCCCACCACAAAATATTAAAAAATAAATAAAATAAATAAAAACAAATACAGGCTATAGCCTCACTCTTCTTTGCCTGATTGGACAGTCAGTCTGTGGTGTCACTGTCAGGTAAAAACATACACCTTTATGACTTGGTTGTCCCAAGTTTTATTTTTAAAAAATTCAGACAGGAAAGAAATAATGTGAAAACAGTTCAAGAAATGCACTAATGGGCAAAAGTACATGGGGAAAGAGGAACACATAGTTTTTGACTTAACTAAAGAAACTGAGAGGGGAATTTTTTAAGAAAATGTGCATCCGGGGAAGTTAGATGTGCAAATTTTAGAGTAGGAATTTATATGACTTGAATCATTTCCTGAATAAAAATGACCTTTTGCAATATTCAGACTTCACGGCTACTTCACTTGGCTCTATTTCTTAAACACTGTAGCCTTTAGTTAAATGAGCCAAAAAAAACTAGGGGACACAACATTGAAAGAAAAATAACCACACACATTCTCTTTTCTGTGTCTACTTAAACCTTTGTTACTAGGAAATTCCTGAAGAAAATTTAAATTTGAGTCTGGCTTTGCTGATTCAAGTCTCCCAGTGGCTTATTTAGAAAACACCTTCTGTTTGGGCTAATAGCATTGTTGATGGCACTTATTATAGAAGTAGAGCCAAACAAAGTCTGTGTCTCAAAAGCAGTGTGAAATTATTCTCAGGGTTGAGAGGAAGAAAAGGGGCGTCTAAAATCACTAGAAGTTCAGACATTGTCTAGGACCCTTATCCTTCCGGGTCCACACGTCCTTCAGGGTCTTCATCATTTTAAATGTTCTCATTTCCCACAGTTGCATGATACTGGCTTCTGATAGAGAACCAATCACCCAAGATGCATTGGGATTCTAGAAGAAATCAGATATCTTGGAAAGTGTTACCACCGTGATTAAACAACTCTGGTGGCCCATCTTCTGCATCTTCTGGGGATTGTTCCTCTCCAGTTTTACTTACTTTCCAGGTGTTCAGTCTGTGATCGGTACCCCTGGAAGCCAAACTAGTCTCATTGTGAGGCAATTGTTGAACCTGGACTATTTCATCCGTATGTGATTCAAAGGAATGCAACTTAAAAAATATTTTACTGAGTTATAGTCAGTTTAGTGTTGTGTCCATTTCTGGTGCACAGCACGATTTTTTAGTCACACACGAATATACATATATTCATTGTCATAGTCTTTTTCACCATGAGCTACTACAAGATCTTGAATATATTTCCTTGTGCTCTACAGTATAAACTTGTTTATCTATTCTATATATACCTGTCAGTATCTACAAATCTCAAACTCCCAGTCTGTCCCTTCCCACCCCCCTCCCCCCGGCAACTACAAATTTGTATTCTATGTCTGTGAGTCTGTTTCTGTTTTACATTTTCTCTCCCTCTCCTCCCCCTTCCCCCTCCCCCTTCTTCTTCTCCTTCTCCTTCTTCTTCCTTCTTCTTTCTTCCTTCTTCCAGATTCCACATATGAGTGATATCATATGGTATTTTTCTTTCTCTTTCTGGATAACTTCACTTAGGATGACATTCTCCAGGGACATCCATGTTGCTGCAAATGGCATTATGTTGTCATTTTTAATGGCCGAATAGTATTCCATTGTATAAATATACCACAACGTCTTTATCCAGTCATCTGTCAATTGACATTTCAGTTGTTTCCATGTCTTGGCTATTGTAAATAGTGCTACAAATAACATTGCAGTGCTGGTGTCTTTTTGAAGTAGGGTTCGTTCTGGATACATGCCCAGGAGTGGGATTCCTGGGTCATATGGTAAGTCTATTTTTAGTCTTTTGATGAATCTCCATTCTGTTTTCCACAGTGGCTGCACCAAACTGCATTTCCACCAACAGTGTAGGAGGGTGCCGTTTTCTCCACACCCCCTCCAGCATTTAAAAAGGAATGCACTGAAGTGTCAGAGTCTCAGATCCCACAAGGCTGGTCAGCTGATCTTGTGGCAAGAATGAACTCACTATAGGATTGAAAGAAATGTGGCTCACTTCAGAAGTGTGAGCATCAACTGAATGGCTTGGTTTGGAAGTATCATTTGAATGCGTACCCAGGCTCATAAGCTTCTGATCATCAAGCACCTGACCCAAAAAGAGACATGGAGCAGATGCCAGGATATTTCTCCTACTACTGCTGTAATGCCCTGTAAAGATGGTCTTCATGTGCACAAGTTTTTCTTCCTTTGGAATGGCAGTGATATCCCATAGGCAGATGGTGTAGTCATTTTTTTTTCTTGATTTCTTGAAATTTTCATGTCATTTAAAAAAAGATCAGTTAAAGTCTAGCCCAAGGAAGGAGTCATTCCTGAGTTCTGCCAATGTTCTTAAACAACCCTAGGACAACATAAACAACTAATATTATCTCAAAGAATGTTATCTACTTTCATAAGGTGTACAAATTGTCACAGTTTCTACTATTTGTGTGCGTGTCTTCAATTATAATACTGAATCTATAGGTCTAAGCTTACAACAAGCAATATTTACATTTTTAATATTAGTTCCAATGAATTTATAAGTAGCAGGCATTTCTAATTTGTCAATCACAAATTTATTGGGTAGCCAGCACTCTCATGCCCTCCTCCTTTGTAATTGACACAGCAAAAAAAAAAAAACAAATGTGGGGTGAGAGGTGAGCCATGTCCCAGGTCTTGGTTGAGCCCCTGGGACATGCCCCCACCAAGTGTGGGTACTTGGCTTCATGCAGGAAAGAATTCAGGAGCAAGTCACAGTTGAGTAAAGGTAGATTTATTTAGAGAGATACATACTACACGGAGTGTAGGCTGTTTCAGAAGGTGAGAGAAAGGCCACAAGGTGTAGGGGTTGAGTGCTCAGGTTAAAGTAAAAGTAGATACACACTCCATAGACAGAGTGCCAGCCATCTCCAAAGACAAGGGAGCACGAGGCAGATGGCATAGTCATTTGAAGCACTAATCAAATGCCCACTGAGACTTGGGTTCTAAGAAAACCCATAGCCTCCTCCTGATGCCCACAGAGACACAAGTCTGGGTTGAACTCCCCAGAAGGGTCTGGTTTAGAAGAATGCTTTGTATAATCAAAACCAAGAACATTACTGGATAGAGTCTTCACTGCAATGATGCAAGGTTTCTGGGCATATGATGCACTCTGTTTACTTCTTCATGGTTGATCTTGATTCTTTTTCTAAATTCTCCTTTTTCAGTGTTGCAGTGTAAATCATCAAACTGAGCATCATTAGGGAAGCCACTGCTGTTAGGCTGGGCCACTCCAAAGCATGGATTGCCACCAATTTGCAAAGAGAAAGGGTGGGCTTTTCCCATATTTCGTACTTTCATTCTTCTACTGTAGCATCAGGGGCTGCTTCTTTCTCTTCCATAAAGGGCAGACTGGGGGTGTCCAGGGTGAGCATTGCAGGAGGGGTAGGGAGGCTGTGGGTGAAATGATCCAGCTTTAATTTTGAGGTGAGGGTGGTATTAGACATCCAATCAGGGCCCACAGTGTTTGCCAGAGAAACAGCACCAATGGGATACATGTGATTACGTGTGTATGTCTAAAGAGAGGGATCTATTTTAAGGAATTGACTCACATGGTCATGGGAATGGTGAGTCTGAAATCTTTAGAGCAAGCGGGCAGACTGGAAATGCAAGTAAAAGCTGATGTTACACTCTTGAGGCAGGGTTCCTTCCTCTCCAGGAAAACTTCAAGTGATAGAATAAAGCTCATTCACATTATGGGGTAGGGTGGGGATAATCTGCTTTAGTTCTGCAAAATACCTTGTAGCAACATCTAAACTGGTGGTTTGCTAGTGACCCATCACAGGCACAGTTTGACTGGGGAGAGATGGGCAAGTTGGGATATGACTGTAAGACAGAATGGGCAGGACCCGTAGATGGGAGTGGGTGTAGAGGGTGACGGATACCCCCAGGCAAGCCTCTGACTCGGTCCTGCTGTCTCCTCCCCTTGACAAGGGCTCTCAGGCCCCCACATTCATTGTGTTTAGAAAGGAACTGGGGCTTAGGGGAGAGGGCATCGTGGTTAAAATGGTATTCCAACATGGTGATAATCCTGGTTAAACGTGGACCCAGGTTGAATACGGTGTCAGGAGTGCCTTTTGTTTAGTGACTAAACAGCCACTGTTACAGTATTACTGAGGCTAGAGAGACACATACTACTCACTGGTCTCAAGAAAACAAATAAATAGTAGTGACAACAGCCGCCACCACCACAACACTAGCTAACACTGATGCAGCGTTTGGTATATGCTGGGCACTGTCCTCACCGCTTGACATATATTGCTTCCTTCATGTCCACCAACAGTCATCTCTGGGTTACGGGTGATAAACTCAGGCACCAAGACTGCAAAGTACTTAAGTACCACGGCACTCGGCACAACTCTGGGGCTTCATTCACGGAGACGATTGTGTAAATAGCACCCCTTGGAGTTGGGCGATGAAGTTCACAACAGAGCTTAAGAAACTGATCCAAGACTTCCGTGTTGTGGAGATTAGCATTGCCTTGGGTGAAGAATGACAGAACTAGCCTTTTGCAGCAACACGGATAGACCTAGAGATGATCATACTAAGTGAAATAAGTCAGACGGAGAAAGACAAGTATCATATGATATCATTTATATGTGGAATCCCCCCAAAATGATACAAACAACTTATTTACAAAACAGAAAGGGGACTCAGACATAGAAAACAACTTACGGTTACCAAAGGGGAAAGTTGGGGAGGGATAAATTTGGAGTTTGAGATTAGCAGATATTAACTACTATATATAAAATACATGAACAGCAAGGTCCTAATGTATAGCACAGGGGACTACATTCAGTATCTATGAAAAAGAATATATTATATATATATATATATATAAAAACTGAATCACCATGCTGTACACCAGAAACTAACACAGCACTGTAAACCAACTATACATCAATAAAGAAAACTATATAGAAGGAAGGCCACATGTTTTACATATATATATATATATTTAAAATAAATATATAAAAATATTTATATATATACACACATATAAAATTATTATATATTTGTTATAGAGAGTTTTTAAAAATAAGAGTTTTATTTTACAATCTTTTTAGATTTAAAGTGAAAAGTTGCAAAGATAATACAGAGAGTGCCTGTATACTTCATGGACAATTTCCCCTACTATCAATATCTTATTAGTATGGTACATTTGTCCCAATTAATGAACCAATGTTAATACATTATTATTAACCAAAGTACAAGACTTTGCTTGTTTACGATGCCCTCAAAAGCTTTGAGTGTGTCCTGGTCAGGTATTGTGTAGAGTGTCCCTTAGCTGGGATTTGTCTGATTTTTTTTCTTATGATTAGTCGGGGGAGATGGGTTTTGGGGAGGAAAATCGCAGAAGTAAAGTGTCATTCTCATCACACTCTATCAAGGGTACCTGCCATCAATATGACTTAGCACTGTTGGTGTTGACTTAGATCACTTGACTAGGGTGGAGTTGGTCAGGTTTATCTACTATGAAGTTACTCTTCTCCCATCCCAGCCCTTTATATACTGTATTTTTTGGAAGAAAGTCACTATGCCCAGACCATGCTTAACAAGTAGAGGATTATGCTCCCTTCCTTGAAAATGGAGTATCTGCATAAATTATTTAGGATTCTTCTGCATGGAATGATATGAGACACATTAGTGTATTTGTCTAATCTCTTTCACTTACTTTTTTATTCAGTCCTCTGTGTCAATATGGATTCACATATATTTAGTATATATTTTGGGTTATAGTCCAATACTATTTTTTTTTGCCTTAATTGCTCCAGCTTTGGCTATTGGGAGCTCTTACAATTGCCTCCTGTCTCTCTTGACATACCTCCAACATTGTGTATGTGTGTGTGTGTTTGTATGTGTGTTCTGAGCACTTTCTTCCTTTCCGGAAATACAAGATGCTCCAAGCTCATCTTTGTATACTCATTGGCCCCGGTCCTCAAATCAGCCATTTCCCCAGGCAGCTCTGGTTCCTGCTGTTGGAGAATGGTATTAGAAACCACGACTTAATCCTCACAACCACCAGAGAAGACAGAGGCTGCTTCCACTTTATCTCCAGTTTGCAGGTGAGAAAGCTGAGACACAGAAAGCTAAATACTTAGGCATGGCTGTGCACTTGCTGAGTGGAGTGGAGGCCCAGGTGAGGTCCCAGGTCTCTTGATTCCATAGGGATCACAATTTTTCCCTCCACTACAGGCACCAGCAAACTACTACTCCCAGGTAAAATCGCTCACCGCCTGTTTTCAAATGGCTTGTGACTTAAGATTGATTTTTCCATTTTTAAGTGGTTGAAGAAATCAAAAGAAGAACATTATTTCATGGCATGTAAAGATTATATGAAAGTCAAGATGGAGCACAAGGGATTTTTAGGACAATGAAATTATTCTGTATGATACTACAGTGGTGGCTACGTTTCATTCTGCATTTGTCAAATCCCACAGAATGTACAACATCAAGAGTGAACCCTAATGTAAACTATGGACTTTGGTTGATAACAATGTGCCCATGTTGGTTCACTGATTGTACCAAAGACGCCCCACTGATGAGGGACGGTGAGGGTAGGGGAGTATGTATGTGTGGGTGGGGAGGGCTATGTGTGAACTCCCTGTATTTTCTGCTCAGTTCTGCTGTGAACCTGAAACTGCTCTAAAAAAATTTGTTTATTTAAGAAATTTTAAAAAAATTTAAAAAGTATGTCAGTTGTATGCAGCATAGGACTTTTTTTTTAAGATTATATGAAATTCAAATGTCATTGTCCATAAATAACATTTTCTTGGAACACAGCCATACCCATTCATTTAAGTATTGTCAGTATCTGCTTTCCATGCTTCAGTGGCTGGGGACAATAGTTGTGACAGAGACCATAGGGCCTGCAAAACTGAAAATATTTACTACTTGGCCTGTTAAAATGTGCCCACTTCTGTTCCATTGTACTGCAAAGAGAAGAGGCTGAGTTACAACTCCTACAGAGGAAAGTAGTGCAGACCAACACCACACCTTCACTGGTCTTATTAATGCCATGGTGATGCTCTCCCTTCTGGCACCAACCCAACTGCTACCCTTCTTCAAGTCCCAGCTCTGGCTGCTGGGAGCTTCTCTGGACCTGTCTGGTCTCCATAATCCCTCCTGTTCCTCTGATCTCCCAGACCTCTTAACATCTACTTAGATTTTGATTACTTGATGCCTTGTACGGTTCTGCATTTCACACACATTAGTGTTGTATTCCAAGTTAGCTGCAAGTTCTTTGAAAGCAAGGACCATGGGTATTTTTCTTTTCCTTATGTTATCAACCACAGATTAAGTTTTCTACTAACTCAGCTCTAATTGATACTAAATGACCTCCCTGTTTAGGCTTCCAACTGACTATCAGATTAAGCATAAACTCTTTAACATGACACGTAAAGCTCTTGTACTATCATCTTCAACCCCCATTCTTACTAGTTAACTGGTGCCCAGATTAGTGCTTAGAACATAGTAGCTGCTCAGGAAATGGACTTTTCTGCCCTCCCTTACTTTGCTTTCTCTTATACTCTTACGACATTGGAAAACAACTGGCAACAGTTCTGGATTTGACAATGATGAGGTTAATCATAAGCAATTTCAGTGTCAGGATGGGGACAAAATTGAGTCAAGGATGCAGGGCAGGATTAGAGATCTGAGGCCACAGGAAGGTAGCTGATAACATCAGTAAAAAAATGCTGAAAGATTGCCTAGTAGCGTGAATTAATGTGGCCACGATTAGCCTGGCTTCCTGGCTTTTGCTAGCATTCCTGAGAGATCTGGGTGTAAGAGGGGAGAAAACATAAAGAGAAGATATAAGGTGAGACAGCTGAGGTTGGGGATGGGTGATGGAAACCATAGAAAACCCTGGGAACAAGCCCTGGGTAAACACACGCATTGAGATACCCTTGATTTAACACCAACTGTAGTCCAGAAGATTACCACGTGTTATCCTGTTTAACCAACTCTGGTAAAATTGGGTTTCATCACCTCAACTTTGCAATTTAATTTGAGGTTCAAAGATGTTCACTGAGTGATGTGGTTTGAGTTAGGATTTTAATCCTGATCTTTATTTCTTATACCACTCTATCATTGTGCCTTCATACTATAGAAATGGTGTCCCATTTGATGTCCCAAGTGGCCCCAGGGTACCACAGAGAAAAGGATAAATGTAGAATTGAAGGGTTAAGTAGATTTTGTAGTGCCCTCATTTCTATCAAATCACATATCCTTCCTCATTGTGATCCTTACGTGGTATACGTGTAACCCCTCTTGGTCCACCCAGTCACATGAGTGGTGCTGGTTCTCTGCTGAATCCGTGGCAAGCAGAGTCCTGAGGATACCAGCGTCCACATGGGGGGAACATGGGCTGATGGACGGCACAGGCCACTCCTGCATTTCCCTTCTCTCCAGTACAAGAAAATCAGGAGTGGGAAGGGGACCGGCAAAGGACTGACCTCAAGACTCCTTTGTTCTTCACCGTGACTCTCCAAGAAAGACCTCTGTTAGGGACTGAATGTTTGCGTTCCCCAAATTGACCTGCTGAAATTCTAACCCCCTAAATGGGATGGTATCAGGAGGTGGGGGCCTTTGGGAGGTAATTAGGTCATGAGAACGGAGCCTTCATGATGACAGTAATGCTCTTATAAGAGCAGAGAAATGGGGGAAGGGTGTAGCCCAAGTGGCAGAGCGCATGCTTAGCATACACAAGGTCAAGGGTTCAATCCCCAGTACCTCCTCTAAAAATAAATAAATAAACCTAACTACCCCTCCACACACAATAAAGACTAGAGAAATGATATCTCTGTCTCCACCACTGAGGATACAGCAAGAAGACGTCCTTCTGCAAACCAGGAAGAGGGTTCTCACCAGGAATAGGATGGACCAGCATCTTGGACTTGCCAGCCTTCAGAACTGTGAGAAACAAATGTCCGTTGTGTTAGCCAGCCAGCCTATGGCACTTTGTTATAGCTGCCCAAAGTAAGGCAACCCTAGTGTACGCTGGGCTCTCTCAGTACAGTCCTCTAGTGAAAACCTGTTTTGGTGCCAACTCGATGATAGCAACAAGTATTTTTGAAGATAAGAATACAGTTTCCCGGGTCTAGAAGCAGAAAGACCAAAGGTTTTCCCATCATATTGAAACCCATTTGTTGTCTTCCTTCTTCACGGAAGCTATTCGCAAACAGAATGTTAAAGAAAAAAAATCACCAGGGGCCTATTTTTAAAATACTGATGCCTGAATCCTACTCTGTAGAGATTCTGAGGTTAGGTCTGGAAACATGAATTTTAACCAGTGCCTCAGTGATTCTGAGGCAGGTGGATCCTCCTATATGTTTAAAAAAGAAAAAAAACAACAGTGCTCTGAGAGGGAATCGAAATTCGCCAGCTTTAAACCATTGCAGTCCTTAATGGCATTTAGGGCACGCACCCAAGTCCCTTCCTAGAGACAGATTCACTAGTGAACTTTGCTGTGGTTTGAAAGAAAGCGGGTGTCTGTGGTGTTCACAGGTGCCTCAGGGGGTGGCTGGCTGGGCCAGGCAACGAGAGACCCTCTCAGGGCATTTTCCTTAGAGAGTTTTCTCCAGCTCAGGGGCTGGCCTCAGTCTTTGAGCCCCAGAACCCCCATCTGTCAGCACGCACAGCCTCACAGGCACAGCCTCACAGGCACAGCCGCGCTGACCACACTGTCAGGAATCTGATTTGTGAACCATTTTAATGGAGAAATATGACCGCTGAGTAAACTGGATGTTGGTGCCGGCCAGACCAAGAGACTGCAGATCATGTAACCAGATTCAGCACCAGGGGGGCTGGCTGGCTGACTACGGGGCCTCCCGGGCTCTGAGAGACTAAACGGCAGGGGCACCCCCGTCCACAGTGAGGATCTGCTTGCCAGGGGGAT
This sequence comes from Vicugna pacos, assembly GCF_048564905.1. Classification (NCBI taxonomy): domain Eukaryota; kingdom Metazoa; phylum Chordata; class Mammalia; order Artiodactyla; family Camelidae; genus Vicugna; species Vicugna pacos. The sequence goes on along the minus strand of NC_133001.1, from coordinate 5,413,413 downwards.
GGACACCTCTCCTTCTGAGGGGACACTTGTCCTCACACAGTGCCTGGCACACAGTTAATGTCCTGAAGATGGCTTAGAAGGGTGAGGCCAGCTTCAGGACTCTTTTGTTCAAATCCTCAAGATCTATGGTTCCCAGATTTCTGCATTTCATAGAAAAAATTAAACAAAATTTGGGGACTGCTGTAGTCTCTTACTGTGCCAAGAAAGGACATTAAAAATGAACCGGAGCTAAATTAAACTACTGACAATTGTCACCATCACTGCATTTGGGAAACTACATTTTAATAACAGAAAAGAAGGGAGGAGTTAATTTCAGCATAAAAAGCAGACCTTTAATTGAAAAAAAACTCACTAAGCACAAGTACACAGACTGGGTGTTTGGAAACACCTGAGCATCTGGGTAATCTTTTTTTTTTTTTTTTTACTTTGCCTGTAGCCACCCTCCAGATGATCTATAATCACATTGATTTCTTTTCCACTTACAATCACAGTCCAGCCCCACCTCTGAGATCACCCTGATTGGAGTTTTAGGTGTTCCCAAGCTGGGCAGTGTCACTTTCACAGACAAGCTCCTGATACAAAGGCAGCTTTGACATTCTCTGTGTGGGAAGCCCCCAGTGAAAGTCTCAGAAGGTGACTTTATTTCCAAGAGGAGGAAACTGAGGAGCAGGTTGATGACTGGCTGATACTGGTCACCAGGGCTTGGAGCCTGCATCTTCCCTTCTGACGGAGGGGGTGTGACAAGGGGGCCACAAGTGATGTTGGTGTTGGCTTATAAGGCAGTAATTGGTTTGAGCCCGGTTACTAAATTGGACCAAGGCAGAAAAGATAAAGAAACAAGAGAGAATAAAGGGCATGGTTGTTGCTCACGGGTGAGGGTGCACCTTGGAGTCTTCCCTCCGTGGAGTCGGGTGGGCGCCCACTGGGGCTGGTCTGGGAGGAGGGAGCAGTCAACCTGTGCAGATGGCAGGCTGACACGAGGCTCCGCTGTCTGGAGACCAGTCACTGAGGACGATAGGGGGATGGAGAAGGGACTTCTCTGCCACTTCCTTTTAATGGAATTCTGGGCAGATTCCTTTCCCACAGCCTCACATAGGAATGGCGGCCTCTCACCAAGAGACATATGGCCAAATAAAGAAGGCTCCCCAGACCCACCTGCAGGACCATTTCTGCTGTGCAGGGTGCAGTGCGAACAGAACACATACTCCTCAGCTCATCTTCGAGGCCCTTTCCTACCCAAGGGCTTTGAAATAAGGGACACCTGCACCATCCCTCCAATTCTGGGTTTTGTCCAAACCAAAAACATGCCTTGGAATTATATAGCACGCATAGCGTCTGAGATAAACCACATATATTAGAATTTATACTATTAATTAGTGTCTTTTAAAAAAAAAACAAAACACTTAATTGTGTTGTCCTATCATCTATCAACAGGAAAGAAACGTCGAAATATTTTCACACCTGGTGTGGCTGTGCTTGCGTGTTTCTGTTGAACGCCAGCCCAGCTCGTCAGGAGAACCAAGCTTGTCTGCGAGGTGAGAAGTGAGCAACACAAGTGCTGGCTGGTGCTGTTACAACTTGTTGCAAAGGAGAAAAATGGACAATGGGGGTTTTTGTCTTTTGGGTTCCCTGAAGCTCCAGCCTCTAGCAAGAGCCCCGTTGAGCTTGCTTTTAGACACAGGCATCCATCAGGGTGCGCGTGGGTGTACTCAGCCTTGTGGGGGAGGCAGAGCTCAAACTTCATGTCCCAGTGACACGCTCTGCATAATGTGACTGATTCTCCTGGGTGGACTGGCCCTGCAGCCTGTGTCAGTTTTGAGATGTCTTTTTGAATCATCACAATTCCCCAGCCTGGGGAAATAGGGATTTTTTTTTTTTTTTAAAACAGCTGCTGAGTAATGCACTGACAAAAAAAATGCCATGTGATTCAGGTTTCTCTTTTTTATTTATTAATTTTTTTCCAGATTTCTCTTTTAGAATGAGAAATAAAATGATTTCATTCACTTTATTCACTCATAACAAGCAATATTTTCAGGCAAGAAGGCGGCTTCAGACTGTAGCCTAGGTTAGGCTGCCCTCTGCCATACAGAGGCCAGGCCAGTTTGGGGTGTGTGTGCATGAGGGTTAGCCTTCTTGCATGAGAATAAAATGTTTTAGCACTGATAGAGCCGGGAAGAATCTCCCCGTGCAGTATGAGTAGGTGACCAACTTGACTTGGTATGCCTGGGATTTAAAACAAAAAGTCCTGCATTCAGGGAAAACCCCTGAGTTCCTGGCAAAGCAGTGTGGTTGTTCACCCAGATGTGGGGTTGCTGTGAGCCTGCTCCTTTTCCCAGCTGCCCCTTGTTTCACTGGCCTAAGATACGGCTGATTATATAGTATTTAAGATTCATTCCTTTGAGTCAAAGCATTGTCCCATATTAAAATGCAGGCATTTTTTAGAGGGGTGGCCCATTAGACCATTATAGTTGGAAGCAGCATTCAGCACCGCTGATCACTCCCTTCTCTTGAAACAACTGTCTTCTCCCTCAGGGAAGTGCAAATTAAGACCACAGCAAGATAGTATTTTTCATTTACTATCTAGGCAAGAACTAAAGAAGTCTGACAACACCAAGTGTTGGTGGGACGTGGGACAACAGGAACACTTATGTACTGCTGGTGGGTATGTAAGTTGTTACCCCTCCTTTAGAAAACAGTTATCACATAGATATTCTTTTATAAGGTTGAACATGTGCAAACCCAAGTTAATCTCACTTTAATATGTATTCCCTCGATATATGCCCTCTACCACTTGGGCCTCAGGAATCATACACAAGAATTTCATAGCAGGAAAAAACTGGAAATAACCTAAGTGATGACAAGTAAGAGAATGGATGAATGAATCATGAAGTACTTACACATGAGATAATATGCAGCAGTTAAACTAATAAAACACAGCTACATATAGGAACATAGATAAATCTTGGAAATAAAATGTTGAGCAAAAATGTTAAACTAATTATGAAAACAAAATGCAGCCATTTCTATAAAGGTGAAAATCAAGCAAAACTAAATAATCTACTGTTTAGGAATTCATACAGACTACCTATGAGAGAGAAGCAAAGATGGTTTCTATAGCTTAATAATATTCTAGTTCACAAGATGGGTGTTAGAGTCATGTATTATAAATTATTAATATGTCTAGTTATTTACATATATGTTAATACATTCATTTGTAGAAATAAAAAATATAACGTATGTTTTAGGAAAATAAGAAGGTGGAAATAAATCAAAACATGTTTATAATCACAATAAACATAAAGAGATTAATTCACTCACTAGAAGGCAGGGATGATAAGATTATATTTTAAACAACAACAATGATGAAATATCCAGCTAAATGCTCTTTATGAAAAAGACACAAAACATAATGACACAGAAAAATTGAAAGTAAAGGGACAGAAGAAGATATTACAAACAAGAGGTAACTATGTTAACATCAGACAAATAGACATTAAGGCAAAAATTAGGAACATCTAATATCCTAGTGTCCAGTATTAGGAATCAAGAGCCTCTATAAAATCACACAAAGTTATAACTTATTTGAACTGCATAACACAGCTTTACTAGGTATAAAGCAAAACCTAGCATAAGTACTAGGAGAAATGGATACATTCACAACCACAATGGGTGGGAGATTTTAACACATGTGAGTGGCAGCTACAGGTTTATGTGCCAGTCTGCCTCTGATATTCTGTCCCTCTTAATTTTTTATGTGGCTTTGAGCAAGTCTCTTCCTCTTGTTAGATCTCAGTCTCTCATTTCTGGAAAAAAAAAAGCGACTGGACCATATGTGTAGAAATTCCATGAAATACCCACAATCCTATGCTAGGCCATGTTTGGGAAAAGACCTTGTCATATTATGGATGATTCTGAGCCCAGTGGCAGCTGGTGCTCCCTGCTCAGCATGTCCCAGGAGAGTCTATTACCTGCTGTTTCCCCTGACAACACCACCTTCCAACACCCCACCACCCCACCACCCCTCACCCCTCCATCTCAGGCAGCTTTATAAATACAGAAGTTTATAAACATCTTTGTCAGCTGAAGGGCTAAGAGAGAAAACTGCCTGGTGAATCCAGCTTCTGGAAGGTGCTCATCGGGTTTACCTCTTGAAGTCAATTTGAGTGAGGAAGGAAGGTCAAGCCAGTTCCACTGGGCGGCTAGCATTAATACAGGACAAATGCCCTGGAAACCTGGAAGGGGCCGTCTGTAAATGCAGCTTCCCTCCGTGGCAATTCCAAGCGTAGCATAAAGGGACTAACCAGACAGTGCTGGTGAGAAAAGGGGCTGGTTTTGCTGGCCTTGGCCATCACTGGTGCAACACTGAGCCAGCAGCTGCTTGTCTCTGCATGTCTTTCTCATCTCTAAAGTGATGGGACTGTGTTCTAACCTCTAAGGGCCTCCCAGCTCTGGTAAAGACAGAAATCTAAGTCTGGACAAGATAACTCTTTTTTTTTAAATTGATTTTTTTTTTCACTCAGCGGGAACAGGGGAGGAGCATACTAGCATTCACCAAGTACCTACAAGGTTCCAGATGCTTTACAGAAGTAATTTCATGTCATTCTCACCACACACCTATTACTATTTTAGTTTTACTGCCGATAAATGAGGCTCAGGGAAGAAATACTTAAGACACTCGTATTTACTAGTATTTACAGGATTCAGGTCTTTTGACACCAGCGACTACTTTTTCTACTGCAACCAACCTACAGTGGCTAGTACATGTCCGTAAAGAGGTCAGATGGTTCTGCTGTGAATTTTAGTTCCTACAAGGTGGAACTCTTCCAGAAGGGGGTAAAAGGGAGAAGGGGTTTTGGTAAATGGTTGACACAAGACTACAAAAATCCACAAATATCTAATCATTGAAGTGGGAATAACACAAATACACAAACATCCTGGGTAAGGACTGCTTAAGAGGTGATACTGAGATGGAACCTTATAGTCAACCGGTCAGCACGTGCACTCATTCATTCCTGCATCCATCTGTCAAATTCCTTCTGAGTATTTACTGTGGATTGGTTCTGGGATGCTGAGGGCGCAGCAATGAGCAACACAGACCCAGTCCTTGCTCTCCTTAGTCATGTTAAACTCTCAGTAGCTCAAGTCTGCTGAGAATTCAGTCAGTGGATAATGCATCACAATCTGGAGTGGACGTGCTGTGATGGGGGACCACATGTCATCATGGAAGCATAGGGCTGGTGTCTCCCCCCAGGCACGAGGGTTCAGGAGAGCCTTTCAGGAATGTAACCCATCGATGGTTTTGTCCTCTTCTTCTCCTTCAATCTCCCCATTTTTTCTCAGTCTCAGATCTGTGGTCATCTCTCTTTCCTCTGACAGTCAAACTCAAATCAATTAACTCAGATTGGAATGCTCATCCACATTTATTGCACTACACCTTCTGGAGAACCTGCATTTTAACCTGGGACTCTTGATATCAAATGAACCACTTCTCTACTGGTGTGACTGCTGTTATTAGAGCAGGACATCATTCCAGATTGGGGGTGAGAAGTGTTCCCCTAGATCACCCACGTAAGGCCTCTATACCCACAGCACAGAGGGAACAACACTGGCTCAGAGATGTCAGTTGTGATGATCATGAATGCAATACTTGATAAGTGAATTAGGAATGCAGTGTCCCTGTCCACATTCCATTTGACTTTTCAGTTGTTATCTCATTTGAATTGGGAGTAATGGATTTTGCATGCATTTGCAAGTTGCATGACCTTGAGAGGTTTTCTAAGCTCTCGGAACCTCAGTTTATATATCTGTAAAATGAGGATTATGTTATAGCCCTCCTCACAGGAGATCATGAGAAACAAATGAGATTATTCATTTAAAGTGCTTAACATAGTACATGGCTCTTATAAGAGCTTGACAAAAGTTTAATATCATTCAAAATAATAAGAATTTCAATTCTATTACCTTCCCTTTGCCTCCGTGTTATTATTTCTCTTTCCTATGGAGACCCTCTTCTTCTAGGCAAAATGTCCAAGGGCATTTTGGCTTGCTTTTCGATGTTCCACTCCAATATGCCCCAATCTACCATCTATGTCGACTTCCAACATCATGAAGGTAGCACAGAGATGCAACCAGAGCCCTGGCTGGGATGTATTCAGGGGGACTAAGGATCTTTTTTGGGTATCAGAAAAGCAAATAGTAACTCAAAGTGGTTTTCAAACTATGAATATTCTTGGCTTCATTTGTTCCTTTTCGGATAATCACGATGTGTGCAAAATGTTTAGTGCCATGACTTATCCCCTATACATTCTTAGTAAATGAGAGTTCTTTTTGTCTTTTTTGGTATTTCTTCCACTACCCTCCTTCTTTTTTACTTGTAACTAATCCTGAAGACTGTCAGAATTATAAAGGGGGAAATGTGACAAAATAATTCTAAAGTTCATGTAAAGTAAACATAGATATTGAATCATGCACCCACAAGCTCTCCGACAAATGTATTAAAGCATCAAAATCTTGTCAGTGCCTGAGGTCCCACCGATGTCAGAGAGCTCACACTTCACAAAGCAGCCTATACCATTGCTTCTCAGCAGTAATTATTCCCCAAATTGTCTTTACACGGATGCCCCATGACATGCTTTCCTGTCATTTCTATTCACTGGTCCTGATTTTGCTCTCTGGAGCAACCCAAAGTGAGTTCCACACCTCTTCTACATGACAGCTTTTTACTCCCTTTCTTACATATGTCCTTTTCTGTCTCAACACATGGCCACTGCTGTAGTGTTGTCCAACACAGTTGAAGGGGGGTATTTTAATGTCTCATTAGCATATCTTTCTGTATCTAGTTTCTCTTCCAATTTACCTCCCCGACTCTTGCAAGAGTTCTTTTCCCTAAATTGGGTTATTTTCTACTGGTTAAAGTCAAATGTTCAATTTGGCACTAGAGCCAGGGCTGCCATCTGCCCTGTCCTTCCTGCCCTCCACTGCCGGTCCTGAGTTGTCCCCTGTCTGTCCTGCCTCATTTCTCACTGTACCTTTACACAGTGTTATTAGTAGTATCTCTAGTTACCATGGACAACTTGCTGCCCAGAATACTTTATGATTTTCTGCCTACTTGTTTTCACTTGTTCCACACTTATTTTTGTCTCTGGAAGCTTCCCTCATCTCCCCCTCTGTGTTCAAATGAGATGTATTTACATTTCAGAAGTCCAGGCTGTTTCTAGACCTCGTACATTTTTGTGTCACTATGGAGGAAATCACTTCTATCCATCCTCTGAGAGATTATTCTTCAGGGTGATAACCCAATCACAGCAATCTTTTGGAAGACTGATCCCATGGTGACCTTTGGGGTTATCTTTGAAAATGGAGAAACCACATTTCCTTTTTAAAATTTTAATTAATTAATTTTTATTGGTTTACAACATTATATAAGTTTCATGTGTACAGTATTCTATTTTGACTTCTGTATAAACTACAGCATGCTTACCACCAAAAGTTTCCATTCATCACCATATAATTGAATCCTTTTACCCATTTTGCTCTATCCCTCCCCATTCCCTTCTGGTAAAAACACTACTCTATTCTCTGTCTATGGGTTTGCTTTTGTTTGATTTGGTTTATTTATATATTTATTTATTTATTTTCTGTATATGAGTGAAATCATATGGCATCTGTATTTCTCTGTCTGACTTATTTCACTTAGCATAATACCTTCAGGGTTTATCCATGTTGTCTCAAATCGCAGGGTTTCATCTTTTTTATGACTGAGTAGTATTCCTTTGTATATGTATATACCACGTCTTCTTTATTCACTTATCTGGCAATGGACACTTAGGTTGTTTCCATATCTTGGCTATTGTAAACAATGCTGTGATGAATATAGTGGGGTGTGTATGTATCTTTTCAAAGAAACTAGACCACTATCTTGCACTACACACAAAAATCAACTCAAAATTAATAGAAGACTTACATGTAAGAATGAAACCTTAAAACTCAGCAGAAAACATAGGCAGGCTACTCTTTGACATCAATGTTAGCAATATTATTTTTTGTCTATATTTCCTTAGACAAGAGAAGCAAAAGCAAAAATAAACAAGAGTGACTACATCAAACTAAAAAACTTCTGCACAGCAAACCACCAACAAAATGAAATGAAAAGCTACCAAATGAGAGACAATAGTTGAAAATCATATATCCAGTAAGGGGTTAATATCCAAAATATATAAAGAACTCATACAAATCAATATTTTTTAAAAAAAAGTGATTCAAAAATGGGCAGAGGACTTGAATAGACATTTTCCCAAATAAGATGTACAGATGGCCAACAGGCACATGGAAAGATGCTCAATATCACTAATCATCAGCGAAATGCAAATCATTAGAATGGGTATCGCCAAAAGGCAAGAAATTCCAACTGTTGAAGAAGATGTGGAGAAAAACCCTTGTGCACTGTTGGTGGGAATGTAAATTGGTGCAGCCACTATGGAAAACAGTATGAAGATTCCTCAAAAAAATAAAAATAGAATTACTGTATGATCCAGCAATCCCATTCCTGGGTGTACATCCAAAGAAGATGAAAACTACTACATTTTTAATGCAGTTTTGTCACCTCACACAGGTTATTGCATCACAAGGTGCAGAGCAGTTTATCAGAAGTTGGTTTATTTATTTATTCTTTTATTTATTTATTTATTTATTTATTTATTTATTTATTTATTTATTTTTACTGACTTACTGACTGACTTACTTACTTACTTAATTGACATATATGGTTTACTTACTTATTGAAGCATTGTTGATTTACAACATTATATTAGCTTCAGGTGTACAGCATAGTGATTGAATATTTTTGGAGTATTTTATACTCTATTATAAGTTATTATAAGATAATAGCTAGAATTCCTTGTGTTGTATAGTATATCCTTGTTGCTTATCTATTTTATACATCGTAGTATGTATCTGTTAATCCCATACCCTTAATTTGTTCCTCCCCTCCTTCCTTCTCCCATTTGGTAATCACCAGTTTCTTTTCTATATTTTTGACAAAGTTTGGTTTTGAAGTAATTAAGCTGATCTGCCCACAGATCACAGCACCAGAGGAAGCAGTTACTCTTCATCTTGCAAAAAAAAAAAGTTGCATGTCTGTTACTTATATTTCAAGATATTAAGATTTGGACAAAACTAATTCTTACTGAAATTCAAAATCAAAATGTGATTTGAACTTTTGAATTAAGTTGGTATAAATATTTATAGGAGGATAAAGCACATTTCAAATGGCTGGAACACTGAATGTCTTTTTTTTTTAATGTGCTGAGGAAGAAAAATGCAGTGTACAGTCACTCCATGTGGAAGAAGGTTTAATCTCGCAAGGACACAGAGCACATGCATAAAAACCCAGTGCCACACACATACACATACACATACACCCATTATCTCTTCCCTTCATCATGTATCATCATTGGTAGGCTCAAACAGCTGTTCACTTGGACTTTTAATATTTGCACCATCACTGGTCCATTGGGCCAGTGATGGCTACATTTGGTAGTATTTCAAATTCAGGAAGCTGATGTGCTCTCTCGAGTCATCACTTGGTTTAGGCAGGAAAACTCTAGAAGGCAGAAGACCAGAGCTTCAATTCTGCGTCTCCTATCCACTAATCCTGTGAGCTTGTGTAAGAGTTTTGTTGTTTCAGACTCCCAGGCAGGGCTCACACACACAGTAGCATTCTCTACCTCTCAGGACAATTGTAAACACATACAGAAATAACTAATGTGAAAGTATGACCTTTAAGAATGCTGAAAAGAATGACACACAAGCACTGTTGTTGTTGTAATGATCACTTAACTCTGTTAGCTGACAGATTAGCACAAACACCCAGACAGGGAAAGCTGGGAGGACGGAGGCCATAGTCAGGGACCAGATGAGAAAATAAGGAAAAGGGCACGAGAATAAATGAATCCATCGGGAGGAGTCAGGGAAGGATTATCTTCACAAAGCCACCTGGGAAACTTCCATAATTCCAAGCCACATGGCAAACTGCCTGACAATGACAAGTCAATCAGTGCATCAATCCCTCTGTCTGTCACACTGCAGGTCCAGGTACAAATACAAAAGAGCCAGGCCTACCCTGGGGGAAATTACAGTTGAGTAGAGAAACATGATCTAAACTCAGGAAACAGAATAATACTATATAATAAATGACGCAAAGTTGAATGAAGAGAAAGTAGTTAAGTGCTCCCAGCTCCAACTTACATGTGGGTAAGAGGGTGACTCTCTTGTGTCCTGTGCTATAGGGGCCCCAGTTAGGCCCTTCTATGACCAGGCCACCCCCATAAAGCAAGGAGTCTATGCCCTTCTTGGGGTCAGGAAGACATGTCCACAGTGACCCCTCTACCCTTGTCACCCTGGAATTCCCTACTTCCAGGGCCTGTGTGGGCCTCCTCCTTTGGGTCAGTCTCCCCAGGAGTGGACAATGCTGCTTGTGGTGCCTGTGGGTGGCCAAGGGGCAGCTGCTTATGGGGACTGGATGTGGAAAGAACGCAGATGCAGAGATCAGAGTGCCACATGTGTGAGACTCTGTCTCTGGGTAGGGGCAGAGGCAGTGGCGGGAAGGAAAGTGGGCCAGGCTGCAAGACCATGCCCTGCAAGACCATGCTCCTACAAAGAACTCCAAGGAGTAAAGTGTTCAAACTTGGCCTTCAGGTCAACATTAAGGTGTATGTTTTAAAGATAAGAGGATAAAGATCTTAATGAATGGCTTATTAGCTTCATTTAAACTTTAAAAAAATTAAAGTATAGTCAGTTACAATGTGCCAGTCTCTGGTGTACAGCATAAGTCACTGTCATACATATATATATATTCATTTTCATATTCCTTTTCATTAAAGGTTATTATAAGGTAATGAACATAGTCCCTGTGCTATACAGAAGAAATTTGTTTTTTATCTATTTTCATTTGCAGTACTTAACATTTGCAAATCTCAGATTCCCAAATTTATCCTCTCCCACCCTCTTTCCCCTGGTAACCATGAGATTGTTTATTATGTCTGCAAGTCAGTTTCTGTTTTGTGGATGAGTTCATTAGTGTCTTCTTTTTCCTTTTTAAGATTTCACATATGAGTGACATCATATGGTATTTTTCTTTCTCTTTCTGGCTTATTTCACTTAGAATGATGATCTCCAGGTCCATCCATGTTGCTGCAAATGGCATTATTTTATTATTTTTATGGCTGAGTAGTATTCCATTCCATAAATATACCACAGCTTCTTTATCCAGTCATCTGTGGATGGACATTTAGGTTGCTTCCATGTCTTGACTATATTTAGACACGATGCCAAGACACACTCTTGTTTTTGGTAGGTCTGAGTGCTACAGTAGTTTGGAGGAGGGAGAGACCGACATTTCCTAGCAGCCTCATCACCCCAGGCAGGTTGATGTATCACAAGATGCAGAGAAGTTTGTTAGAAGCTGGTTTTGAAATTAATTACGTCTACAGATCACAGCACCAAAGGAAGTAGTTACTCTCTAATTTTGCAAATATTTGTTGCATGTTTATTACTTATAATGCAGGATACTAAGAATGTGAGGAAAGTAATTCATACTGCAATTAACAGCAAGCACCCAGAAGGACTTCCCCGGAAGAGGAGATTTGAATTTTGCCTTGAAGTATTTGTCCACACTGGGAAAGAATTCCAAGGCACATGAATAAGCAAAGCCCTGGAGGTAACAAAACCTGGCTAGAGTCAAATCATTATTGATTTCTTCCAGCCCCAGCCGGTCTATGTATTCCCTCATATGGCTAAATTCCCAACTTTTTCTTCACATTTTACTGAAGCCCCTCTTCCTCCATGGAGCCTTCCTGGATTTCTTCATTTCATCAAATCACCTCTCTTTTCTGCTTTAGTTGGAATACTTTATCTAAATCATCAGCATGCACAAGAATTTTTTAGAAAACCTACTGTACATAGACATTGCTAGTTGGCACTACCCAGTTTTTAATTGAGAGCCAATGCTTTTGGGAGTGTTATTTTTGGCCCCCTAAAACTAGAACTCCTGGGGATGAAAAGCCCTTCATTTAAACACAGAGTGACTATAAAACCAGTCTGTGGCAAGGTCATTCTGACAGTTCTATGTTGTCTGGGTTGAGGAGAGAGAAAGCAGAGCAATTATTGGTATTCTCACACTTTTTGATCAAAATTGCTTCTTGCAAGCAGAGGACATGTATCCTCTGGGAAATCTGAGGGCATAGCCCTAAGCTGTGCATGTCCAGCTCAGACATTTATGTGAAGCCTCTTGTTTTATCTTAAAAACTTCAACCAGATTGTCTATTCTATGCCCACGATACATTTTTCCATCTGCTAAAGTAAAGTTTTAAATTATTTATCATGGAGTAAAGCCAATGCTCCTGGAATATTTATCATGCCAGTTATAAAGGCTAAATGATTCTCAGGGCCAAGCACAGAACTTGGCACATAGTAAACATTTAAAAACTGTTGAATGAATGAATGAATGAGCCATGCTGAGGGGTCTCATATGCTCAGTCTGTCAGAGCAGGCAGGTAGCTAGATATGAGCAAAGAAGGGGGGACATGAGCAAGTGACAGAAAACCATACATCTTGTGAACAACGAGGGGGGGGGTCCTTGGACAGACCAAGAAAAAAAGGATCCTCTGGACTGATTAAAAAAACCGTACATTCTGGGTTGATACGTGTCCTGGAAGCAGAAGGGTGGGACAGGACAGGAATCCCCACCATCCTAATGCAACCTTTTGTTCATCATGATCTCATCCAACTTCTCGATCAAGACTGAATAAGGATGAAAAATCCCTCCTCCCTACCTGGGAAGGTGGAGGTGGGATGAAGATCAGGAAATATGACCCCAAACCCCTCCCCACCAATGAATATTCTGCTCATTCATTTTTACACTCATATAACGAGCTTGCCGAGAAAACTCGGGGCAGCCACCCACTTGGATCTGCCCACTTTTTCTTTGAGTTTTTGGGTCTAACCTGCCCCTTAATAAATCCTTGCTTTGTTTTCTTAACCTCCGCATCTAGTCTCTGAAGTCTTTCTGTGACAAGACAAGAACCTCTGGACCCCAACAAGTCGATTGCATTATATTCCCAGGAGAAAGCATGACTGAGTCTGAGTAGGTGGGGATTAGGTCACTATTTCAATGATTCACTTGTCAAGTGTGAACAAGAATGTTGCCCGCCAAGTTAGTAAACAAAGGATGTTCTGCCCATCAAGAGTTCAGTCCTTGTAGCCATCCAATTCAGTGCACCCTGAGGGCATTCAGGATGGAGAAAAACAGGATACTGGCCCGAGACAGTTACGGTGCATATCAAAGGAACAGTTTCATTAAAAGCACACCCTTCCATCTTGTCATAAAGAGAAAAGCACTACGTTCATTAACTTGAGATGGCTGGTTTTTCTTTATTTAGCAGTAATCTTTTGATGTTTGATTACCTGCTCTCTTTTGTTTTGTTTTTGTTTTCAAAAACTCCTATATATCCTGACTTCTTCTTTACCTGTTTGGACCAGTCCCTCAGAGCCATCTGAGAGGCTGTTGTCCCAGGCTTACATCCTCAGTAATGCCCCAAATAAAACATAATTCCCAACTTTCAGGTTGTGCAATTCTTTTTGACTGATGTTTTTGGCAACCAACGAAGGGACTTAGAGCAGAATTGTCTCCTTCGCACGAACTGTATGAGGAGCCAGAGTCTTGCCCATCTGCTGCCCAGAAGAGTCCAGACAAATCTGAGTGTCTCTCTGGGTTCTTGGATCTCCCATTGTTGGTTAATGATCCTCAATTTTATTTGGCAGTTTATTGTAGTTACCTGGTTCCCCAGCTGAAAAATACTGGAAAATACCTTCCAGCTGAAAAATACTGGGGGAGCCCAGTGGAAAGACATAGGAGTCACTCAGCTGAGAGACACTGAATGGTCTGGACTGGGTGATTAGCTGAGAGTCTGAATAAATGAGGGGTGTCAGAAAGCCAGCCTCCAACTAACATACCAGACAGATTTAGGTATGTACAAAACTGACACCTACAAGTACTTAATTGTGAATTAAAGGAAGTCTCGCCCTGAAAATGGCAGATGCTCCTTTATTGCATATGCAGTCAGTAGAGAAAGTCACTTGATAAAACATCTTTTCAGAATTCTGGCCTTAAAGAAACAAGAGTCCTTCTACGGGGAACTTGTAGTTCTCTCACTGTTACTAGATGGCTGCAAAGAACAGTTATCATTCACAACACACGTTTGACAAGGTTGAATGTTGAGAAAAGCTGTAGAAGTATAAATTCAAGTGAAAACTAACTAAAACCCTTGGGTAATGAAGCCCCATCAGTCCCAAACGAGTTCAAGCAGAGATCTGTGATTAAAGTCCCTTTTGTTCTAGTCAGCCCTCTCCCAGCTTTATCTCCAGGCTGTCACTGACTTCCCCATCCCTTGCCGTTTTAAACAAATAATTGGATGTCTGGGCACCTCCTTGCCTTTCCTAATCACTTCTCCCCTGCTGAGACCTGATCTTTTAAACCAAGCAGACTATTCACATGGAGGAACAGAAGCATTTCTGATACTGAAGGAGAAATAATAAAATGGCCACACTTAGGCTAACAAATTCTTGGCTTTATGCTTACTGCTTGCTTTTAGAATGGTCAGCAAACCTGACTGACTGGACACTGCTCCCAGCCCCAGGCCCATTGGTAAAGCTAAGGTTGCTAACTTTGCTTTTTTTTTTTTTCTACTTTGGTCTGACAATTAAAATTTATAGTCATGTTTTCTGAATTGTTTTTCAGGAAGAGAGTCACAGAATGGTAAACTCAGGAGAATTGCCAGCCCCTTCGGAGTTCCTCCGTGCCACCAGATGGGTCTAACCAGATAAAGAAGGTCCGGGCTGAATACCTTCCAGACCACCAGGTAATCCCATGACACCAAAACGGACTCATCAAGATTTAGAAAGAGTTTTTGCCAGAGACTCTTGCTGATCATTACCACCTTTATGTTCCCACATGCTTGTATATATAATCACTAAGCCCCAGTCTCAAGGTGGGTTCACAGTTTTGAAGGCACCAGCCTGCTGTGAGCCCCCTTTGCCCAGCAAAGCCATAAAGCTGCCTCTTTCCTTCTAAGACCCTGTCTCTGTGTTATTTGGCTCACCATGGTCTGTTGAAAATTTCATCATCCTGGTTTAATGACAGCCTTCTTTGCTTTTTCCTGGCACTGTGGACTTCCTATCTTTGTAGCTCCCACCACAGTACTTACATGTCCTTCACCTCTCTGGTTGACTCATAGACTTTAAGGGCATTGAGGCCATGCACGATGTCTTGGCCATTGATATATCTTCAGCATAACACCTGCCACAAAGCGAGCGTTCACAAATACTTGCTAAGTGAGTGAATGAAATGATAAATCATACTGTAACCATAGCTCTCCCCTTTAAAGAAGAATAAGACAAAAAAGAAAGTTCATGGGAACTAGAAAGTAATTTCATGAGTCAAAGGAATGCTACTCCCATTCACTAAACATCCTTGGTGATCTTCCCATCAATGGTGCTGCAAGATCTACCCTATTTGTAATAATAATTAAATAAAACAACTTAAGAATTAGTGGCTGTCAGCATTCATTGGATGGTTATTAAGTACCAGACACTGTGCTAAGTGCTCACATGCACTGTTTCATCTAACCTTCACAATAACTCATGAAGTAGGTACTATTACTATTTCCAATTTTCAGATGAGAAAACTGAAGCCTGGAAAATTAGTGGAGTGACTTTCCCAAAATCACAAAGCTGATGAATGATGGCCCTGTTGTGGATTACTTTGGGAGTAAGCTCTTGGCCATCAATCATCATCCTTAATTCTGGAATTGTGCCTGAGAAATAATTGCCAGGCTCTCCTCAGCAATTAAAAGTAAAGGCATGTACGTATTTTCTGCCACATGGTTTGTTTGGCCAATGGCATATCAGCATATGTGGGACAAGCAGAGACTTGAAAAACACTAGCGCACTGGGACTTGTCCTCTCTTGCTGCTTCTGAAATCCAGGAGAAGAAGCCTGAGCCCTCCTGCTGGATGATGAGAAACACCGTCTCATTCACAAAGGTTCAGTCACTCTTCTCATCCTGGCTGACAATCTTCCAAGTGCCAGATATGTGAATAAGGATTCCTATGTGACTGCTGGAGTCACATAACCTGAAGACGTATGAGAGAGTCCAACAAACCAGACCAACCAACCAACTAACAAAATCATGACCTGCATGAATAGTTGTTACTTTAAACCACTGCACTTTGGAGTGGTTTGTGGCTCAGCAGGAGCTAACTGATACACTATCCAAAGTCACTCTCTTTTAAGTGTAGCCAAAGAGTACAAACTAAAATAGACTAAAAAAAAAAAAAGGATTCATATCTAAAATATATCTTGGCATAAAAATTGACAGTGATGATTTGATTATGGGTAGATGTAATATTTTGATCCTGTTTGAATTTCCTAGTCAACATTTAACTCTATAGGTATCTTGGAGTACATTTCAGGTTATCCATAAAAGAAGAGACCATTTTTGACTTCAAACAACAAAAGAGCAAACTGCAGAGCTTAAAAGGATACACAATATTCTGACAATCTATACCCAATCAAGCTGCCATTTCTATGAAAAGGAACTCTCAAATATGCAAGAAAGTACCAAAGAAACTACCAAAAGACATGCTCCAGGACAATGAGAGATGAGTCAAAATGGGGATTCAAAATCAGGAAGCCATAGAACTAATAAACTGGTGATATTTAGCAAAACAAAAGTACATAGAAATGACAGTAAATCACTGTTTATGAACTGTATTTATGAAATTGAATAAAAAACACTTTTAAAAGGGCAGATCTATATACATTGTTTCCAATCACTTGTAATTAGAAGATTTTTACACTCATAAAAATTACTGAGAAGCCTAGAGAGCTTTTGTTCATGTAGGTTCTATCTATCAATAGTTAACAACATTTAGAAATAAAAAACTGAGAAAATTTTAGTGATTGTTAAGTCATTTAAAAATGACAATAATATAAGGGCAAGGGGATAGCTCAGCGGCAGAGCACATGCTCAACATGCATGAGGTCCTGGGTTCAATCCCCAGTACCTCCATTAAAAAAATAAATAAATATAATTACCTCCCCCTTCAAAAAAATAAATTAAATAAGTAATTTTTTTTAATGACAATAATACATCTAGAGCTCAGATCTAGGTTTCAAATGCCATTCTCCAATAAAAGAAACCAGGACCCCTTAGGGTAACGGCTGATTATAGGTCTGGGGCAGAAAATACACAGGGTGAGCCTAGAGCATCTTGTATACCACAAAGTATGAAAATGCTCAAAGCACAGCGCAAACGAAAATGAGAACAGTGTGTGTGAGAGAGAGAGAGAAAAGAAAGAAAGAAAAAAAGAAAGAACACCTCCATCTATCTTTGACTTAAAAAAAAAAACTTTTCTGAATACCTACTGAGTATTTGGAAAAATACAGTGGTAAATTATTTTAAAAGTTGAGGATATGAAAGCACTATATATATCAGAGCTACTGGAATGGAGACAAAGTGGATCTAAGTGTTAGATGGTTTCACTATTTGAAAAATAAAAATAAGTGGATGAAGTATTCAACTCAGAAATTCAAAAAATGTACATTTAAACTTTTATAAAACCAGAAGGAAAAATAAAAATATGAGCAAAAGTTAATGAATGAAAATAGATAAATAATCTCTTTGGCAAGTATTTTGGAATAAAAATAAAAAAGAAATTTAAAAAATTAAAGATGGTATATAATTGTATATTATTAAACTAAAAGTCACTATAAAATATTTTGTCTTAAAAATGTACATTAACAAATTGAAAAAAAATACTGTAGCAGTAATAGAATTAAACAATGTGTTATAGAGTCTTCCCATAAGACTCTAGGGCTAGCTGGTTTTATGGGTGAGTTCCCTTGCTAATTCCATTGCTGTTTCAGAAAACAAGATTAGTTTTCAATAAATTAAATTCAACTGTGAAACTGATACAGGAAAAATGGGGCACAAGAGGATGGCCTTGTCCCAAGTCTTGGCTGAGTCCCTGGGATGTGCCCCTCCAAGTGAGGTTCTTTGGGTTTAATGCAGAAAAGAATTCAGTCTTTTCAGCAAATGGTGTTGGGAAAACTGGACAGCAGCATCTAAATCAGTGAAGCTAGAATACTCCCTTATACCATACATAAAAATAAACTCAAAATGGATCAAAGACTTAAACATAAGACAAGATACAATAAACCTCCTAAAAGAAAACATAGGCAAAACATTATCTGACATATATCTCAAAAATGTTCTCCTAGGGCAGTCTAACCAAGCAATAGAAATAAAAGCAAGAATAAACAAATGGGACTTAATTAAACTTACAAGCTTCTGCACAGCAAAGGAAACCATAAGTAAAACAAAATGACAACCTACAGGGTGGGAAGAAATTTTTGCAAACGATGAAACCGACAAAGGCTTGGTCTCCAGAATATATAAGCAGCTAATATGATGCAATAAGAAAAAAATGAACAACCCAATCCAAAAATGGGCAGAAGACCTAAACAAGCAATTCTCCAAGGAAGACATACAAATGATCAATATGCACGTGAAAAAATGCTCAATATCACTAATTATCAGAGAAATGCAAATCAAAACTACAATGAGATATCACCTCACACCAGTCAGAATGGCCATCATTCAAGAGTCCACAAATGACAAATGCTGGAGAGGCTGTGGAGAAAAGGGGACCCTCCTACACTGCTGGTGGGAATGCAGTTTGGTGCAGCCACTGTGGAAAACAGAATGGAGATTCCTCAAAAGACTAGGAATAGACTTACCGTATGACCCAGGAATCCCACTCCTGGGCATATATCCAGAAGGAGCCCTACTTCAAAATGACACCTGCACCCCAATGTTCATAACAGCACTATTTGCAATAGCCAAGACATGGAAACAGCCTAAATGTCCATCAACAGATGACTGGATAAAGAAGATTTGGTATATTTATATAATGAAATACTATTTAGCCATAAAAATGACAACATAATGCCATTTGCAGCAACATGGATGTCCCTGGAGAATGTCATTCTAAATGAAGTAAACCAGAAAGAGAGAGAAAGAAAAATACCATATAAGATTGCTTATATGTAGAATCTAAAAAAAATAAAAAGAAGAACATAAATACAAAACAGAAACAGACTCATAGACATAGAATACAAACTCGTGGTTGCCAAGGGGGCAAGGCATGTGAAGGGAAAGACTGGGATTTCAAAATTTGTAGATAATGACAGGTATATGCAGAATAGATAAGACAAGATTATACTGTATAGCACAGGGAAATATATACAAAATTTTGTGGTAGCTCACAGAGAAAAAAAAAGTGACAATGAATATATGTATGTTCATGTATAACTGAAAAATTGTGCTCTACACTGGAATTTGACACAACATTGTAAAATGACTATAGCTCAATAAAATTTTTTTTAAATAAGAAAAGAATTCAAAAGTGAGCCATAGTTGAGTAAAAGTAGATTTATTTAGAGAGATGCACACTCCATAAACCAAGTGTAGGCCATCTCAGAAGGTCAGAGAGACCACAAGGCGTGGGTGTGGGTGTTTAGTTTAAAGAAAAAGTAGATACATACTCCGTTGACAGAGTGTGAGCCATCTCAGAAGGCAAGAAAAAGTGACAGAGGGTCCTAGGAAATACACATTTCATAGGCAGAATGTGGACCATTTTTCTCAAGGAAGAGTGGTAGCATCCAAGCATGGGATCAGCTAGAAAAATGAGATGGTCCAGGAGATGCAAGGGCTATTAGTTTTTATGGGCTTGGTAACTTCATATGCTAACAAGTGTGAGCATTATTCCAACTACTTTGGGGAAGGGGCTTGGATTGCTGGGAATTGGGCCATTACCCACTTTTTGACTTTTTAGTTAGCCTTGGAACTGTTGCAGAGTCTGTGGGAGTGCCAATTACCATGCTAATATATTACAATAAGTGCATAATGAAGCTCAGGATCTACTGGAAGTCAAACCTCCTGCCATCTTTGGCCTCCAGGTCTATTGAGAGTTGAATCTCCTGCCATCTTGGTGATAACTGCTGTGTCATTGCCTTCATGGCTGTGCCCTGCCCCCTTCTCTCCTGTCTTAAATTCAACAGCCAAAAACCTACTTAATAGTACAGTTCTGGAGGCATTCCCAGAACTGTAAGAAAGTTAATAAAATCATTATTATTCAATGCTAAAAGTTTTGGTCATTATAAACAACATGAAGCACAAATAAGAGGTGTAACCACTAGAAAGATGAAGTCAATAATTATTATTTGCAGATGATATGATTGTGTTCATAGAAAAAAAGTCAGCTTAAATACTATTAGAATAAATAAAATGATTAGATAAAAGATAAGCTCGTAAAAACAAATTACTTTGCTAAACCCATGTACTTAAGGTCAATTAATCTACAACAAGGAGGCAAGACCACACAATGGAGAAAAGACAGTCTCTTCAATAAGTGGTGCTGGGAAAACTGGACAGATACATGTAAAAGAATGAAATTAGAACATTCTCTAACACCATATACAAAAATAAACTCAAAATGGATTAAAGACCCAAATGTAAGACTAGATACTATAAAACTCATAGAGGAAAGCATAGGCAGAACACTCCTGGATGTAAATTTCAGCAATAATTTTTTTCAAACCAGCTCCTCGAGTAACAGAAATAAAAGCAAAAATAAACTAAACAAATGGGACCTAATTAAACTTAAAAGCTTCTGCACAGCAAAGGAAGCCATCAACAAAATGAAAAGACAACCTATAGACTGGGAGAAAATATTTGCAAATGACACAAGCAAAAAGGAACTAATTTCCAAAATATACAAACAGCTCATAGAGTTTAATACTAAAAAAAAAAAACCCAATCAAAAAATGGGGAGAAGACCTAAATAGACATTTCTCCAAAGAAGACATCCAGATGGCCAACAGGAACATAAAAAGATGCTCAATATCTCTAATTATTAGAGAAATAGAAATCAAAACTACAAGGAGTTATCACCTCACACCAATCAGAGTGGATATCATTTAAAAGTCTACAAATAATAAATGCTAAAGAGGGTGTGGACAAAAATGAACCCTCCTACACTGTTGGTGGGAATGTAAATTGGTGCAGCCACTATGGAGGAAAGTATGGAGGTTCCTTAAAAAATTAAAAATAGACTTACCATGTGATACAGCAATCCCACTCCTGGACATAATATTCAAAGACAAACATAATTTAAAAAGACACATGAACCTCAGTGTTCATAGCAGCACTATGTACAATATAGCCAAGACATGGAAACAACCTAAATGTCCATCAATAGATGACTGGATAAATAAGATATAGTATATATACAAAATGGAATATTACTCAGTCATTAAAAAGAATGAATTAATGCCATTTGTAACAACATGGGTGGACCTAGAAATTATCATACTAAGTGAAGTAAGTCAGACAGAGAAAGACAAATATCATATGATATCACTTATATCTGGAATTTGAAAAAATGATACAAATTCTATTTACAAACCAAAAACAGACTCACAGACATAGAAAACAAACTATGGTTACCAAAGGAGAAGGGGCAGGGAGGGATAAATTAGGGATTGGGGATTGATTAACAGACATATGCTACTATAGATAAAATAGGTAAACAACAAGGACCTACTGTAGAGCACAGGAAGCTATATCTAATTTCTTGTACTAACATATAAAGGAAAATAATTGAAAAGAATAAAAAATAAAATGTATGTGTGTGTATAACTGAATCACTCGGCTGTACACCCGAAACTAACGTTGTAAATCAACCACACTTCAATAAAAATTTTTAAAAATTACTTTGCTATGTTACTAGTTGAAAATATAAAAGGGATCATTTTAAAATTTGGGATGTGATACTCCAGTTTAAGCCCAATGTAGTTAATTCCCTCTCCTTCTGGAATAGTCCCTGAAATTGTTAAAAAAATGTAGAAATCCATTTCAGTGCTGGAAGCTAGTACAGGGTGTCTACCGTGGCCCAGAGCAAGTATCTTCAGGTTGCTGAACAGCTGAGACCTGAGCAAAAGAGTCCGGGCTGCTGGAGAAAGAGCAACCCACTAAGGAAAACAGATGTGAGGAAGCTGCCCCAGTGCAGAAGGCTGCAGGGGTGATGCTGAGGAAGGGCTTAAGGGAATAGATGAGGCTTGACCTTGAACTTGCTCCTACTTTTGGAATGTGCAGAAGGCATCAGGGTAAGAAACTGTCAGCTCCAGAGCTTGAACAGCTGGGGGCATAAACCCTAATGTCTAGAGAAAGAAATGACCAAGATTAGTAAGGGACATGGAGAACAGACTTGAGGGAAACAATTTATACATGGCATTAACTCTGAGGAGAGGACAATTTTAATTTAATTCTAATTTAAAGAAAATTTCCCTGAACTAGAGATCTGACTTAAAGTTGGAAGGTCTCAGAAATGATAGAAAAATGTAATATAAACTTCCAAATATACATGCATTCTGTTTTTTTAATATAAAGAATAGAGAAAAATCTTAAATGCATACAGGCAGATATCACAAATTATCTAAAATGCAAAAATCAGATGGTGTCCAATTTCTTCACAAAACTAAATGCCAGAAGAACATGTCTAAAGAATTGTGAGAAAATAACTCTGGTTTAATAACTATATAATTAGCCTAACTATTTTTCAGGTGCTAAAATATTCATTTTTATTTCATCTTTTTATGCCCTAGTGATTTTTTTAAGCAATAATATTTTTCTTCTAGAAGTGGATGCCTTAAAATTTTCACATTACTGAATTTTAAAATGCATTGCAAGTAAGAATTTATTTTCAGTTGGAAGCAACTTAAATTTCAGATAGGCAAAAATAAAAAATTTAAATGACTTGTAATCCCACTTCCAAGATAAAAACTGAGCAGAAGATTTTATTGTGTATAGTTTCAGACTGTCCCCCTATAATCTGTAAGTACAAGTAAACACTCTTAAAACACAGTATGGTACTATACTCTACACATTACTTTAAAGCCTGCTTTATTTACTAATTAGAATATCATGAATATATTTTCATATTAATGAACATGCTTGTGCAATGCTATTTTTAACGACTGCACAGTTTTTCATTGTGTGGATGATCCACTACTGATTTAATCATCCTCTACAATTGGGCATTTGCTTCTAAGTTTATAACCTTATAAATCATGCTGATATGAACAGATTGCATATACATTCCTGCTGTATGACTTCTGGAGAATATATTTGTTAACACAGATCAAGTGTATATTTTAAAGTCTTGATAGATAGATAGGAGCAAAGCATCCTCCTGAAAACAGAGCTTATCTTCCCCATAAACTTTTTAATACTTAACATATTTATTAAGTTTAACCTGAGCTGGTAAATTAAGGAGAAAGTTGTATCCATGATTGGAATACAGGTTTTCATATTCTTTCGTGGATGAACTGTTAGATTTTTGATCCTTGCCTTATTCTTATGGATTAGTTGGGGCTCCTCTGTGTTAGTTATATCAGTGGTTTGTCTCAGACGTTTTTCTCTCAGTTTGTCATGTGCAGAACTTCCTCACAAAGTTTCCTGACATCTGCAGTATTTAACAACTATGTCTATATCTGTATCACTATGTAATGTCAGTACTCAAACCAACAATTTCTTTTATTTTGGTTTGCCTTGAGTGTTATGCTTCAAAAGCTTCTACTCTCTCTCAATTTGTTTGGAATTTATATTGGTTTTAAGTTGTGAGAAAGAAAAACATTTTTATGATTAGCCCAGAATTTTTCCAGAATATGTTTTATGGACAATATTTCTGTGGGATGTTAACAGGGGTTAGTCGAAAGGAGAATTCTTTGATCAACTAAATTTGGGAAACACAAGGTTTAAGAAAAACCATCAGATTTCTTTGCTGCAAAATTATCAGAGTAGAGCCTATTCATTACAATTTAATTTGAAATAGCTAAACACTGGGAGCAATCCAAATATACATCAATATCATGCTAGATAAACAATGTTTTTTCTATACAAAGGAATATTATGCAGCTATAAGCAAAAATGAGAATGTTTGCTCTATACTGATGGGGTATATCTAAAATAAATTGTTAGGAAAATAAGAATAGGGTATATGATACTTTGTGTTAAGAAAGGAAACAAGTAGAATATATACTTAAACTTTTTTAGATAAGCATAAAGGAACTTTGGAAGGCTTACAAGGAACTAAAAACAGTGGTTAGAGGAAGAAATCACTTTCTGATTACCTTTTTACACTTCCTGGTTTTTAAACCACATGAATATATTACCTCAAAAAATAAATTAAAACAATTTTAAATGGAAAGGCTCTTAGAAGCTTCAGTATGTTAATGTATATAGTGACTCGCTAAGCTGGGGATAGCGGTGGGTTATGTGGTCATCCATTAATTCATTTGAGTTACAGAATCCTACAGATTTGGTGGTTGTCAGGTTTCCAAAGAAAGTTATGGGATAATCCTTACAGAACTGACATATGATCTGTAGCATATACCCTATACAAAATGTTAAATCCTTGGGTTTCTCTGTGTGTGTGTGTGTATGTGTGTGTGTGTGATTTCTGTTCTGTTTTTTATTGACCAATTCTATTCCCAGGACTGATTGTTTTAATATTTGGAAGAGCAAGTTACTTCTTATCATTTTTTTTTGTTATTTTGCTGATATCAAAATTAACTCTTTTTGCTCAAACTTTTCTTGAGCTATTTTTCATCCATTTACTCTTTCAAATGATTTGCTTTAACAGCTACCTAAACACACTTGTTGGAATAATTTGAGAAGAATTGATAGCTTTCTGGAATTATATAAAGATAGAAGGGTGCTTTCACCGTTTTTGGCTATGGTGAATACTGCTGCTATGAACACTGGTGTACAGATGAAAACCATGCATACAGAGAAGGAGGATTGTTTCCCTTCCCTTACGTGTTTTGCAGGTTTTGGATCATGTGAAATAATATTTCTCAAATATTCTCTTATGCCATTCAGTAAAGTCTAAAATAGCATGATGTTTTTCATTCTCTCCATATAATTCCCATTTCTTAATTATTCTGTGTTTTTTTGGTTTCTGTTTAAAGGAAATCTGTTAGTCACTTTCTTTTCTCAAGGACTATTACTGATACAAGCTATTTTTTTGTTAATAGATGCTACATTTTAACAAATTTCTTTTTGACATTTACTGAGACAAAAATATGATACTTGCCATTGGCCAATGAATTTGACAAAATATAGTAACAGTTTCCTAGTAACTTACTAATCTTGTTTGCTGGAAAAAGTCATGCTCAGAAACAAAACATTGCTATCTTAATAAAATTTTGAATTTTTTTGGTGAGTCTTGTATCTATATTTGTAAATGGAATTGGCCTGAAAGTTTACTTTCAGAGCTTTCTTTGTCAACTTTTTACATTTAAGTCCTATCAAATGTGTATAATAAATTAGCAAGTTCTCCATAGAGTTCTGAACTCTTTAAGTGCTTATAGGATATTTGAAAGAAATTCTCTGCACATATTTTGATCCCCAGAGTCTTTTATAAATGTAATTCCTGAACAGCACTCTCATTCCTCCCCTCTCAAGCTGTATCAATGTGATTATTTACAGTTTCACAGAAAATCACCCGTTTGATCTTACATCCCATTACCTGTTCAAGCCTGGATGTGCTTTCCCTTTCTTTCTCAGTAAGGTCAGCTACCTCTGGAAATTGATCGTGATAGCACAGAAGAATCCCAAACTGAGTGGTCCCATCTTTCTCAGGCTTACACTTCCACCTCCTAATTAGGTGTGCAGGACGTATTGCCCATGACAGCCCTTGGTGGCTACGGCCTCCTCTTGGTCTCTATCCACATAGTGTAGTGAAATTTCTGGCATTTGTAGGGCAACCTTCCTAGTTTCTGCATTAATGTAAGCTGCTGCTGCTTCTCCCTCTCCTCCTCCTCCTCTCTCTCCTCTTGCTTCCCCTTCCCCTTATGCTTCCCCTTCCTCCTTCCCCCTCCCCCCTTCTTCCTCTTCTCCTCCTTCTTCTTTACTTTGTTCATTCTAATTTTCCTTTTCTTCTGGGAGTCAGGGTTAACCCTGACTTGTTTTTATGCCTGTTTGATGCTTGCTTTTAGGCTTGTTTTTATGCAACCATTTCCCCCTGACATGTCAATGCACTTTTCATTATTGGTTTAACTGCTTTCCATCAACAGCGGTGACAATACCAGGAGTGCTGGACTGTATAAATGTAGTGGGTGTCGGGGAGGAGATTAATCACAGCAGCTAGCATAAACAATCCTGGAAACACAAACATGCTGGCACCCTTTTGGCCAAGGCCTGGTGTAGCTTGGCAAAGGAGACACACTTCTTTTCTTTCCCATTTGTGAAATAATCAAGAATGTGGAAAACTGGGGAAGTAACACTGCAGATACTTTTTCTAATATTCTTTTTTCTTTCTTACTCTCTGTTGATTTTAAATTTTCATTATTATTAATGAAAATAAAGAATATTTATAAATATAAAAATTTCAGCTAAGATGGTGGATCATGACATACAAAGGCTAAATAAAGACAAAGGCATGTATTTATAATCTTCTGTTACCATTGGTATTCATAGAGAATTACATTAGAGTTAATATATCCATGTTCATATACACTTCCACAAAATCTCCAGATAAGTAGAGTCATGAGTGATGCTGTTTTCTGACATAGCTTGTTTTCCCAAGACAATTGGTAATATTTGGGATTCCAAACAGGCACCTCTTACTTTGTGCTTAAACTTTAACACAAAGTTATGTGCAAAGAAGTTTAACATAAAATGACATGTGACCAATATTAATAAATTATTCGGGGAAGCTGAAATCCCCCAGGCTTGTCTAAATCTCATTCTTTGGGATGTATTTCTCACTTTCATCCTTGCTACAGACTTTTTCATGGCCTTGTTGGTGAGGCCTCTGATAAAGAAATGTTGGCTCATTCGTCTTCCTTGTCCTCAGGGCATTGCCCTACAACCTTCCAGGACCACTGCCTCTTGGCAGCCTCTTTAGCATCCTCAAGAGTGGGCTTGGATCCAAATAACTTTGAAAGCTATTTATTTGCATTTTGCAGTGCCAAATATTTCTTCTTTATTCTTACATCTTTCTTTCACAGTGCTTTTTTTTCTCCCCTAGGAAGCATCACTTTTGGTTACCCATGAAACTTTTCTTCCTCATAAGTCAATGCTTCACCATTATAAGACTTCCTAGGTAGTGTGAGTTTAGGGCTGTCAAAGCTAAGCTACTGAGTTGCTGAAATGACAGCAGGACTCAATTACAAATTATGACAATATTGCATTAATAATGAGCTCAAGTCTCCACTTTCATGAGTGTTATGACTTTAGAACAACGTTCTGTAACTGCGGATGGTAGACGTAGACAGGGGATGGGCAGAGGACACTGAACCAGCAGGGAGCTAGGGATGTAGCTAGAAGCAGCCCACTTTGAAGTCTGCTGTTTTAGCTTCTTGGTCAGCTAGAAGAAATCATTGGAGTATTCAATTTTCAAAGAAGAGGATTAGTTAACAAACCTATTATTTACATATACACATATATATTCCTATCAAATTGTAGAAACATGTTTAATGACATGAAAGAATTTGTTTATGATATAGTAAATGAATTCAGCAGATTATAAGATACATGCAAATGACTCAAACTATGAAAAAATTCAACCCCAATCCTAATAAGAGAAGTGCGTTTTTAACTTTAGTGAGCAAAAGTTAAAAATCCTGACAATATAGTCTGTTGGTGAGGCTGTGGAAAAACAGAAACTTTCACACGTTGCTGGAGGGAATGTAAATGAGTACAATCCAATATGGAGGACAACAATAAAAATTTGACTTAGCTATTCCATTTTGGGGATTTTTATTTTATCAATGTATATTTCTAGCAGTCTATAAAGGTTCTCATTGTTCTATGTCTTCACCAAGAATACTAAATGCTTACTTTAATCCGACTACCTAACATTTGCTAGTCTAATGGATGGATAGTAAGATCTCATTATGGTTTTAATTTGCATTTCACTGGTGACGAATAAAGTTGTGTGCCTCTTTATATATTAATTGGTTGTTTGGGTAGCTCTTTTGGTGAGGCACGTTCAAAACTTTTGCTCATTCTTTTATTGGATTGCCTTTCTTTTAAAAGTGCTTAATTTAATGCATGAATTAATAAAGAGTCAGTGATCAATGATCAGGATTAGAGGTTAACCATGCAGCCAGAAGGCAAATGCAGCAATCCAAGATTTTTTATAAAATCATTTTTTTTTTTGGAGGGGGAGGTAATTAGATTTATTTATTTATTTTTTAAATGGAGGGACTGGGGATTGAACCCAGGACCCCATGCATGCTAAGCATGCACTCTACCACTGAGCTATACCCTCCACCTATGAAACCTTTTTACGCAATTATCTGACACAAATTATTCATCAGGCAAATTTGGCCCAAGCATCCGCCCACCACACTGTCTGCTGCCAGTCATCTGCCCATGTACCCAGATCAATGAATGACAACTAATAACTGTAGTTAACACTCTCTAGGCTCCTTTCAATGTGCATGACACTGAACTAAGCACATATCTTATTTAGTCCTCTCAATACCTTTATGTGGAAGGTACCATTAGGATTAAAGGCTTAAAGGCTTAAATAACTGGACCATTATGACTCAACTGGAGAGTGATGTAGCCAGGTCCTCACTTCATTCTCGATCTCTCATTTAATTCTATAGCCCATCTTATCCTAATTATTACACTGCCTCAAAGCAAAGTTTCCTTTTGGTTTCAAATTTGGAATTACTGTACACTGTGGAAAGGGGAATCGTTAGTTCTAACAGAAGAGAATATAATTAAGTGCTTAGTTTAGAACTGGTAAAACTTAAATTCCCTAAAAAAATTATAAAGCATTATGACAGATACTGACAGAAATAAAATAGGTTTGCGTAAAGCTTCCACTTGGGTTTGTATCACAGACAATATGTAAATGGTGAATGTAGACTCTTTCAACTTACTACTGCATCTATAAACACTTTTACATCTTGACTATATATAATCAGATGCTCTTAATCCAGACTCTTTTTTTTTTTAGGTTAAAATCATGAAATAAACAATGATGGCAAACCTCCCCATGCATCCAACAGCAGTTACCTTAAACACTTGAAAGGAGATAAGGCAGTCAAAAACATTGCATCTCAAAGGACTTTCCAATTATTAATAAGCATAAAACAGCAACATGCTTAAAAGTAAAACACTAAACACTACTGTTTCTTGGAGAAGATCCCAAAGATCAATGGGGAAATAAGTCTATATTTCCAAGTTACATTTTGAATTTGTTGGAAGACAAAAGAACTGTGCTGATTTGAAACAAAAAGTTGCAGAAAGGTGATCAGACTTTGAAAGATCATGAGAACTAAGAACTGAGCTATATAGTCCATGAAGCTGATGGCAGTTTCTGAAGCAGTTTATATAATGAGCTTTAATTCATGGGGTGATTTTTTTCCCCACCTTTGGAGGGAAAATTCTGGCTTGAACATGTTCATGGGTCCTGTACAGCTTGTAAAGCTGTGTTCTTTCTTCCAGTGCAACCCTGCTCAGGCTTATAGTTTCACTTGAAAGAAAAATGTTCAATGTCTCCTAGGCGGAGCATTAATCCTCCCACTGCTTGAACAATTAATCCCATTGTCTACATCTGGAAGGCAAAGTCTGAGCCTTATGGATTGCTTTCTGTATACCTCTATGTGCAGCAGGCTTTTGGACCCTCAAATCTTGGGGACCACAGGTACAGTGTCTCGTTTTACCATTTAATAAGCTCAAAGGCCTATAATGACTATACTGCTACCTGATGGATTTGGTGCGATAATAGCATCACACCTTCTGGGCGACATCTACTAGCTTACAAGGTGAGAACACATTCTCTTGTCCACTCCCCAGAACAGCTGTTTATGGAAGGCAGTGCTTGGTCATCTTCCATTCTAACAGTGAGGGGAGACTGTGACCTTGCCCTCGGTCACACAGCTGGTAACTTGGCAATCTCATAGTTAAAACCCAGATCTCCTAACTCTAACATCAGTGTTCTTTTATGATTCACTTAATGAACCCAAGATTGGACAATTATAGAGGACTTTCAAAAGGACCCACGTTATCAACATGCTCTGAGTCCAGAAAATGGTTGGTAATATAAATGTCGCATTGCTGCTCACTTGAACAGAACAAAACAAAGAATAAGCCACTTTAATACTGCCTCTAGGATAAGGAGTCTTGGAAGAAATTGCCAGGATACCTTTGAAAAACCCTCAGTGTGATCAGTCAGGTCCCTGGAAGTGAAGCAGGCCTGCCCTGGGGGGGCCTGTGACTCCTAAGGTCTCAGTGTCCTGGCCTGGCCTTCCCATGCAGTTCACATGTATATATATTATTTTTCCAACTGTGCAATCCTGGAAATTGACTGTTTTGGTTTTGTTTTCCCCAGAGACAGATCCAGAGACCAAGATTCAAGTGCAAATGACGTATTTGGGAGAAGAAAGAAACACCAGTAGGGAGTGGGGCCAACAAAGGGTGTGTCATTGAGCCAGCTGCCACCAGGGTGACTGGCGATTAATCCCAAGAGTAAACCCTGAACACAGGAAAACACACACACCAGAGACACCTCACCTGAAGGGCGAGGGGGCTGGGGTATCTACACGCCAACTCCCAGCAGTCCTTGTCGAGAACTGCTGGGAGTGGGGGTCATTCCCTCACCGTCTGCCATGCTGTGCAAGAGGGCAAGGGGCCATTCCATAGGTTAAGAAAAAGTTCCCAGCAAAGGAATGCAGACACTAGCAGGCAAAGTTTCTGGCAAAACATATGAAGAATATGGAAGTGCACCCAAATGGTATGCTATAACAGGACCCAGGTTTTACATGTTAAAAATTTTCATTCAAAGTCCAAAATAGTGTTTGGGACATAATGGTCCCCTGATAAGTATGGGCATATTAACCTGATATTAGAGGGGTTGTGAGAAATGCTTACAGATACACATTAAATCCTAAGCAACAAAAGAACATGGAAAGAGAGAAGGAACAAGAAAGGACAGCAAAGGCCCTGGAGGGTTGTCTCTACTCACACTTTCTCATAAACCTTGTCGGAGTGCTCCGGCCATTCGATCATGCACACCACTCTGCTGGGCATGGTCTCTGTGGTTGAGTAGTAGCCCTGGGGGAAGGCCAGCAGGAGAGCCAGGACCCAGATGACACAGATGACCACCTTGGTGGCCGTGGCTGACAGTCGGGGCTGGAGGGGGTGAATGATGGCCATGTACCTGGAACAGAGAAGAAGAGACAAAATTCCAATTTGGTCCCAAAATCTTCACCGGTGACCATGCATTGCTGCTGCCCAATGAGAAGTTCCCCAGAAGCCCTTTGAGACCCGGTGAGTTTTACAGCTGTCTTCTTTGTCATATTCTGTCCTTAAACTTTATGACTTCTATGGCATAAACACTAAAATCCATTAGAAAAGTTAGTCAGATTTTTTCAGTATTTTAGAACCCATTTAGCAACACTCCAGGAGAGAAATTTTCATCATTAGAACACTCGTGCTAGGGACTTGATGCCCGAGTGTAGGTCGGTGGCTTACCATGAAGTCAGAAAACTAAGACCAATGCTGTAAATGTATTCAATATAAAGCATATCTTTATCCTTTTGGACTAAGGAATAATGGGGAGAGAAATAGTCATTTTTAAAGTCCTGCTGGGGCAATTTCAAAGGCCAGCAATCCTGTATGGGTCCATACAATTCAAAGGTAAGTCAATGCGTATGAATGAAAAAGGAGTGGCCTAAGCCAGTAAAAAACAATGGCTTCTGGAGAAATCTTCACCAATTCTTTGAATATAGCAAAGTTAATGTGTGGCTAACAACATGTGCTTCATGTAGAGAAAGAGACTCTCTACTTCCTCAGACAGACACAGCTGAGCGCATCAAGGGCCAGGGTGGATGAAACCCCACTGCGGGAAAGGGGGAAGCAAAGTGAATGATGACTTCAGGCCCAGAGCCATTTCTCCACTTCTTACTTGGGATCGAGCACTGAATGGTGGCATCTGAGTAAGTGTCCATGTTCAAATTTGTGTGCAGCCTCTGAGATTCAGCAGAGATTTTAGAATA
The DNA here is from genome assembly GCF_048564905.1 of Vicugna pacos. Lineage (NCBI taxonomy): Eukaryota > Metazoa > Chordata > Mammalia > Artiodactyla > Camelidae > Vicugna > Vicugna pacos. The sequence goes on along the minus strand of NC_133001.1, from coordinate 5,381,214 downwards.
AATATACCAATCATCATTTCATATCAGTTATAATCACATGAAGTCTGCCTTCTGCGTTTAAAAAGTCCTCTGCCTTTTAAAAGGCTAAGGTTAGCCCCGTCCCCTAACACCCCTGCCCCAAGCTGTCAAGGTGTGTGTTGGGCAGGAACCAAGCTGCCTGGGATCGGACACCCTTCTGGGGTGCGGCTCCCTTCCCCAACAATGTGAGGGGCTCTCCTGCCTGGGATCTTGTTCTCTGGAGGGTGCTGGGCTCAAAGTTGCCATGGTCAAGTACCCCCACCCCACTGGCCTGGTTACAGGGTCCTCAAAGGAGGGGAGCTCCACCTCCTTTCCCACCCCTTCTGGATTTGTTACTGTCTTGCACTCTTAAGATCTGCCAATAAAGATTGCTCACACTGAAAAATTGTTTTTCTTGCCAAGTTTATGTATCTATTCCCTAAAATATGCATTTTCTTCAGAGTAAGAATTATGTCTGATACTGCCTTTGGTGTTTATTTTCTGACAAATCCTCAGACTCATGCATTTGATTCTCTGACATGCAGGTATTTCTGGCATCCATGGGACTGAACTGTCAAAGGAGACTTCAGAAATGAGCAGACAAATAGCACAGCTGTCAGCTGGCTCCACATAATTCCACATAATTCTTTTTTACAGTCTTCGGACACCTAGGATCTCTAAGGCAGGAACTGGGGCCAGGGTTACAAGCAAAGCAATTGCATTCAGTAAATGCACCTCAAATTCACTCTGGACACCTGCCATACCCAGAGCACCGTGTTCCCTTCTGGACTCTGAGCTTCTAATTTCTCCAAGGAGAAAAAGCACATAAATATAAGCAGCCATAAAACATGACAGTAGGATATGTGGCCTCTAGCATTAATCTGATAAATGCCTTGGAGCCTTAGAGAGGAGGCAGAGGTAATCAAGACTTGGAATGGCAGGTGGGCTATTGAAGTGTTTATAAGGCGGATGCTGGATTCGGTGAGCGTGCTGAGCATCCGGCTGGAAGGGCAGGAAGTATTCGAGACTCCTTCCCTTCTCCACGTTGTGATCAGACAAATAAATCTTCCCGGTCTGAGGAGCTTGATGGCTCCATTTTCACGAAGGCTTCCCTGATAGTCTGCTTCTCATCCTCAACTTCAGAATACATTTTCTTGCTGGGGACCTAGGTTTTCCTTCTCTGGTCTCTAACAGCGATGCCACTGAAGGTGTTCAGTGTATGAAGACTAAATGTTAGGATGCCTCAGGACAGGCTTTACCTGTGTGATCAAAGCCCCTCCCACCCCAAAGGACTCCCCCAGGATGTTTTCCTTCTGTCTCTTTTGGAAAGTGGGTATGTAGTCTTGAAGTAGGAGAGAGTGGAATCAGGAAGAGACTTGCAAAAGATACTATGGTGGAGGTGAGTAGTATCCTATCAATTTCTGGGTGTTTCATTGGTTAGTTGGTGGCTATAAAGTCTGTCACTGAACTGCCATCTACAGAGCATCAAAAGGGCAAAGGCAACTCTCAAAATGTGGTAAATCAAGCACTGTCTGGCTACTTCCAAGAAGTCCAGTACACCACAGACCTGATGACCGCCCATCCTTGGGGTGATATCCTGGAAAGAACTCTGAGAATCCTTGATTTCCCTCCTGGTTCAGCCCCCTTATTACTGCCTGATAGCAATGAAGTCTTGGCTTCCTTTCTAGCCATGGGGTGGTGGACAAGGGAACCCCAGAATCGGAGCTAGTGGAGTTGGACTTGTGCAACCACTGTTGTCTTCCTTCTAATTTGCCAAAGGTCTATACCTGGAAGGTCATGGCTAAAATCTCTTTGATCACTTCCTAGAGGCAAGTACTTGCCTTTACAAAGTTGAACATGCAGCCATGAAAATGCTGGTGTCAGCCACTCATGAGCTCCTGCTTTCACCGTGGCTGTGCATTCTCAGGCTTCACAGGGATTTGGGGAGGATGCGCAGGGGAGAATGTGGTAATTACATTGTCCCCTTTGGATATTATCTCAAATGCAAAACTTTAATTTACTTTTAACTCAGGATTAATGTCCAATATATTTAATAAATGTAACCCAACACCCATCCTCATGCCTGAATTAGTGATACACCACTCAGAATCTACTGTGACTGGGGCTTAAGGGGGATTGCATCAGATATTGGTGCTGCAGTTCCAAATGGGTGGCAGAAACCACATTTTATTTTTATTGCAAAAATGTAATTTGGGAGCCCATTTCAGTTCACACTGCCACTTCTTGAGTGTATGAACTATTTTAGTGACAGATGAAGGTACTGTGCACATAAAGCCAGAGAGAATAAAAAATACTGGCTTTAAAAAACATATATATTTTTATTGGTACAAAATAGAACCATTTATAAATCTCCCTCCTCTCATTTCTCCCCTTTTTGTTTTCTTCTTTTTCTCTCTTGCAACTCTCACTTCTGTGGCTTGTGGGACATGCTTCTTTCTATTTGTTCAAAATCTAATACCACTTGGATGTCTCGTCTGCAGATGGACACATATTTTCTTTCTTACCATTCATTCTTAGCTTGATTCCATTAACATACATTTTTATATTTATTCGCAACCATCCTGAACAATTCTGGCTTATTCGGTTGTAAGCTATCACAGAGCAAGGGCTGCAAGCCTCAGGAAATTATATTCAATAAATATTTATCGACCGCATTGTGCTCGTGGGGCTAGAAGGCAGTCAATGAGATGTCTTTCTAGTTTATATATAAATCATCAGGCTGCCAGAGACAGGGGTCCGGAGGCTGTGTGAGAAGTGGATCACGTTCTCCATCGCAGGTTGTTTCAGTCCCACGGAGGGCCGCCAGCTCTGATTTGAATTGTATGTGGCCTCCCGGATGAAAACTTGAGCTACTGTTTTCCTCTCGCATGATTGTGCTTTATAAAAAGAACTCTCCTTGTAGTCCTTTAAGTCTAGCAAAATAGAAGGCTGCACAGTTTTTTAAACATACAGTGAAACAATCTTATAGCGAGAAAGAACTCCAACCTTCTGACACGCCGCAGTCTCCTCATAACGTACTTCTATGCCAGCCCTAAGTCTTTGGGCAAAGAGAGTGCCTTTGCTCTGCTGGGAGACCTGTCTCGCCAGGCCTTCCTGCCATGCTTTCCCTCCAGTTCCATTCCCTGCTCTCCCTTATCCCTTAGCTCACTTCTCCCTGGGATGGCACAAGTTTCTTTTAAGAGACACCATCTTCCTGGGTTCCAAAGACCAGGACGGGTGACAGCTGGGAGCAGGGCTGCTGTAGTCTAGTTCAAGGGTCAGCACATTTTTTTCCTGTAAAAGGCCAAACAGTAAATATTTTAAGCTCTATGCCCTATACCATTTCTGTTGTCACTACTCAAGCCTGCCTCTGCAGCGTGAAAGCCGTCACAGACAAGGCAACTGCTGGCCATGACTGTGTGACTACGCACTTTCATTTACAAAAGTGCTGGTGACTGACTTGGTCCCTGGGCCACAGTTTGCTGATCTTTGGCCTAGTTCATGAGAATTGTGGAGCAGAAGGGATTAGAACATAGGAGAACAAAGTGTTTTCTTCAGAAACATTCTTTACTTCTGCCAGACTGAGGACTCTAAGACTGAGGCTCACTGCACAGATAAATCTTACAGCTCACGAGCAGTCAGCAGGGTGGTCTGTCACAAGCCATGACCCAGAATCTCACAAGAGTGGTCACTCAGCCCGGGATATTTTTCCTTCTCAGCCTCCTTTTGGCTGACTCCTACTTATGTTCAAGGCTTGGCCCAGTCATTGTGTCCTTGTGGCTGGATTAGGTGCCCCGCCTTCACTGCTGTGAGGATCTCTAAGTATGTGCCAACCACACTTCACTTTATTTATCTATTTGTGCATCTGTCTCTTCTCTCTTTATCCTCCACAGATTCTTTGAGGATGGCTGTTGCTGTGACTTACTCACGTTGGTTTACTTGGCTTCCTCAGTGCCTAAGCTATCGTAACTACTCAATGAAATCTTAATTGAATAAGTGAATATGCAGATTTCTTGGCACAAAGCAGGGACTCCATAAACGGTTATTGAATGCAAATACACGCAGGAGGTAGGGCATAGCTCAAGTGGTAGAGGGCATGCTTAGCATGTGTGAGGCCCTGGGTTCAAACCCCAGTACCTCATCTGAAAATAAATAATAAAACCTAATGACATAATACAATAAATAAATTAATTTTAAAAAATTTTCAATAATAAAGCTTAAAAAACTTAAAAAGAAAATACATGCAGCAGGGGAAATACATGCATATTACACATTTGTTTCTCACAGTCTGAATATAGGTGAGAATAATTATTGCTCAGTGTTTTCTGCCACACAGACACCTGGGGTCATTACTCATGAGGGACTTCACTGGATCTGGGTCTTCAGAATGTCCTAGTTCTTGACATTAAACCCTTAAATAAATTCTCATAATATTTTTCAACTAACTTCTGCATTGACCAGTATGTTGGGAAATGTACAAAACTCAATCTTTCTACATGGTGTCACACTCTGGCTCTTCCTCTGAACAAGAGGTCACTTCAGTCTTTCTCATACTCCCCTCCCTTCCATTACAAAAGGCACACAGTCTTTCTCCCTGAAGGCACTAACATTTCATTAGTTGAGGTTTTCTTCCAGGACATTTCTTTATTCATCAAAATCCAGTGACCTCATTTAGCCAAATCACTTGACCAGAAACTTTGTCTATTCAACTAAGACTAAGTTCACAAACTATAATCAAAGAGGTCTTTGAGCAGCCAATAGAAAAGGCCCAGCATTTACATACTGCTAAAGCATTTTGGTAAGGGCAGGGCCCCACACATTCTCATTGCTGGGTTATGCACAATTCTAAAAAGCATGTGTTTTTTTGCCTCCCAGTTCAATGTTGATTCATAACACTGTCGGTGGACACACTTCCAAAAGTGCCAACTGACAGCAAGAGTTCAGTCAACAAGACCATAAAAAATGGATGCAAAGACAAGGTGTGGTATATTTATACAATGGAATACTACTCAGCCATAAAAAAGAATAAAATAATGCCATTTGCAGCAACATGGATGGACCTAGAGATTGTCATTCTAAGTGAAATGACCCAGAAAGAGAAAGAAAAATATCATATGATATCACTTATATGTGGAATCTAAAAAGAAAAAAAAAAGCAAATGAACTTTTTGAAAAACAGAAACAGACTCACAGACATAGAAAACAAACTTATAGTTACCAGGGTGGAAGGCAGTGGGAAGGGATAAATTGGGAGTTTGAGATTTGCAGACACTAACTACTATATATAAAATAGATAAACAATATCACATGGAACTATATTCAATATCTCGTAGTTACTTATGGTGAAAAAAGAATATGAAAATGAATATATGTATGTTCATGTATGACTGAATCATTGTGTTGTACACCCCAAATTGACACATTTTAAACTGACTATACTTCAATAAAAATATACATATTAAAAAAAAAAAAAGAAAAACAGAAACAGACCCTCAGACATAGAGAACAAACTTGTGGTTACCAGGAGGGAGAGGGAGTGGGAGGGGATAAATTGGGCATTAGAGATTTGCAGATACTAACTGGTATATACAATAGATATACAATAGATAAACAGCAAGTTTGCGCTGTACATCACAGGAAACTATATTTGATATCTTGTAGTAACAAAAACAAAAACCAAAACCAAACAAACAAAAAGAAATGGATACAAAGACAGATGGAACCAAGAGCTTGTGACAATTTAGAGTGAATTGAAGGAGGGGATGTGGCTGACTGTTGTCCAAGCTGTCCTATTTAAGTGTGATCAAAGAAGGACTTATGCGTTTCAAAGATGATTCAGATATAAAGACTTCAGCCAGGGCTACCATAAAAGTACACATAACTAAGGCCTGAAATTAATTATGGGGAAAATGGAATAAAGATCTAAACTAAATATAATATCCTGAGTGTTTTGAGGAGCAGCCAGGATGACAAAGTAGGAAGACCCTGAGCTCAACAACTTCCATGGGCACACGAAAATTGGAACTACTTACAGAGCAACTATCTGTGAGAATGACTTGAAGATGAGCTGAAAAGGTTTTCCACAACTAAATATACAAAGGAGGAACCACAAGGAGACAGCGGGAGGGGCAAAGACATGGTATAGTCAAGGCCCACAACTCTGGGGAGGTGACCACAAACAGGAGGATAATCACAATTGCACAGGTTCTTCCCAAGGACTGAGAGGTCCAAGCCCCATGTAGGGGTCCCCAGCCCAGAGGTCTTTTGAGAAGGTGAGTCCTCAGAACATATGGCTTTGAAGGCCAGCCAAGCCTGTAGCCCCCGACTGTGGGAACAAAGGAACGAGCCTTGGGCTGGAATGGTAAACAAGTTATAAAAAGTTGCAGACTCAGAGGTGAGAAGGCTGGTTAGCCAATGACGGGTAAGATCCCGGGGGGGGGGGCAACCTAAGACAGGCACAGCCTCCTGAGTCCAAGAAGAATGTTGTTAAACAGCTGTTTCTCATACGTTCTGCCCTGATAAGCTGTAAGGCTCGCTGGTGCCAACACAAACGTGATTTACCAAAATGTAAAGGGTCTTCTGACCTTGAGCCAGACACTGCCTGTTAACCATTTCCCTTATTATTCTTCTTTGCTATATAAGACTATGTAACTTAATAAAGCTTTAGAGCAGCCATCAGCTATCTCCACATACAGTGTGTATGTGTACATGATATTATGACACCAACAAAGCTTGCATATAGTAGAGCTGGAGGGCTTTAAGAAATGGGGTCTACTCTTAAAAGTATATGCGAAATTTCACACTCTTTGAGACCCTGTGCAGAAGCAGCAATTTGAAAGGAATCTGGGTCAGCTCCACTTGCTGATCGTGAAGAGTCCCCAAAGAGAGGCAGGAGGCAACCGGGACTCCCATTGGAGACATAAACAATAGAGGCAGCTATTTTTGAGAGCTCATGCTACCATGAGGACCCTGCAGCTGACAGTCACCATCTTGGCATCTTCCCTCTAGCCTATTAACACAGGGATCAGGCCCCATGTACTAGTAGTCCAGGACCAGTCCTGGGACCCTCTGTGCCATGCAGCTAACTATGCCAAGACTCAACAATGCCCATCAGTAGGATGGGATTAGCCCAGGGACCCCCTGGGCTGCAACCAACCATGAGTGGATGCTAACCACTAAGCAGTGGACCAGGAAAAGTTCCATGGCCTCCTTGGCCACACAGCCATCCTGGGATCCAGCACCACCCACCAGCAGGACTGCACTAGCCCAAGGGACACTCAAGACCCTGGCCCTGCCCACTAGTGGGCCAGTGTCAGGACTGGAACCCACTGCACCTGCAGTCAGCCACCCCAGGACCAGTGCTTGCCCACCAGTGTCTGATAGCATACACACGAGGCAGGACTGGCAGCCAGCTGGGCTGGGGAAGACTCCTACCTAATAGCACACTCACAGTAGCTGATTCTACCACACCAGGTGAGCACTTTCATCCCACATACAGTGCACATCAAGATAACATAGCTTTTGTGTCCAGAGGACAGTGTGCTGCTGGGCCCCATTAGACATCTACTACATGAGGTCACTTCTCCAAGAATGGGAAATGTAAACAACCTAATATATACAAATAAACATAGAGACTTAAGCAAAAGACAACAAAGAAATGTATTCCAAATGAATGACAAAATAAAATCCTGGAAGAAAGTCTAAGTGAAGTGGAGAAGAGCAATGCACTGAATAAAGAATATGAGGTAATGATCATAAAGATGCTCAATGAATGCAGGAGAAGAATAGAATGAGCACAGTAAAAATTTTAACAAAGAGTTAGAAAATGTAAAGAAGAACAAAACAGTGCTGAAGAATACAATAATGGAAATAAAAAATACACTAGAAGGAATCAAAAGTAAGTTAGCTGACACAGAGGAATGGATCACTGATTTGGAAGACAGAAGACTCAAGCTAAACAGAAAAAGGAAAAAAAGAATTCTAAAAAAATGAAACTAAGAGATTTCTGGGACAACATCAAATGTACTAACATTTGCATTACAGAGGACCCAGAAAAAGAAGAGAGAGGGAAAGGGGCAGAGAACTTATTTGAAACTATAATAGCTGAGAAATCCTCTAACCTAGGAAGTGAAACAGGCATCCAGATCCTGGAAGAACAAATAAGATTAACTCAAGGAAGTCCAGGCAAGTAACATAATGAAATGTCAAAAATTAAGAGAGTATATTAAAAGCGGGAAGAAAAAAGCAGATAGTTACACAAAAGAATACTTTCTTAGGACTGTCTGCTGATTTTTCAGCAGAAACATTGCTGTCCAGAAAGGAGTGGCATGATGCCTGCAAAGTATTAAAAAGAAATAACTTACAAACAAGAATGCGCTACATGGCAAGGCTATCATTCAGATTCAAAGAAGAGGTAAAGAGTTTTACAGACAAGGAAAAGCTAAAAGTTCAGCACCACTAAAGTGGCTTTACAAGAAATGTTAAAGGTACTTCTCCAAGTGGAGGCAAATACACAGCAAAGGTAGTGGATCAACCACTTATAAAGTTAGCAGGAAGACTAAACGAGAAAAGTTTTAAAATAATTTACATCCACAATAAGTAGCTAATGAATACACAAAACAAAAATATGTAAAATATGATGTAAAAATATTAAACATAGTGTGTAGGGAGTAAAAATGAAGGGTAATTTGAATGCATTTGGACTTAAGAGATCAGAGATCACCAACTTAAAATAATCATTTATGTATATCTGTATATAAACCTCACAGTAACCACAAACCAAAAATCTATAATGGATACACATACAAGAAAGAGAAAGGAATCTAAACAACAGTAAAGACAGTCATAAAATCACAAGATAAGAAAGTAAAAGAAGAAAGGAACAAAAAAGAACTATAAAAACAACCCCAAAACAATGAACAAAATGGCAATAAGTACATACCTATCAATAATCACTTTAAATAAAAATGGGCTAAATGCTCCAATCAAATACAGAGTACCGAATGGATACAAAAACAAGACCTACACATGCTGTCTGTAAGAGACTCACTTCAGGTCTAAAGACACATACAGATTAAATGACAGGGGATAGAGAAAGATGGTCCATGCAGATGGAAACAGAGAGAAAGCTGGAGAAGACATAGTTATATTAGACCGTATATGCTTTAAACCAAGACTGTAACAAGAGACAAAGAAAAGGACATTGCATAATGATAAAGGGATCAGCCCCAAAAGAAGACATAACAATTATAAATTCTGGCCACAAAACAAGTCTCAATAAATCAAAAAGATTGAAATCGTATCAAGCATCTATTCTGAGCACAGTGGTATGAGACTAGAAACCAACTACAAGAAAAAAACTGCACAAACACTTGGAGGCTAAACAGTATGCTACAAAACCACCAATGGGTCACTGAAGAAATCAAAGAAGCAATAAAAAAGACCTGGAGACAAATTGAAAATGGAAATACAATGATCCAAAATCTATGAGATGCAGCAAAAGAAGTTTTAAGAGGGAAATTTATACCAGCTTACCACAGGAAACAAGAAGAATCTCAAATAAACAACCTAACCTTACACCTAAAGGAAATAGAAAAAGAAAAACAAACAAAACCAAAAGTTAGTGGAAAAAAAGAATTTAAAAAATATCAGAGCAGAAATAAATGAAATAGAGACTGTAGAAAACAATAGAAAAGATCAATGAAATTAAGAGCTGATTCTTTGAAAAGATAACAAAATTGATAAACCTTTACCCAGACTCATCAAGAGAAAAAGAGGACCTAAATAAATAAAATCAGAAATGAAAAAGGGGAAGTTACAAACCAATATCACAGAAATACAAAAGATCTTAAGAGATTACTATGAAAAATTATACATCAATAAAATGGACAACCAAGAAGAAATGAATAAATTCTTAGCAACATACAATCTCCCAAGACTGAATCAGGAAGAAATACAAAATATGAATGGACTAATTAACAGTAATGTACTTAAATCAGTAATTTAAAAATTTCTCAACAAACAAAAGTGCAGAAACAGTTTCACAGGTGAACTCTACAAAACATTTAAAGAAGAGTTAATGCCTATCCTTCTGAAATTATTGCAAAAAATTGAAGAGGAAGGAACACATCTAAAATCATCCTATGTGACCAGCATCACCCTGATACCAAAATCAGGCACAAAAAAGGAAATTACAGGGCAATAAGACTAATGAACATAGATGTAAAAGTCATCAACAAAATATTAGCAAATTGAATTAGATGGTGTATTAATAGGATCATTCACTATGATTCAGAGGGACCTATCATAGGGACTCAAGGGTGGTTGAATATCAGCAAATCAGTCAGTGTGATACCCACATAAACAAACTGAAGAATAAAAATTAAATGGTCATTTCAATAGATGCAGAAAAATCTTTTGGCAAAATTCAATATCCATTTATGATAAACATTCAACAAGTGGGTATAGAGGGAACATACCTCAACATAATAAAGGCCGTATATGACAAGCTCACAGCTACCATCATACTCAATGGTGAAATGCTGAAAGCATTTCCTCTAAGATCAGGAACAAGACAAGGATGTGCACTCTTCCAACTTTTATTCAGCATTGTACTGGAAGTCCTAGATCCAGCAATCAAACAAGAAAAATAAATAAAAGGAATCAAAATTGGAAAGGAACAAGTCAAAGTGTCACTGTTTGCTGATGATGTGATGTTGTATATAGAAAATCTTAAACACACCACTGATAACCATTCGAACTGAAAAATTAATGTACAGAAATCTGTTGCCTCTCTATACACTAATAATGAAGTATCAGGAAGAGAAATTAAGAAAACAATCCCATTCAAAATCATATCAAAAATAATAAAATACCCAAGAAATGAACCTAGCCAATGAGGTAAAAGACCTGTACTCTAAAACACTATAAAACACTGATGAAGTAAATTGAAGATGACACAAACAGATGGAAAGATAGACCTTTTCATAAATTGGAAAAATTAATATTGTTAAAATGATCATATCACCCAAGAAAACCTATAGATTCAATGCAGTCTTTATTTTAAAAAAATGGAATTTTCCACAGAACTAGAACAAGCAATTTTCAAATTTGTGTGGAAACACAAACGATCCCAAATAATCCAAGTAATCTGAGAAAGAAGAACATAGCTGAAGGTATCACATTCCCTGATTTCAAACTATACTACAAAGCTACAGTAATCAAAACAGTATGGTACTAGCATAAAAACAAACACATAGCTCAATAGAACAGAATAGAGAGGCCAGAAATGAATGCACAGTTATATGGTCAATTAATCTTTGACAATGAAGCAAGCATCTACAGTGGGTAAAAGACAGCCTGTTCAATAAAAAAAATGGGAAAACAGGGCAGCTACATGCAAAAGACTCACACTGGATTTCTTTCTCATAATATATACAAAAATAAACTCAAAATGGATTAAAGACCCAAATGTAAGACCTGAAAGCATAAAACTCCTAGAAGAAGGCATGGATATGATCTCTGACATTGGTCTAAGCAATATTTTTTTGGATATGTCTCCTCAGGCAAGAGGAACAAAAGCAAAAGTACACAAATTGGACTACACCAAACTAAAAATCTTCTGTGCAGTAAAATAAACTGTCAACAAAACAAAAAGGCAGCCAACTGAATGGGAGAAGATATTTGCTAATGATATATCTGATAAGGGGTTAATATCCAGAATACACAAATAGCTCATATAACTCACCATCAAAAACAAACAAACGTACAAACAAACAAACCCCAAGGAACCTGATTTAAAGAATGGGCAGAGGACCTGAATAAACATTTTTCCAAAGAAAATACACAGATGGCCAACAGGCACATGGACAGATGCCCGACATCACTAATCATCAGAGAAATGCAAATCAAAATCACAATGAGATATCACCGCATACCTGTCAGAACATCTATTATCACAAAGACAACAAATAACAAGTGTTGGCAAGGATGTAGACAAGAGGGAACCCTTGTTCATTGCTGGTGGACATGTAAATTGGTACAGCCACTATGGAAAGCAGTATGTAAGTGCCTCAAAAATTAAGAATAGAACTATCAATTCCAATTTTGGATACTTGTCCAAAGAAAAGATATGGAATAACCCTCTCTGGTAAGCTTAGTAGGAAAATGTAGTTGGCCATAATCTGAGACGGGGTTGAATTTTTATCTTATCATGCAGTGTGGCCTTGATAGTAAATTAATTAATGTTTTATTCTGACCAATTCTGAAGTTTGTGTGAGCAATATCAAATATATTTTTCTTCTGAGGCTGAAATGCCTATTTCATCAGGCCTGGTAGGCTATATAGCGTTTGCCACAATTAACACAAAGGTATGTTTAGGGTTTCCCTGATTCTCTGCCATCTTTTTTCCCAATGGGACAGGCATGTTTTTGGACAAACATAGCCTGGCTTTTAATCTATATAGCAGAAAACTTAAAGCAGGGGCATCTGAGACATCAGGATGTGATGAAAGGGGTTTTGGAGCATGGCATCTTCTTACGTCTTCCTCACTCAAAGCAACCCCTTTTTCTCCTGCAGTTCTCTTTTATTCATCTCCAAAGAAGCAGAATCTGTGTGCTGGGATTAAAGTAAACAAGCGATTGTAAAAGTACAGTGTTGGATCTTGTCTTTATTGAAAATTTTGACATTTTACTCCCCATAGAATTTTCACAATTTTGATATTTTAAAATATTGTCTTAAGATATTATATGTCTTGATTGCTGAAAAGAAATTTTGTGCCTCCTTAAATTTTGCATCCCCAGTGTGCCTCCCTTGCTTTACCCTAATCCCGGTTTTGATCATCTCTCTCACTCAGGTACATCAGGCAGGAGGATCACTGATAAAATGAAGCATACTGCAACTCAGTAGCTGTGGGACAATTGTTTGATGCTGTTGGCCCTCCCAATGACCTGACTTCTGTGTCTTCTGCCTGCGGACTTTTATTGCCCCAGGTCACCAGAGCATGGATGGCAGGGTTCATGGGAAACCTGGAAATTTATCACTAATGTGAGCAGGAAGGAGGCTAAGCAATCCTGCTAAAGACAGTTCAGAGTAATTTGGTCACCATTTTTACAGTGATTTTGCCTTTTATTGGATAGTGCAAATTTATAACTAATTAATTGATTGATAGCGCTTTGTTAAAAAAATCTTTTGACAGCAATAAGTTATAAATAAACTAAAGCGTATGTTGAATGAAAAATTAAAGACCGAATTTTGGCTTTTCATGAAAGAAGTTGGTGATGAATGAATGTGTGACCTACACAAAGAGATTTTAGACATTTACTTTCTATGGGGCCAAAGTGTTATCACTGAACACATGAAAACCAGAAGACACAAAGCCATTGAAGAAACAGCACCATCTACACCAAAAAGTTAGTAGTCACTTTGAGACAACTGTGCCCAAAGATGCTGATGTAACATAATGTGGTGAAAATGGTGTGTTTGCTCATCATTCTGTGAAGCATGACTTTTCATTTAGATTAAATGACTGCTCTAAATTAATTTCCATTTTTCAGTTCCAATTATTCTTGTGCATGTACAAAAGTTCAAGTGATAACTATCAATATAATGGCTTGGTTAGCAGAAGAACTTGGCAAACTGCTAAACAACTGTAATTTTGTATCTGTCATCAGATTTTTCAAATAGGAAATCAGTTAATCCCAATAATGGCTCAATTCTTTTTAAATTCAACTCACGGATGCAAAGTTTTTGGAAGGTGAAAGAATTGAGATTGTTACCAATGTAACCACAAATTCATTTCAGACTTTGACAGCAAAGATAAATTGTTCTGTTTTGTCTTGTTTGAGTACTAATATGAATACAATGTGTTAAAATAATGTTCTAACTAAATTAAGAAACCCATGGAACAGAAATGTACTTGGAATAGATTGTGATACATATCATGTACCACTGTGTCCAGACAAGCTGTGATATTTTACCAATAAACATAGAGGCTGAAGTTGTTGAAATTTACAAGTAATTTTTGTAGGTACAGAGTAACTAAACTCATGTGTTTTCTTTTGGTGACAATGATGAATACAAAAGTATACTTCAATAGAATTTTAGAAATATTGAAGCATTTGCCAAACTGTTTTGTGAATTAATAAGTAATAGTATTAAACTTTTTATAATTGAGTATCCTAAGTTTTGGCTACACTTTGTTTGCAATTCACTGAAAATCTTCATAAAAATGTTTTTAATGGCGTATCCCCAAATTTTAGCTTTTGAAGCTTTTAGAAAAGTTCAATTTTTGAATACAAATCTGTCAAACCAAAAGACATTGCAGTTTTCCCCTGTAAAAGCAGGAGACAGACTACACAAAGCAAGAAATGAAAGCCCCATGGGGTGCACAATTTGATTTTGAAATTTTTAAATTGCTCTTAGGAATATTTTGACTTGTGGGAAGAATCTCTTGATGGATCTCCTATTTTTCAGTAAATAGTTTATATTCCATATCTGAATGGACTGGTATGAAACTGGGAGTGAATATAATTATGCAGTGTCTAAATTGGGTAAAACATTAAGAAGAAACAGAGACAATTTATTTATCAACTTAGACAACTTAGTTTTGTCTTTTAAATCTATCCTTTTGTGTCTCTGTGCCTCATTCTGGCTGATTTTTTTTTTTTGGATCAACCTTCCAGCATACTGATTCTTTCTTTAGCATTTCTAACCTACTACTAGACTTGTCCAGTGATTTATATTTCATTTATTATTTTTAATTTTAATAATATTGATTTGCTTATTTTTCAGCATGCTTCGTCATTCTTTATATTTTTCATTTGCTCTTCATATTTTCCAAGCTTCTCTTAAAATTCTTTTATACACAGTAAGTGTAGTTTTTATTCTGTGCCTCTATTAACTCCCATGGCTGAAGTCTTTGTGGGTCTGTCCCCTGAGGCTCACAATGACTCGTTTCATTATCAGTTTTATTTTGACTGCATCCTGCTTATTTTTCTTGGGACTTTACCTGTGAGAATTCACTGATGCCTGGGTTGATGGGTTCAAAGTGGATATAGTTTCTGGGAGCACTTCCAGGCTGGGATCACTGAAAAACTAGATTTCAGGGTAAGGATTTTTAGGCCAATGAACTGATATGGATTTGCCCTGCAGAACCATGTGAGGATTTCTTTTCTGCTGTAAACTTTCAGGAAATATATATATTTTTTCTGTTGATTGAGCATCAAGGTTGGTGATGGGTAATTTTCCTTGCAGTCCCTGGCAGGGTAGGCATTTCTAGCTCTTTTTAACACTGAAGGCGTACTCCTTTGCTTCTCAACTTTAAGAGAAGGTATTTTAGTAGATAAGCCACCATGGGCAGGTCCTAGACTTTGTATTTTGTTCCCATGCCCTGTGAGTAAAAATTAAGGCCAAAAGTCCTGAAGACAAATATGAGCTTCTCTGCTCTGTCCAATACTTAGAAATCTTGTCTTCATTTAAATTTTAACCTGAATATTCCTCACTTTCTTGCCAGATAATTAATGCATTTAAGAAGGGCTTTTTTCTTTTATGGTCATGATATCTCATTCAGAATTTTTTGGTTAATTTCAAGAGCATAAATCAGAATATCTAGTCTGTCATATCTAGTCAGCAGATTTACACTGTCTTATTTTTTTCCTTGTCTAAATATCTGGAGTGAAAATTTAAATAATACAGGAGGACATAAAGGTAAAGCCTCTCTCCCACCTCCATTCTCTAACAGAAACACCTAGCTAACATACTAGCACTTGGGATGTGCCAAGTTTTATTCTGTGTGCTTCCTGTGCATTAACTCATTTTGTCTTTTATTATCTCTTTGAGCAGGCTACTGTTATGACTCCCATTTCCCAGATGAGGAATGGAGGCTCAGAGAATTTAAATGACTAATCCATCAAGTGATGGGGCTGGGTTTGAACTTGGCGGTCTGACTTCAGAGCATCTGCATTCCTTTCTCCCCCCTTTCACCTTGCTGTTAATCATAGCACTATCCAGGACTCTTACATCCACTGTCAACATGGGTGAAACTGTCCTTTCTTTGCACATACAAACCTATATATTCATACTTTTTCCTAATTTCTTTTTGACTCTTTTATTCAATAAACATTATTTTATCCACTTCTGTGTGTCAGGTCAGAGCTCAGTGTATTCATTTTTTTAACATTTTTTATTGATTTATAATCATTTTACAGTGTTGTGTCAAATTCCAGTGTAGAGCACAATTTTTCAGTTATACATGAACATATATATATATATATATTCATTGTCACATCTTTTTCTCTGTGAGCTGCCATAAGATCTTGTGTATATTTCCCTGTGCTCTACAGTATAATCTTGTTTATCTATTCTACAATTTTGAAATCCTATCTATCCCTTTCCACCCTCTGTCCCCTTGGCAACCACAAGTTTGTATTCTATGTTTATGAGTCTGTTTCTGTTTTGTATTTATGCTTTGTTTGTTTGTTTGTTTGTTTGTTAAGATTCCACATATGAGTGATCTCATATAGTATTTTTCTTTCTCTTTCTGGCTTACTTCACTTAGAATGACATTCTCCAGGAGCATCCATGTTGCTGCAAATGGTGTTATGTTGTTGGTTTTTATGGCTGAGTAGTATTCCATTGTA
Organism: Vicugna pacos; assembly: GCF_048564905.1. Taxonomy (NCBI): domain Eukaryota; kingdom Metazoa; phylum Chordata; class Mammalia; order Artiodactyla; family Camelidae; genus Vicugna; species Vicugna pacos. The sequence continues at coordinate 5,364,580 of NC_133001.1, read as the reverse complement.
TAAATATACCACATCTTCTTTATCCAGTCATCTGTTGATGGATATTTAGGCTGTTTCCATGTCTTGACTAGAACCATCAAAGACCTTGAATTGCCAAAGCATTACTGAAGAGAAAGAAAGAGGCTGGAGAAATAACTCTCCCAGATTTCAGACAGTACTATAGAGCTACAGTCACCAAGACAGCATGATATTGGTACAAAAACAGACATATAGGCCAATGGAACAGAATAGAGAGCCCAGAAATGAACCCACAAACTTTTGGTCAACTCATCTTCGACAAAGGAGGCATGAATATACAATGGCATAAAGACAGTCTCTTCAGCAAATGGTGTTGGGAAAACTGGACAGCAGCATGTAAACCAATGAAGCTAGAACACTCCCTTACACCATATACAAAAATCAACTCAAAATGGATCAAAGACTTAAACATAAGACAAGTATATTCATATTTTGAGGAAGAAGTCTGTCTTATGGGAGAGGCACACATTTACATGATAATGAAGATACAATGGTGCTGTGTGGGCTGCCTGAGAGTAACAATGCCTAGGAAGCACAGAGCAGACAGAAAGCCACTTCAGCCTGGGCACGGAAGTCAGGGAGGTTTCTCACTGGAGGCGGTATTTGAATTTGACCTTGAAGGATGAGTTGGTGTGTACATCTCTGGAGAGCTGTACGCCACATACTTTCCAGGAGGAAGCAACAGCATATAGAAAGGTGTGGGGACCTGAAAAGAAATGACTTGTTTATAAGCACTTCTAACATTTTATTGCTTATCAGGAATAAGAAGGTACTGTTTCTTTTGTATCCCCATGGTACCTGGCCAGGTGAATGCATAGGTACCATCTAATTAGTTTAACAGCTCCCTCCGGTAAGCATGCAGAAGTTGACCTCTGAGTTTGCTCCTTCCAGGTGCTGATAGGAAACAAGGATAGAAGGCTGAGTGAGGAAAGACACGGCCTTGTGGTCCTCTGCTGGTGTAAGTGCCCAGAGAGAACGCTAGCCTCCAAGGGACCCTATGAAGGATGCTGGGATCCGGGCTGCCAAATACAGAGCAAGAGCCCAAGAGAGGAAAACACACTTTCCAGAGCATAAACACTCCCCAGGCTGGTGTTTACAGCCCACCCTGTGGCCCGTCCTGCGGGTGATCTAGGGCTTCCTTGGTCCGCGCTCCTGGGCACTGAAGCCCCTGCTGTCTGAGGTATGACTTTCCTCCTCCCATGGGGCTCCCGGCACAGAACATACCTCTTTCCCTCTTCCCCTTGCTCTTACTTATTGCTTTTTCAGCTACTTAATCTCTCTTGAAGTGGTTTCTCAGGCCATACATTATTTACCAGGTAGTGATGTTTGACTGAGATAATACGTGAGAAGGAAAAGGAGAGTGCCTGGTGTACCATCGGCACACGACACAAACTCACTCTTGCTTAGCATCTTTGTAAGGCACATGATAGAGGCAGCACAATATCTTCTCAGATGCCCAGCATCTACCTTCAACCCGAGTACAGGGCGACAGACATTTAAACTGTTTAAACCAAGTGTGACTGGCTGAATCCAGGGCTAGGCACCGAGAGATGCTCAGACAGCAAAAGAGCAATGAGGCCATGGCGTCAGCTTAATAGCTGCTGTCAAGGATGGAAGTACTCAGTTTACAACTTTAATATTTCACAGTTAAAAAAAAATTGGAGCAGTATTATTCATCCCCACAGTCCCCATGAATGAATCTCACTGGGATATTTAAGTGTGACAACTGCTGAAACCTGGTGTCACAGGCTGGTGAAGGGGCAGCTACACATCAGACCTTCTCTAGGGTTCACTGGGATGAATGCCCCCCTCCGCCAGCAGGGAGATGCTAAGATCAGGCCACCCTGTGGAAGAGGAAACTGATTCACCTTTCTCTGCCTCCCCTGGCTATCCAATCCTTTCCCTTTATTCAGCGTCCTGTTTCACTGCATTTTGTAAATCTCATTTCTGAGAATGTTTTTCAGAAGCTTTGCCAGAGAGCTACTGTGACACTAGGAATGCATGGGGGGGGTTGTCAGAGGATAAAGCACACAGCTTGTGAATGTAGGGGCTGCACAGGAGGAGAAACACACCCCCCCAAGCAACAAAGAAGGGCATGGGGGAGGGCGGGGGTTGGCAGGACACAGCGTGTCATCTGACAGGGCACAGCCCAGCCTCCTCTTGCTTCCAGAGTCCTCTGTACAGCCATCTCTCTGGCCATCATTCCCACCCTGTGCAGTGGTTGCTCCCTCAGGAGATGCAGGTCTAAGCTCCAAGGGGCTTGGCACTCACTTCTTCATTCTTATACTGCCCACAGCAAAAGACATGTGGAATTTGCACTTACTGGTGTACTGCAACAACAATAACAAAAACCCCACAAAATCTCCTCTGACAACAAGTCAGAAAGAACTGGATTCTATCTTTTCTTTTTCTGCCACTGAGTAGTGAGAGCTTTTGGCAAATCATCTCTTCTCAAGTCTTGGTTTCTTTATTGGTGAACAATTTCCAGTGATGTTCTGTAAAACTCCATGTGTCAGTTTTGCTGTGAGATCTGTCCCTTCACTCATCCCTGTCACATTTTATAGGACCTTTCAGCCAGCATCTTCCAAAGATCTCTTTTCTCCAATCAGAAATGTCCAAATTCCTAACAGGCACTTTAACTTTCCCATCCCATGTAATTACTGTCAAGACCAAATAAGACAAAAATTAAGGACTTGTGATTGTCATCTGAAGCACTGTTAGGAATGCTCACCAAACAGATATTCAAACCCAAGAAAGACAAGAAGAAAAGCAACTCATCAAGGTGTGTTATGCCACACTTGGAGCTTTAGAAAGGTCACAGACATCTCAGGATGGACGATGGCAGAGTAGATCTCAACAGATAAGTGTGCTCTGTCAATTTATAATGACATCTTCACCTGGGCTTCAAGGAGAAATTGTTAGGTCAGTGTTAACTCACTGTCCCTGAAACAGCTTGAACCAGGAATCAGGGTGAATGTGTCCATGCTGATGGCACACAGGACCTCACTGACTAAGTAGGTTGATAGGAGAGGAGAAGGATTACAGGTTGTTTAGTCCAGTCCCTTCATTAGACACATGAGGACACTGAGGCCCAGGGAGGTGAAATAAACAATCAAGGTCCAGTTTGAGACCGACTTGTGTTTAAAGCCAATGTTGACTCTGGGATTTCTGTATTGGAAGGGTTAGAAGAATAAATTGGGCTGAGGGAAAGGGAGAGGGCTGTCTTGAAGCTGCTTTTGTGTAAGACTTTACAGAAGATTGAAAAAGTATCAAAGTTTGTAGCAAAAAAATGAAAGAGAAGAGCTCATGCTGACGAGAGAGAACAAAAGTCACTCTGGTACCAACACAGCAAGAGCTCTGCTCTGATGCTCTTTTTCACCTGATATGGCCATAGGAACATTTTTAGATGAAGAGGGAAGAGGGCAGGTCCACACGGCAATGAGCCCACTCTCTGGACTGCCAGGGTCATGAGGAAGCAGTGGTGAGGAGCAGGGTTATGTCCAGCCTTGGCAATGGGTGTTCCCTACAGAGAGATGCAGGTAACTCTATCTAATGCTCATTTAGGAGATTGGAAAGCAGTTTCTAGCAGTAAACTCATTAGTTACAACCTCTATTACCAAAAACCAATTTGGAGGGCTGACAGAATTCAGAATTTATTCCCAGCTTTACAATGCCCTTGTGTGAAGGAATGGTGAAAGGACTTTCTCTCCTACTGTGTTTTCACCTTCCAGGGCATAGGTGACAGGTGTCACAAACAGATTAAAGTGATGACATGCCTGAATGATTTCAATGGCTTTGTTTGTTTCATGGCTACCCAGCTGGCTTTCAGGCCTCTCCTCCAACTTTTCCTTTCTTTCTTTTTCTGGTTTTTTTTTTTTTTTGACTTTTCACTCTGAGTGGTTGAAAGTCCTCTGGGTGACTGGTCAGCTAACAAAGATGGCCATGGGTGACTCCAAGAGCTATTGTCTTATAATGACCTGTATGGTTTGTATTCCAAGTAGCTTCTGGAATCTCACTGCAGCCCTGCAACTGAGCTGAGTATTCCACCTAAAATGAAGCAGGACAGTTTGTTTCAACAGATTTGATATGACTTTCTTTTTTTTAACATGGTGGGGTCAACAGGTAGAAATGTTTTTCTGAAATCAAGTAATGTGCAGAAAATTACTTCTCTGTCTTCAAGCCTGTTCCCCTCCATTACCCCTACCTCTTTCAGGCTCTGTCTTTAAGGGTAGGTTGGTGATGCTGTGGGGATGAGTCCAGGGTGGCATTAAAGAAGCCTACTAAAGCACCTGGAATAGTAATGGTTTGACTTGTAGTAGCAGCAACATGTCTTTGCTGTCAAGTCTCATCCATTTATAACTGTTTACTCCTGGATATCCAGTGGGTCAGAAGCCATCCACTCCTCCCCTGGGAAAACAGTACCCCCCTCAAATTCTCTGAGCATGATGCATTTGCTATCAGATATCCAATTCACCATCTTCTGGGATATAACAATTAACCATTGTCTAGAGCACTGCCAGCTGGTGGCCCACAAAAACCTCTGTTCCCCACTTCTTCCTCGGTTATAAAACCCTAATTTGAGTCAGGCAAGTTCCAACTAAATACATGTAAATGAAAGTTTCTATAAGAATTCCATGAGGGAGCATCATTTCTACCTTCTCACTTTATCCTTTTTGATGCTTAGAATGTGGATGCAATGTCTGGAACCTCAGCATTCACTTTGGACCAAGAGGTGATGTAAGAATGGAAGCCACATGTCCGGGAGCAGAAGATAGAAAGAGCCCAGGTGTCTGATGGCTTCATAGAGCCATCATACCTGTCCTTCTGTGGCCACTGGCTTTAAGTAAGTCTAGCATTTGCATATCTCGCATCCTTAGAACGCTGACCTGCTTCCTTCTGGGCTTGTTTTAAATCCTTATGTGTTAAAGACACAGCAGTCATGTGTCAGTTACTCTCAGGTGATCTGAATCCTAACTGACAACAGACTACAGCACTTATAAGTGGATACTGTAATTAACAGAACCTAAAATATGGCATTTGATTATTGGATACTAAGGACTCAGCCATTGCAGTTTGGAGATTTGGTGACCCTCATTATGCAGTGGCAACATATTTGGCCAATACATGGCCCATTGCTAGAGCCTCAAGTATTAGGGCCAATGGCATTTATGAGTTTCTTTCTTGCTGTTTTTGTAAAGTCCTGTGACAGCGACAAACTCTGGCTAGAGCTGGAGAAGCTACATACAGAAATGGGAGGCAACCCACCTTTGCTGTGAGAGGTTTGCAATTTGGAGCAATGCTGGGTTGAAAATCACCAACAGCTCTTGAATTCAAGTGAAGTAAGAATAAGTGGTGGCTTATTCCAACTGCACCCTTGGAAGGCGGTAAGATTGATGTCATGCCCTCCTTAGGCAGTGAGCCCAAGTCTTATCCCAGATACCAATTCCCATGGACAAACTTGGTGTTTGGGGAGGACACAAGTGAGCATCTGAATACTTCTGACATCCTTAGGATGTCAAGCAACATCTTCCAAGGCTTTACAGAGCTTAATAGCAAGATCATTTTTTCCAGTAGAAAGAATTGCTTATTTATTTCACTCTTACACATTATTTAAAATTAGTATTTGTGCAATTGGTTTTCTATGAACAGAATCCTAACTATATAAGCAATCAGCCCTGGTGCTACCTCTAATTCCCTCCCTCCTCTAGGTCTAAGGGGAAAATACTTCTTAGAGATCCAGCTGCCTATGAAGAACTTTGGCTCAAAGTCTCTTCCAGTGCTTGAGATGCGAGGGTGTCTTTGTCCTTCCTATATGGACCCACTTGCCCCACATCCCTAGGTCTTTAGTGTGTTTGTTCATGATGGGATCTTAGACATAAGACATTGTAGAATATCGAGTTTTTAATGCCAGGTTTCACTGGTGCTGCCCAGGACATATGTGCATCTAAGACATCTCAATAGCTTTGAATAAAATGGCACTGACTCCAAACACCAGCAGAGAGTTGTGCTGGGAAAGATGAACATATTTACCATTACATTAGTTTTTGATAGAATGTGAGAAAACTGGGGTTCACAGACATGGCATGCAGCAGTTAAATAGTAAAGATGGGACCCCTACCCGTCAGTTCTGACTGATTTCACAGCCCATGCTTTGGAAGGGGAGTGCAGAGTCCTCCCCAGTTTGAAGGTCCTGTAGACAGACAGGGCTGGGCGTGACATAGTTACAGATTTCAGCATTTATTTATTTAAGCATTTATTTATTTAAGCCATGTGACAGGTGCTATGTACCCTGAGACAGATCTACTTTGGGCAGAGCACAAACAAGTGAACAAGCTCACTGAAATATTTGCTTTTCACCCATGGCTGAAGCTCCCTACCTGGAACTTTTGCCTTCTTCCCAAGGAAGGTGAATGCTACTCAGGTAGGAATAGGCTATGGGGCTGAAATGGCCCCGTGTCCATGAAGGGCTGCTGCATTTCATTGACTCAGAGCTGCGGGGAGTGATTGCACAGGTCCATCTCAGGCAGATGAGGCGTGTCAGCCAGTTGACATGTAGCCTTGGACTTCACTACATGACTGCATACTGTGCCTAACAAACTTCTGCTGGACTATAGCCATGTCAAAGTGTGAAATATTTGCTGCTGTCCATTGGCCACTTTGTAGTCCTGACCCATCACTAATTGGCAGCCTGGATACTCACCCACTCAGGCTTTTATTCAAATACTTACTGAGTGCCTATTAGAGCCAGGGAATTAGAGGGGACTGGGGATGCAGAGGTGGAGACCATAAATACCACCCCTGATCTCAGGGAGCTCTAGTCATATGAGAGCGATGGGTGGTAATTGACTAAACCTATAATAAATAAACCTATAAATAAATGTCCAGTTGCAGCTGTGAAAAGTGCTATGAAGAGGAAAAGTCAGAAGATCATGTAACAAGGGGATCTGGACAGCCAGAGGCATCAGAGAATGAGTCTCTAAGGAAGTGACATTTGGCCTATAAGATGAGTTGGATCTGATCCAGAGAGGGAGAGGGGACAGCATGTTCAAAGTCCCTGTGGTAGGAGACAGACTGGCACATTCAAGGCACTGGAGCACAGGGAGTGAGAGAAGATAATGATGCAGGATAATTAGTGTAGCTAATACGATTGGGAGCTTACTCTGTGCCAGGTGCTATTCCAAGGCTTTACATTTATGAACTCATTTAATCTTTATAAAGATACACAGTATCATTTATTATAAGGTACACACTTTTCCCATTTACATATTTCTGAATTCATGATGTACCTTTAAATTAAAACATAGTTTAATGTGTCTCATTTCTTATGATATATGCTATTATTATCTATATTTCTTATATGAGGAAACTGAGCCACAGAGAGATTAAGTAATGTACCCAGTGTCATATGGCTACTAAGTGATTTGAATCTTCAGATAGCCTAGATCTAAAGCAGTAAGCAGATGGGGCAGTGCCTACCCAGATGGGAATGGGAAATTATTTCATGTTCTTCTGAGGCAAGAAGTGGTGTGGCCAAGTTTGCACACTGTAGAGTCCTATCTGGCTCACTGAAATCTGCTTGGTGTGTGATAGCTTTGGGGTCATCTTAGGCCCTCTGCCTCTAGTCTTCATGACATGCTGGGACAGGTACACATATGGTAAAAATTATGCTCAGCTGTAAAACTGCAGTCCCCTGAATCCTATGCCCTTAATGTTCTAGAGCTCAGGGCTTCAAGAATTAACTGCAGAAGGGACAGGTAACTAAGGGTCTGGATGAAGCCTCTGCAGGCATTAAAAAGTCCATCCACCATGTCTCTTCACTCCAAGGAGAGGGATGGTCAGAAGGCAGGCTGTCTGCATTCTCCACACAACTATGACTGCTTCTGACCTGGTCCTTGGTGGCTGCAATGACTTCATATTTGCTGACTGGCTCCCCCACCTGTAAAGTGGTCAGGCTGGTCAACAGTTATTGAAGGAACTGTGAACTAAAGTTAGATGCCATTCTCCCTTTTCAGACCTATCAACTCAGAGTTTCTAGGAGGAGACCCAGAAATCCATGTTTTTGAAGAATTCCCAACTGAAGCATATTAATTCTAAGGTATTGCTCCAAAATGACGGTTTTTGTCTTTCTTTACATTTACCAATTAAAAGAGGAGTAGAAGAACCAGACATAGTGATGAGACACTTTATATATTTTCTATTGCTTAGTGCTTAACCTATTACCCTTTGGCTGGTAACGTTATTCTTACTTGACAGATGAGGAAATGTTGGCTCGGTAAGTTCAGTATCTCACACTTAATACTGGAGTGAGAATTTGAATCTGTTTCTCTCAACCAGTATCCTTCAGCTAACCCAGATGTGGGCAATTTTTTTCTTTAAGGGCTTAAAGTAAACATTTTTGACTTCTGTGGGCCACATAGTCTTTCTATTGAGGTATAGATGATTTACAATGTTACATTAGTTCCAAGTGAACAATACAGTGATTCGGTATTTTTATGGATTATACTCCATTAAAGTTATTATAAAATGATAGCTATAATTCCCTGTGCTGTACAATAGCTCCTTGCTGCTTATCTATTTTTTACATAGTAGTTTGTATCCCTTAATCCCATACCCCTATCTTGCCCCTCTTCCATTCCCTCTATACTTTGGTAACTGCAAGTTTGTTTTCTATATCTGTGAGTCTGTTTCTGTTTTGCTATATACATTCACTTTGTTTTTTAGATTGCAAGTATAAGTGATATTATACAGTGTTTGTCTTTCTCTGTTTGACTTATGTCACTGATCCTAATACTGTCTAGGTCCTTCCAAGTTGCTGTAAGTGGCAGAATTTCATTCTTTTCATGGCTAAGTAATATTCCATTGTACATATATATCTACCACATCTTCTTTATCCATTCATCTGTTGATGGGCACACTTGGGTTTTCTACTTCTTGGCTATTGTAAATAGTGCTACTGTGAACACTGTGCATGTATCATTTTGAGTTAGTGTTTTTGTTTTTTCCTGGATACACACACACACACACACACACACACACAGGAGTAGAATTGCTGGATCACATGGTAGTTCTATGTTCAGTTTTTTGAGGAACCACCATACTATTTTCCATAATAGTTTCTCCAATTTACATTCTCATCAACAGAGTACTAGGATTCCCTTTTCTCCACATCCTCGCCATCATTTGTTACTTGTAAACTTTTTGATGGTGGTCATTCTGACAGGTGTCATGTGGTATCTCATTGTGGTTTTGATTTCCACTTCTCTGATAATTAGCCATGTTGAGCACCTTTTCATATGTTTGTTGGCCATCTACATGCCTTCTTTGGGAAAATGTCTATTTAAGTCTTCTGTCCATATTTTAATCATTTTTGTTTGTTGTTTGATATGGAGTTGTTATGAGCTTTATTTATATATTGGATATTAACTGATTGCTGATCATTTGCAAATATTTTCTCCCATTCAATAAGCTGTCTTTTCATTTTGTCAATGGTTTCCTTTGCTGTGTGAAAGATTTTAAGTTTAATTAGGTTCCATTTATTTATTTTTCCTTTTATTTCTTTCACCATAGGAGACAGATCAAAAAAAATTGTTATGATCTATGTCAAAAAGTGTTATGCCTAGGACTTTTATAATTTTAGGCTTTATATATAGATCTTCAATCCATTTTGAGTTTATTTTTTATATAGTGTGAGAAAATGTTCTAATCTCATTGTTTTACATGTAGCTGTTCAGTTTTCCCAGTACCATTTATTGAAGAAACTGTTTTTTCTCCACTGAATATTCTTGCCTCCTTTGTCATAAATTAATTGATCATAGGTGCATGGGTTTATTTCTGGGCTCTCTATTCTGTTCCACTGATCTATGTGTCTTTTTCTGTGCCAATATCATGTGGCTTTGTAGTATAGTCTGAAGCCAGGGAGCACGACACCTCTAGCTTTGTTCTTCTTTCTCAAGATTGCTTTTGCAATTCCAGGTCTTTTTTGATTCCACATAAATTTTAGGATTATTTGTTCTAGTTCTGTGAAAAATGTCATGGGTATTTTGATAGGGATTGCATTAAATCTGTACATTGCTTTATGTAGTATGGCCATGTTAACAATCTTAATTCTTTCAGTCAGAGAGCATGAGGTATCTTTCCATTTCTTTGTATCATCATCAATTTCCTTCATCAATGTTCTAGAGTTTTCAGACTACGGATCTTTTACCTCCTTGGTTAAGTATATTCCTAGGTGTTTTATTCTTTTTGATGCAATTTTAAATGAGATTAAAAAAATTCTCCTTCTGCTATTTTATTATTAGTGTATAGAAACACAACAGATTTATGTATATTAATCTTGTATTGCAACTTTACTGAATTATTCTATTAGTTTTTCAGTGGAGACTTAAGGGCTTTCTGTATAAAGTATCATGTCATCTGCAAATAGTGATGGTTTTACTTCTTCCCTTCCAATTTGGATTCCTTTTATTTCTTTTCTTTGTCTGATTGCTATGACTAGGACTTCAAATACTTTGTTAAACAAAAGTGGCAAGAGTGGGCATCTTTGTCTTGTTCCTAAATATAGAGGAAAAGCCATTGAATATAATGTTAACTGTGGGTTTATAATTTATAGCCTTTATTATGTTGAGATATATTTCCTCTATACCAACTTTAATGAGAGTTTTTCTCATGAATGGATATTGAATCTTGTCAAGTGTTCTTTCTGTGTCTATTAAGATGATCATGTGATTTTAAAAATTTACTTATTTTATTGAATGAAAGTCTTTAAATTCTGTAGTGCTTTACAGTTTTCAAAAGTTTCACACACATTATTTCAAATAAATTCCATAATAATCCTTTTTTATCTCCTATTCTTATATTGCCCCTCCCCTCTTCCCTTTCCCCACGGTGTTCTCTACATCTGTGAATGTGCTTCTCTTTTGTTTTATTCACTAATTTATTGTATTTTTTAGATTCCACATACAAGTGATATCACACAGTATTTGCCTTTCTCTGACTTCTTTCACTTAGCATAATGCCCTCCAAGTCCATCCAGATTGCTTCAAATGGCAAAATTTCATTCTTTTTTATGGCTGAGTAGTATTCATGTCTCTCTCTCTCTCTCTCTCTCTCTCTCTCTCTGTGTGCGTGTGTGTGTGTGTGTACATACCACATCTTCTTTATCCATTCATCTGTTGATGGACACTTATGTTTCTCCCATATCTTGGCAATTGTAAATAACACTGCTATGAACATTGGGGTGCACATATCTTTCCAAAGTAGTGTTTCTGTTTTTTTTTTTAATATATACATACACCCAGAAGTGGAATTGTTGAGTCTCATGGTAGTTTTATTTTTAGTTTTTTGAGAAATCTCCATACTGTTTTCCACAGTGACTGCACCAATGTACTTTCCCACAAATGCTGTTGGAGGGTTCCCTTTTCTCCACATCCTCGCCAACATTTGCTATTTGTGTTCTTTTTAGTGATGGCCATTCTGACAATCTATTCAGTTCTTCTGCTCATTTTAAAAGATGATCATATGATTTTTAGCCTTCCTTTTGTTAATGTGCTGCATCACTTTGCTTGATTTGTGAATTCTGAACCATCCTTGCATCCCTGGAATAAATCCCACTTGATTATGGTGTATACTTTTTATATATTGTTAGATTTGGTTTGCTAATATTTTATTGGGGATTTTCACATCTATATTCATCAAAGATTTGGTTGATAATTTTATTATTTTGTAGTGTCTTTGGTTTTGGTCTTAATTTAGTTAACATTCTTATTATGAATGTTTTGCATTTGAAGATCTGATAAGTCATTTACTTCTGTTTCATTGCTTATTTTTTAGGAGTTTTCTCTTGCACTTTCAATTAAAGCTAGTTCCTCTGTGTTTTCATTTTGCCTAACTTTCTCTACCTCTATGAATTTAAGTAACATATTTACCTATTGTGGTCTTGATAGTGTCCTTATTTGGGGGCATCAGTATACAGACTGTGTGTGCCCAATGCCTTTGGTGGGAGAGCTGGATTTGACATGGACACAAGTCACAACTTTCCTCAAGATGTGATTGGAGGTGAAAGGAGGTGGACCTGGAGATGGAGGGGCTAAAGCTGGAGCTGAGAGTGAACTAAGGCTTCCCCTCTCCTTAGTGGCCATCACCGCCCTATCAGGGTCAGGGTCTGATCCCAAGTTGCTGGAGCAGAAGCCCCAAGGATCAGGTTTGAGCTGGCTCTTTTCCCTTTAACTGAGTGCTTTCCCTCTCCCAGCACCAGGACTTTTGCCCTGGAGTGGCCCCCGTGAGCTGTCGGCTCCTGTTGGCCACAGGCTCCAAGCTCTCTCCATAGCACTGCTTGTGCAGGTGTCAACAATTATTTCTCTCATTCTGCTCAGACACAGCCTCGATTCCAAGTCCCCCTCTATCTCTCACTGTGATCACTCCCCGGCCTCTGCCACCCCACCCATTGTAGAGCTGCTCTGCGGGGCAGGTGGACCTAAGTGGACTCAACTATATCAGGGTGTGACCTGTGGTAGGGCAGTCACCATCAGAGTTCTGGGATATGTCTCATGTGCTGTTTGAGTAAGCACCAACAGTAGTCACTGCCACCCCACCCAGGGTCCATCCTGAGACTGGGTCACTTCTGGATCCCATGGCTGGATTTTCTCCCTGGTTGTGGCAACCTTAGATCCTGTGTCAAGGTGTGATGTGGAGTGAGTGAGGTTGGAGCCTTCACTTGGCTTGGTTGGAGCAAAACTGATGCAGTTGCAGGGAACCCGGCAGCCATTGGAGCAGTCTTCTACCCATCCTGTCCACTCTGCCTTGGGGGCAAGCCAGCGAGCATGCCCTCCTTATGAGTGGAGTTCAGCCTCCCCACTGTCTCACTGGTCCTCCAACCAGCCAAGGGGGCTTGTCTCCCCTGCATGGGACCCCAGGACTAGAGGATCCATCTATGGCTCTCGTAACTCATTCCCCTTGGTGGGTCTCTGGCCGTGTATCCTCTCTGAGTCCCCTCCCAGGGGCACAGGTCTGAACCTCATTGCTTTTCTTCCTTTCCTACTCAATTATGTGTGAATTTTTCTTACAGCCTTGGTTGTACAGGTTCTGCCAGTTTCCAGTTTGTTTCCAATTATTTTTCCACATGTAAATGTATTTTTGATGTGTTTGTGGGGGAAAGTGAGTTCCATGTCTTCCTGCTCTGCTATCTATTTTTTTTAAATTTTGTTTCTTTTTGGAGGAGATGGATGGGGGTAATTGAATTTTTACTTATTTGTTTAACAGAGGTACTGGGGATTGAACCTAGGGCCTTGTGCATGTTAAGCAAGAGTTTGACCACTGAACTATATTCTCCCCTTTACTCTGCCATCTTGATCTGACCCCTCATATGATCTTTATTGCAGCTACTCAATTGTGCCATCTTTCACTCAAATGCTGTAGAGTGCCCGAAGCCACAGGCAGCATATAAGTGCACACATGTGGTGTCCCAGTGAAACTTCATTTATAAAAACAGAGCTGGAATGCATTTGGCCCATTGGCCATAGAATGCCCACCTCTGCATTGAACAGTCAAAGTATGAATTCAGCCTTTGAAAGGAAAAGGTAATGAAATGAGCATGGGTTTAAGCATTCAACATGAAATGCTTAACAAATGGAGCTGTCCAGCATCATTTTGGAATCTTCATGGCTATTATTTCCTGTAAAGTGCTCTGTTACCCAAGTATTATTGCTTATAGTTTGCCCATCAGGAAACTGAGGTACAAAGCAATTACATCATTTGCCTAAGGTCCCATTGCTAGTGAGGAGTTGGGGCAGAGCCAGGTGTCTGAACAGGTCTTTTAGGCTGGAGTTAGGGATCAGGCAAGATCTGAGTCTGAGCTGTCTGACATCAGCATGTGTAATTTTTCTGCTAAGATGAGAGTGGTAGAGGAGAATCTATGCTCTGGCTTCCATGCTGTGGCTACAAAGATATAACAATGGGTCTGGTTAGCTCTGTCTGACCCATGGGTCAAGGTGTTCTTTCCTCCCTGCTTGGTGAAGCTTTGTAAACCAGCATCATTCTATGAATTTCAGCCACACTGGGCTCCCCACCCTGCCAACATAGAGAACCAGGGACTAATGCATTCATAACTGAGTATTTCAGATCTTTCTTTCCCCCACATATAAACAAATAAATGATCAGCATTCAATATTCTAGTAACAAGGTTACTTTCCTGTTGAGCTGAAGATAAAGGATTTGAGGGGCTCCACTGGTGAAGAATTAAAAACATGAATCATAAGTTTAGTTGAGACAAAGCCAAGACACTAACATCTCATTCAGGAGAGGAAAACAGTGAGGCAGAGAGGCTAGCATTAGAAAGATCAGACATCAGGTAACACAACAGCCCTGGTCGATGACCCTCAGCAGAACGGAAATAAAAATGTAGCCCATACGTGTCTAGTTTGTTAATGGGGAGAGAAGACATATAATTCAGAAACCTGCTTTTGTTCCTTTTAAATCAACATGTTTCTGTTAAAATGGGACTTGAAGTCCCATCATAGTGAGCAGTCACTTTTTGGATACTGTAAGATTAACTCTGCCTTTCTGGGCCACAGTGGAAATGGAAATACTCAATTTTACCCACCAGCCTTTGGAAGTTATAACTTGGAATTTCTCCAAGTAGCCCACTCTATTGTGTGTAGACACGCTACACACTTTACTAGGAGGAGAGAGCTGAGTGGGTGGTATGTACATGCATTCTTCCACTCAGTTCAGAAAGACCAAGGGCAAATGGAAATGAGGGTAGGATGCTAGAAGTCATAGAAAATATTTTTTATTTTTATTTTTGCCAAAATTATGGGATGCATCACCAATTTGCATGTCATCCTTGTGCAGGGCCCATGCTAATCTTCTCTGTATCATTCCAATTTCAGTATATGTGCTGGCAAAGCGAGCACTCTTGCTTGTTTTTGTTTTGCTTTATTTCAGAAAAAGAACCAAGTCAGGTAAATGTCCATCTGGAGAAATGACTTTAAAAAAGTCATTATAAGAAGAAGGAAGCCCAATTTGCCTGCAAAGTTTACGGTGGCAGATTATGTCTGTGTACAGAAGCACGTGCTTAAAATGAGCAGCGGACAGAGCTGCTTTTTTTCTTTCTTTCTTTCTTTCTTGGGCACTTCCTGGCTGGTGTGTTTTAGATTCTGACAGAGAGCTCTTGGAAAAGCTGTTCCCATATTCTGCCAAATCCAATCCTGTCATCTCCCTTTTAAGATTCAACTCAGGTTGTTCCCTCAAGAAACCCTGCTCAAGACTTTTCTCTGATCATCTCCACTGAAACTAAAACACAGCTTGAAAGTATGTTGTCTAATCGCTTTGTATCTTTTTATGTGCAGAGAGACTGTTAAGCTCCTTAAGGATGAGGACCAGCACACGTGCTGATTACGCATTCCTTGTGGTGTCGAGAATAATGCCAGGTTCAGAGGATGCAGGTATCACCTGAGATGTCCCTGCCTTGCCCTTCAGTGGTCCAGGTAAATTTGGCTCGAACTCTTAGTTTTGTAATCTTGGTCAAGTCCAAGGCCCTATTCATGATATGCGGGGATTCTCATGGTCTTTCTTTTCATGGTTCCCATTATGACTACTTCCTACTTGCATAGACTATATCCCCCCTCACTTCCCTGGATGCAAAACTCACTTAAAAATGTTGAATAGTTGGAGCACAAAGGATTTTTAGGGCAATGAAATTATTCTGCAGGATACTATAGTGGTGGCTACATGTCGTTTTGTATTTGTCAAAACCCATAGAATATACAAGTCTGAACCCTAATGTCAACTATGGACTTTGGTTGATAATAATGTGTCCATGTTTGTTCATCAGTTGAACCAAATATGCCACACTGATGAGGGGTGTTGAGGGTAGGGGAGTGTATATGTGTGGGTGGGGAAGGCTATGTGAGAACTCTGTATTTTCTGCTCAGTTCTGCTGTAAACCTGAAACTGCTCTAAAAAATAAAGTCTATTAAAAGTTTTGTCATTTATTTTATTTTTATTTCAGGGGGTAATTAGGTTTATTTATTTACTTTATTGGAGGTACTAGGGATTGAACCCAGGACCTTGTGCATGCTAAGTATGTGCTCTACCACTGAGATATACCTTTCCCCTGCAAAACTCATTTCTGACTGATTCCCATACAAGTTGGTGAGTCTAGTAAGAACTAGGGATTTTGAGATCACAGGAGAGTCTCACTGAGTAACACATCATCTTGTTGATTCTCTTCTCCTCTTGGATTGCCTCAGAAGTCCCACGTCCCTCTCCCTTCAGAATGTGAAACACTGCAGTTCTTCCAGTTTGCAAATCCAAATCCACAAGGTCTCAGCAAAAACAAAGCCAACTCAAGATGGAACCCACCCTCCTTAGAAAACAGTTGGAGCTTCAAACGACAACTTTCTCCTGCTACATTAAACAGGGCTTGATGCCCCTCCAACAAGAAACCCTACTTAATAAAGGGTCTTTGCACCACTTATAAGTTTATCTGAGAGAAGAAAGCTCCAAGTTGCCACATGGGCAGAAGCTGCTGTGGATCCAGGGTACTGTGAAGGATAGCATGGGACACAGAGGTCTGTCTGAAACAACTTAAGCACATCCAGGTGTGTGGACAAGGGCATGGATCAAAAGGTCTGTATGACCCTCAGTAAACATCAACTTGTTCACATCACTCATGATCTGGAGGACTGAAGGGAGCTAGGAAAGAACAAGGGAGGGATGGTGTCATGTTATACCTTTGTCTTCAATTTACAGATATTCATTGGTCCTCTATCAAGCACTCAATCAGACAGTAGAACTCCACAGATGAATGGTGTATGGGCCCTTCCCCCAAAGAACACTGATCTGTGCCAGAAATGTGTAACACCATCTCTTGTTAAAGTGACTCAATTCTTGAAGATTCTTGGATATCCTGAGAAGGTGGCTTGCCTGGTCTATCTCAATGGTCTGTTTTTCATACATCTGGGACTGTGGTCTACTTGCTAGATCAAACTCTCCGGTTTCCTGCAGCTCCACACCCCACTCTCTCTCCCCATCCCACTACGAGAGCCCAAGCCCAAGTGTCTAGCTGCTCTCTACTGTTCCGCTGGTATTTTCCAGGCCAAGGTCCAAGATATGACAGGAAGGAGAGAGGAAACATTTCTTACACTATACTTGATGCTTTCACATAAACTATTTCATTTTATTCTAATAACAACCCCATGATAACCCATTTTCATCCCTCTTTTATGGATGAGAACACTGAGGTTCAGAGTAATGACTTGCCTAAGTAACACAGTCAGGGGAGGCTAGAGGACGAGAGACTGGCTCAGCCCTAGAGTCCCCACCCTTGCTCCTATCTCCTGTCTGGCTCACCACTAAGTCCATTTAAGGTGCTGGCTCATGCTTTCTGGGTATTCAGTTGGTTTTTTTTTTTCAATTCCTCATGGCAATCCTTGTGCCAAGCCTGAAGTTGCCAAACATTTAAGTCTCGGGAGAAGGCTGCTATACAACAGCCCCTCGGATCCCCCAGGCTTCCTTTCTCAAGAGGACAGAAGGTTCACGGTAAGTCTGGCAAGGAAGTCTGGCATATGTTGCCAAAGTAGAAACAATGGTTCCTGCCTCACTTATAAGTTCCTCAATTAAGTCTTTGACATTCAAGTGGAAGTGGGCAAAAGCAATGAACGTGACTGAAATGAAATGAACATGAATGAATGAAAAGACAGAAACACCTGGGAGACTGGAGGCTGGAACATTTAAGAGACAGGCAAATCACTTAATCATTTGTTCATGTAGCATGTTTCTAAGTGCCTGGAACTGTGTTAGGTGCTGGGGACATAAGACAGATAAGACATGGTGCTTGCTTAAAAGGAATCCATGGCTTATTAGAGACAGTAGAGCACATGAACCAGAGAAGAGGGCAAGTTAACCGGAGAGGAGGCTACACTAACCAAAAGGGAGGGCAGGTCAACCAGAAAGGAGGGCCCACCCAGAAAGGAGCCTTGTTAAACAGAGAATGTTAACTAGAGAACAGGTACCATTAATCCAGACTTGACAGGTCTTCAGAATCACCTCAGTTGTTTTATCAATTATATGGATTCCTGGACCCCATTTCTACCCTAATGAACTGGAATCTTCCGGAGCCATTATTTGTACTTGTTAATAAGCTCCCTAGTTGGTCCCAACAATCATGGCAGTTGAGAACAAAGCTTCATAGGCATATTATGGAGAGACCTGCACTGGATGCAGTGTGGATACCAAGGAAGGGCCTGCTGGTGCAATTCTGGGCTTCACAGAGGAGGGGATACCTGGAAGTGAGCCTTCAGAATTGCAGCAGAGCCAATAAGGCGCAAGGGTGCTGAGAAGATGGTGGGAGGAGGGCTTCCAGGTGGAAGGCTCCACGTGAGCAGAGACCCTGCAGAGGTCAGTTGGGCTGAAGCCTGGGGTGTGAGAGAGAAATAGGTTAGAGTCCAGACCAGAAGGTGAGCAAGATTCCAAGTGGCCTTGTTGATATCACCGAAGAGTTTGAATTTTACCCTCTTTGATATGGACCATCATTTAAAGATTTAAATCAGGGAGTAAAGTGATCAGCTTTCATTTCAGAAAGATTACTTTAAAACTTCTGGGACAAGATGGACATTTAAGTCTATACATTTAACTCTTCTCTTTTTCAAGTTTCCATGGAAATAGCCAAAGAAATATAAAAAAATAGAACCATCGGGAAAGGACACCTTCCTTGAACTGGAAGTGTTGACACTTTTTGCATTCACATGACTGAGCATGACTGTGTGTAGTCACTGTCTGGAAGGAAATGCTCAGCATCATGGTACTTCTTGATAGGGAAGTGCTACCATTATCCACACTGATGGGTTGTTATTATTTCTCTATTACAGATGAAGAGGCCACAGCACAGGGAAGGCTACGAGGTCCATCCGGCCCACAGCTAGAAGAAGAGCTAATGTTTGGACCCAAGGAGTCTGGCTCTAGACACTGAGCACTTATGGCATTATACTGCCTAATATGTTGTAAAAAATGTGGTGCTGGTGGTCTTCACTAACTGATGGACCAATGCCCTGAGTTCTGTGCAAATGAAGGAGTTGATCCCAGCAGTGAGTAGATGGGGTATATAAGGAGATCACTCTGACTTCCCAGCTCAGAAGGTCTTCAAACAGGGAGGCCATGGGCAGAGCACAGAGGGAGTGGTCTATTGCCAGTAATCATGGCAAGAGAGGAGGAGTGGCTCCCCATCTGCCCAGCAGTGGAACTCCCTGCGGTGAGATTGCCTTTGGTTGTAATTACTTTCCTAGATTCCATAGTTGAGGGGAATTCTAACTTGGCACAAATATTCCTAACTTTGAGCAGCAGGCCCAGGACTCCAAGGGCTGTCACTGGGACAGAAGGCATGGTTTTCATAAAGGTTCAGGAAATACAGAGGGAGCTTATGGATGGAACCCTTCCAGCCTTGAGAGGTGTGATAATTAAAATGTGGGCACATCTTATGGGGTTCCAAGATAACCGTGGACTTCACCATGGCCTGGAAGAAATCATTTAGCACATGTGCAGATGTTTCTAGCTGTAGTCTTTTCCCAGTCTTCCCAGCCAATGATACTCCTACAAACTAAAGCTGCAGATCCACCTTTTCTCTTTTTCTTAAACTTAAGAATAGAATACACATCCTCATGGTCTCTGATGGAAGCCACTGTAATTCACAACCATGAATAGGACTTTCTCAGGAAAGTTGAACAAACAGAAAAATCACCAGATATATGAAATGATTCAGTGATTTGAAAGAAGGAAATACATATGAAAGATCAGAGCAAATATTCTCTGAAGCAAGTTTATTCCAAAAAGTAAGATATGAAAAGAAACAAAATAAAATTGATTCATATTCTCAAAAAAACTTGGGATTTCAGCACCCACCCATCTAAAAGCAACAATCTGATGTCAGGAAATATTGCTCTTAAACATTTCAATTTCTAAATTAATTTAACTTTTAAAATTATACATTTATCTCATAAATTTGTAAATTCAAGTTGTAAATTTCAAATTTGCAAGTAGTAGTAATGAATAATAGATCAGATAGTGTAGAAAATCATATCAATGACTCAAAAGTTCAGTTTAAGAAATTTCCCCAAAATCCAGAAGCAAGACAAAACAAATATAATACATAAAAAATAGTAAGAGATATGAAGGGATAGGTTTAGGAGATAAAATACAGTGTTAATAGGAACTCTAGAGGGAGAAGCAATAATTAATAAATTTAACATGTAGTCCCCTGAGCTAAATAAAAATTTAAGTTGAGCTAAATAAAAATTTAAGTTCTTAAATAGGCTCTTTCCAAAAAAAAAATTACTGCAAAGGCAATTCAGTATTAGAAACTCTATTAACATCATCTATCAGATGATTAGAACAAAGGAGAAAACTATCATTTTATATATAAAGATATAATTAAAAGACATTTAATAAAAATTAACATCATTTACTAATGTAAAATAGAAATAGAATGATATGCCACCAATAAAATAAAGTATATACATGTATTTAATTTAGTGGTGAAATGATACTAAGCTTTACGATGAAATACTGAAGTAGCCTAATGACCACTATTGCCAGTGGTAATATTGCTTTAGGGGAGCTAGCCAATGCAATTAAGATGAGAAAAGGAGTAAGAGGCATAAAGAACATAAAATAAGAGAAAACTATCATTATGTGCAGATAGTAGTCTATCTGCAAAACCAAAAAGAATCAACTGAAAAACAGATAAAACTAATCTGAGATTTCAGAAGCTGGCTTCAAAACAAATGTGTAAAGACAATAGCTTTTTTACATACTAGCATAGCCATTTATAAAACATAATGGAAACCAAATCATATCACAGTAGTCATGAAACTATGTAATATTCAGAAATAACACTTATTGAATTATGTGAAATCTATATGAAGGAAACTACTAAATATTCCTTTACTAGAAAAAAAAAGGAAACTTAAATTCATGTAAGAGATTGGTAGCAGAGATTTGGGAGTTACCACTTTGAAGTTAATGGTTGCAGATTCCCTAGGAGAGTGTGGAGCACAAAGAGGAAAGGGCCAAAGAGGACCAACATTCATAATGTGTCTGGGGACAGAGGTGCCAGTAAATGAGGTTGAGACGGTGTGTTTTAAGATAGAGGAGGAAAACCAGGAGGGAACAGCATCACAGAGACCAAAGAAGACTGCCTTTAAGAAGTAGGGAGTATTCCACGTGCTCATTTGTTACAGAAGCACTGGCAAGATAAAAATAGAAGAGTCCATGATATTTGGCTTCTAGGAGATTGCTGATCACCATGGCAAGGGTAGTTTTAGTGGAACTGGAGAGTGCCAAGTTTGGGGTGAGGATCTTCGAATTTCTTGTGATGCTAATAACCATGGAGGAGACAGTACACATGCGACCCACCAGTTACTATGTGAAATCAACAAACCCCAGTGACTCGCGATTTCCTCATCTACAAAGTAGGGTAGCAGTTGCCAAAAAAGTGTGATAATGACTGTGAAATGTTTTATAAACCATAAGCCACTATATAAACAGATGGTGTTGTTTTTAGTTCTGGCCCACTTCCAGGCAATATGTTAACAAACAATTTGTTAAAATGATGGCCCTGAGATAATGTCCCTAAAATATTTCCCCATCACTTCCTCTGTAGTACCAGTTTTTCATCCCCAGGCAGGTTCTGCAGGCTTGTTAATACAGAGACATGATCTGCTCTGTGTTTGTGTTTTTGACGCAAGCAAACTAAGCTGCCAGGGAAACCAACCAATCTGAAACGTTTTGCAATGCCCTGCATTGTCTCAGCCATCAACTGGAGACCAGAATTCCAGTTTCAAGCAAAGTGAGGTGGCAGAGTGTTTTCCTGTGTGTAAGTAGACACTAGCTCTTAAATAAATATTGTGTTCCTTCCCAGAACTTAGCTGGAAGCCCCCCCACTTCAGCAAACATAACTGTGGGATGCTTGGCACATGACCCAAAACAGCTGACATTTCAATTGTCCTTGGCCTCTATTGTTGAGATTTCAAATGGTCACAGTACTGACATTTCTTTAAATCTTTGGTGGGAACATTTCAGTGACAAGGGTCCAGTGGTAATAACATAATGGGCTTAGCCCCACATTCATTCCTTCTTTCTTCTATCCCTACAAAGTATATT
The DNA here is from genome assembly GCF_048564905.1 of Vicugna pacos. NCBI lineage: Eukaryota > Metazoa > Chordata > Mammalia > Artiodactyla > Camelidae > Vicugna > Vicugna pacos. Next base: position 5,342,410 of record NC_133001.1, on the reverse strand, counting down.
TGTTAAGCATCTATGAAATATCAGGCACTGCCAGGGGTAAGGTTCACAGAGATGGATGACACTGAGTTGCTTTTAAGAGCTTGGGGTTTAGTGAAAAAAAAAAAAGAAAGAAACATGATAGCATTGAATTACAATACAGTGAGAACTTTAATAAATATGTGCTCGAAGGGCTATGGGAACCCTGAAAAATGAGCATCCAGGCTGTCATTTCAGCCAAAAGGCCATGGGTTGAAATGTCAGAAGTCTCACTCTTAACTCTGAAAACATCAAGCTTAGCAGTTGGTACACACTAGGTGTTCAATTAATGCTTGATACACAATTGATGAATACCACTAAACATGACTTTAGATCGTAGCGCTCCTAATCAATCAAATTCTATTCCCACTGGTGTAAGTCACTTCTAAGGGGATAGTGACATGCTCCCTGGGACAGCAGACTACACACTCCATCACTCAGCTGATGGACCAATGGCTATTAAATCCTAAAGAAAGATGCGACTAAGACCTCTTGAAAGGGTTGTTTTAGGCAAAAGTTGAGCAGCAGAGAAGACTGGGAATGACACAATTGTCGCAATCACCTTGATTGAATCTAGTGAGACACCCTGGCATAGCATGGAAACAGAAGTTGACAGGAATCTTCTGATGTCATACATACCTCAGTGGGGCATTATGAAAGATTGCCGATAGGAAAGCTTGTCCTGACACTGAAATGTGGTAACACAACCAGGCAAGTTTCTCCCTTCTGAGGGTCACTGACCCTATCTGTCAAATACCAGGGTTGGCTGGCTGCGCTCTGAAGTCTCTTCCAGATCTAAAGACCTAGGATTCATTTTTAGAATCAGAACAAAAACTATTAAAACAAAACTCTTAATTCTTAAGAGTAAGTGTGTGCCACTGGGGGAGAAGCAACGGCAAGAATCCTGAAATTCACACAACACAGTCCCCATTCCCTTCCATGTGGTTGTTAACCCTTTGAATTTATCAGGGCAGAAGATCTGGGCAGGGAGCAAAACAGAGGAGACAGTTTTAACTTCTATGGGCAAGAATCTGTCTCCTTGCACTCAATGTTCTCTCTCCTACTTATGCTAATTATAGGTCATGGGCATCATATGAATACTCTAATCAGACTCATTCAACTTTTTACTGAATTGGCTGACTGTAAACAGTTTTATTCAGGGTGTTGTACACAGAAAATGCCTGGGGTGGTCCCTGCTACATAAGGACATTGTCAGCCTTGGTAAAGGACTATCCTGGCTGCAGGATTTCAGAAAAGGCTAAGCTTGCTGGTTAACTAAAGGACAGCAGTTAATTGAAGGTGGAGACTGGCTGTGCAGAACACGAGCTCCCTTGGGTGCCCCTCCTAGTGCCCAAAATGGTGGTTGACCCATAGGAAGTCTAAGCCTGGCCTTGCCTTCCTTCTGGGCTCCTGGCTTCCCCTTGGATTCCAACAATCAGTGTCACACTATTGCTGATGAGGTATGAACATCCTGTTCCTGAAACCCTCCGACAACACTGCCGAAGAGCCCACTGGGGAGGAGTTAGACCCTCCAGGCTGAGCATGACATGAGGGAGGACTGTGTTGCTGAAGCTGCCTGCTCTGGGAGATTTCAGACTGAAAGATTGGCCCCAGGGGGAGAATCAGCCTAACCAAAAACACTGGGGTAATTCAGGATCAAAGCCAGCACCAGCTGAGTGAAAAAAAGTCCAGCCTGTTAGCCACCCAGCCTTGGTCCTTCTCCAAAACAGGGTTTCCCACCTTTTCTTTCCTTTTCATCAACTGTGGCCAGAGGCCACTGCAGGGAAGCAAAACTTGCGACTCCAAAATATCTCTGGCATGCAGATTATTTTGACCTGAAAATATTCAAGCCCCAAAAGAGTAAGTAAGAAACTCTGCCTGTCCCCCTAACTGCCTAAAATCATGTAGACAGAGGACCTGTTCCAGGAAAGGGGCTCTCACCATAGATCACTATGCTATGAACTAAGTGTATGGACAGGGAGGAACCTAGCAAAGCCTGTTAAAATTCCTGTGTCCCATTACCTCTGCATGGCCCAGCAAACATCTGTTTATCAAACACTTGCTTTTCCATCTCCATGGCCTTCCATCCCTTTGATGCCCCAGACCACCTTCCCTCTCTCAACGTTCTCTTTTGTTTCTAGCTGAAGATGGTATGAAGGTGAGGGTTTTGGCCATGTTGCAAGTTCCTCAATTCTCCTGGGTCTCTCCCATATACATATGTTATTAAACTTTTGTCAATTTAGTTCTTAGACCAGACAGAACAGCCTTGAAGAGTAGCAGAAAGTTTCTTCCTCCCGAGTACTCTAAATTGTCTTCTGTTCTCTGGTCTTCTTGCTCCAGTTTCTCCCTGTCCATCCACCCTGCATCCCTTACTGACAGAGGAGTCCCCCTGGCCACTCTCCAAAGCACGGCTCGGCTCCTCTGGTGACCCCATCACCACTTCTGGCCCACCCTGTGCTGCTGGCTTCAGAGGCCACATCCAGTCCACTTCCCAGCTCAGTCACAGTGGCCTGAGGAAACTCCCCTCTACTCCAGAAGTCATATGCTTTCCCCCTTCCTTTGCTCCCAGAAATTCATACCAAGCATGGTCCTCCTGGCCTCCATACCAAAGGAAAGGCCCACTAAACACAACTTACCTTGTTCATTTTGGAAAACATCTTGTCTTCCATTTAAAACATAACCAAATCGTCAGGAACTCTCCTTAAGACCTACTGTTGTCCATCCTGCCCTTGGCTCTCAGGGATGCTCTCTCCATTTTTTTTTTTTCAATATTGAAGTATAGTCAGTTACAATGTGTGAATTCCTGCTGTACAGCATAATGTCCCAGTGATGCATATAGATGCGTATATTGGTTTTCATGTTCTTTTTCATCAAAGATAAAATTGAATTACAAGATAAAATAAAATTATTACAAGATATTGAATATAGTTCCTTGTGCTGTACAGAAGAAACAGATTTCAGTTCCTAACAAATCTTAATTCTCCTCAGTGCTAAGATGTCTTTCATTGCCCTCTCTCCTGGTATGGCCTGACAAACCTCATTTGGCTTTAACTTCCTCTTCTACCTTCATTTCATCTTTCTGTCTTTCCCTTCTTTTCCCTTCCCTCCCCCCATCTCCCCTTCTTTTTGCTTACACACCCTTCTTTCCCTTTTCTCTCCTCTCTCTGTCTCTGTCTAGTGTTATTAGCTCCATATATCTCCCATCCCCATCAACACAACACAGACTTGGCAGCCCAGGCAAAAGCTGCCAAGAAGTGACCCCTGTATTCCCCACTCCAGGATTTTGAAAGTAGCACCCAGGAATGGTGCCAGTTGGGAAGGCTGTGCTTAAGGGGAAGAAGGGAGGTCACACCAACCTGATTATTATTTTTCTGAATTTTAATTATATATATTTACATGTATGTCTGTATCAAGGGATCAAGCCTGAATAAACATCTTTTTCACCCCCCCAACAACAAAAAATGTCTAGCCCAGCTCATTTGTGGAAGGTTCTACTCCTTTCTTAGAGGTCACCATATCCTGTTCTTTTGGGTCACATAGCTCCAATACACATAGATAAGGTCAAGACCATCACCTTCCTGCCTTAGAAAATCACATTACCCTCCCTTATCATATCTCGTGTGAAGCCACATTTAAATGTTATCATAGTCACATGGCTGGAGAAAGAGCTTTGAAAAGAAGAGCAGTCACAAATTGTGTCAAAAGACACAGAAACCTTTAGAATAATAAAGACAGAGAAGAGATAATATGATTACTGGAGACCTCCAAAAACAAGTCAAGGTGATTTAAAATATATTCTATAATTCTAACTCAAGATCATCAAATTATAGCCTATAAGCTAAATGTGGCGTGCTGTCTGTTCTTTTTAAATGGCCTATGGGCAAAGAACGGGTTTTACATTTTTAAATGCCTGATAGAAAATAAAAAGGAGAATATTTTGTAATGTGAAATTTCTATGGCATTCAAATCTGTGTCCATAAATTAAATTCTCCTGGAATACAACCATACTTATTTATAGATTGTATATGACTGTATTCATGCTGCAATGGAAGAGTTGAGTAGTTGAGACATAAGGTAGTTGCAACATTTATGGCCCATAAAGCCTAAAATACTCACTATCTGACTGTAATGGGTTAAATGGTGGTCCCCCAAAAAAGATATCCAGCCCTGTGAATGTTACCTGATTTGAAAAAGGAGTCTTTGCAGATAAAATTAACAGTAGCCAAGACATGGAAACAGCCTAAATGTCCATCAACAGATGACTGGATAAGAAATTGTGGTATATTTATGCAATGGAATACTACTCAGCCATAAAAATGATAAAATAATGCCATTTGCAGCAACATGGATGGTCCTGGAGAATGCCATTCTAAGTGAAGTAAGCCAGAAAGGGAAAGACAAATACCTTATGATATCACTTACATATGGAATCTAAAAAAAAAAAGACAAATGAACTTATTTACAAAAAAGAAACAGACTCACAGACATAGAAAACAAACTTATGGTTACCAGAGGGGAAAGGGGTGGAAGGGATAAACTGGCAGTTCGAGATCTGCAGATACTGACTAATATATATAAAATAGATAAACAAGTTTATACTATATAGCACAGGGAATTATATCCAATATCTTGTAGTAGCTTATGGTGAAAAAGAATATGAAGATGAATATATGTATTCATTCTGCTGTACACCAGAAATTGACAAAACATTGTAAACTGACTATACCTCAATAAAAAAATACTAGAAAAAAATCAATTAGCTTGAAAAAAATAATTAAGGGTCTTGAGATGAGATCATTCTAGATTTATCAGGGTTGTCCTCAAATCCAATGACAAGTGTTCTTGTAAGAGACAGAAGAGGGGATGACACACACAGACACAGAGGAGAAAGCCATGTAACAGTGGAAGCAGAAATTAAAATTACATAGTTATAAACCAAGAAATTCTTGGAACCGCCAGAAGCTGGAAGAGGCAAGTAAGGATTTTCTCCTAGAATCTTTGGAGGAAATACAGATCTGCTAATGTTTTGATTTTGCCCTTCTGATTCCCAGAACTGTGAGAAAATAATATTCTGTTGTCTTAAGCCACCCAGTTGGTGGTAAATTGTTAAAAACTAGGAAACTTATACATTGACCTTTTCCAGAAAGTTTGCCAACCTCTGTTCTAATTTGTATTTTTATATTGTATTTTGTTATGTTCATTCATGTTTAGTTTGAGGACGTAAAGAGATAATGCACTCGTAAGCATACATTGCATTTCTATTAAGTTGAATAAGAAAATGAGAAAGCCTTTGTGAGTCCACAGGGTGAAGTTGACACCTCTCTCTCTCTCGTGGTGGGGGTGGGGGTGGGGGGCTGGTTGCTCCATCCATCTCTCAAGGGACTCATCTCTCCAGTGCATCCCAGCCACTGCCCTGAATCAATGGCGACTAGAAAAAGAAGCTGGAAGGGATTGGCACCTCAGCTGTTATTCAAGTTTGTGGTGGTGGTAGAATGGTGGTTGGGGAAGTATTGGGAAAGAAAGCAAAGGAGGAAAGGATGCTAACTTGGAACTGGTAACTGAGACACAGAGGAAGTCTAGACCCCACTCCACCAAGTCTGAACAAGTCACCTTTCCTTCCTTTCCCTTTGTACCACCTGCTCACTGTACTTCCCTCATCCATCCATGGAAGCAAGGGTCACATGGCTACTTAATTAGGTACCCACATTTCTCCTCCTCACTCTCCCAACTGAAAGGACTCAGGTGAGGAAAGGACCTACTAAGACAAGAGTCTGACTTTAGTGGGATCAGAGAAGGAACTGGTGAGAGCCAGCAAAGGAGGGCTACACTCACCTGGTTCCCCACCTGTCCATGTCCAGCACTGCCTTAAAAGGGCAGATAAGTAGCCCAGGCAGCTCCCAAACTGCCCTGGGCCAGGACCATGCCAAGTGGCATCAATGGGAAGCCCCACCCCACCCTAGGGCACAGGCACAGGGATGCACTGCCCTCACACTGAAGCGAAACTGTCCCTCCAAAAAAAAAAATTTATGAATATATTAATTTTATACAGGAAAAGGTTGATAATTTAAGAGGTGAAAAATTTAAATATTTCATTTTGTTCTCTCAGTTCTGGTTACTGACTGTCATCAGGAAGATGTGGGAATTATTGAGAGAGAATTATTGAGAGCGAATTCACAACAGGGAAGCAATTTCTGGTGTTTCTACCTACAGACAGGAAGTAAGAGCATTCTGAGTCCAAGTTCCCATGGAAATGAGCTTTTAGTTCAGAGCTGGTTTCTCAACCATGAGCATAAGTACATATCGATTTATACAATTCTCATTATAACCTTATGAGTTATGTCTAAATCTAAAATGGAGACCTAGCTATGTTGAGCATTTATCGAAGATCATAGAGATAGTTGAAGACAGAAAATAGCAGGTTCTAACTAGGACTCAGGTTGGTTCTCCAACAATTCCCACTACTTTGGGATCTAATTCACTTTTTTTTTTCATGTTGTTGAGTCTTCTTTTTAAATTTTCTATTGAAGTATAGTCAGTTACAGTGTGTCAACCTCTGGTGTATAACATAATGTTCCAGTCATACATATAACATGCATATATTTGTTTTCATATTCTTTTTAATTAACGGTTATTATAAGATATTGAATATAGTTCCTTGTGCTATACAGAAGAAATTTGTATTTTATCTATTTTTCTATTTAGTAAATATTTGCAAATCTTGTACTCCCAAATTTATCCCTTCCTACCCGCTTTCCCCCTGGTAACTATAAGATTGTTTATTATGTCTGCAAGTCTGTTTTTGTTTTATAGATTAGTTCATTAGTGTCTTTTTTCTTTTTTCTTTTTTTGATTCCACATATGAGTGACATGATACACTTTCTCTGTCTTACTTCACTTAGAATGACAATCTCCAGGCCCATCCATGTTGCTGCAAATGGCATTATTATATTCCTTTTTTTTAATGGCTGAGTAATTTTCCATTGTAAAAATATACCACAACTTTTTAATCCAGTCATCTATTGTTGGACATTAAAGATGTTTCATATCTTGGCTATTGTAAATAGTGCTGCTAAGAACATTGGGGTGCATGTATCTTTTTAAATTAGAGTTCTCTCTGGATATATACCCAGGAGTGGGACTGCTGGGTCATATGGTAAATCTATTTTCAGTTTTTTGAGGAATCTCCATACTGTTTTCCACAGTGGCTGCACCAAACTGCTTTCCTACCAACAGTGTAGGAGGGTTCCTTTTTCTCCACACTCTCTCCAGCATTTGTCATTTGTGGACTTTTGAATGATGGCGATTCTGACTGGTGTGAGGTGATACCTAACTATAGTTTTGATTTGCATTTCTCTGATAATTAGCGATATTGAGCATTTTTTCATTTGCCTATTGGCCATTCGCATGCCTTCACTGGAGAATTGCTTGTTTAGGTCCTCTGTCAATTTTTGTATTGGGTTGCTTCTTTTTTTGTTATTAATCTTTATGAGCTGTTTATATATCCTGGAAATTAAACCTTTGTCAGTCGCATCATTTGCGAATATTTTCTCCCATTCCATAGATTGTCATTTTTTTTTCTTTTTTGCTTATAGTTTCTTTTGCTAGGTAAAAGCTTGTAAGTTTAATTAGGTCCAATTTGTTAATTTTTGCTTTTATTTCTATTGCCTGGATAGACTACTCTAGGAGAACATTGCTAAGATTTATGTCAGAGAAGAGTTTTATCATGTCTTGTCTTATATTTAAGACTTCAAGCCTTTTTGAGTTTGTATATGGTGTGAAGGAGTGTTCTAATTTCATTGATTTACATGCGGCTGTCCAGTTTTCCCAACACCACTTGCTGAAGAGACTTTTCTCCATTCTACATTCTTGCTCCTTTTGTTGAAGATTAATTGACAGTAGGTCTGTGGGTTTATTTCTGGGCTCTCTCTTCTGTTTCATTGTCTGTTTTTGTGCTAGTACCATGCTGTTTTGATTACTGTAGCTCTGTAGTATTGTCTGAAGCCTGGGAGGGTTATTCCTCCAGCTTCATTCTTTTTTCTTCAGTATTACTAATTCACTTTAGGTTAATGTCTTTGAGATCCTCAGGTGGGTAAAGGCCTAGGCATTTATGGGGAAAGCATTATTCCAGATAACTACTGAATCAGTATAATTTTGATTAGACAAAGTAGACATGGAAAGATTTCCAAGTTTTCCTAACTCTCTTTTACTCTCTACCCTTTTCCTGGGTAGAGTATGCATACTGTGTATTCCCAGGGTCTGACTTAACAAAAGGGATTACTGTAAGAAGTAGCAAAAGGACAGCTATTTTTAAAGATAAAATAAATACTTAATTAGATCAATAGGAAAAAAAAAGGAAATAGTTCTAAGAGGGAGTCTCTAACCCAGGCATCAAGCAAAGCTCTAAACTTAGAATCTCTTAGTTTTTAACAGCAGGGGTAAAAGTTGTTTGTGTCAGCTTTGGGTGAGTGTCACATATTTTCATCTATTAATTTTTGTTGAAATGCCTGTTGAGCAACACAGGAAGACAGCTGACTGCAACATAATTTAATTTGGCAGCTGAGTCCTGAAGCTGAGTGTTCCTCAAATTAGCATGCCAGAGGATAGCAGAGGATAGCAGAACTGAAAAGAAGAACTTGTGGTCTGTGAGATGCTCAATATGTGGCAATTTAGTGAGAGTTGAGCCTCTGCTCTGAATTCAGATGGTCCCATGTCCCAGTCCTGGTTCTGCATCTGACCAGCTTTGTCAATTCTGGCAAGTTATGTCAATCTCAGAGCATCAGTTTCTTCATTTGTAAAATAGAGATAGTAACTGCACCTCTTAGGGTGTTATACTAAGTGCTTCAGACATATCTCTTTCTGCTCTTAAAATAACCATCAGCTGATAAAACAATTTTTTATTAGTAATTTTTTATTTTTTGGCTATATCAAGCAGCTAATTTGGTTGGAAAAGCCAAGGAACAGGAGACCTGATTTCCAGTCCAGCTTAGATACTAACTAATTCTAGACCTGTAAGGATTCAGAAAGCAGACCCCAAACAATATGCCTTCCCTAGTTACATCATTTAAAATATTAAATACTTAGGCCAGCTGAAGCACAAATCAAAGTAAAGAATTCAGATGGGGAAGGTGTGTTATAAAAGATCCACTGGTAAGTATTGAACCCAGTTAAATCTAAATAATTGTTTGTTGCATTATCTTTTTATTTAAAAATTTTTATTTAAAAATTCAACTCTAAGAAAGTCTTCCCTCAGTGACATGCCAGGAAAGAAAAAAAAATTCTATTAGCCAAAGTTCTGAAGACCCTTGGAAACAGGAAAAAGGAAAAAGGTGATAGGACGTTCTATAAAGCTATGTCTAGCACAAACCCTTCCCTTGAAAACATGGAGCATTCCTATGGGAGAAAGAGAAGCCAGCATAGATCTAAATTCTAGAATAACTGGAGCCATTTTGCTACATCTTTCCTGTTTTCTTGCACCAATTCTGGGACTATTATTACCCACAATGCTATGTGACTAGGAGTGCTTACATCTAAGAGGGTCAGGTTGGCAGCTGGAAGGAGTTGAGCCTGATAGAGTTGTGGGACATCCTGGGAGTTCTGTTGAACACTGGAGGAACGGTCTACTGAGAAGTTACTGTGTAGCAAACAATCCTATCATTCACTGGGTCAGGTAAGTAAAGAACTAGAAAGAATGTCTGACTACATAGAAACCATTTTCTTGATAAAAAAAGATAAATAGGCAGTAGGACTAGGTGTCTCCTCCTGGCAATATATTCACACCAAATGAAAGACTTCAAAACACTAAAAAAAAAAAAAATTTAAAAAAAAGGCTAGAAAGAATTAATATCTAATAAGACTTGATCTGAAGATCAGAAATGTGAATCTTAGTGAGGGGAAGGTATAGCTCAAGTGGTAGAGCACATGCTTAGCATGTACAAAGTCCTGGGTTCAATCCCCAGTACCCCCTCTAAAAATAAGTAAACTGAATTACCTCCCCACTCCCCCCAGAAAAAACATAAATAAATAAATAAAAGAAATGAGAATCTTATCAGCAATTATGTGGACAGTGAGGGAAACCAAGTTTTAAAAATATGGCATTTACAGTAAAACTTAGCCTGAGAAAATCTTTCCACATTAAAGGATGAGTAAATAGAAAAAAATATTAACTTAGAGCCAATGAATTATGACTGTATATTATAAAAGGTGGAGGAAATGCTCAAAGAGCAGCAGAAGATAGTTTTGAAAGAAAAAAGACTTACTGTAGTCTCCAGAAATAAATTTTATAGCACAGTTGCTTTGGAACAGTTTAAAAACTCTTCAGTATAACATCAACTCTGTGAAACAGAAAAAAGATGAGATCAAAGGAATACAAGCTGAAATTAAAAAAAAAAATTAGCCCCCTAAAAAAGGAGGGGGCATGAATGCTATTGCTGACTGAGTTGATTGAGATGAGAAACAGTTTTGAAGGAGTTAAAAGTGTGGTAACAGAAGTAAATCCAGCATTAGAGTCAATAAATTGCAGAAAAGCAAATTAGAAATGAATGAACCAGCTTTAGAATTTGTTCCAGAATGAAAAGGAAAAGGATAAACAAAATAAAAATAATGAGGAAATTAGAGTTCTTGAACAGGAGAATTAAATAATTTGAACAGAAGGTATGACTTTAGGCATAGAAGAAAAATGTTCCTGAATTGAGTAAACATCTAGGGCTGCTTATAATAAGCAAAAATCAATGTATGTGAGAGAGGACTATGTGCTTAGAGATATTATTATATATATATATATATTTTTTTTCTTATTTCAAGAGTTAAGAAAGAATTCTACCAGCCATACAAGAAGATACACATTTGGCCTACAGAAAAACAATTAGGCTAGTCTCGTAAGTCTTTTCCTATTATAATTCAAGAAAATAAAGGAGCCATATTTATAAAACTATGGAAGGAGAAACCTTATTGTCTGGAATTGTCTGCCTAAGTTATTAGTAATGTGTTAAGGCAACAGAAAGACTATCTCAGGAATATAAGAGCTCAGAAAATATATCAACCATAACTTCCTTGAAAATAACCCCAGCATCAGCAACACCAAAGACATTGTCCAGCTGGAGAGAAACAGCTCAGAGTAGCCCCAGAAAGGGACAGTTGCTGACTAAAAAGATGATGGCTAACACTGCAGTAATTTAAATAAAAATTAAGACTTAATAATTGTTTAATATTATTATAAAGCTCAATATAAATGTTGAATAAAAATTAAGGCTTAACACTGCTACTATAACCTTTAACACAAATGTTAAAAATAGCTCCTAAAGGAGAAGAGACACAGCATGAAAACATGAGTTAAAGCCCCATATGTAGCTTTCTGTGACTGTGAGGCTTGGGGACATCCCAGCCAGGCTGAGGATTTTAGATCTCACTGTCCTCCCAGCTCTTTGATCCCTCTACCAAGCCTCTCAAACAATGGTTTTACCTCAGAAAAAAATATATATACTTTTTAAAACTGGGAGAGTGAGAGAAAGGAAAGCAAAATTAAAAATGCATGCTAAAATATTAATCTTTCATAGAGGTAGCCAGCAAACACAGTTTTATTCTTGGCATTGACAGTGATAAGAAGAATAGTTTCAAATTTTTGAAAACATAGAAGTAGCCACTAGAAAATCAACAACAGAGTACAGGACTTTCAGATCACTAGAGGAAACAAAGTCAAAGGAAACATAGTCCATATAGTGAAAGGGGTATTAAAAAGAAAACAGCAAAGAGACAACACTAACACCAATAAGTAACCTGAAGCAGAAGCAGAAGCAGATCAGGCATATTCATTATGAAAAGAATGTTAATGGATAAAAACACTAAAAGAAAATGACCCTGAAATATCAGCCACATATAAACAGCTACTTAGACTTCCTAAAAAAACTATTTCCTAGGAAAAGTTGCAAATAAAAATATGGATATTCTGTGTACAGATCAGCTGTGGAATTGAGCCATATCTTCTCATCAGCTGCAATGGAAAACCTGGGCAGTATTGGCTCAAGGGTGAATCAGGAAATCAGTAATCCAGAGTGATTATTGGATGAATTTGTCAAAACTGAATTAGAGTAGCCTGACCAAGATCCCCAAATGTATAGATTATTTTTTTTTTAAAGGAAGATTTTGGAAATCTTCCCATTCTATTACTCGAAAGGTACTAGAAATCTTTTGTATTACAAACCAAAGAGGGTTCTGAAAGTGCCTTTTAGAATAAAATGTTACTCCCTTGTGCCACATATAAATTCAGAAGACAGCCATGCAATAAAAAGTTTACAAAATCAGATTTATGAAGGCCAAGGCATCCCAAAGTATTGCATGTTTTCAAGACCCAACCTAAATATTCTCCAAGAAAAATGCCAGATTAAAAAAAAAATGTGGTAGAAGCACACAGTGTAACATACTTTAATTCAAGTTGGTGGCCAACAGTTCTGGATCTCCAAATAACACCAGGTGAAAGCCAGTGCCTGCTAAGAAGGTCTACGATATTCAGTTAAGTTATTTTAGAAAAGAAAATCTTGGGGCCAGAACAATAAAATATGCCAGTGGAAACTGAGAATCTTCAGCTAGAAGTAAAGAAATATATCAAAGGAAACAGGTTTATTTGAGTTCTGTTTTACCTAAGACATATTTGATCATATTTCATGACTTTCTTGATGGGGGATACAGTTTCCTATAATTTCAGGTCAATAAAATTATATGTTTAGCATTTTTTTTGTGAACTATTTATGTCTGGGTGACACTCAAGAAACTGACCGTTTTATTTAAGATCTTTTTGTGCATTAATTTTATATTATTATTATTTCTTTTAAAAAGATCTATTGGGGTCTAGGGTAGACAGTCCCGAAATGTGCCTCAGCTGGCATATTGATTATTTTGAATTAAAATTACTTAAGAAATGGCCAGTGCAAGAGGGATACTCTGACCCTCCGTTCTGTCTCCCTCAAAGCAGGAAATAAACCTCTCATGTGGAAAGTGCACTTGCTGTATCAGGAGGTGGATCACCTTTATTGCCAAAGATGGGAATCTGAGCTGAGAAGCACATACAAACAAACCTTGTTCCTTCGTTAATTTACTACCCCAAGCCCAAACTCTGTTTAGGTTTAGGGTCACTAATTGGGCACTCAAAACCGTTTTTTTGTTTGTTTGTTTTGTTTTGTTTCTTTGGTCCTGTCATTTTCTCGCAAATTTATGGTTTCATCTAAAATATATAAAAGCTGCCTGCTTTCACCTTCTTAGGTCCCATTTCTGTGAGACCTTTATATGCAGGAATTAGATGTGTTTCTTTTTCTCCCGTTAATCTGTCTTATGTCAATTTTATTCGTAGTCCAGCTAATAGATCTCAAGAAGGCCTGTGGGGGAAATTTCCCCTCCCCAACAGATGTATGACTCGGAGACAGGTGGTTGTTTCAAGGTTGTTAAAATCCATGCTGGAATTCCTTGTACAATCTGCTATACTGAGTATGAAGCATTATGGCTTTATCACTTGTGGGAGGGACTACTGGTGCTCTCCAATGTCCAGGTATTTCCTCTGTCCTGGCCCCGTGAGAGATGATCATTCCCAGCCCCATTCCAGCTAGGCAAGGGTGTGGGGCAAGGGGGTGCTGCTGTCTAACCAACAAACGTTGAGTGGGAGTGATGGGTATAACTTTCGGGTTAAGACAGTTCAGAGCTGACATGCCAGCTCCACACTCCCTCTTACTCATGGCAATCTTGGAAGTCACTGTTGACATGAAAGTGTCACAAGATGGAGGGAGATTCGATTCCCGGATCATCAGTTGAGGAGAGCCCCAGCTGACCCACATCAGAGTGTGGCCGAGCCAGCAATAAACCATTGTGCTGAATTACTGAGAATTCAAAGTTTATCTGTTAGAGCTGCGACTGGTTCCTCACATAGGCTTTTTTATGTTTCCCTTAGGCTCAAGTTCTTAGGAACTATAAATACTTGCCTTGAATGAAAATGTGAATCAGCTCTTAGCAGCTGAAGTGTACAAAATCTAAAGTAAAGGCAAATATATAAGCTTAGTAATCCATTGAGTGTTTCAGATACATACGTTCTATTAAATGCAATTTTACACTGGTAGCTTGGTAAGGCAAAGACAAGCATTGCCAGGGTTTTTGTTCGTTTGTTTGTTTGTTTTTAATCTTTAGTAGATTTTTAAAAAAGGCGGGAAAAAAGTTGAGATTGGAACACTCAACTCCCCGATCACTCAGGAAGTTAGTGCAAAGGTATGTTAAAAATATGACATTCAATTTTGTTTTCATTAGGAGCATTTTGTGATACATTTTTAAGAAGATAGTCTACTCAATATTAAGGGAGGGGAGACAGAGAGAGATTCTTATTCTAATATTGCCTTATTATTCTCCATGACTTTATATTCTGTGCAATGAAATTTAAAATGATCCATTTAAGTTTCTCCATGTAGGTTAGCTGGTTTGTATTTTGTACAAAATTACTGTTTTTCTATTTCCTTGGAGTGTTTCTTGAAGTGGTGTACACACTGTCACCCTCATCTTGAAATAAACACTCATGCCCTAAAAAATAAGCAAATGGATGTTCAAAGACAAACTGGGCAAATACAAACTAAAAAAGCAAGAGTGACCATATATACATTGTATGAAGTAAAAATAATGGAAAAGCAATTATGACAAAATGAATTATTTTGTAAGAATTAAAGACATTATCTGAAAAGATTTAACAATCATGAAAATTGAATGCAGCAAATGAAACAGATGATTTTCCAGGAAAATACAAATTGTCAAAACCAATTGAAGCATAAACACAATCTAAAAGGAACAGTGATTTTGGGGGAAAAAACAGTTTAAAAATTGTGTGTTGAAAGGCTTTGGGCCCAGGCAGTTGAATAGGTAAACTTTACAAAAAAAAAAAAAAAGATCACATGATCCCTATGATATATAAACTAATCCAGCACAAAGAAAAAGAGCTACAGCCTTCAAATTCATTTTATGAAGCACAATCTTGATGAGTCATCAGTCTGCCCTCATCAGTCTTTTCTCAACTCAAAAAAAGCAAAGTAAAATATTTGCAATACAATTCATGAGTTCAGTCACAACAAACACCTCATAGTCTAAGCAGAATTATCCATGATTATAGTTAATCTGCTCATAGGATGCAAGGGGGCCCTTTCTGTTTGGCTCCTGGCCCACCATACCCATTCCTACTGGTCCAGCTCAAGCCTTGCCCTGGCTTTTACAGAGGCTCTTGATAATGCTCATGCTCCACCAACACTTTGTGAAACTAATTAGTCACAGGATGCTGTGGGTCAAGCCAAAGCCTGAAGTTCGATGCGTGACAACCTGACACTGACCTAGTACTATTCTACTGAGGGATTTCGTAACTTTTCCTGTTGGGGTAGGTGTGTTGAGTTGGAGAGAGGATGCACTGGACCCTGCACTAGCAGGGACATTGGACGTGTTGGATGAGCAGCAATGGTAGTCTTACCACCCTCCCAGAGGGACTTCTCAGAAACTAGACTAGGGTTCTTACTAGACTCTCATAAGGAAAACCACTGAGATTAAATGTCTCAGCATAAATTGGTCACAACTCCAACTACTGGCCCTATTCCGAGTATCATGAAAGAGGAAGGAGGATTGATCTGCTCACTACACATGCTTTATGGATAGTCAAGGGATGGTTCTTTCTTGAAGCTGGTGTCCCACCTTTCATTTCATTCTCCAGGTCAGAACATTAGGTCCTTGAATTGTCCGTGAGGAGCTTTTGATGTCTCTGCCCCTAGGGAGTGAGTTCTCATGACTCAGTGGCTAGACTAACTCTGCTGCTCACCATGGAAACTCCTTCAGCCCCAGGTCTCTGTCCTCTACTTCCGATACCACAAATGACCAGCAGTGGAGGCAGAAAAGACAGCCCACTTTCTGCCAGGGCCTTCTCCCCAGCTCATGCTACCCTGTCCCTCCATTAAACAGTAAAATCTCCTGTCACGCTTATACCTTTCAGAATGACTTTTTAACAGGAAGAAAAACTCCATACTGTAGTGAGTCAATTCAAATAATTACCATCTATTAAGGAGTACACACATATCCCTTTCATCCTTATCACTTCATTAAAAAGTCACACAAGGGAACTTTCTCTTAAGGGATACTTTTTCCATCACTGAAACTAGAAAAGAATGAGACTCTGAGACAATCCAAAACACTTTATCATATAGGCACACTGTTATATTAAAATAAGAATGATTTAATATTAGGAAATTATTAATAATAGAATATCATGTCATTAGGTTATAGGAAAAAACAAACAAACATGTAGCCATTTGGATAAAGACCAGAAATGGATTCAATAAAATTCAACATCCATTCTTGATATGAGCTTAGAAACTAAGGCAGATCCTTCCTTTACAATGATAAAAAGCATCACAAATCAACACACCATGTATAGAATGATGAAATTATAAAAGCATTTCCATTATGTTAGGATGTTGTCTTGTGCTGGTATCAGCCTATTGATAGTATTCCTATCACCTATAAATGCCTGCGGGCACTCACCTGGGCCCTGGTGGCCTTCCCATAGACATCTCTGCTTTCCAAACCAGTATCATGACTGTACTGACTCTTGTGGTTCTTACTAGATTGAAAGCTGCCCTGCAGCAATAACCATTAGGAAACTTGAAAGAAAAAAATGATGACTCACAGGCCCTAGAGCGTACAAGGTATGTCAGAGAGCATATAGCAAGGCCAGAGAGAGCGAGAGAGAAACACAGAGAGAGAGGGAGTGCCTGTGGTTCTGCTTTTATTGGAGTCAAGGTGGGGGACTAGGGTTTCAAGGGCTCACTCTTTATTGGTGAATTTAAAACATAAGAGTGGGGATTTAAAATGCAAGAAGAGAGAAACAGAAATGAAAACAAAAACAAACAAACAAACAAAAAGCAGCCCAAATGGCTAGTTATCTAAATTAGCTAGGATCTCTAGAACAAAGGAGCTTCATGGTGGGGGGCGGGGACACATCCTGGCTCTTTATCCAGCTTTATGACTGGCAATGCTCTTATCCTAGATCACCTCCATTGAAGTAGATGCCTCTTTGAAGTGGATATCTTGGGAATAGAGGCTTAAGTCAGGCACTGGCAATACAAAATTGAAAGCCTACTGTCAAGCTGTTACAGTAGAGATATCTATTTTTAGTACCATGATTTAATATTATAGATGCTTTAAGAAATTCAATACAGTAACAAGATTATCTAACTTGAAAAGTCAAGAGGATTATAACAGACACTTACTTGGTTACTGGTCAAGCAATCACCATGCTCACTCCTACATACACTGTTATCGGCCTTTGACTTCTGGGCCATCAGTGGTTTTTCCAGAGGTGGAAACTAATCAATCTGCCAAGCGTCTTCCCAAGGCATTTTGGAAGAAAGACAGCAAGAGTGAATGGGGTGAGTGGGCCAGAGGTTGTTGGTGGCTGGCGCTGCAAAATATAAAATTGGAATGCTATCAAGGTTACATCCTCTTTGATTTGGTTCAAATTATCTGAAGTAGGCTATTTGTGGAGAGAGAAAATAAAGGGTAGAACAGAGTCAAGAAATAGGAAAGCCCTGTCCTTTCATTCTAAGACACAGCTGTGGTCCTGCCTTTGGTGTATATGAGGTGCCTTAGCATTCTTATACAAAATGTGCCTTTTGCTTGTGGTAGTTTGAGTTGAGCTAATGCAGGAAGATAATTAGTGGGGACAAAAGAAAAAAAAAAAGAAATGTTGCCTGCCATTTTAGTAAGCGATGAATGTTGCCCACTATCAAGCCTTCGTCCACAGCAGTGATGTCCTGAGGGGAATTCAAGATGGAGAAAAATAGCATACTGCCTCTAAATAGTTAAGATGCATACCAAAGAAATCATTTCAATGCACCCAGGTTTGCATTTCCCCAAGATAGAAAGGCACTAATATTGTTAACTTTGAAATGTCTATTTATTGTGATTAGCAGTAAATCTTTTGATGTTTGACTACATGCTTTTTTTTTTTTTTGGTAAAAACTCCTATATATCCTGGATTCTCCCTTATCTCTTTGGAATAGGTCCCCAGAGCATCCGAGAGGCTGTATACTGGACTACAATCTTCAGTAAGGTCAGTGAGTAAAACATACTTCTCAAATTTTAGGTTGTGTATTTTTTTTTCAGTCAACAGCTTTGGCAACCAATAAAGGGAACCAGAGCAAATGTCTCTCCTTTGTCTGAACTCTGTGAGGAACCAGAGCCTTGGTACCAGTAGAGGCCTCTCTTGTCCATCTGCTACATCAGAGAGCCCAGGCAGATTTGTGAGAGTCTCTCTTGGGCCTTGGATCTTCTGTTACTGGCAGATGACCCTGTTTTAGTCAATGATGTTAAACTCCTCTCTGGGTAGATTTTCCTTCAAGAAGAGGTACCTGGTTTATATTCTCAGTTGAAAGATACTGGGAAGATTTTATTATGTGTGCACAGAATTCATATTTACAAGTACTTTCTTAATTGGGAATTAAAGAGAATCTTGCCCTAAAAATAGCCAAATTGAAGTCTGACATACCAAAATTAATTTTTTTGCATGTGCAGCTATAAAAAAGCTGGCTTGATAAACTTTCAGAATTCTGACCTTTTAGGGGGAACTTACATTTCTTTCCATGTGTCTTTGAGATGTAAATATTCTACCTGATCTTCTTAGGCTTTTTTTTTTTTTCCATGTATTTTCAGAGCTTAGACTCTCCCATCCAGAAGGTACATATATGGTGGACATTTGGCAGCTAGTCAAATAGACTGGGATTCCAACCAGTCAAGCAGTCTTTTAGTCTGGTTGTGACAACTCTTAGGGGCCTTTGCCATCTGAACTGTCATTGCTTGCACAATGAAGGCTCTTTAATTTCTTAGACTGTTTGGGGGAACAAACTTTCTAGATATTGTGAATGCTGTATCCTTTGCACTCTCTGGTGGGGACTCCTTTTAGGCTTTATTGGTTTGAGTCATTATTAAGATATGTCTCATCAATGGCCAGACGATGAATCCTTAAACTGGAGAAAGTTCTAGATTGGTAAATTTTTAGACAGATAATTATAAGCAGCTGTTTTACTGGAACCTATGAAACAGCCAAATTAGAAAGTAGGTAAAAAAATATAGAGAGAAGAGAGATTGCCAAGATGATGGTGTAGGACACATAGCTCACCTTCTCCCATGGATACAACAAAAACTACATCTACATACGGAACAATTCTCACAGAATACATACTGAACTTTGGGAGAATATCTCTTACAATTGGAAACACAAGGAAATCCACACAAAACCAGGTAGGATTTAAAAAAAGAAAAGAAAAGGAAATTAGTGCAAGATCTGTCCTGCAGGGAGGGAACAACAAAGGAGAGAGAGTACCCTCACCCTGGGAAGCCCCATTTTCAGTGGGGTGGTCAGCAGGGACAGAAAAGGAGTTTTGGAGACTCTGAGGAGAAAGCAGCAGCTTCCCATCAGACAGAACTGAGAGAAACCAGCACAGAGGGTCCCTGTGATCCCTAGCATGAGACACAAGCCAGCAGGGGCAGGCTGGGCCAGGCTGCTGGAGCTCAGGCTTCCATGGATGAATTTGGGGAGGGGATGGGAGCTGACTGCACAGAGGCAGCCTCAGCAGGCTGGTGTGTGGTGTGGGCTGTGGCTGGGAGTGTGTGCAGAACAAAACAGCCTGGGTCCCCCCATAGAAAATACCACTGCTGGTGCACATAGCAGGTAGGGGATGTGATGCAGTGCCGACATGGCAGCCATCTCCACCAGCCCACTAGAGGGCATTGCTCAGCACCATCACTGGAGGGGTGAGGCTCAGATCCAGCAATCTTCTCAGCCTGCTCAAGCTGAAGGAAGGGCACAATCGCTGGTGCACAGCTCCCAGGCAGAGGTGGAGCTGAAACTTGAATCCGTTCCTAGGGATCTAGAAATAACTAGCCCTTCACAGGCAGGACCAAGACTTGATTTGAGCCCCAAGAGGTGATGGAGAATTTGCTCCACTGGTGTCTTTGTGGACCTGCACCTCTGAGAAAACTGAATGAAGGTATCGAGCACAGTGGGGACAGGAAGGGCATTCACAGTGGGCCTGTGTATGCAGATGCAGGGCTGGGGTCTGGGCTGACCCTGTTGTGTACTGTGGACCTAGTGCATGGCTGTATGTGCACTATGGGGGGTCCTGGTGCTTGATGTCAGTGAATCTGTGCTGGTGGCTCTGTGGGTGAAGACTCTGGGGGACACCAGGGGAGGTTGCTGACATTCCTGCAGCTGAGGAGGGGGCAAGGGCAGCATCCACAAAGCGTAGTTTGTAAGCCTGCACAATAAAGACATTTTCTGGTGGTCATCTCCCGTGGAGAAATACTCAGCAGCTCCTCTTCCAACAGGAGCACTCCAGTCCCATCTACCACACACCACAGCTCAGAAATGAGTGTGGAAGCCTCAATTCCAACAACACGGGGGCATGCCTGGCCTCTGCCAGGGCTGTGACAACCACAGAGCAAAGAAGGGGCCTTACTCAATAACCAGTGAAGGCTCCAGTCACCAAAACACAAACCACGCCCACAGTCAAAAGGATAATGGCCAGCATACATGGAGGAAGCATGGGGCAACCATCAATACTAAAAACAGCCACCGTGACAAAAATATTAGGTGTGCACACCACACAGGGACACTTCCACATTAAAAAATAAATTTTAAAAAGCCATTTCAGATCGCAGTAGGTAACTGTTACTCCTAAATGAATCGAGTCAGAGAAATAAAAGTAAAGTGAAGAAGCAGAGGAGCCACTCCCACTTAAAAGAACAAGAGAAGCCTCCTGAAAGAATGAACAATGAAACACACATCAACAGTCTACTAGATCATAAGTTCAAAAAGGAGGTGACAAAAGCATTGACAGAGATCAGAGAAACTATACTAGAAATGCAGAATACTGTACAAAAGGGAAAAGAAACTATAAAGAGGAGCCAATTAAAATCAGAAAACTCAATTGCTAAGATGAAAGCCAAGCTAGACAATCAATACAGTGTAATGCAGAAGAATGAGTAAGTGATTTAGAAGACAAGGTAATGGAAGTCACCCAATCAGAGCAGCAGACAGGAAAGCAAATGAAAACCAATGAAATCAATATAAGGGACTTGTGGGATAATATAAAGCACACCAATCTATACATAAGAGGGGTCCCAGAAGGAGAAGAAACGGGAAAGGGGATCAACAATGTATTTGAAGAAATCATGACAGAAAACTTCCCAAGCTTAAAGAAGGAAACAGATATCCAAGTACAGGCAATATAGAGGGTCAGAAGCAGGAAGAACCCACACAGGCCTACATCAAGATATATTATAATTAATATGTCCAAAGTTAAAGATAAAGAAAAGATTCTAAGGGCAGCAAGAGAAAACAAAGAATTAGTTATAAAGGAACCGCCCCCCTAATAAGTCTATCACTGATTGCTCCACAGAAACATTGCTGGCCAGAAGGGAGTGGCAAGATATTTTCAAAGTCCTGAGAGAGAAACACCTGCAGCCTGGGGTAGTCCACCCAGCAAGATTATTCTTTAAAATAGAGGGAGAGATAATAAATTTCACAGACAAGCAAAAACTAAAAGAGTACAGCAATACTAAACCTATCCTAAAAGAAACATTGAAAGATCTCTAAAGATAAAAGAAGCA
Source organism: Vicugna pacos (assembly GCF_048564905.1). NCBI lineage: Eukaryota > Metazoa > Chordata > Mammalia > Artiodactyla > Camelidae > Vicugna > Vicugna pacos. The sequence continues at coordinate 5,320,732 of NC_133001.1, read as the reverse complement.
GGAATCAATAGAAAAGAGAAAACCACAACTGGGGATGTGATGGCTACAATGAATAGCAAGAGAATAAACACAAAGATGTAAAAGAGGATATCAAACTCATTAAATATGGGAGAGGGAGCAAGAAAATGTAGATTTGTTTCATTCTTTTTAGAACGTGTTTGAGTCTATGTGATTGGCAGTCTAAAGCGTATCAATATAGTAATGGGTTAACGTTCTTGAAAAACAGGGTAACCACAAATTAAAAGCATACAATAGAGTCACAAAACACAAAAAACAAAACAATCAAGCTAATACAAAAGAAAATTATCAAACTACAAAGGGAAAAACAAAAAGAGAAATGAATAAAGAAGAAATACAAAATCAGCTGGAAAATGAAGTTTAAAATGGTAAAAAAAAAAATACACACACATCTATCAATAGTTACCATAAACATCAATGAAATAATTGCCCAATCAAAAGACACAGAGTGGCAGATTAGATAATTAAACAAGAGCCTAAAATATGCTGCCTACAAGAGACATATTTTAGGGTGAAAGACACACATAGATTGAAAGTGAGAGAATGAAAAAAGATATTACATGCAAATGGAAATGACAGGAAACTGGAGACAGCAATACCCATATCAGACAAAACAGATTTTAAAACAAAGGCCATAAAGAAAGATAAAGAAGAACACTATATAATGATACAAGGAGCAATAAATGATGAGGATATTATACTCATTAACATATATGCAACCAATATAAATATATAAAACAAATACCAAAAGATATAAAGAATGAAATTGGTGGCAACACAATAATAGTAGGAAAGTTTAACACCCCACTAACAATACTGGACTGATCTTCCAGAAAGAAAATCAATAAGGCAACGGAGATACTAAATGACAAAATAGAACAGTTAGATTCAGTCAATATTTTCAGGACATTACATCCCCCCAAAACAGAGTATACATTCTTTTCAAGTGCACATGAAACATTCTCTAGGATAAACCACATACTCAGGCATAAAAGAAGCCTCAACAAATCTAAGGATAAAAATTATTTCAAGCGTCTTTTCTGATCACAATGGCATAAAACTAGAAATCAACCACAGAAAAGAAAATGGGAAAAAAATGACTGATGGAGACTAAACTAAATAACATTTCAATGAAGAAATCAAAGAAGAAATTACAAAATACTTTGAGACAAATGACAATAAAAACACAACCACCCAAAATCTATGGGATTCAACAAAAGCAGTCCTAAAATGGAAGCTTATAGTGATACAGGCCTCTTCAAAAAACAAAAACATTCTCAAGTAAACAACCTATTTTATCACTTTAAAAAATTAGAAAAAAAAAAGAACAAACAAAACCTAAATTCAGCAGAAGGAAAGAAATAATAAAGATCAGGGAGGAAATAAATAAACCAGAAATTTTAAAAAATAGAAAAATTCAATCAAACAAAGAGCTGGTTTTCTGAAAGAATAAACAAAATTGACAAGCCTCTGGCCAGATCACCAAGAAGAAGTGAGAGAGTACTTGAATAAACAAAATAAGAAACGAACAAGGAGAAATTACAACCAATACCACAGAAATGCTAAATAAATAAATGAAAGAAAGAAAGAAAGAAAGAAAGAAATGCTAAATAAATAAATGAATGAATAAATAAAAGAAAGAAAGAAAGAAAGAAAGAATACAATGAACAACTATATATGGCAACAAAGTGGACAACCTAGAAGAAATAGACCAATTTCTAGAAACATATAGTCCACCAAAACTGAATCAAGAAGAAATTAATAATTTGAACAGACCAATCACTAGAAGTGAAAGAAAATCAGGAATAAAACATCTCCCTGAAAACAAAAGTCCAGGAGCAGATGGCTTCACTGGGGAATCCTATCAAACATACAAAGAACTCATTCCAATCCTTCTCAAACTCTTCCAAAAGATTAAAGAGGAGGTAACACTTCCAAACTCATTCTATAAAGCCACCATCACCCTGATGCCAAAACCAGAAAAAGACACTACCAAAAAATAATAATCATAATTACAGGCCAATATCATTGATGTACATAGATGCAAAAATTATCAACAAAATATTAGCAAACAGAATCCAACAGCACATACAGAAGATCATACACTATGATCAAGTTGGATTCACCCTAGGGACACAAGGATGGTTTGGCATATGCAAATAAATCAACATGATAAATCACATCCACAAGAGAAAGGACAAAACCCACATGATCATCTCGATAGATGCAGAAAAAGCATTTGATAAAATTCAACTTATTTATGATAAAAACTCTTACCAAAGTGAGTATAGAGGGAACATATCTCAACATAATAAAAGCTATTTATGATAAACCCACAGCCAACATAATCAATGGTGAAAAGTTGAAAGCCTCCCAGTAAAATCTGGAACAAGTATGCCCACTCTCACCACATGTATTCAACATAGTATTGAAAGTCCTAGCCATAGCAGTCAGACAAGAAAAAGAAATAAAAGGAATCAAAATTGGAAAAGAAGTGGTAAAACTGTCACTATATGTGGATGACATGATACTATATAGAGAAAACCATAAACTCCCCACACAAAAATTATTAAAGCTAATAAAAGAATTCAGCAAAGTGGCAGGATACAAGAGTAACATATAGAAATCAGTGGCATTTCTTTACATTAACAATGAAATATAAGAAAGGTAAAGAAACAATCCTGTTTAAAATTACATCCAAAAAATAAAATACTTGGGAATAAACTTGCCCCAGGAGGTGAAAGATTTATATGCAGAGAACTACAAAATACTGATTAAGGAAATTAAGGATGACTTAAAGAAATGGAAAGATATCCCATGCTCTTGGATTGGAAGAATTAATACTGTTAAAATGGCCATAGTACCCAAAGCAATCTACAGATTTAATGCAATCCTTATCAAATAACCCAGGACTTTTTTTTCACAGAAGTAGAACAAATAATCCTGAAATTTATATGGAATCACAAAAGACCCAGAATTGATAAAGCAATACTGAAGAAAGAGAATTAAGCAGAAGAAATAATCCTCCCAGACTTTAGATAATACTACAGAGCTACAGTAGACAAAACAGCATGGTACTGGTACAAACACAGACATATGGATCAATGGAACAGAATAGAGAGCCCAGAAATAAACCCACACACTTATCATCAATTAATCTTCAAGAAAGCGGGCAAGAATATACAATGGAGAAAAGACAGTCTCTTCAGCAAGTGGTGTTGTGGAATCTAGACAGCCACATGTAAATCAGTGAAGTTAGAACACTCCCTCACACCATACACAAAAATAAACTCAAAATGGCTTAGACTTCAGCAAAATACAAGAGACTACAAACCACCTAGAAGAAAACACAGGCAAAATATTTTCTGACATAAATCTTAGCAATGTTCTCTTAGGGCAGTCTGCCCAGGCAACAGAAATAAAAGCAAAAATAAACAAATGGGACCTAATTAAACTTTTTAGTTTTTACACAGCAAAGGAAGCCATAAGCGAAACAAAAAGATATCCTATGGAATGGGAGAAAATATTTGCAAAAGATGAGACTGACAAGGGCTTAATTTCCAGAATATATAAACAGCTAATACAACTTAATAATGAAAAAACAAAAAAACCCTATCCAAAAAATGGGCAGAGGACCTAAATAAGCAATTCTCCAATGAAGGCATACAAATGACCGATAGGTACATGAAAAAATGTTTGATATTGCTAATTATCAGAGAAATGCAAATCAAAACTACAATGATGTATTACCTCATACCAGTCAGAATGGCCATCATTGAAAAGTCCACAAATAAAAAATACTGGAGAGGGTGTGGAGAAAAGGGAAACCTTCTACACTATTGATGGGAATGTAGTTTGATACAGCCATTATGGAAAACAGTACGGATACCTTCCTTACAAAACTAAAAGTAGACTTACCATATGATCCAGCAACCCATGCCTGGGCATATGTATAGAGGGAACTCTAACTTGAAAACGTGACCCATTCACCCCAGTGTTCACAGCAATAGTATTTACAATTGCCAAGACATTGAAACAACCTAAATGTCCATTGACAGATGACTGGATAAAGAAATTGTGGTGTCTTTATACAGTGGAATATTATTCGGCCATAAAAAAGAATAAAATAATGTCATTTATAGCAACATGGATAGACCTGGAGATTGTCATTCTAAGTGAAGTAAACCAGAAAGAAAATGAAAAATGCCATACGATATCACTTATCTCTGGAATATAGAAACATAAAGACACAAATTTACTTACAAAACAGAAACAGACTCACAAAGAAAACAAACATGTTTACCATGGGGAAATGGGGTTGGAAGGGATAAATTGGGAGTTTGAGATTTGCAGATACTAACTACTATATATAAAATAGATAAACAGTAAGTTTATACTGTATAGCACAGGGAACTATATTCAATATCTTTTAATAACATTAATGAAAAAGAATACATAAAGGAATATATGTATGTATATGTATGATTGAAACAGTATGTTGTACACTAGAAATTGACAGAACATTGTAAACTGACTATACTTCAAAAACAAAAAAGGTTTAAGAAGCCTGATTTATGGTCTTCACTTCAATGGATCCTACAGATGGTCATACAACTTAGATTGATTATATTAATTAGATTGATTAACAGAGAAATAAGAAAAAAGTGGGGTGGGAGGAAACTCTAGAGATTTCTTCCTAAAAAGGTGAAAAATGTAACAGGAGTGGTCCAAAAAAGATAAAAATATTTAGATGATTAAGAATTATTAAGAATTTAGATGATTATAAATAAAATGGATTTTAATGAAATTAAAACAAATATTTTGATACAACACTACCCCATATTGGTCCCCAACATTAAAGAGTCCCAAACAAGTCTACCCCAGTTTAAAAATATATATATATATACACACACATACACACACATATACATATTTATATACATATATACATATTTTATGTGTTATGTGTATATATATAGTATATTTATTATATATTAATAATATTATATGTATATATAAAATATATATTCAAGGCTGGAAATAAATTACACTGAAATACCTGATAGCAATTGCTTGGAGCAACAGTTAGGCCAATTAATCAGGTTAAAATATTGACAAAGGGTCTCATGTCCCTTGGCTCAAGCCCTCACGAGGGACCCTGGAGCCTTTTATACAAAAGTAGATAAAATGATCGAGAGATAAAAAGAAATATATCGGGATTCCTTGTAAAATCAGGCTTGTTCATGAGATCCTAGTGGAAACAAAAAATATAAAAGTTGACAGAATTAAGATAAAGTTCATATAAATTAGTATATTTACACGGGCTTTATATAAGATGGTTACATGTCTTTTGCCTCATTATATTGTGGGATAGGTATTTTGTCTCCCTGGAAAATGCTTCTTCCCCTACCTGGTATTATAAGACCGGGCATATAAATTGACCCCTCGAACAATATTAATTAAACATACTAAAAGAAACCAACAGTGTTACCTGAGCCCACACAATGTGAAATTGAAACTGGGAGCCAATATTCAGGAGACAATAAAGATAATAATAGAGATTTTTGCTCTGAGATTAACCTGTGCACACTGAAAAGAGCCTCTGTTGAATGCCTTGCATAAATTTTTGAAAGCATGATAAACTGAACCCTAACATTCTAGAACACAGAACTCTTGATTCTTAGTTTAGTTGGAAATCACTAATATAAAAAAGTAGAGAAAATATAGTTGGGTAAATCAATCTTTTAATATCATTAAGGTGGCAAACCAGTACTTTGGGGAATTAAAAGCAATTGTCTTTGTCTTGCAAATCTCTACAAATCAGAAATGTAAAGACAGCTCACAAAGTCCTGAGACTGGTAAAACCGGAAACCAAAGGAAATAAAAGGTGGGGAAAGGCCTTTTAACACTCACAACTCCGGAAAGGCTCCCTTACCCAAAATCTAATTCACAGCTTCCTTAAGGATTTATCAAGGACAAACATAGATCTTAAAAGTCTTTTCCACAGTTGATAAAGCATTAATCATCCGAGCAAATAAATTTAACTTTGCAGGTGTTATTTATATATAGCACTTCTATACTGTAATACCTGATTCATAACTAATTATTAAGGTGAAGTTAAGGGAATTCTAGTTTTTTCTATTTATATGTCTGTGTCTACATTAAGCATATGATCTATCTCTACCTCTGGATAATATTATCAAAATTAAATTATAAAAGAGCTCTATTTAAGTGACTTCAATGCAAGCAATTACAAATGAGGTATTTCTAAGCATAAAGAAAACTGTTCAGAATGAATTTCATGTTCATGTTATCTAGGAAATATTCAATGTTAAATTAATATCTGGCATTAAAGCTAGCTTAAGCTTGTTGGCTTAATCAATACAGACATGTCTTACTTTTATTGTACCTTGGTTTACTGAAGGTCAAGAAGTTCATGTTATTTCCATTGCAGTGTTTGTCAGCAAGAAAAATTAACTTGATATGATGATATTTTATATATAAGTTATAAAATAAACACAAATAAGATAAGAGTTCTCAGGTGAACTCTTTAGAATAATTATGTTTTGGGTATGTCTATCTAAAATGGCTTCTCCAGATTTTTGGTAACTTGAAACTTTAGAGCTTTGCTAAGTTAAATTATGGAATTCATTAAATATCTAGATCTTTTTAAATAAGGTAAAATTCTGGAGCATTGTCTGCTAAACAGGTCTAAGTTCACCTACTTTTGTCTTTTTATGAGAGGGGAACTAAAAATGTTTGGGTTTCTTAGACACATACATGTCTTGTACCACATGGAGGAAGGAAACTATGCTATGAGAAGATACGTTTATGAATTGTTCCTAAGTTTTCCAATCAGGAAATGCTGGTATGACAAATAGTTCACAATTACTTGTTTTTGGTTTTCACTAGAAATTAAGGTTTTAAGAGTTAAGAATTCTAATAAAAATATAAAATTAAAGCTACTAGAAATAAGAGAAACATTTCAGTATGCAAGGAAATTAAGGTGTGTGTTTTCAGCAAAAGAAGTTGTGAGGAATGGAAATGGAGTTTGTTACGGGAAAAGAAAGTGGTTTTGTCCCAAAGCTGGTTATTTTTAAATGGGAAAAAATGAGGGGTAAGCTAATATTGATGCAAAAAAAGTTGTGGAAGGCTCATAGAAAGGGAGCCCTGAGAAAAGAGTTCTGTGCATGGTCCAGCTAGGATTGGAATGATTTTAATTGGGGAACTGAATTTTATTATTGAGAGTAGCCTGGTGCAGAACTGGAGTTTGGTTTTATCTCTTTGTTAAGAGAAAAAAAATTCTCTTAAAATATTGAGCTGCTTTTGACAATAGATTGTGTGAGTTTCTTTGCCTTTAAATGGTCAATTAGAACCTTTAAAATCTTACTGTCACTTTGGTTAAGTAAATAAGTATTGTCTCACAGTAACCTATTATCCTATTTGACAAGATGTTTAAAACTTTTTGATTTATTTTTGATAAACTTCCCAAATGTCAAATTCTAATTAAGGTTCTTCTGATCTCCAGTTAACTTTGGGATGCTTCAATGGGTTCCTGAAACATCCCCAAAAGAGACATTGTTGACTGAAATAAAGACACAGCCTAAAAGTTGAGAGTTATGTTTTATGTGGTGGGAAAACTCAAGCTGGGCTGACATCCTCTCAGATCGCTCTGAGAGACTTCTCTGAAGAGGTAGGGGAGGAGCCAGGATATATAGGAGTTTCACAACAAAGAGCAGGTAGTTGGAACATCAAAAGATTGTTTGTTAACTGAAGAAAATCAGACATATTTAGTTAAAAAAATTAGCACTTTTCTATGTAAGGGAGGAAGTAAGCATTTGGGCTCGATGAACTCATTCCTCTGACAAGCATCTAGCTATGCAGGGCTAGTATCCTGTTCTTTCTTATTCAAGTCCCCTCAGAGTGCACCATTGTGAGTGGCTGCAGAGGCTGGGCTCCATGCTTGTCTTCACTGAAGGATGGTAGCATCAGCTGATGACTTGATGGCATCAGCATTCTTTGTTTACTGATATAGTTTGCAGTATTTTTTTGTTCACAATATTAAACTAATTATGGTATGTTAAATTACGTGGGAAATATTGTCAAATAAGTGGTGATAAAGCCTTCTTAGGTTATCATGTATGGGTAAATGTCATAATATTGATATTCCAAAATTTATATACAATTCCTAAAAATCTGATATGTCCTGGTGTAATGTTATTAGTCATAATTATCGTTATTATATTAAAATGTTGAATGTCACAGAAATTACCAACTTTCTTGTCAATTACATTGTAATCAGATCTTTAACCATGGCATTTTAAGTCTTTTGTCATTTATAGACAATTATTGTTTTACTTTGATGCTTTTATAAAATAAACATCTTCAAGAAAATTCATAAAAAGGACTTTTTGACAAATATATGTCTAATGACTTTTAGATCATACCACTGAACTGGATAAGACATTACAAAACTCTAATGGAAAATCTGACTTTATCCAGATCAACAGGAATTAATTACATGGGACTGAATGAACTGATAAATATGACCTATAACTTCATTATTTTTTCCTGAAATACACTGGCTTTTAATCTTCATTTTTCAGAAAACCTTTCCTCTTACTCTACAACAAGTTGATTAAGTATATCTTTGTAACTAAAGATGAGACATTTATCTTTTTCTCTCTCCTTAATCCTTCCATAATTTGGCTTCTCCAACTGGCTCCCCTGTGGATTTGATGGCTTACTGCAACCAAATTATAACTAGTTATGCTAATCATTGCTTTAATTTGTTCTCTCTTGTTATTTTTGAATTATGCCTTATGCCTCTCACAGCTGCACTATGACTTTATTAATTTTATTAACTGTATTACTTATATTCTGTCTATTTTGTCTATTTTATAAGATTCTTATCTGTTGCATTACCCAATATGTAACCAGTCCTCCAATAAAATTAATGGTGGCTAAACACCTTGAGGTAGTTGAGCATATATCATATATATTTATGTATCATGTACATAACTCTATATAGAATACTTTTAATAGTGCAACTCTAGATACAGGAAGAAACAAAGGGGGAAACATTTCCTCAATCACAATAGACTAGCAAAACAAGTGACCCAGAGAATATTAGATTATCAATAGGGCCTAATCCAAGACATAGCACTTTGAGTGGTGTATCAACGAAATCTTCATCTGACCTCGGGATGAAACTTCCTAGGGCTGTGGGACAAATTGGTCATGAAATGCCTCTCAAACTTTGGTCAAGTTTATGACCAAGAGGAGGTGCTTTGGACCAAACAAAATATGTATATATATTGCCTGCTATTTCAGTAAACAAAGAATGTTACCCACAATCAAGCCATGAGCCATTGCAGCAGCCCTGATGGTGCACTCAGGAGAATTCAGGATGAAGGAGATCAGAATACAGGCCCTAGACAGTTAAGATGCATATCAAAGGGATAATTTCAATGAGCCCAGACTCTGGAATATTCTCACACGTAGAAAAGCACTAAAATCAGTAACTGGAGATGTCTTTTTTTTTGTGACTAGTGTAATTTTTTTATGTTGGTTACATGGTTTTTGGTCTTGTTTTTGTTTTGCAGCAAAAAGGCTATATACCCTGGCTCCTCCCTTATTGCTTCGGAACAGTTCCTCAGAGCTACCTGAGAGGCTGTATCCTGGGCTGTAGTCTTCAGGAAGGTCACTGGATAAAATAAAATTCTCAGCTTTTAGGTTGTGTATTTTTTTCAGTCAATACTAGTTATAAAATAAATATGCAATAATAGATTTTAAAATATACTTTCAGTAATAATAAATAAGAATATGCATAATAAAAGTATATTTTTCCACAATAGCAACAGAAAGATAAAGTACAGAACAACCTAATTAAAAAGTGTAGGGCATTTGTATGATGAATGCATTTAATGCTTATCTGAGGTGAAATTAAAAACTTTAAAAGAGTGGCCTTATAATGGTGAAATAATTATTTCCCAGTTGTTTTACATTTTAATGCAATTCCAAGAAAAATTTTGTGAGATTTTTCTTGGACCATGACTCAGTGAGTCTGAAGGTCATCTGGGAGAATAAACTGGCAAAAGAGTCCAGCAAGTCAGAAACACAGAAACAGATAGAAAAATGGCATGTGCATAGGATGGTTGGCAGTGGGAGGCATCTTCCTGCCCAATTAGATAGTAAAGTGAAGTCATATTGTTGCCATTGATTAGGTCCTTGCCTAATCACAGAAAGAATTTAAAGATGAGACACAGAAGTTAAGAAAGTAAAGTGAGGATTTATTAAGGGATAGATAGTACACTCTCAAGGGGAGAGCGGGCAGACTCAGGTGAGCAGCTGCCCTGAGTTTCTTTGGCAAGTTGGTTACATAGGGTGTAAAAATTAATGAGCAGAATATTCACTGCGGAGGGAAGGATTTGGGGTCATAGTCCCTAATTTTCATCCCAGCTCCACCTTTCTGAGGGGAAGGAAGGATTTTTGCTCTTATTTAGTCTGGATGGAAGTATCGCTGCATCAATGCATTATGGGTACTTCTAACCTACAAGGCTAATTTTATTGAAATGAGAGCATAATGAGTAAATGGTTACATTGAGACGCTGAAAATTCCTGCCTTTTCTCATGTTTCTTTGTCGGCCTCCAGGAAGCTGGTCACCTCAAAATGTGTGATTTATTGTCAGTCCAGAGGTTCCTGCTTTGCTTTGTCTGCCCAAGGACCCTTGTTGTATGCACAATGTGTGGTTTCCTGCATTTGGCCTGTAATCCTCCTTTTTTGCCTAATTCCTGCCATTTGGCCTGTGACTCCCTTTCTCTGCTCATATTTAGCTATCTGCCTGCTCTAACAGTAACAACATAAGGATAGGAAGATAGACAAACTAACTATAATAAAGTGCCTAGAAACAGACTCTACCATATATAAGAATTTAGTATAAAATATATGTGACATTATATATTTATGGGAAAAAGAAAAATTGTCAGGAAATCCTTCTGGCATAATTAGTAACCTATCTGGAAAAAAAACTTTATACAAAAACTTAAAGGTTATATATGTAAATATTTAATCTTGGGGTGACAGAGAACTTTCTAAACTTAAAATTAGTAGCAAAAATACTTAATAGACAAACTATATAAAACATCTGAATGTAAAAAATATCTTAGAAAACTTTAAGAAGCAAATAAAATATATTGGTACCTTATATTAAAGAGGTCATACTGTTATCATAGCACTCTTACAAAGAAATGTAAGAAATAATCAAATAAACTTCAATATAAAAATGGGCAAAGGGGTTAAACCACTCGTAAAGAAATAGAAGTGGCAAAGAGAAAGATGAAAAAATATTCAATTCATTAGTAAGCAAAGAAGTGCAGTTAGTATAATAATGTCATGCCATTTCCCACTCATCAATTTGTCAAATAATCAAAAAGTAGATATATAATCCCCAGTTGCCAAGGTGAAAAATCAAGCATTTCCACCACTGAAAAGAGATAAGTTTAGACCTTTCAGGAGGTAAATTCAACAATATGTCAGGACCTTTGGCATTAAAAAACAAAACAAAACAAAAAAACTTTGCCTTGGAATTCCAATTTTAGAAATTTGCCCTATGGAAATAGTTTGCAGAGACTTATGTAGAAGAATATTTGATATTTAGTACTTTAGAATTTTTGAAACAGATGTCCAACAAAGAGGAATTGGTTAAGTGATTTATGGCCGTAAATAGTGTGGCAGGCAGAATAATCACATAGGTCCTTAAATGCAAAGAAGAATCTTTCTTAGTCATATTCCATGGGAGGTGTGACAACAGAAGAATGGTCAGAGAGATTTGATGTTACTGGCTTTGAAGATGAAGGAGGGGGTTAACGAGCAGGAAAAGGCAAGGAAACAACACAGCCCTGCCAACATCTTGATTTTAGCCCATGTCAGACTTCTAATCTACAGAACAACAAGATAATAAATTTGTGTTGTTTAAAGCCTAAATTAAGTTTGTGGTAATCTGTTATAGCTACAATAGAAAACCAATACAAATGACATATTTTGCTGTCAGTAATTAAAATTTATATTGGTTAACAATTTATTTAGTTAAAGTAAAAAGCAGATTACAAAATGGTAAGTATAGTAGCCTAGTTCCAGTGATGAAATGCGAATAGATTGGCAATGATTATTTCTGGGTGCTGTAATGACAAGAGAGTTTTTTTCCTCACTTGATTTCCTTTTTTTTTAATTTTTATTTATTTTTTGTTTATTTGGGGGGTAATTAGGTTTATTTATTTATTTTTTGGAGGAGGTACTGGGGATTGAACCCAGGACCTCATGCATGCTAAGCATGTGCTCTACCACGTAAGCTACACCCTCCCCACTACTTGATTTAATTTTACTATTAAAATTAACTTTTACTATTTTCTATTTACTATCTTCCAAATTATCTCTTTCTTTTAATCAGAAGAAAAAAAAAAACAAGTAAGTGTTAGGTAAAATACACTTTAACTTATATTTCTCCAGTTTTTAAATAAACCTTAATAATCTAACTTATGATGGCTTTACTTTTTATGGCAAACACCTACTTCTATCTTCCCAGTCCTACCTAAATCCTTCTTTAATGCCCCTGAAAATTATTATTGTATTATTTTTAATAAAATATAAATCTCTTCCAAGATTTATCTTTTGGAATTTTAATTTTTCTTCCAGTTTCATTACTATAGAGCATGTGGGTGGAAATTGTATTTGACCAATAAAAATTCTCATTATCACTTCTTTTATACCAGTTTTTCCTCTTTGAGACTTTAATTTTGATCCATTCCTTCATTTATTATAATGTGTCTTTGCATTGATTTAATTTTTACTCAGGAAAAGGATCTGACTATTCTACTTTCAAAGTCCTTGTATATCTGAAAATATCCTTCACACATGAGTAACAGTGTAAGTGTATAATAATTATGTTGTAATATTTTATCCTAAGAATTTAATATAGACTTTGCTCAAATGCTGTCTGATATTAATTGCCATCTACCAGAAGACTGAAGTCAGAGTAATTTTTGTTTCAGTTTATGTGTCTTTTATTTTTCCTGCTGGGATATATAAAGGGACTTAAAATTTTAACTTAGAATTTTAAAATTTACCAAAAAGTGGAAGAAATATTACTGAGTATAGTTTTATTTTTTTTTCCCCACTCACGTTACTTTAAATATGTGAGCTCATTCTGTGTATATTATGGAGGTAGATTCTTCTCGGAAAGTTTTATTCTAAACTGGCTTCTTTTGCAAGAATACTTGGTCTGTGAAGTTGGATTTCTGGCCTGTATTTCTTATTTTTTTGGAACTAATGATTTCTCCCAAATTTTATTTTTTCTTCTATTTCTTCTTTGTTCTAGAACAACTTGTGTTTTTCTTCTGTATGGCTGATTTGGCTCTTCTGTGTCTGTTCAACTTTTTATTATCTTCAGCATAATTTTAATTCTGAAATTGCATTTTTATTCTCCATGTGATTCTCTCTTCTCTCAGCCAGATCCTTTTTATGCTTTTGATTTTCTTCTTATTTTTACTTCTCCATTTGAGAGGCTCTTTTTTTCTTCTATATTAAGAAACCAATGTGGATATTTTCTGATTTTTCTCTTGTGCTAAATTAATACATCATTTTTCTTTAATTTCTCAGAAGAACGGTCTCTGTGATTTAGAATCTTTTTTATAATCTCCATTTTGGTTTCTCGAATAGAGATCCAGTCAAATATGGATTTGACACAAACAGGGTCCATTGAGCATTTGGGAGCTGGCAGAAATTCCTTCTAGATTCTAAATCTAAAAGGCAGGTTGAACAGCTCCTGCCTAAGCTGTGAACCTATCAAGTACTGACCTTCTGTAGTTTTGCTGAACTTGTCCCAAATGCCCATTTCTCTATGAGCACATAATCCTTTGATCTGAGAAAGAATATAAGAAACAATATTCCCTTGAACACTTTTTTCAGGGCTCTCTCTCTCTCTCTCTCTCGCATGTTTTCCCTAAGGGCTTAAACACATGTATCTCAGGTGTGTATATATATCTCCCCTGTCTCCTAACTTTTTTCTGCATCCTGGGAGTTGTAGCCTCTCAGAACCAGAAGCTCTCAAGTGGGAAAGAGGATGCAGTGAAGGTGTTCTGGTGACCTCAGAAAATAATGACTTGCCCTGGAGGTTGCAACACCTGTTTCCTCACGTTGACAACAAAAAGTGCTTGTATGCATTTGCTGGGGCTGCCATCTCAAAGGATCACAAACTGGGATGGCTTAAACCATAGAATCTTAGTTCTTGGTAAAATTGCAATTCAGTGAAAACTGTCCCCTATACATTGGCATACGTTCAGTTGTTAACATTAGTACCCAATGCTATTGCAGGTTTCCAGAATTTTGTCTACTTTGCTGAGTTTTGTGTTGCAGGCAAAAATCCTTGAAAAGGCTTTGTTGGGGGTTATTAACTGACTGCCAGATTAACTGTGGCATTCTAGTCATCAAATATGTGTTGATAAATGAGTGATTCTGGAGTGTGTCCTGTTGTACTTTTATCACATCTTACTGCTGTAAATTGTTTTAATGCCCTCTTGAACCATGAATAATTAGGGGTTGTTTTCCACTGAGGAAGTTGGCTTCTGATCAACCTGACAAGCAAATCTGGTTCAACTAAAGAAGGAGTGTGAAAAATGAAGGTGGGATGGGAATGACTGGAGGAACTCAGCACCTGACTTCTCCATAATGAACCAGACAGAGGAGGAAGAACAAAATTCCTTTTCTGGTCTTCATGAGGGGGTGAACAGGAGCAAACTGCAAGCTGATGTTCTAATTATACAATAGTTATCTACTCTTTTAACTAGAAAGAATATTCATCATACTTCTTTCCCTCACCCAAAAGAAGTCACCCTCTGACTTGGTAATGATCAAGCTACATTCTTAAGTAGAAAGGCAGAAATTAGACCTTCCTGTTCTTATGCAGAGAACAGTTCTGTAATAAGTTGTCTCCATTCTTCTGAGCCATGTGGATGTTCCAGAGGACAGAAGCCTGATCCGTTAAAGAATATGCTGGTGCCCTGGTCTCCCTGGTGAGGGCTAATTACAGCACTGCACTCAGGAACTCAGGGATGAAGCAGTCATTCTTTTGCCTTCACTCCTCACCCACTCTTGTGCTGTACTCCCAACTGGAGGACTTCCATGTCTTGGCTGACAGTCTGTATATTACCCTTTCTGAATTTTGTGGTCCTTTCTCTCCACGGTATTATGCCAAAAATCCTCCACTGGACCCAAATGACATCGATATTATTGCATCCTCTGTAACACCGAAATCTATCATGTATTGTTTTCTAACATTTCTCTTCTGAAAGCAGTTGATAACTATGCACCATCTCCCCAGATAATAACAAATGACAGCTGAGGGAGGAGGAAGTTATTATATAAAAGATTTTTTTTCATAATCCAGAGCAATAGAGACTGAACGGAGAATGACTTCTTCCCATTTTAATTGCATTAATTCTCTCCATTTGTGAATTTGTACAAGGGTTAAGGATTTCATTAAAGATGCCTCCCCGGGAAATTAGAAGGTGATCGATTGTATGGCTTCTGCTGTCAAATGGAGATCCTGTTCTCAGTCTTCTCAGTCTCAGTTCAGGGGCAGAGAATGAGAAAGTGCTGAACACGGGCTTTTAGGGAATCAATCAGGAGTCTTCACTGATTGATAAGAAATTCTGATCGTTTTTATTTATTTATTTATCTATTTATTTACTCTGAAACAGTGTCTGCTTTGCGGCTACTGAGTGCCAATTAAATACAGGTTCACGAAAGTATCTTTGAAATTGGGTTTCTAGTTCAAGGAAGTCCTCAGATGTAAATGTCCTCACTCTCATAGCTTCTGGATGATGGGTACTTTCTTTTGCAAATTGATTACTCATAGAGGTGTGCTTTGGTTGTCACAATGACTCTGGCATTTAGATGTGGGGACCAGGAATGATGGATGTTCTTCAGTAAGTGGCACAGTAATGCCCAAAGAAATACTGCCCCATACTCCAAATGATTTCGAATGTCCCTCCAGAAACTTGTGCAGGTGAAAAATCTGCTTATAACTACCCCAAATCTAGAATCTAGCTTTCACTTTTATATAAATCAACTGAATTAATTTACTATTACTCAAAACAATACAAGTTTATTTTTAGAGCTTTAGAGGTCAAAAGTCTGAAATGGGTTTTTCTATGTTAAAATCAAGGTGCTAGCAGGGCCCTGTTCTTTCCACAGACTCTAGGGAAGAATCTACTCCCTTGCCTTTGCCAGCTTCTAGAGGCCTGTATTACTTGGCTCATGGCCTTTTCCTCCATTTTCAAAGCTGAAAACATAGCGTCTTGAGATTTCTCTCTTTGACCCTTCTGCCTCCCACTTTCATTTATGAGGACCTTTGTGATTGCGCTGGGCTCACCCAGATACACCAGGACAGCCTCTCTACCTCATGATCCTTAACTGAGTCATATCTGCCTTGTGCCATGCAAGGTAACATGTTTGCAGGTTCTGGGGTTTAGGGACGAGGACACCTTTGGGAGACCATTATTCTGCCTACAACAGAAAAAGTATTTTTGAACTTTTTTTTAATATCATGCATTTTTAAGGAAACTACCTACTCTATAAATAAGGGAATGTTGTAGTTTGTTTTATTCATGACCAAGAATTGATCCTTATTTCAGCACATCATGTCACTGAATCAGCATGACTCATAGTATTTGAGTAGCAGCCCCCCATAAAAAAAGAAACCCCATTATTGCACCTTCCTGAATCTGTTGCTGTCACATTCTCTTTATTCTAAATAAAGGAAAAAGCCTAGCCTGAGCATCTCCATACTAAACCCACAGGATTTTATTATGGATTGCTTTTTTTCCATATTTCTTTTGTATAATACAGTCAGAATATTATATTGTTTTCTTCCTTGAAAATGTGTGTACAGTTAGATTATAATATCTATGAATTGTATTTCAAATTAATAAAAGGGACAGTTTAAAACATTTGACATAAGAAGTAGGGCATCGGGTCAGATGTATGCCTCTCAGCTTCCTGCTGCCCCACTCAACTGGTGAAATCTCTTTTCTCCAGCACTATCTTCTGTGCCCTGGATTTCATTTCCTTCCATTTCCTTCAAAACCCTACTGAACCTATTTTCTTCAGGGCATTGAGCAATGCCCCCATGACATAGTTCTGATAAATGCTCTACTCCCATGATCATGAACTTTCCAGGAAAATCTCTGGAGAAAGCCTCTAGACATCCAAGAGCCTTTGGGAAAAGTGTTCTTGCTAGAGCAGGATTTCAGGAAATCCCATGGATCCTGAATAAGACCTCCACCCTTTTCCTACCTTACCACACAATGAGATGTCTCGGTGTCCAGTGTCAAGGGGGAAGCTCTAATTAAGAACATTTTATGGGCCTTCCTTATAATGACCACCAGGAACAACCCTATTGCTTCTTATTTCTCTGTATATTTGACCACCACCAGAGGTCTGAGCATCTCCAGTCAACAACACCACCTTGGCTTTTATCTCCAATATGGCTGTAAGCATTTCACTCATCTGATGGACTCTTCCATGGAACAATTAGTCTACCATCAACACAATCCTTATCCCTTTCTTCAGAGGCTCCCTTCACCTTTCTACTGCCTGAAACGTGACTGTTTCAGGATGTTAATTCCACAACTGCAATTATCTCAGGTGATTAGCTATTTTTCCTCCACAGCCCACCAACCATAAAGCCTGGACCAGGGGCACATGTACTTATGGCTCCTCACCTCCACTTCCAGACCCTTATTCTTTCTTTTTTAATCTGCTGCTTCTTTGAAGCACATGATATAAGGTTATACCACTTGTTGCAGCCATTTCCTGAGTCATCTACTACTCATTCCTTTTGTCCTTAGGAGATTTTAGCCCCTGGCTCACTGTCTTCCTTCCCAGCAAATCCCTGTCTTCACTTTTGGTAATATACAATACCCACATACAGACTCATTTCCTTAACTTCCTCCCTTCCAGCAATGGTTCCTTCCACTTGCCTCTAGCCTTCCACACTCATACTTGAATCATTACCTGGACATTTTCATCACCAATAACTACATCATTTCTCAAATTCCTACTTCAAGCCTCTTATTCTGTGGCTGTCAGCTCATCTTTTCAGCTCATACCCTCTGGTTCCCCAGATCCAGCAATTCTTAATACTCACCAGGATCTCCAGTCCATCAATGTTACCACTTTTCATTATCTATCACCCATCCTTGCTCCTCTATTCATCCAGCTTAGATTCCATGATGCACCCCTGTAATCATTCCTTGTAGATACATTAGCTCCACTTTCCTCTCCCTCTCCACTTCATTCATCTGACAAAACCCCAATGCTAATACATAGTTCTCTGCCTTCCTAAGCTTACATTGTAGAAAAACACATATTATGTTGGATTTATAAGTTTTCTTGTCAGTTCACAAACTTCAAGTGAGCCTTCCATATTGCTTAACAATCTTAAAGTATTATCTAGTCATGGTACTCTCCACCTCCACAACACAACTCTTTTTCAACTTTTCCTCTCTTCTCAACCTCTAACATCTCATCTTTCCTCAGTTTCAGTCAGTGACCTTAACTTTTATTTCACCGAAAACATGGAACCAGTAAAAATGAACTATATAATTTTATCAACAAACCTACCAGTCTACTGTCATCTCTACCCATTTTCCATTGTTCCTCCAGCTAGACTGGATTTATTGTCTCACTTCATTTTGAAAGCCAATCCTGGACCCATCCCCATTTACACATTCAAACACTTTGCTCTTAAATTCTCCTCTCATCAGCATCATGAATCTCTCTCTCAGTTGCCCCATTCTTATCACCATACAAATAAGCTGTAACTTAAAAAAAAAATCCTTCCTTCTCCTCACATCCCTCTGCCTACTATGCTTTTCCCTCTTCTCCCATTTGTAACTCCACTACTCCCCATATATTATTCTCCAAAGTACTGAAGACACTTTTATCAAGGGTAGTAATTATTTCACCTTGTCAAATGCAAAGGACTTTGTTCTCATCTGACTTAACCTCTCAGCAACTTATGACACAGTAGATACTTCCTCCTCCCTGAAAGGTTTTCCTTAGCTTCCAGAAAACCTTAACTTACTGACTATTCCTTCTTGATTGTATTTGCTAGTTCTTACTCCTCTTCTTGATCTTCTAAGTTTGATGTTCCTTGGTGCTCAGTCAGTGGCAATCTTCTCTATTTCACTCTTTCCCCTATGAAATAATTATGTATTAGAAACATACAGCTTTATGGCTGTAGGTATATGCTAATGACTCTCACATTTGTATTCTGGCCTTTACCACTCCTTCCTGAAATGCAGGTTATTTTTAAAAGTCAGTCCAAAGAAGACATACAGATAGACAACAGGTACATGAAAAGATGCTCAATGTCACTAATCATCAGAGAAATGCAAATCAAAACCACAAAAAGACAAGAAATAACAAATGTTGGAAAGGATGTAGAGAAAAGGAAACCCTTGTGAACTGTTGGTGAGAATGTAAACTGATGCAATCTCGACTGAAATCACTATTGAGACTCCTTAAAAAATTAAGAATAGAACTGCAATATGATCCAGTGATTCCACTTCCGGGTATTTATCCAAAGAAAACAAAAACACTGATTTGAAAAGATATATACACCATCGTGCTCACTGCAACATCATTTACAATAGCCAAGATATGAAAATAATCTGTGTCCATCAATGAATGAATGAATAAAGAGGTAGCATGTATACATAGTGGAATACTATTCGGCCATAAAAAAGCATGAAGTCTTTTCCATTTGCAACAACATGGATGGGCCTCGGAGGCATTATGCTAAGTGAAACAAATCAGACAGAGGAAGATAAATATCATATGATGTCACTTACATATGGATTTTAAAAGAAAAACAAAACAACAAGCTCATAGATACAGAGAACAGTTTTGTGGTTGCCAGAGGTGGGCATGGGAGTAGGTGGGTGAAATGGATAAAAGGGATCAAAAGGTGCAAACTTTCAGTTATAAGTCATGGGATGTGATGTAATATATAGCATGGTGACTATTGTTAATAATACTGTATTGTGTATTTGAAAGTTAATAAGAGAGGAACTCTTAAAAGTCCTCATCTCAAGAAAAAATTTTTTGGGATTATGTATGGTGACAGATGTTGACTAGACTTATTGTCATGATCATTTCACAATATCTATGAATATTGAATCATTATGTTGTACACTTGAAATGAATATAATGTTATATATCAACTATACCTCAATAAAAATAAATTAAATAAAGTAATAATAATCAACTGTTAGCTCATTCAATACATCCACATGTCCATCTGCTACCTATATGAAACTTATCAGGGCCAAAATCACTCCTGATTTATTCTCCTGAACCTATTTATTCTCCATTCTGCCACATCTTAGTAAATGAAATTACCATTCTCCCAGTTGCTTAACCTCAAGTATAGGAGTGATTCTTAATTGCTTTTTAAATCTTCTATCATATATCTATTCCATCAGCAAATCATTTGCTTTACTTTGAAAACATATCCAAAATCTGAACATTTTCCATCTCTACCATTATACCCTTGTTTAAACCACCATGGTCTCTCTCTGGGGTCACCACAGGTCACCTAGTGTTTATTCTCCACATAACAGACAGATGATCTCTTAAAAGTGTAGATAAGATCATGTCCCCACCCTGCTCATTATATTCTAATTGTTTATAATCACACATGGACTGAAAAACAAATTTATCTTGCTGTGGCAAAAAACTCTTAATGGTCACTAAACATTCATTTGCTCTCCCACATTTTCCAGAGTCCTGGCAGTTGGGTTAGGGTTAGGGACCCTAGGACCATATGACTAGTTCTTGCTACTGAACTATGAAGAGAAGTGATGTGTATTGCCTCTTGCCTGGGGAATTTAAAGCTCCTGTGTGACTGTCACTTCTTTCTTCCCTTAATATAGCAACCAAGGAGCTCAGGTTGAAATGGCTGAGCCACAAATGGAAAAAGCCTGCAATAAATAATGTTTTCAGGGAGCTCCCCAGAAGAGAAGTTAGACTTACAGTGACTGATGAATAAACTTCTGTGCATTAAGCCATTGAGATTTGAGTATGTGCTTGTTACTGTAGGATAGCATACCCTACCCTGACTAATACATGTGATATGCATGGCCTTCTTCCCTAACCTCATTCTCCCTCTGATTCTCTGCAGTCCAGCCACACCCAAGTTTTATTTCCAAACAATTCCTGCCTCAGGGCCTTTTATTTTAGCTGTCCCTTCTACCTAGAAAGTCCCTGCCCAAGAACAACACATGCAGACTTCATCACAATATTCTGGTCTTTGTTCAAATGTTACCTCCTCAGAAAGGCCTTCTCAGGCCTCCCTATTTTAAAAAGTCTGCTTCTACAACCTACTGAATGGGAGAAATATTTGCAAATGATATGACTGACAAGAAGTTAATATCCAAAATATATAAACACTTCATACAACTCAATATCAAAACAACATACAATCCAATCAAAAAATGGGCAGATGACCTGAACAGACATTTTTTTCCAAAGAAGACATACAGGTAGCCAACAGGACCATGATATGATGCTCAATGTCACTAACCATCAGAGAAATACAAATCAATACCATAATATCACCTCACACCCATCAGAATGGCTATTATCAAAAAGAACACAAATAACAAATATTGACAAGGTTGTGGAGAAAAAATTACCTGCTTTAATTCACTTCTGGGTATATATATAAAGAAAATGAAAACACTAATTTGAAAAACTACATGCATCCCAATGTTCATAGCAGCTTTTTAAAATAATAGCCAAATATGAAAGCAACCTAAGTATCCATCAACAAGTGAATGAATAAAGAAGATGTGGTATATATACAAAACAGAATATAAAAAGAATAATATTTTGCCATTTGCAACAACATAGATGGACCTTGAGGGTATTACAGTCAGACAGAGAAAGATCAATAACGTACATGATTACTTATACGTGGAATTTAAGAAATGAAACAAAAGAATGAGTACGACAAAACAGAAACAGACTTACTGATATAAGGAACAAGCTAGTGGTTACCAACGGGGAGACGGAAGGGGGAAAAGGAGTAGGGACCTAAGAGGTAAAACTACTATGTATAAAATGAATAAGCTACAAGTATATATAGTACAGCACAGGGAATACAGCTAGTTTATAACAAGTTTAAATGGAGTATAATCTATAAAAACATAGAATCACAATGTTGTACATCTGATATGAAAGCAATATTATAAATCATAGTTCAATTAAACAAAACAAAACAAATATAAATTTATAGTTAGATAAAAGATTGTGGGGTCATTTTGAAATACTTCTTTCCTAAATTCCTTTTAAAACACCTAGGAAATAATTTTTTAATAAAAATATAGAAATACAACCTGAGCAAGTACAATAAGGGGAAAATAATAATAATAAAAAGCAAAATTCTTCAACCTGTTGGTTCTTAACTGTCTAAATAATTTATTATTCCTCATATATTAAACATTAAGATTATTAAAAATAAATAAAAGTGGATTCAACATAATACCTATGATCATGTCACTCACCCACTTGTTTTCCTAAGTAAGAAATAAAGAGGAAACTCACAGTGAAAATTTCTAATAATTTTCAGTCTATCTTATTTACCCCACAGTCTGTAGTGAACTTCTACTACTGAGGCTCCACTAACAGTTGGGATGTGCAAGAGAAAAGCAACAAATAACATACAAGGGAACTCACATAAGATTATCAGCTAATGTTTCAGCAGAAACTCTACAGGCTGGAAGGGAGTAGCATGATATATTTGAAGTGATGAAAGGGAAAAACCTACAACCAAGAATACTTTATCCAGAAAGGCTCTCATTCTATTTGATGGAGAAATCGAAAGCTTCACAGGTAAACAAAAGTTAAAGAATTTAGCACCATCGAACCAGCCTTAAAATAAATGTTAAAGGAACTAATCTAGTCATTAAACCACAAGAAAAGACAACAAATAGAAGAAAGGCCTACAAAAACAAACCCCAAACAATGAACAAAATGACAGTAAGAACATACATATCAATAATTACCTTAAATGCAAATAGATTAAACGCTCCAACCAAAAAACATAGAATGAGTACAAAAACAAGACCCATATATATGCTGTTTAAAAGAGGCCCACTTCAGAGTTAGCAACACATGCAGGCTGTAAGTGAGAGGGTGGAAAAAGTATTCCATGTAAATGGAAACCAAAAGAAAGCTGGAATAGCAATACTTGTATCAGACAAAATTGATCTTAAAATAAAGACCTTTACAAGAAACAAAGAAGGACACTGTATAATGCTCAAGGGATCAACCCAAGAAGACATAACAACTGTAAATATATATGCACCTAACACAGGAACACCTCAACATTTAAGGCAATTGTTAACAGACATAAAAGGGGAAATTGACAATAACACAATAATACTGGGGGACCTTAACACCCCAGTTACATCAATGGACAGATCATCTAGGCAGAACATCAGTGAAGAAATACAAGCCCTAAATGACACATTAGACCAGATGGACTTAATTAATATCTATAGAGCATTCCATCCGAAAGCAAAAGAAGGCACATTATTCTCAAAGGTGCATGGAAGATTCTCCAGAATCTCACATGCTAATCCACAAAGCAAGCTTCAATAAATTTAAGAAAATTGACATTGTACAAAGCATCTTTCCAACAACAATGCTATGAGGTTAGAAATTAACTACAAGAAGGAAAAGGCAAATACTGCAAACATGGAGGCTAAACAATAAGCTACTAAACAACAAACGGATCACTTGAGAAATTAAAAAGGAAATCAAAAAATACTTTGAGACAAATGAAAATGAAAACACAATGATCCAAAACCTTTGGGATGCAGCAGAGGCAGTTCTAAGAGGGAAGCATACAGTGATACAAGCCTACCTCAGGAAACAAGAAAAATCTCAAATAAACAACGTAACCTTACACCCAAAGCAGATAAACAAAGAAGAGCAAACAAAACCCAAAGTTAGTAGAAGAAAAGAAATAATAAAGATCTGAGCAGAAATAAATGAGAGACTAAAAAGAAAAAAATAGAAAAGAGCAATGAAACCAAAATCTAGTTCTTTGCAAAGATAAACAAAGCTGATAAAGCTTTAGTCAGACTCAACTGGAAAAAAGGAAGAGAGCCCAAATTAATAAAATCAGAAATGAAAAAGGAGAAACCATAACTTGCATCACAGAAATTCAAGGGATCATAAGAGGTTACTATGAGCAACTATATGCCAACAAAAAGGACAACCTAGAAGAGATGGAAAATTTCTTAGAAATGTACAATTTGCCAAGACTGAATCAGGAAGAAATAGAAAATATGAATAGACCATTACCAGCACTGAAATTGAATCAATAATTTTAAAACTCCCAACAAACAAAAGTCCAGGACCAGGTGGCTTCACAGGTGAATTCTACTGAACATTTAGAGAAGAGTGAAAATCTATCTTTCTGAAAATACTTCAAAAAATTGCAGAGGAAGGAATACTTCTGAACTCTTTCTATGAGGCCACCATCACCCTCATACCAAAACCAGACAAAGCTATCACCAAAAAGAAAATTAAAGGCCAGTAACACGTATAACTACAGATGCAAAAATCCTCAACAAAATACTAGCACATCAACTCCAACAATACATTAAAAAGATCATACACCATGATCAAGTGGAATTTATTCCAGAGATGCAAGTATTTTTCAGTATCCACAAATCAATCAATGTGATATACAGCACATTAACAAATTGAAAAGTAAAAACCATATGATCATCTCAATTGATACAGAAAAACTTTTGATAAAATTCAAGATCCATTTATGATAAAAACTCTTCAGAAAGTGGGCA
Organism: Vicugna pacos; assembly: GCF_048564905.1. NCBI lineage: Eukaryota > Metazoa > Chordata > Mammalia > Artiodactyla > Camelidae > Vicugna > Vicugna pacos. Next base: position 5,295,775 of record NC_133001.1, on the reverse strand, counting down.
AAAAGGGAACATACCTGAACATAATAAAGGCTATATATGACACACCCACAGCTAACATCATACTCAGTTCTAAAAAGCTGGAAGTATTTTCTCTAAGATCAGGAAAAAGACAAAGATGCCCACCCTCACCACTCTTATTTGACATAATTTTGGAAGCCCTAGCCACAGCAATCAGAGAAGAATAAGAAGTAAATGGAATCCAAATTGGAAAAGAAGTTAAGAAGTCACTTTTTGTAGATGACATGATACTATACATAGAAAATCCTAAAGATACTACGAGAAAACTACTAAAGCTCATCAATGAATTTAGTAAAGTTGCAGGATAAAAAATTAATATACAGAAATCAGTTGCATTTCTATACACTAACAACAAAATATCAGAAAAAAAGAAATGAGGAAAACAGTCCTATTTACCATTGCACTGAAAATAATAAAATACCTAGGAATAAATCTATCTAAGGAGGCAAAAGATCTGTACTCCAAGAATTATAAGATGCTCATGAGAGAAATTGAAGATGACACAAACAGATGGAAAGATAAACTGTGTTCCTGCATTGGAAGAACTAACATTGTTAAAATGGCCATACTACCCAAGGCAATATACAGATTCAATGCAATCTCTATGAAATTACCAATGACATTTTTCACAGAACTGTAAAAAAAAGTTGTAAAATTTATATGGAAACACAGAAGGCCCTGAATAGCTGAAACAATCTTAAGAGGAACAGAACTGGAGGAATCATATGCCCTGACTTGACTATACTACAAAGCTACAGTAATCAAAACAGTATGGTACTGGCACAAAAACAGACACATAGCTCAATGGAACAGGTTTGAAAGACCAGAAATAAACCCACACACTTATGGTCAATTAATCTACAGCAAAAGAGCAAGAATATACAATAGAGAAAAAACAGTCTCTTAAATGAGCTTGGCTGAGAAAACTGGACAGATACACGTAAAAGAATGAAATTAGAACATTCTCTAACATCATATACAAAAATGAACTCAAAAGGGACTAAGGACCTAAAGGTAAGGCTGGATGCTCTAAAACTCCTAGAGACATAACTCACAGCAATATTTTTTTGCATCTGTCTCTTAGAATAATCAAAATAAAAGCAAAACTAAACAAATAGGACTTAATAAAACTTATAAGCTTTTGCACAGTGAAGAAAACCATAAACAAAATGAAAAGAAAACCTAAAAATGAAATGAAAGAAAATATTTGCAAATCATGTGACCGACAAGGGATTAATTTCCAAAATACACAAACAACTCATATAGCTTAATATCAAGCAGCAACCCAATTAAAAAATGAGCAGAAGATCTATATAGACATTTCTCTAAAGAAGATACACAGATGATCAATAAGCATGTGAAAAGGTGCTCAACGTTACTAATTATTAGGGAAATGCAAATGAAAACCACAGTGAGGTATCACCTCACGTCAGTCAGAATGGCCATCATTATACAGTCTACCAGTAATAAATTCTGGACAGGTTGTGGAGAAAAGGGAACCTTCCTACACTGTTGGTGGGAATGTAAATTGATGCAGCCACTATGGAGAACAGTATGAAGGTTCTTTAAAAAACTAAAAATAGAGCTACCGTATGATCAAGCAATCTTACTTCTGGGCATATATCCAGAGAAAATTCTAAGATACATGCACCCCAATATTCATAGCAGCGCTATTTACAATAGCCAAGACATAGAAGCAACCTAAATGTCCATTGACAGATGACTGGATATATGTAAATTAGAAATTACTCAGCTACAACAAAGAAAAAGTAAAAACAATGCCATTTGCAGGAACATGGATGGATCTAAAGATTATCATACTAAGTGATGTAAGTCAGATAAGGAAAGACAAATATCATGATATCACTCACATGTGGAATAAAAAAAAACAGAAAAATTTTTAAGTGATACAAATGAACTAATTTACAAGCCAGAAATAGAATTACAGACATAGAACACAATATACGATTACCAAAGGGGAAGTGGGGGATAAATTAGGGGTTTGGGATTAACATATACACTACTACATATCATACAGATAAATAACAAGGATCTACTGTACAGCATAGGAAACTCTATTCGATACCTTGTAATAACCTACCGTAGAAAAGAATCTGAAAAGGAATTATATGTATACATATACATATATAGAATTGCATCACTTTTCTGTACATTTGAAACTAGCACAAAGTTGTAAATCAACTATACTTCAATTTAAAAAATGTTTTTAAATTCAAAACAAACCAAAAAAGCAATAACATATGCAGAACTAATCTGAGTGGTGAGCAACTTTCACCTTTCATCTCATTGAATTTATTACTGCCCCTCACAGTCAGAGAAGCAGTATTACCAGATCAGTCTTTTTTCTGAGCCCCCTGTTGCTGTGTGCTTGGTTCCAAGTCAGACTACCTTTTCCCTGAATAACCCTTCCTGTGGGGCTAAGGGATTGGTCCCTGCGCCTCCTGTCTTAGATGCTGCTCCACAAAACTAGAACTAGTTATCATTACTGGCTCCTGAAAAATAAAGGTGTCAATTCTCAGTGTCCTCCAGCTGCCAATTTCATGAAACATCATACACATCTTTTAGTTTTCACCGTTGGAAGAAATTTTAAATTTTTACTTTAAGTGGGAGAAATTACAGAGATTGAAAAAGTAAAATCCCTGATGTTTGTTGGAGTTTAATTAGAGAAAAATCTGATATTATTTAGTATACTTAGTATACTTATCAAGTTTTTTTTTCCTAGGTAATCAGTGCCTTCAGTAAATAAATATTCCTTCTGAATGGGGTCTCTGTCTGTCTGTCTGTCTCCTAATTCTATGGAAAGTTTACAGGAAGGATTGAAATTAGTTCTCCAATCTGCAGCTGAAGGTTTCTCTGCTTACATTTTGGTTCCACAATGAAATTTGGTAAAGTTTAGCGAGACAGTTTAATCCAGGGATTCAACTTTAAGAGTTTTAACCTAAGAAAAGAAGAAGGGATGCTCTCAAAGATTTATGTCAAGGAAATTAATTGCAAAGTTACTTGTAATCATTAAAAATGGAAATAATGCACATCTAAAAATAAAGAAATGATTAAATAAATTATTATAACCATGCAATATAATGCATCCATTAAAAATACTGTTTTTGAAACTATTTCAAAATAAGGAAATATGGAAAATGGCCATGATATGATGCTAAGAACAAAACAAAAAAGGTAATGAAACTGCTTTTATTATGATCCAAAATTTATCCTAAAAGGTGTGAATGACTGTATGTGGCATAAATAACAAAGAAAAATACAAGCTAGCATTCTAGACTTTTAACTGGCTACCTGTCAGTAGTGGAATTTTAGACTTTTACTTTTTTTTGTTTTTTTTACAATTTTAACATTTTCTAAATGTTCTTCTAGAAGAAGAAGATTTATTCACTCATTCATTTAATCAGTAAACATGCAGTGACAGTTAAATGCCCAGCACTCTGCTTTGTTCTGAGGAGATAAAGTAAACAAAGCAGAACAGACGTGTTCCTTGCTCTGCCCAGAGTTTATAATACTTTAAAATTAGGAGGAAAAGTCTTTTAAAATTTCATTTCATTTGACCCAGTAATTTTACCTCTGGGAATCTACGCTAAGGAAATAATCAACAAAGGAAAACAAAATTATTATACAGAAATGTTTATTAGCACATTAATCATAATGGCAAAAAAATCTAAAAAAGCATCTAAATTCCCAGCAGTAGGGGAATGGTTAAAGTAATAATGGCACATTCATATAATGGAATAACAGGAAGCCACTGCAATTACATTATTAAAGACTTTTTAATAATAAAATTATTATTAAATAAAATTATTAATTACAATTATTATTAAGGTTTTCCAATAATATCAATAGAAAAAAGTAAGCTACAGAATTCTATAGACCCTGATCTCAGTTATGTAGTTTAATAGTCATAAAAGAGAAATTCAAATGTTAACAGGTGTTATTTTTGCATGGTGAAGTAATGGTTGATTTCTATTTCTGTGTTTAAGTTTCTTCATGAACGAGATTGAATTTTATAATCAGGAAAATCATGTTGCTTTTATGTTTTGAGATGGTTCAAAGATTATCTGTTAAAACCCTAAAAGCTCCACGCAAAAACTACTAGAGTCAATAAAAGAATTTGGTAAGGTAGCAGGATGCAAACTTAACATACAAAAATCAGTTGCATTTCTTTACACTAATGATGAATCAATAGGAAATGAAAGTAAAGAAATAATCCCTTTTAAAATTGCACTCAAAGTAATAAAATACCTAGGAATAAAGATTTATTCAAAGGAGGGGAAAGACTTACATGGAGAACTACAAAACATTGATTAAGGAATTAAAGAAGACTTTAAAGAAATTGAAAGATATCTCATGCTTTTGGATTGGAAAAATCAATACTGTTAAAATGGCCACGCTGCCAGAGGCAATCTGCAGATTCAGTGCAATCCCTATCAAATTACCCAGGACATATTTCACAGAACTAGAACAAATCATAATAAAACTTATATGGAATCACAAAAGACACAGAATTGCCAAAACATTACTGAAGAAAAAGAATGAAACTGGAAGAATAACCCTCCCAGATTTCAGACTATACCACAGAGCTACAGTAATCAAAACAGCATGATATTGATACAAAAACAGACATATGGATCAATGGAACAGAATAGAGAGCCCAGAAATGAACCCACAAACTTTTGGTCAATTAATCTTTGACAAAGGAGGCAAGAACATACAATGGAATAAAGACAATGTCTTCAGCAAATGGTGTTGGGAAAAACTGGACAGCTGCATGGAAATCAATGAAGTTAGATGGTTCCCTCACACCACACACAATATAAACTCAAAATGGCTTAAATACTTAAACATAAGACAAGACACAATAAGTCTCCTAGAAGAAAACATAGGCAAAACAGTATCCCACATACGTCTCAGTAATGTCCTCCTAGGGCAGTCTACCCAAGCAATAGAAATAAAAGCAAGAATAAACAAACGGGACCTAATTAAACTCACAAGCTTTTCACGGCAAAGGAAACCATAAGTAAATCAAAAAGGCAACCTACAGAATGGGAGAAAATATTTGCAAAAGATGAGACTTCAAGGGCTTAATTTCCAGAATATATAAACAACTCCTATGACTTAATATGAAAAAAGAACAACCCAATCCAAAAATGGGCAGAAGACCTAAACAAGCAATTCTCCAAGGAAGACATAAAAATGGCCAGTGAAAAAATGCTCAATATCATTAATTATCGAGAAATGCAAATCCAAACTACAATGAGGTATCACCTCACACCAGTCAGAATGGCCATCATTCAAAAGTCCACAAATGACAAATGCTGGAGAGGCTGTGGAGAAAAGGGGACCCTCCTACACTGCTGGTGGGAAGGCAGTTTGGTGCAGCCATTATGGAAAACAGTGTGGAGATTCCTCAAAAAACTAAAAATAGACTTACCATATGATCCAGCAATCCCACTCCTAGGCATATATCCAGAGGGAACCTTAATTCAAAAAGACACCTGCACCCCAATGTTCACAGCAGCACTATTTACAATATCCTAAGACATGGAAACAACCTAAATGTCCATTGACAGATAACTGGATAAAGAAGTCATGGTATATTTATACAATAAAATACTATTCAGCCATAAAAATAATAAAACAATGCCATTTGCAGCAACATGGATGTCCCTGGAGAATGTCATTCTAAGTGAAGTAAGCCAGAAAGAGAAAGAAAAATACCATATGACATCACTTATATGCAGAAACTAAAACAAACAAACAAAAAAAGACAAATGAACTTATATATAAGACAGAAACAGATTCACAGACATAGAAAACAAACTTATGGTTACCACTGTGGAAGGGGGTGGGAAGGAGTAAATTGGAAGTCTGAGATTTGCAGATACTGACCGATAGATACATAAAATAAATAAACAAGTGTATACTGTATATAGCACAGGGAACTATATTCAATTTCTTGTAATGGCTTATGGTGAAAAAGAATATGAGAATGAATATATGTATATTCATGTATGACTGAAGCACTGTACTGTACACTAGAAATTGACACAACATTGTCAACTGACTACACAGCAATTTAGAAAAATTATCTGTTAAAAATTCAAGGAAAATACAAAAAGATATTTAACATTTCCTCAAAGTCTGCATAGCCACAGTGGAGAAAGGAGAGATCATTCACGGAGAGAAGGCTAAAGGTCCTCTTCCTTTCTAGAACATTCTTCAGAGAGAATGGATGACCATGCATGCAGTGGAGCTAGATTCATCAGAGGGCCTGAAGGGGTTGATTCACTGTGCTCATGAGGCTGAACAAGGAAAAGAGCAGAAAGAGCATCTAAGACTTGGAGACTCAGCCTTGAGGCCTCATCTCTAAGTCCCCCTTGAACTCTAACCCTGAGCATACTACACTAGGTACATGGTGACATTTCTTACTGACCTCACAAAGCAGGTGTCATGAAAGGTCAGGGTCCTGTCTATGGTTTGCCTAGAAACAGCGGAGCCCGAGATGCCCCAAGGCAGCTGAAATCTGCCAAATTCACTGTGAAGACTTTGACCCTGAATCCTGACCCTAATCCTCCTAACCTTCTAAGTACAAAGGGAAAGAGAAGGGCTGTGGAACATGTCATTTCTGTGGAAGCCAAAGCTACAGAGCTGTCTGCTCCATCCTCTATGTCTGGGCTCGCACTGACTGTCAGGCCTCCCTTGAGCTCACACGAGTGCCCAGTGCAGTAAAAAGTACCAGCTTTCCCTTTGATTTAGGGATCTCCAAGACGGCATATGTACGGCTGAAACGGCCCCGGGTCTCACGGCTCATACATTCCGTTACACATCACGCTATGCATTTTCTAAGTTTCAGGGGGCTGCAGTGAAGTGAAAGGAGCAAGTCAACACAGGAAGACTTACAGGTGTAACTCATTTTCAGTAAACCAAACATTTAAAAACCAGAGTAACATAAAAGATAAGTTTCACTACCCCTCTGAGTAATTGATTTCCCTTCTACATTTAAAATATAAATTGATTCACTGCAACTTGTTTTACACACAACATATTAAGTACATCAGGGTTGCACAGAGGGAACAGAAAAGACAGCATTTGGACACCATTGCAAAGGAAGCATAGTTTTCTCTGATTTTAAAAGTGTTCATTGACTACAGAAGTTTCAAAAGACCTCAAATCAATCACAAATCATAATTAATCTTTATGTAAAAGAGTTCACTAACTGGGGAATGTTTGTTTTGAAGTTTTTCTCTTAGCTCCTTCTTTGGGCTTCTCATATTCATTTATCTCAGCAAGGCTACCAAAAGGACTCATTTCAAAATCACAGTGGCAGGAGCTTTAAACATCCCTCCACATCCCAGGTAAACATTTAAACATTTGTGCACAGATAGATATACAAATTAGTGACCTAGGACACCCACAAAACAGTCATACAAATAAAGCTGTGCTCCACTCATCAATTTCCCATCAGTGCCACCTGAGGACACATTCATTCCAGAACGCTAGCCCCAGTGTTTGAAAATGCCAACATTTTCACTTTTACTCAGCTTCTGAAATCCTGTCCTATTGGTTTCAGGAAAGAATGAACTCTTTAACTGCCTTTAATTGCCTTTGCCAAGCATGGTTCTCTGTGGACACAAACACGCTAAAAACATGGACCTTATATGGCAAAAGAAATTTAGAAAAACCACTAGGTAATCAGGATCTCTATCTGTGGAGCTCCTTAAGAAGAGCATAGCTGCCTCTCATTCTTGAATGAGAACCTCTAGCAGCTTAGAGCTGAATTAGAATCCTTAGTATTTTATGATTCTCATGAAACGCTCTTCACATCCAAATAATATTGGAGAGTTGCAGGAGGAGCAGAAAGTCCCTTAAAAGTGACAAATTTTGCCTAGGTGTACTCAAAACTGGAAGGCATCAGGAGAGTGCACAGCTGAAGAACAGCTTGCAAGGGTCACAAAGCCCAAACCAGGGGCTGGCCCCCTGGCCACGCCCTGGGTATCCCCTTCAGGCTTTGAGGATAAAGGGGAGAAGGTATATATGGAAAGAAGCAAGGAAGGGGTTGAAAGGAAAATGTCAGGGAGAGGAGGGGAGAGGGGATGAAAAAGAGAGTTAAATGAAGAAAAGGGGGATGTATATATAAAGGAAAGGAGACTGGAAATGGGTGAAAAGGAGAAGAAAAGGAAAGGGGAATAGGAAAGGAAATGGAGAGATAGGATAAAGTCCCTCAGTGACAATGGACTCAGCGGGCGGTCAGTACAAATCCAGGGGGCACAGGAGGCCGACCGTCACCTTGAACCAGGCACTAGCCAGCCCTGAAGCTCCACAGTAATGCCATCCTCCTTTAAGGACACTTTCTCCCTTTTCCATAAAGGGCGAGCTCACCTATCCAAGGCCACAGCCGTCATGGAGTAAATGCTGGCAAAGACAGCAGCAATGGGGAAGAAGTTGTGGAATTTGCAGTAGAACAGGCCGTAGTACCACTCGTTGTGGACAGCATAGGTGAAGTTCACCACGGTGTTGAAGGCGGCCATGGAGGCCTCCGCGAAGGCCAGGTTCACTAGGAAATAGTTTGTAACTGTCCTCATTCTCTTGTGGGCCAAGATGATCCACATCACCACCACGTTGCCCACCACGGAAGTCACCACGATGACTGTGTAGGCAGCAGCCCAAAGGACAATCTGCCAGGCTGGCTGCACAAACTGGTTGGGCTCCGATATGTTGGTGGAGATGTTTGGGAAGAGGTCTGAGTCCACCGGCAGGACGTTATCCATTTTTTTCACTAAGTGGTTAAGCCCTCCTCTCTGTATACACACAGATCCTTTGCAGCAGGGTCCTGAGACAGCGCCTGGGGTCAGAGTCCTGTTTAACCAAGACAGGAGGCTGTAGGCTGTTTCTGGACAGAACTCTTTCCTTGCAAGTAAGAAATTGGCACTGAAATAAAAGCTTCTAAATGTGCGGCATGCCCTCGGTGGCTTTGAATTCCCCCACTTTCAAGCTTCAGGAAGCATTTGAGTTCTTAAATCTGGAGACAGCGTCTCTCCTGCGTTGGGCTGGAAAAGAGGAAGAAATTCCACGGGTCACAGTTCCAGGAAGCAGGAGAACCCCCGCCTTTCTGCACCTGCTGCCACTTGCCAACTGCTATTCCTCCTGCCTGCAATGGCAAAGATAAAGCCCTGTGCTGCGCTGAGGACTTGGGGGCGAAGTGGGGTGGGGGTACCAGCCACAGCACGACCTGTAAAAGTTCTGAGTCTGTGGCCAGGATTCTGGGGCCCCGCGTCCAGCTGGAGATTTTTTTTTCTTTGCTTTCGCTGCCGCCGCCGCCGCCACCTTCTGCAGCTTTGCAGGCGCCTCTTGGCTCGCGTCCTGCTCAGCTCCGGAGTTAGGAGAACCTTGGCAGGGCTACGCGTGAGACTTTTATAACCCGCTGCAGAGACGTCACTGGGAATGGGTAGTACCTGGGCTGCGTACTCGCCAGTCCCCTTGCGCAGACAGGCGGCTTCACCATCTGTCGACAACTGTCTCACTGCACCGTCGCAACCACCGAGCTGTTTTGCTGCTACCTGCTGTGGAAGTCTGCAAGCCCGACTCCCCACGCACTCCTCAAGGGGGCGCTAGCTAGCTCGCCTCAGAAGGAATGCGCCAGATGGGGTCCGCAGCTGGAACCGCAGACGACCCAGGGGGAAAGAAAGGATTTGCGAAAGACTTGAAGTGATGGACCCTCCGGGGAAGGCAGGCATGCTGCCATGGCCCTGCAGAGCCCCCTGCCTCTGGTGGCGGGAGTTTGGCAAGTGTCCGGGCAAAGCGCCAGCGCTGCGCTCCCAGCCTTTCTCCAGTCCTAAACACTCACGCCTAGTTCCTTTCTCTGACAGGCCGATTCCCCTGGGAAACAGTGATGGGTTCTAAGATTTGGGGCCATCTCCAGCCACCCCGGTGGCTTGAGCCCTCGCTCCATGAAGAGCTCCAGCTGAGCTCACCAGATGAGAATCCCCGCCCCGGCAGAGGCAACGGGATACCAGCCGGAGCTCCCCACTAAGCAGTGTGTCTCCCAGACGAGCGGCTCTGGGCGCTCTGCCAGCATCCGCTGCAGCCTCGCGCTCGCCGCCCGGCGACCTGGCAGCCTCTGCCTCTGCGCCTCCCGGGCTTGGCGGCCAGAGCCGGTCTTGGGGTGGCGTCGGGGGCCGGACCCTCTCCCCCTCATCCTCTGTCAGGTTTGCATAAGCACTGGAGGGCAGGGCTGTTCGCCTTCTCTCCCCACCCGAGACCCGCCCCTGGCGGGCTTCGAGGCCACGTCTCCCAGTCCGAAGCTATTGCAAACGGCCAGCCTGGTGCAGGGCACTGGAAGGGGTGGGAACGGCTCGCCAGTAGATGCCAATCCTTTCGCAGAAACCGAGATGGACTGAGAGGTTCGGAGTGCGTTCCAACCATACTGCCTGGGAGATGAGGCTCCATGGACACTCGAATCTTCCGAGTCTTTTTGGGGGCCGTCCGCCGGTTCCCCCACCTTTCACTGCGGGGACTCGGAGCTGTGGGACGGGGGCTGGGATGGGCAGCACCGACCTGCACGGAAGCTCGGGTTTGCGCAAACCGGAGCTCTCCTGGGAGTCGCGTTTACGCCCTAGTCCTGCCTGGTTGCGTGCCTCTGCGGTAAGCGCTCAAAATATCCCGCGGGAACCGCTTTAAAGTTAAGAAATGTATGGATTTATGCCGGGCTAAAACCAGATGCTTTCAGGGAATCTGCTAGTTCACTCTGGTTTTGTTGACGCCTGGAACTTCAGCGTTTGCATGAACCGCATCTTGCGCTGCCTGGTCCTCCAGGCACCCTTAAACCCGGAAAAGAAAACTCCAGTGATGCCTTGAAGAGAACAGTGTCTTCTTTAGAAGGGCAGCAAAGGAGAGATTTTAGGTGGAAGGGAACACCTTCTTTTTCACTCTGGATCTCTCATTGCTGCCTCCACCTCTCACAGAGCTGACAGAGTGTGAGTGCATGTCTGTGTCCCACCATAATTTTTCCTCCCAAGCTGTCTTAAAGCGATCTTTCCCTCTTTCTCCCTGCCCAGGAGGCAGGCTGACTTTTTTTAGAGGAAATTTACTCAATGCTTGGGGTGTGGTGGGGGTGTGAGAGGGGAGAAAGATAATGAATTCTAAGTGTATAGCAAAAGCTAAATGTAAATACATTAAATAAAAGCTAAAAAGCAAGGATTGATCTATTTATCTTCCACTAGTAGGGCAAGTTGACACCTTGAGCCAGATACTGCTGAGCTGCGGATATAGTCAGGCAAGCACAGTCTATTGACAGGGAAAGAGACAATTATCTCACGCAAAACAGGCAGTAGTATGGTGAGCAAAGGCACGAGGCCTGCTAGGAGGGGAGGGAGGCATCTGATCTCCTGTCTAATAAGGGAGAAGCACTTTCCATGTATGTGTTTCATATGTTAAATCATGACACTCCGTTTAAAGTCCCACAAGGTTCAGCTCACTCAGAACACCTACATTTCTTACTCTGGCTTTCCAGGGTCTGCATCCCCTGCCCTGCGGTGTAGGTGAGGCTGGCCTGGGTGGCTCCTTCCTGTCCCTGGTTCCTCATGGCAGGTAGCTGTGTCCTAAGCATGTATGGCTTGTTAATTTTTTTCCCCACAAAAACAAAGCATATTCATGATAGTTTCACATTTTAAAAAATGCCTCAGCCTTACCATGGTCAAAGGTGTCCTTAATTCACACAAACACACGTGCACGTGCACATGCACGCACACTCACACCTCTAAGCAGTTACCTTCTCTGGCATCGCTCCTTCCCCACATGGGGAATAACTTTGCAAACTCTATTAAGATCCTATATGTGCTTTTTTTCCCTCCAAGAGTTGATTTTTTTTTCTTTATCCTTTTTGTCTTGGCTCCCCTTTCTGCCGAGCTTCCTCCTTGACACACAACACAAACCCACCAGGCTCAAAGTAAATTCTCTTGACAACCCAGTATAAATTCTTCCTTATTTGTCCAGGCCCTTTAGTCCTATATAGACAGAAACACAAACACACACACATGCATATACAAATACAGAATTTTCACTATTGTCTGAATTTTGTTTTTCTGACTCAAAACATAGTTCGGATGCTTCAGAGTCAACAGACAGATTTAACTTATTCTTTTCAATGGTTAAATATTATTCTTGTGGTATGAATGCATCATAATTCATACCCTCTCTTTCCTATTTATATGAAAATTCACATTGCCTCCAGTTTTTACTACTAAAGACAACGCTGCTATAAATATTTTTACATTATGTCTTCACAGTACAATGCTTTATTTCAATGGGATAGATTCCAAGTGGACTTGCTAGGTAGTGGATTATACTTATATTAAAATGCATATATGTATACATGTTGTATATTTCTCTTTTATGTTGCCAGATTGCCTTCTAAAAAGGTGCAGTGCTAACATTTCACTAACAATTAAATTATCCTTTACCCTACATCGTCTACAGCAATAGATATTAAGGGTCTTTTTAGTTTTGTCAGTCTAAAATATGTAAAATATGATAACATTGCTCATACATAATGTTTATTTTCCAGACTACTAGAGAATCTGAATTTCTTTTAAGACTTCTTTACTGTGTGAACTTTCTCTTCTTTAAATTGTCTGTTCACATCCCTTGCCCTTTTTTCTGTTGGATTGTTTTCTGGTCATTTTTTTCCAAGTGCTTTTTGTATGTTATAGGTATAAGCACTTTGCCTGTCATGAATATTTCAAATATTTTTTCTAATATTATTATCTATCTCTTGAATTTTGTGTATTTTCCATAAAAACATAAATAATTTTTATGTAGTCTGTATTTGCTTTAATAGCTTTTGGGTTTTTAAGTTTTGGTTTAAAAGAACCTCTGCAAATCCTGGCTTTTGCCACATACTCTCCTAGATTTTCTTGGCAGCTTTTTATTGTTTCATTTTTCTTACATTTAAGTATTTAATTTACCTGGGGTTTGTTATTTTATATTATGTAAAATTCTTTTTTCATACAGTTTGCATGTTTTCACAGCTCTTTCCATTTTTCTAATGAATTAAACCATTATCCTTATAATAGAATAAATCTTCAAATATATATGATTTAATATTTATATTTTCTGGTCTTTTCCACTAATCTATTTATCTATTCCTATAGCAACACTATACGTATAATTCATATAGTCTCCTACTTTCCCTAGCCTCCTTGAATTAGGCAGAGCCTTGTGACTAATTCAGCCAATAGATTGTTAGTGGAAATGATATGCATCACCTTCAGGCTAAAGCATAGAATTGTGTGTGTGTGTGAGAGAGAGAGAGAGAGAGAGAAAGGAAGAGAGACTTCTCCATGTGTTGTCTCCTGCCAAGTCCCAAACAATGGGACAGGTCCTGATCACCATGAATTCCTGAGCGACTGTATAACACAGGCCCCTGGCAGATCATCACTGACATGTAGCATAAGCAAGAAATGAGTTCTTGTTGTGCTAAAGCACTAGGATTTGGGATCAATTTGTTACTCACCATGATATACTAGCGCTTCCTGACTAATACAGGAAATACTCTGATACTGATAAGACAAGTTCATATGAGTGCTCATTTCATGCTTTTCTTGCCTATTTTGCAGTGTCATATTTAAACTTTGATATTTTAATTTCAAGTTTCTAGAATTCCAAATAAAAAAACCTGCATTAATACTCTAATTGGAACTGCCTGGAATTTATTTAATTTTGACAAAATTGATATTTTTGATACTAAGTTGTTTCATCCAAGAACATGGTATCCCTTTCCATTTCTTCAAGTCTTGTTTTATACCTTTCAAAACTATTTTATAATTTTGGTTTAAATAGATACAGTCTTTTGATTAAATGTATTTCCATGTGTTTTATTTCCATTGCAAATGAAATATTTTTTTTACCCTAGATCAAAGAAAACCTATTGACTTCTGTGCATATGTATTTGTTTGTATGAGTTTGTGCAAGTGTGTGTATATGTGTGTGTATCCTAGACATTTTACCAAATTTCTTATTCATTCTACTGTTTTTCACTTGAGTTTCCTTAGTTTTCAATCACATCATTAGCATTTTCTTGTCTCATTGAATTTCCTTTACCTTCCATGACAAAGTCAAATTCAAAGTAGTGATAGCAAATATTTCTACATAGTTTCTGAAGTTAATAAGGATGGCTTTGTTTTTTTACCATTTAGGATAATATTTGTTGTTAAATTGGCTAAATAGTCTTTTATGTTTAAATGTCTTCCTTCTACTTTATTTTGCCCTGAAGTTTTTATTGACATGTCTTGTAATTTCTTTCTTTTTAATGCATTTTTCAGGATTTGCTAACATGAATGTGTAATTTTTTTCACTAATTTATTGGCAACATGGATTAGGTGGAATGATTGGCATAATAGAGTTCCCAACACTGACCCACCCTAACATTCCTGGCATGAATTCTGTTTGGCCAGAGGCTGTATCATGCCTTTGATATATTGCTGGAACCAACTTGTTGATGTTTTATTTAACACTCTTGCATCTATTTGCCTAAATAAGCTTGATGTATAGATGTTTTCCTCTTTTCCTTTCCTGTCTTGATCAGATTTTGGTATCAGTGTTATGCATCAAAAAATGAGCTGTGAAACATCTTATCTTTAACTATGGCCAGAAATATTAGTCTTGGTCCCTGAACCAGCAGCACTGGCATCACCCAGAAGCCACTTGGGAATGTAAGTTCTCAGATGCAGAACTACCAAACTAAGATCTGCCTTTTAATAAGACTGTAGGTGATTTGCACGCACATTAAAGTTTGGGGAGCTTAAAATAGGTAAGTGTTTTCCAAATTTCTGAGATGGTAAGAATCACTTGAATTGCTTGGTTAAATAAATGTATTATTTTCCCATGAAAATTCTGATTTGGTAGGTCTGATAGTGATCTGTGTTTTTATCAAGTATTCTGGGTCAGTCTTCTCTTCAAGCAAGTTTGGAAATAAATGGGTCTTTTACTTAAAATCCAGCATGAAACTAGAGGAGTGCTTTCTTCATCTCAAAATAATTGTCTTCTAGTATTTTTTGAAGTTATTACCTCTTCTCCATCAGTTCCTTTTTCTCCTTCTGGGACTCTTATTGGTGGCATGCTAGGTCTCTCATATCCATTCTATGAATGTTTTGAAAACTATACCTCACCCTTTAGTGGTGACTAGTATTTTTTAAAAAATGAAATAACAGAATAGAAAATGTCAGAGTGCACAGCACATGGAGTAAGGGTAAGTATTGTTTTGTGAAATTTTTATTTCCATTACAGCCCTGCATGGATTGCAGTAAAAAAAAAAAAAGTTTGAAAGCAATTCTGAAAATTTCTTTAAAATTTCCTCATGGTTTTACATCTTTTTTTTTTTTCATTTCTGCTTTGTGTTCAAATATATTTCTTGCACTTGATTTTCTAAGCCATTTCTTTGGGTCTTTTAATGCTGATGCTGAATGTTTTAGCCAAAAGATGTCTGTTTAGCTTCAGCTCTTGAATCTCCTTAAGGATACTTACTGTTACTCTAATGTTTTATTCAGATGTTCAAGTAGCTCTTTCAGAAGCTTTCTTACCTGAGTGTGTTTTCTGATTATCCAGCCTCAGTGTTTCTGGCAGCGAGGCTCCCTTGCATAGATTGTTCTTTCCTTGAGTGGGTTTCCAGGGCCCAGGTTGAAGCGTTCTAAACAGTGAGCATTTAGTGATTACCCAGGTCATGACAGAAGTTGTGGGATTAAGGTTAGGATTAGCCACACCCAAATTGTCAAAATTCCACTGCGATACCTCCAGGGAGCCTCCCTGCCTCCCATTCTTCCTGTCCATTTCCTGTCTCGAGCAGGAAGACCTACCCCATCCTTTCTGTCTCCTCTAGACCTTTTGAGCATCAGGGAGACTCCCTGGCCCACCAACCCAGGGCAGATATCTGCCCCCATTTTCAGCTCTAAGCACCCAGGTTCCTTTGTTTTCATTCTCCCTCCAAGTTTCCATGCTGATCTCCCAAGAAAGCCCAGTCAGCCAGAAGAAGCTCTGCCCAATTCCACTGTTCTCTTAGCTCAGCCCTCAACAGAGCCCCAGGATGCGCTTTAAGCCCAGCTGTCTTTAAGGTTTGAAGCCATTTGGATGATGAAAGAAGACACTGGAGCTGGCTGAAGAGCAGCTGCATTCTGGCCCCTATAAACCCTGGTCCCCTGAAGCCACTGCTGTGGAAGCATCCCTTTCCCCCTTTCAAGTGTTGATGAGTTGCTGTTAGTCACTGGCTCCCTTCCCCAGCCGTCCTTTCACAAAGCAGACTGCCTGGTGTGCGTTACACCTCTTTCAAATCAGATTGTTCTCTGAAGGCAGGGAAAACGTTATTTAGCTATTTATTTGCTAACACTCCCTTCCATACAATGTTCTGCCCAGAGTGGATGATCAAAATGTATTGTATTAAATTGGATTGAATTGCACAAAAGGGTTAAATTTAGAAAAGTGGTGTGAGGCAGGGAGGCTGCAACAGATCAGAAGTCATTAAACTGCACATCTTCCCGTCACAAAACAGTAGTAAACAATGACAATAACAGGAAGCAGAGAGAGGAAGGGGAGGCTCACTGGCATTTAAACAGTGCTCACTGTGTGCCAGGCACTGTTCTGTGTGCTTTACAGGTAATCACTTTATTTGATCTTCTGTCAGCAGTTCTAACATAACATGAGGACTATGATTATAACTGTATGTGAATGTTACCCCCTTCCTACTGCTCCAGGCACACAAAACATTTATCTCAAAAGTACTACTTTCCACACAGACCTTTGTTCCTCCTGGTGCTCTGAGCTGTGAGCTGCCTCTGAGCTGAACTGAAGATGGTGAGAATGGGCAGTGTCATCTGCTCAGCCAGAGCAGGACAGACTGTAGGAACAGCCTGGGCTAGACCCAATTCCTGATCTTAGAGAGCCTCCTCGAGAGGAAGGAGGCAGCTAGGACTCGTGCTGGGGACAGAGACCTGGGTGGCAGCCACCTGGGGGCTCCTCATGTGCAATACCACCAGCTCTGGTGAGCCCCACATTGGAATCCTCCCTCTGGTGTGTTAGCATCAGGGACCTGCCTGCCAGTGGGCCAGCATCAACTCTGAGCCCCTGGACCACATGGTCAACTGCATGTGAAGACAACTCCACTCTCCAGTGTGCCCACAGCCACTGCATGAGACAGAGCCTCAGACAACCAGGACAGGGGTCAACACCACCTACCACTGTATACACAGTAGAAGGGTGCACATGGGCAGAACAGGGGCACCCCTAGAGCATAGAGCTCTGGTGACCAGAGGGGAGGAAGCTGCTGGCTCCTTAGGACATCTCCCATGTAAGGCCACTTCTCTAAGGGTGGAAAATGTAAGCAACCTAAATAACATATAGAAATAAACTCAGAGAACTGGGCAACATGAGGAAGCAGCAGAATATGCTTCAAATAAATTAACAGCACATAAACTCAGAAAAAGAACTAAATAAAGTAGAAATGAGCAATTTACCCAATAAAGAGTTTAAGGTAATAATCATAAAGATGTCCAACCGTAGGATGATATTAGTATTCCTCAAGGGCAGTTCGAGAACTAAAGGAGATAACGTGTGTGTGTCTTTAACACTGTACTGATTACATAAAGGATGATAATAGCGAGGTAACACTACTTACCTACACATCTAACTTTTAGTATGTACACTACCCATGGCACATACTGTCTTTTTTTTCAATTGAAGCATAGTTTATTTGCAATATTATATTAGTTTCAGACATACAACATAGTAATTCAGTATTTTAAAGATTATTATACGATATTGACTATATTCCCTCTGCTGTAAAACATATCCTTGTAGCTTATTTATTCTCTATCTAGTTGTTGGTACCTCTTAATCCTCACCATTAATTTGCCCCACCCCTCTTTTCTTTCCCCACTGGTAATCACTAGATTGTTTTCTATATCTGTGAATCTCTTTCTGTTTTGTTATATTTCTTTTTTTTTTGGATTCTATAAATAAATGATGGCATAGAGTTATCTTTTGTTTGATTTATTTCCCTAAACATAATAAACTCTAGGTTCATCCATGTTGCTGCGAAAGGTAGAATTTCATTTTTATGGCTGAGTAATATTCCAGTGCATATTCGGAGGAGGAGCCCGAGCGTCTCAGGATTAAACCTCACGAACAGACGTTCGCACACATCCCCGGGCTCGGGGGAGATGCTCCTTCCCAGCCCAGCCGAGGCCTGCTGGGGAGCACGGCCGCCGAAGAGGGGCCAGGCGCGGCCACCGCGGGTCTGGGGTCGGAGGAGGCGGCGGCGGCGGCGGCGGCCTGGGAGCAGGCGGCCGCGTCCTTCGACGCCGTGGGCCGCTTCGCGGAGGGGCAGCCCTGCTTCCCGGCGCAGGAGGCGGGGCAGCTGCGCGCGCCGCGCTCCGTGTTCATCACGCAGCGGCAGCTGTCGCGGCGGCGCGGGGCCCTCAGGGCCGCGGTCAAGCTTGAGGCCCCCCAGGAGCGCGCTGGGGCCCGCGGCCCCCGGGCTCGCCCCCTTTGCCCGGCTCGTCCGCGGCGCGTAAGGACTGAGGCGGCCTCACTCACAGAGCTCTCCCGGGAGCCGGGCCGCGGCGTCGGTGGCCCACTGCTCAGGGCAGCCCGTCCCTCCAAGGCTTTGCCCACCGATGGCAGTGCCTGCTGCCACCCGGCGAGGCCGGCACTTCCCGAGGCCCACCGCCGTCCCTGCCGGGGCTCAGTCTGCGCGTCTGGGGCCAGCCCTGGGTTAGGCTGGTCCCGAAGGCAGGTCCAGTCATGAATGAGAGTCAGCGTAGCCCCGCCTGTGGCTTCGCAGCCACGCGTCCGTCCCGCCCCCGCCCCCGCCCCCCCGTGCTCACATGTCCCCGCGGCAGCCGCGATCACACTCCGCAGTACGAGTCTCAGCACTGCTCTGCGGCGTCAGCAGGTCCCCCCCTCCGCGGGCGCGGGCCCCCAGGCCCGGGGGCTGCACCCGGAGCTGAGGGGGTGGGATTGTTCCGTCACAGCCGTCAGCAGTGTGCAGCCCGGTGCCGTCCCCCCGGTGCAGGACCTCGGGGCACTGCCAGCGTTTTAGCATCTCGGCTTGAAGTCCAGTATAGAGTCCACTGTCCCTCGTTCCCCAGGATTTCGCATTTACGGCTTTTGTGTTAATGAACCTTGACCAGAGGTTCGAAAATTTGTCCGGGGTCATAGAATAAAAACAGTAAAACAGGAAGAAAAAATAAAACCTCCATTATTCATTCATTTGTGGATGGACACTTGGGTTGGTTCCGTATCTTGGCTCTTGTAGGTAATACTGCTATAAATAATTGGATTCATGTATTGTTTTGAATTGATGTTTTCTTTATTTTTGGATATTTCCTAGAAGTGGAAATGCTGAATGATATGGTAGTTCTATTTTCAGTTTGTTTGTTTGTTTGTTTGTTTTTGAGGAAATCCATACTGTTTTCCAGAGTGGTTGCACCAATTTGCAGTCCCATTAACAGTGTACAAAGGATCACTTTTCTCCAAATGTTCTCTAACATTTGTTATTTGTAGACTTTTTGACGACAACCATTCTTGACAAGTGTGGGGTGATTTTGATTTGCATTTCGCTGATGATTAGCGATGTTAAACATCATATAATGGGCCTGTTGGCTATCTGTATGTCTGCATGTTTTCATTGGGAAAATGTCTATTAGATAATCTTTACATTTTTTGATTGAGTTTTTTTATATTCAGTTACATGAACTGTGTATATATTTTGATATTAACCTCTTGTCAGGCATATCATTTGCAAATATTTTCTCCCATTTAGTAGGTTGTCTTATTTTATAGATGGTTTCCTTTGCTGCGCAAAAGCATTTGTATTTAATTAGATTCCTTTTTTTTTTTGCTTTTATTTCCTTTGCCTTAGGAAACAGTTCCAAAAAACCATTGCTATGATTTATGTCAAAGAGTGTTCTGCCTATAGTCTCTTCTAGGAGTTTTATGGTTTCTTGTCTCCCATTTAGGTCTTTAATCCACTTTGAGATTATTTTTATATATGGTGTGAGGGAATGTTCTAATCTCATTGTTACACATGTAACTCTCCAGTTTTCCCGGCACAAATTGTTGAAGAGCCTGCCTTTTCCCCATCATATATTCTCGCATCCTTTATGGTAGATTAATTGACTGTAGGTACATGGGCTTATTTCTGGGCTCCCTATCCTGTTCCATTGAATTGTACGTCTTCTTTGTGTCAGTAGCACATTATTTTGATTACTGTGGCTTTGCAGTATAGTGTGAAGTCTGAGAGTGTTGTACTTGCAGCTTTATTCTTTTTTCTCAAGATTGCTTTGGCTATTTGGGGTCTTCTGTGGTTCCATATGAATTTTAGGATTACTTGTTCTAATTCTGTGAAAAATGCCATGGGTATTTTTATAGAAACTACATTAAATCAGTAGATTGCTTTGCGTAGTATGGCCACATCAACAATGTTAATTCTGTGATTCAAGAGGAGGGGACATTTTTCCATTTCTTTGCATTATTTTCAATTTCCTTCATCAGTGTTTTATAATTTTCAGAGTATAGGTCTTTCATCTCCTTGGTTAAGTTAATTCTTAAGTATTTTAGGCTTTCTCAAGTGATTTTAAATGAGTTTTTTTTTCAATTTCTTTCTGCTGTTTAATTTTTAATGTGCAGAAACCCAGTAGAGTTCTGTGTATTAATCTTGCATCCTCCAACCTCACTGAGTGTGTTTATTTGTTGTAATACTTTTTGGGTGGAGACTTTAGGGTTGTCTACATAAAGTATCATGTCATCTACAAATAGTTACAGTTTTACCGCTTCCCTTCCAATTTGAATGCCATTCCTTTCTTTTTTTTTTTTTTTTTAATCTGATTGCTGTGGCTACAGCTTCCAATAAATAGAAGTGGCGAGAGTGGGAATTCTTGTTTTGTTCATGAATTTAGAGAGGAAGTTTTCAGCTTTTCATTACTCATATGATATTGGCTGTGGGTTTGTCATAAATGGTCTTTATTACATTGAGCTGTTCCCTTTATATCAACACTAATGAGAGGGGTTTTTTCGACATCATGAATGGCTGTTGAATTTACCCAATACTTTTTCTGCATCTGTTAAGACCATCATGTGGTTTTGGTCTTTTCTTTTGCTGATGTGGTGTATTACACTGATTGATTTGCAGATGTAGAGTCATCTTTGTGAATCTGGAATAAGTCCAACTTGATCATGGGGTACAGTCCCTTTTGCATATTGTTGGATTTGGTTTGCTAATATTTTGTTGAGGATTTTTGCATCTCTATTCCTCAGAGATGTTGGCCTGTAATTTTCTTTTTTTGTAGTGTCTTTGTTTTTGGTATCAGGGTGATGGTGGGCCTCACTGAATGAATTTGGGAGTGTCCTCTTCAATGTGCTGAATAGTTACAGAAAAACAGGTGTTAGTTCTTCTTTATGTGTTTGTTAGAATTCCCCTGTGATGCTGTCCATTGCTGCACTTTTGTTTACTGGGAGTTTTTTAAATTACAGATTGGATTTTCCTTCTAGTGATCAGTCTGTTCAAATTGTCCGTTTCTTCTTGATTCAATCTTGGCAGGTTGTGTGTGTCTAGAAACTTGTCCATTTTTTCTAGGTTGTCCAGTTTGTTGGACTATAACTGTTCAGAGCATTCTGTTATGATTTTTCATGTCTCTTTGGTATTGGCTGTTATTTCTCCTACTGCATTTCTTATTTTGTTTATTTGTGCCCTCTTTCTTCATTCTTGGTGAGCTGGCTAAAGGTTTCTCAATTTTCTTTTTCCTTTCAAAAAACCAGCTCTGGTTTCATTGATTTTTCTATTTTTTATCCCTATTTTATTTATTTTTTCCCTGATCTTCATTATTTCCTTCCTCCTGTGGCCTTTGTGCTTCTTTTGCTTCTCTTCTAATTCTTTCAGGTGGTGGGTTAGGTAGTTCACTTGAGGTGTTTTTTGTTTTGTTTTTTGGTTTTTTTGTTTTGTTTTGTTTTGGTCTCTTGGGGAAGGCCTACATTGCTATAAACCTCCCTTTTAGAATTGATTTTGCTGCATCCCACAGATTTTGGAGTGTTGTGTTTCCATTTCCATAGAACGTGTTCTTTAATTTCTTTCATCAGTTTCTTATAGTTTTTGGTACATAGATTTGGCGTATTGTATATATATATATATATATATATATATGTAATATATATTTATATATTTATAATATATATTTATATATTATTTTCTTTTCTTATGATATCTTTATTTAGTTCTGATATCAGTCTCCCCAGTCTCATAGAATCAGTTAGGAAGTGTGCCTTCCTCTTCTATTTTGGAGAAGATTTTGTGAAGAATTTGAATTAATTCTTTAAAAAAAATTTGGTGGACTTCACAAGTGAAGTCACCTGGAATTTTCGTTGTGGGAATGTTTTTAATTAGTAATTCAATCTCTTTACTTGCTGTAATTATATTTAGACGTTCTACCTCTTGAGTTAGTTTTATTAAGTTTGTGTCTTTCTAGAAATGTGTACTTTTTATCTAAACTATCCAACTATTGGCATACAGTTCTTCATAGTACACTCTTTTAATCTTTTTTATGTTCATAATGTTACTCTCTCAGTAATGGTACTAATGGACCTTCTTTCATTCCATATTTTAGCAATTCCCTTTGTCGTTTTCTTTGACCTATTAGTTATTTAGGAGTATGTTTTTGAATTTCCACATATTTTTGAATCTCACATATTTCTATTGTTAATTTCCAGTTTTACTCCATTGTGGTTAGTGCACATACTTTACATGATTTCAGAACTTTTAATTTATTGAGGCTTCTTTTATGACCTCGAAAATGGTCTAACCTCGAGAGTGTTCCATATACAATTGAGAATATTGTGCATTCTTTTTTGTTGGGTAGAGTATTATATAGATATCTGTTGGGTCCAGCTGATTTATACTATTTTTTTAACTCACTACTTCATTATTAATCTCCTGCCTAGCTGTTCTATCCACTACTGAAAGTAGGATATTGAAATCTCCAGATATTTTTGTAGATTTGTCTACTTATCCCTTCAATTCTATAAGTTTTTGCTCCATGCGTTTTGGAAGTCTGTTGTTAGAAGTATACATATTTATAATTGTTTTATTCTCCAGATAGATGGACTCTTTACTTCATTATAAAATGTCCATCTTAATTGCTTGTACCATTTTTTTGTCTTAAAGTCTATTTTGTTTGATATTAACACAGTCATTTTAGCTTTCTTATGTTTGCTGCGTAGATATTATATCTTCTCCTTTCAGGCTGTTTGTATCTTTGAATCTCAAGTGTGTAACCTGTATACACAATATAATTGAATCCTTTTAAACATCCAGTCTGATTAAATATCCACCTTTTGATTAGATTGTTTCATCCATTCACCTTTAATATTACTATTGGTAAAGTTGGATTTGCATCTGCTATTATTCTTTTATGTTTTCTATGTGTTTTTGTGTCTCTGTTCCTTCTTTACTGCTTTATTTTGCATTAAATGAATTTACTTCATTGTAACACTTTAATTCCTCAAATGACTTAAACTATTTTTAGTTATATTCTTGGTAAATATTCTAGGGCTTGCAATATACATTAACTTATCAGACTCTGCTTCAAATTTATACTAATTTAATCTGAGTGATACATAGACATGTTATTCCTATATACTTTTATTCTCTCTTCCCCTCTTTTATGCTTTTATTATTGTGTGCATTACATCTACTTATATTACAAACCCCAACATACGTTGTGATAAGTATTGCTCTGTGTAATTTTATGTCCTTTTAAGAAGCTGAGAGAAAAAAGAGAATAAATATATAGCCATAGGGATTGTTATATTAAACTTCTTACTTACCATTTTTGATTCTCAACATTTATTCCTGTGAATTCAAGTTACCTTTTGGTTTCATTTCCTTGCTCCAATATAGCTTTGCTCTCACCCGTCTCCTTTGTGCTTATTGTCAAATATATTATATTTCTATGTGTAAATGGGCCAACAATGCAATCACATACTTCTTGTTGTATATAATTGCCTTTTAAAGCAGTTAGGCAAAGAAACATATGATTATATTTTCTTTTATAAATACCTATAGAAGGCCCTTTACTGGCACTCTGTGCTTTTTCTTGCAGGGTACAATTACTGTCTGTGTTCACATGCTTTCAGCCTGAAGAGCTTTTTCTAATATTCCCAATAAGATGAGTCCGTCATCAACGAATTCTCTCAGTTGTTGTTTATCTGTGAATGCCTTTGTTCCACCTTCACTTTGCACAGATATTTTTGCTGGATGTAAGAGTCTTTGATGATGGGGTTTTTTTGTCTTCTGGAACTCTGAATGTATCATCGAACTGGCCTCCATTGTTTCTGATGAGTAGTCAACTGTTAGTCTTTTTGCGTAGTTCCTTTGTGTGTGACAAGTTTTTTTTGTTTGTGTTTTTGGACTTTTTTTTTTTTTTTGGCTGTTTTCAAGATTTTCTCTTTGGCTTTTTCACTCTGATGTGTCTGATTTTAGATCTCTTGTCTTTATCCTACTGGAGTTTGTTGAGCTTTCTGCATGTGTAGATTTTTTTGTGGTTGATATTATTTTCAGTTTGGGATGTTTTCAGCCATTTTTTAAAAATACTCTTTCGGCTCCTTTTTCTCAGGTACTCTCATATGAGTATTAGAGCTTAATGGGGCCTCACATTTCTCTAAGACTATTCACTTTTTTTTTCTTTATTCTTTCTTTCTGTTCTAACTGCATAGCTCTACTGATCTGTCTTCACCTTTGCTTATTCTTTCTTCTGTCAGCTTAAATCTACTGTTCAGCCCCCTGATGAATTTTTCATTTTGGTTTTTGTAGTTTTCAGTTCTAACAGTTCCATTATTTTTATCTTATAATTTCTCTCTTTCTTGATATCTGTTTTGTAAGATGTTTTCATCTTGATCCTTTAAGCATGGTTTCTGTGAACATATAATACTTGCTCTGAAGTCTTTGTCCAACATCTGGGGCATCTCAAAGGTTGGTTTTTACTGCCTAGTTTTTCCTTGTATGGGTCAAGTTTCCTTGTTTCTTTTTATTTCTCATAATTTTTGTTGCATCCTGGTTGTTTAGATAATACACTATAGCAATTCTGGACACTGATTCACCCTTCCCTCCCCCCAGGTAGAGGCTTGATGGTTTCTTTGTTGTTTGCTTGTTTATTTGTTTAATGACATACCTGGACTATTTCAATCTATTTACTTTCTCTGTGTGCCGCCTCTTCAGAGGGTATAGTCTTGGACTTGCACAGAGTCACCCCAGTGCAACAGTGATCTTAGCATCATCCTCTTTGACAGTTTATTTCCCAGGTCTCTCTGTTAGGCTGTGTGCCTCTGTTGTTACCATTCCCTCTACCAATCACCAGCTGATTGCTGTGTTTCCAGTAATGTCATGGGCTGTAAACTGCTTCACTCTGTGATGTAAATTCCAGCCTTTTTGAAAGGGTAGTCTTAAAGACATCTCTGAAGTTTGTTTCAACTCCAGAGGGCCTCCCCTTAGCTGTCTCTCTCATGCTTCTCTGAAATTCATGGCTGCTCTACCGTTGAGCTTGTTGCTCTCAGTGTTTTGACAGCACACATGGGCTTGAACTTCCACATTGTGGAATTTATTATTCCAAATGCATTTAGCTCCTTGAGGGGACCTTTGAAGATCTCTGCTCTTAAAGGCTACATCTTCCCCTGGACAAACTTCACCAGAGCTGGAGGTGGGGACAGTGGCCCACGTCTTCCGTAGTGACACCCTGCTTTTATGAATGGGGCACTGGCTGGGGGCATGAGACTCTATAGTCTTCTTGGCTTGCCTCTTTTGGTGTGAAACATTCATCTTCTCAGCTAGCTGTGGTGGAGGTACCTGAGTCCAATATTCTCTTCTTGCCACACAGTGGAGTTTCCTATGAGTGGGGACCAAGTGGAAGAAAGGAACCTCAGATGTCTCATCTGCTTTTGCCTGGAAGAAATCTTCTACAACAGAAAGCCCAGGCTTGTGAGTAGGGATGAGAAATGCTGGGCGTTTGCTCCTCCAGGGCTGGTACTGAGCAGTAGAATGGGAGCTGGGGTAGAGGTGGTCACCTGCTCCTGGCTTCGCCTACCCATAGTACAGCTTCCATCATGCCAAGCTGGGAGACAGAGGAAGGAGCAAGTCATGGCTCAAATGCCACCGTCGCCCATTCTTATTATTAAGATACTAGGTTTTCTTGACAGGATGATTCTCCATTTGCCATATGCCCTTAGGACAATTTCCAGAGCCTTAAAATATATTTCAAGTAGCTTTAACAGTTATAGTTGTTTTGCCAAGGAGAGTGTCTGTAGAGCTCTGCACGGTGCCATCCAGGAACCCTAATATCCTTGTGTTAAGAAAAATATTGATGCTTGTTGAAAATTTCAGGTATTCACAAAGTTATAGGAGGGGGAAAATGCCCACAAAGGCAATCATAGGAGAAGCTAATTACATGACAAATTTGAGGAGGATTCTAGACATACACTTTATATCATATTTCTAAAACATGTGCTCTCATTACATCAGCAGTTCTCTGTTATTCAAGAAGCCTCAGGGTGTCATAAGACTAGATTGTTACAATAATATCACCCAACATTTGTGTGACACTCAACAGTGTTAATCTTTTCATTTACATAATCCTGTTTGCTGT
Source organism: Vicugna pacos (assembly GCF_048564905.1). Classification (NCBI taxonomy): domain Eukaryota; kingdom Metazoa; phylum Chordata; class Mammalia; order Artiodactyla; family Camelidae; genus Vicugna; species Vicugna pacos. The sequence goes on along the minus strand of NC_133001.1, from coordinate 5,269,058 downwards.
ATGATAGTAAACTTACTCATGATAGAGCCTTTCAGGCTTTATCATCTCTGCCTCATCTTTGCCTCTGCTTTGCACACAGTATTGAGAAGAGTAAATTTAAACCCTGTTGGAGAAGAAATAACTATACTTTTGTTTAGTCAATAATTTTTCTTTATAAAGCATATGGCATATTAATATTTTAGGAGCATATAATATGCCCAAAATCATATGTGAGTGCATGTATGATCTATTCATATTCATTTTGTTTCATAAAGAATGTAAAGCATGTCTCAAAAACACACAGCAAAATAAAATAAATAAAAATGAGAAATAAAAAGAGATAAAAGGAAATGTCAGTGTAAAAAAGTAAGTTGTGTACTTGGGACTACCCTGGTTGCAGCATTAAAAATCTCACATCCGTGGAAATCCCTTGGTCCCGGACCAACCGAGATGATTGGTCATCTTAATAATACCAGCAAAGCATCATTTAGTTCTTTCAATATATGAAGCCTGGCTCCACTATCTTATTTTATCCTCACAATAATTATTTGAGGTAAGTCACTATTCTGGTGCCCATTCTACAAGAGAAAATGGGAGAACCAAAAAGTCAACAAAGTCACACATCAAGTGGTGAGGCTAGGATTCGAAGCCAGGACCCTCAGCCCCAGAATTGAGGTGGTTTTTTTTTTTTTTAACCACAAATCATAAAAATGTAGGTGAGGTCCTATATAAGTGCTATAGACTTGGTTCTAAGTTTCCTAGTCTTAAATGTGAAGAGGAAAACACGATCAGTTATGAAATTCAAATTGTGCAAAAAATGAACCATTTTCAGAAGCACAGTGAGTCTTAGTCTGAAGACGATGCACTCAATAAATGTTTACCATGTGCCTTCTATGGAAAGACATGTTTCCAGGTGCTGGGAATACAGCAGTGGATAAAACAGAATCTCTGACCGTGTGGACCTGACATGCCAGGGAGATATTAATTAGCACACAGATACAGAAAAAAGACAGCAGGATAAGGAGGAAGAGAGATTCTGGGGAGTGAGGGGGCTGTAATATTAAATAGGATGGCGAAGGTAACTTCTCAATGAGAAGGTACGTTTAAGGAAAGTCTTGACGAGTGAGAGAGAGGATCCTGTGACCGTCTGGGAGATGAGTGTTTTCAGTAGAGGGAGCAGCATGGACAAGCTTCCTCAGTTGGGAGAAGCCTGGTGAGAAGAATAAGACAAGTAAGGTATAAGATCCGGGGGGGCGTAGAATAACCCAGATCTTTGTTGGGCACTGTGCAGACTTTGGCATTTACTCTAAATGAGATGGGGCTTGACAGAAAGGAGAATTGCTTATTACAGCATTCCTGCATATTGGCCAAAGACAACACTTCAAAATAATATTAATAGAAATATTTTAGCAGCCGAAGTGTGCAGGCAACTCAGGGATCTCGCTTCCAGATGCCCTAGGGCAACCTAGGGACGGTGCTTAAGTATCTGTGACAGAATGTTATCTGTACAGTCAGGCCATCCTCCAATGATTTTTGTTTCTTTTCTGATAAGATTTTAAAGGACAGACAGGAGTTGTTTAGATTATTTAGCAAGTGCTAGGAATGTAGCTGGTGTATTTTGCAAATTTAGAGCCCAGCTATATCAGCTAAGCTGGGTCATTTTTTAAAAAGAACATGATATGATCTCTAGTCTCAGGTAGTTTTCCATCTGGAGAAAGAGATAAGGCAGGTGCATGTATTTACAACAGTACAAGGCAGCCTGTGATACTAACAAAAGCAGCTAAGTTTCCTTCAGTAACAAGACTAAACTGTTGCTTCTTTCTGCCCACAACCATCTCCATTCTAGTAGATGGCAACTGCATCTTTCCAGCTGCTCAGGCTGGGTGACTTGACTCTTTCACATTCCATATCTAATTTCTCAGGGAATGTGGTTAACTTCGTCATTAAAGGACACCCCAGATCCAACCACTTCTTACCACCTCCATGGCTAGCCCTCTCTTATTTTTACCCTAAAACCCAAGCCCCAGCTGGAGACTCCATCATCTCTCACCTGAAGTACAGCAGTAGCAAGTCTCCCTGACTTACTTTTCTCCCCTGCAGTCTAGTCTCAACAGAGAACTGAGTGATTCCTTTAAGATGTAAGTGAGATCATGCTCCTCCTTCACTCAAAATCCTGTAGCAATTCTGCACATTACTGAGAATGAAAACTGAAGCCCTGAGAGTGGCCTTCAAGTCCCCAAGGGATCAGACACCCCTTGTTGCTTTGACTTCATTTCCTCCCACTGTCCCCTGGCTCCTTCAGATCACGCTGGCCCCTTGCCTTTGAGCCTTGGTTTGAGCTTGGTAGATTCTTCTCTAGGGCACACATTCAGCTCACTCCGTCCCTTCCATTGAGACTTTTCTCCAATTATATCTTTTTTTAATTGAAGTATAGTCAGTTACAATGTGTCAATTTCTGGTATACAGCATAATGTCCCAGTCATGCATATATATACATATATATACACATATATTTGTTTTCATATTATTTTTCATTAAAGGTTATTACAAGATATTGAATACAGTTCCCTGTGCTATACAGAAGAAATTTTTTTTAATCTATTTATATATATGTGGTTATCTTGATAAGGCTTATCTATTTTTATTCAACAATGCAACTTTCCCTCCTTCCATCTCAGCCCTCCCAATCCCCTCACCCTGCATTGCTTTTCCTTTTGTTACGTATCATTTATCATTGTCTAACACACTTAAATGTTTACCCATTTAGTCTACTCATAGTTAATTGTCTGTCTCCCTCTCTACAATGTAAGATTCATCTTTCTTGGTCTGTCCTATTGAATGCCCAGAACATTGCCTAGTACATAGTAGGTTCAATAAATATTTGTTGAATAAAACATTGAGCACTGACTATGTGGCTAGTACTGTCCCATGAACTATCAACCATTGTACATAGATTATTGAATTAAATCTTCACAAAACCATCATGGAGGAAGTGTTATTATCATCTTCATTTTATTAATGAGAAAACAGAAGCATAGTGAGGTCAGCAACTTGCCCAAGGTTTCACAGCTAATATGCAGCAGATCTGGGATTTGAACCCACTGAAACAGGGTGAGAGACTTACAGAAGAGAGCTACTTTTCTCCCTAAACTGCAACAATGACAAAGGACTTCAACTTCTAGAGACCTTGGTTGAAGGATGCTTGAAAGTGAGGAAAGTTTGTGGATAATTAGCTTGAATCTGTTGCGGTATAAACTTCTGAACTGTGATTTGCTGTTTGCATTTAACATCCATTGATCGAGGAATGGTTAATAGTCTCATTGTGCTTCATTTCGGTTAATAATGAGAGGAAAGGCGGAAGTGGCAACTGGATTTTACAGAGCTCTTACCCTTTGGCTTGATGGGGCTTGTTTTTTATACCTCCCATTCCAGGCCAGGTAATCTAATAGAACCTTAAAATGAGATGCTAGTGTGAGCTCCACCTGAATCCTAGCCAGCACGTATGCCATATGTTGTTGCAAAGGGGTATTTGATTATCCAGTTTCCCCACAGTAAGATGACCGCAAAGCAAGCAAGAGATGGGTTCATTGTAAAGGTGTTCAGGCTTGTCCCATTTAAGAGACATTAAATCTCCACTGCAATAGGGGAAAAAATGCATTGCTTCTGCAGAACCAGGACTTGATTTCGTGTGGAAATTAAAAAAAAAAATTACTGAGTGCATCTTATTTTTGTCAAGTATTTTTATGACTCAGCATGTAGTCAGTCAGCTAAGAGTCAGAAGTCTGGTGCGGCTGGAATTCTCAAACTGCAAAATGCATGGCATGGTGTCATTTACTAGAAATGAGAGGTTTGTTTTATTTTCTGAGTTTTATACACTTCAATATATTTCTTCAAAAGTTTTCTTGTTTGAAAACCACAAAGAACTCTAGACAGGGAGTGGATTTACTGAGAAGTGGGAGATATTTCGTCCTTTGCACCCCCAGAACATCAGTTCTCTTTTGGCCAGTAGAAATGGCAAAATAAGTGAATCAGTTTTGTGTACAATAATTATTAAAAGAAATTGTGTTCTTCTTCCCTCACTAAATTACATTTAGAAAGATAGGAAAGAATATGAAGTTGGAGAGGCACCAAATTATTAGCCAGCCCATCCTACCATCGTCTCAGTTTGTCCCTGTGCGACCCCAGGGGAAATAATCACTGTCTCTGGTAATGATGATCACTAACACTTGTTTAAGTAGCTGCTGTGTGTTAGGTACTGTTGACAGTGATCGACACCCATTATTTTATTTAATCCTGCAACAACCCTATAGAGCAGGTATATCAGTTATTTGTTTTCACAGTGATGCTGCCTGAGTGCATTCAATGGTAAGCATCCAATTCAGTATATTCAATAACAAGAATACATTGCCTGCATATCCGAGGTTAGTTGGATTGAGGGGGGTACATGTGCTGGCTAGATGACTCTGCTGATGGTGACTGGCTTGCTCACATGTTTAGGGGTCAGCTGATCAAGGCTGGCCCCAGCTGGAATTCCAAGAGTAACTCAGCTTTGCTCCAATGTCTCTCTTCTTCCAGCAAGACTGGTCTGAGTATATTTGCCAGGTGATGGCAGAAGGGCAGAAAGCAAGCGGAGAGAAACATACAAGTCCTCTTGGGGTCAGAACTGGTGCGCTGTCGCTTTCATTCTTTGGCCAAAGAAAGTCAAAAGGCTGAGCCTGGAATCAGAGAGGGTGGGTACTGTCAGGTTACAGGACAAAGGGTGTGCTTATGGGAGGGGTGAAGAATTGAGCTCATCAGTCACCTATCACTGCAGGGACTATTGTTACTTTATTAGCTTTGTAAATGAGGACAGGAAACACAGAGATGAGAAGTAACATGCCACCTGTCTAGTTAGCAGTAGACCCAGGAAATAAATCAGGCTGTCTGACTCCAGGGCCATGGCTGTTAATCACTGTGCATCCTGCTTCACTCCTACTTTGACACTTTGCAGTCTGGTTTCTGCTCTGATCACCCTAGGAAACATGCTCTTCTCTGGTTAATTAATGCTGTCTATGGACATACCCAGTAGCCTTCACTAATTGTCAGCACCTGCATCCATTCTGTAACACTGTTGCATTCTGCATCCTTGAAGCTCTTTCCTCCTTTGATTCTGCAAGGGTTGTGCTGTTCTGTCTCTTTTCCTGCCCTTCCTCTGCTCAGCCCTCTCCACCTACTACATGGCACATGTACTTCTTTTTCTTGGCATCTCCCTTTCCAAGCACACCCACTCTCATGGTTTTCATTACCAGCTCTCTGTGAATGATTCATCCAACCCATATCTCTGGCTCTAAGAAAGCTTACCATAATTTCCTGCAACTTAACTCAGTGGTTTATCTCTCACAAAACAACCCAGGAGAGTAAGAGGCTCTTCTCACTAGCATCTTATCATTTCACGTCACCTAGCAACTATTTCAGTGCTTGAAATTCCATTATGAGAAACTTCCTATTGGAAAAATGCCACTGGAAAGTATATGATATCTGAAGCCTCCTGTTTGCATAGCATTTATAACTACATGAAATTGCCACTAGCTGTCTTTTTTTGACCTACAAAGTAGCAATTTCTCACTGTCCAACTTAAGAGGCTGGAGACAGACTGCTAGGAAGGGAACAGGAAGGGGACAGATGCATCAGAGCAAAAGTAGAATCAAAGTCAACGTCCCCAACTTGACAATTCCTGCCTTGTGTCTGTTGCAAGCACCTTATATTCTTCAAATAACACTTAAAGTTCTTCCAGGTGGTAAATAAAATAATGTATAAAGTTTAGCAGTATGAAGAATAAACTCCAAATCACCCATTACCTCAGCACTTTTTGATAATAGCCATTCTCGTTAGTATTGGTGAAATCAATTTAAAGTTTCACCTAAAGTATTTCTTTCACACAGTTGAAAGCATGCTATATACACAAATTTTATTCTTTTTTCTAAATCTTATTATTACATTGGCATTTTCTAATATTGGTGGGGAACTTCTTAAGTATCACTTTTTATTTGAAATGATTTTTGTACTATAAAGATTTCTCTGTATTTGGGATTTTTCCCTTAAAATATATTTCCAAGGTAATACCCCAAAAGTGATTTTTACTGAGTCAAATAATATGAATATTTTTCAGGTGCTTGATACACAGTTATACAACAGATCACAAAAAAGTAGTACCATAGTACACTTCCCCCAATTCAATATCACTATGTGAGTGTTTGCCTCACTACACAAAAATCAGTGTTTAACATTATTATTTTATTTAAATTCTTTTATAAATTGATTGGCAAAAATTTAACCTGCTGTTTTTAAATTTACATTTATTGGATCATTAAGAGAGATTGAATTTGTTTTCAGACATTTATTAGGTGTTTTTATTTGCTCATGCATTTGGTTTGTCAGTAACCCTTAACCTATTGAAATCTAAGTGGTTTCTAATTAGCTGGGTTCTTTTGTGTATATATATATATATATATATATATATTTTTATTGACATATCATCAGTTTACAATGTTGTGTCAATGTCTGTTGAACAGCATAATGCTTCAGTCATACATGAATATACATATATTCATTTTCATATTCTTTTTCACTGTAAGCTACTATAAGAAATCACATATAGCTCCCTGTGCTATATAGTATAAACTTGTTTATTTTATATTATATATAATATATATTATATATATATTAGTTAATGTCTGCAAATCTCAAACTCTCAATTTATCCCTTCCCATCCCCTTCCCTCCCTGGGAACCATAAGTTTGTTTTCTATGTCTGTGAGTCTGTTTCTATTCTGTAAATAAGTTCATTAGTCTTTTTTTTTTTTTTTGGATTCTACATGAGTGATATCATATGCTATTTTTCTTTCTCTTTCTGCCTTACTTCACTTAGAAACGACATTCTCCAGGGCCATCCATGTTGCTGCAAATAGCATTATTTTATTCTTTTTTATGGCTGAGTAGTATTCCATTGTGTAAATATACCACCACTTCTTTATCCAATCTTCTCTCTATGGACACTTATGTTGTTTCCAAGTCTTGGCTATTGTAAATAATTCTTCTTTGAACATTGGGAGCATGTATCTTTTTGAATTAAGGTTCCCTCTGGATATGTGCCCAGGAGTGGGATTACTGGGTCATAGGGTAAATCTATTTTTAGTCTTTTGAGGAATCTCCATACCATTTTCCAAAATGGCTGCACTAAACTACATTCCTACCAGCAGTGTAGGAGGGTTCCCTTTTCTCCACACCCTCTCCAGCTTTTATCATTTGTGGACATTTTAATGATGGCCATTTTGACTGGTGTGAGGTGATACCACATTGTAGCTTTGCTTTGCATTTCTCTGATAATTAGCAATATTGAGCATCTTTTCATGTGCCTATTGGCCATTTGTATGTTTTCATTGGAGAATTGCTTGTTTAGGTCTTCTGCCCATTTTAGGATTTTTTTTTCTTATTAAGTTCTATGAGCTGTTTATATATTCTAGAAATTAAGCCCTTGTCAGTCTCATGTTTTGCAAATGTTTTCTCTCATTCTGTAGGTTGTCTTTTTGTTTGCTTATGGTTTCCTTTGCTGTGTAAAAGCTTATAAGTTTAATTAGGTCCCATTAGTTTATTCTTGCTTTTATTTCTATTGTCTGGGTAGACTGCCCTAGGAGAATATTGCTGAGATTTATGTCAGATAATGTTTTCCTATTTTTTTCTTCTAAGAGGGTTATTGTGTCTTGTCTTATGTTTAAGTCTTTAAGTCATTCTGAGTTTAGTTTTGTATATGGTGTGAGGGAGTGTTCTAAGTTCATTGATTTACATGCAACTGTCCAGTTTTTCCAACATCATTTTCTGAAGACATTATCTTTATTCCATTGTATGTTCTTGCCTCCTTTGTCAAAGATTAATTGACCAAAAGTTTCTAGGTTCACTTCTGAGCTCTCTATTCTGCTCAAATGGTCCATATGTCTGTTTTTGTACCAATACCATGCTGGTTTGATTACTGTAGCTCTGTAATATGGTCTGAAGTCTGGGAGAGTTATTCCTCCAGCTTCATTCTTTTTCTTCAGAATTGCTTTGGCAATTCTGGGTCTTTTGTGATTCCATATACATTTTAGGATTATTTTTTCTAGTTCTGTGAAAAAATTTCATAGGTAATTTGATAGGGATCACATTAAATTTGTATATTGCTTGGGGTAGTATGTTCATTTTAACAATATTAATTCTTCCAATCCAAGAACATGGGATATCTTTCCATTTCCTTCAGTAATTTTAAATTTCCTTAGTCAATGTTTTGTAGTTCTCCACATATAAGTATTTCATTTCCTTCGTCAGATTTATTATGAAGTATTTTATTTTTCTGGATGCAATTTTGAAAGGGATTGTTTCTTTACTTTCCTTCTCTGATATTTCATTGTTAGTGTAGAGAAATACAACTGATTTCTGTATGTTAATCCTGTATTCTGCTACCTTGCCAAATTCTTTTATCAGCTCTAGTAGTTTTTGTGTGGAGCCCTTAGGGTTTTCTATATATAGTATTATGTCATCTGCATACAGTGACAATTTTACGTTTTCTCTTCCATCTTGGATCCCTTTTATTTCTTTTTCTTGTCTGATTGCTATGGCTAGGACTTCCAATATTATACTGAATAGAAGTGTTGAGGATGGAAGTCCTTGTCTTATTCCAGATTTGAGTGAGATGGCTTTCAACTTTTCACTGTTGAATATTATGATGGCTGTGGATTTGTCATAATCCCTCTATACTCACTTTGGTTAGAATTTTTATCATAAATATATGTGAAATTTTATCAAATACTTTTTCTAAATCTATTGAGATGATCTTGTGATTTTTCTCTTTCTTTTGTTGATATGGTGTATCACATTGATTGATTTGCATATGTTGAACCATCCTTGTGTCCCTGGGATGAACCAAAATTGACCATGGTATATAATCTTTTTTATGTGTTGTTGGATTCTGTTTGCTAATATTTTGTTGAGAATTTTTGCATGTATGCTCATCAATAATATTGGCCTATAGTTTTCTTTTTTGGTAGTGTCTTTGTCCGGCTTTGGTATTGCGGTGATGGCAGCTTCATTGTTTAGGAGTATTTCATTCTCATCAGACTTTTGGAAGAGTTTGAGAAGGATCAGTATGAGCTCTTCTTTGTATGTTTGATAGAATTCCCTAGTGAAGCCATCTGGTCCTGGACTTTTGTTTGCAGGGAGGTTTTTTTATTGCTGATTTTTTTTTCCCTTCTAGAGATGTCTGTTCAAGTGATCTATTTCTTCTTGATTCAGTTTTGGTGGACTGTGTGTTTCTGGAAACTTGTCCATTTCTTCTAAGTTGTCCAATTTATTGCCATATTATTGTTTATAGTATTCTCTTACAAATTTTTGTATTTCTGTGGTGTTGGTTATAATTTCTCCATTATCATTACTTATTTTGTTTACTTGTGTCCTTTCTCTTTTCTTCTTGGTGAGCCTGGCCAGAGGTTTGTCAATTTTGTTTACTCTTTTTTTTTTTAAATTGCTCTTGGTTTGGTTGACTTTTTCTAATTTTTTTTGATCCATTCCATATATTTCCTTCCTGATTTTTATTATTGCCTTCCATCTGCTGACTTTAGGTTTTATTTTTTTTCTTCTCTTTCTAATTCTTTTAGGTGGAATTTTAGGTTGTTTATTTGAGATTGTTCTCATTTTTTGAGGAAGAACTATGAAGTTCCCTCTTAGGACTGCTTTTGCTGCAGCCATAGATTTTAAGTGGTTGTATTTTCACTGTTGTTTGTCCTAAGGTAATTTTTAATTTCTTCTTTGATTTCATCATCAAGCCATTGGTTTTTTAGTAACATGTTGTTAAGTGTCCATGTGTTGTTTTCTTTCCCCTTTTTTTTCTGTGGTTGATTTCTAGTTTCATGTCACTGTGGTCAAGAGAAGATGCTTGAAATAATTTCTATCCTCTTAAATCTACTGAGGCTTTTTTGGGCTTGAGTATGTAGTCTATCCTAGACAATGTTCCATAAGCATTTGAAAAGAATCTGTATTCTGTTTGGGGGGATGTAATGACCTAAAAATATCAACCAAGTCCAACTGTTCTATTTTGTCATGTAGTATTTCCATTGCTTTATTGATTTTCTATCTGGAAGACTTGTCCAATGATGTTAGTGGGGTGTTAAAGTCTCCTTCTATTGTTGTATTCCCATCATTTTCTCCCTTTATGTCTGTCAGTATTTGTTTTATATATATAAGTGCTCCTATATTGGTTAGTCATAAAAATCACAAAAGAAGAGAACAAAAGAAGAAAAAAGGGGGAAAAAACACCTACCAAAATAACTGAAAACAATGAACAAATGGCAATATGCACATACATATCAGTAATTACCTTAAATGTAAATGGACTGTGCTCCAGTCAAAAGACACAGACTAGCTGAGTGAATATAAAATCAAGACCCATATATATGCTTATATATCCCTACAAGAGATTCACTTCAGATCTAAAGATGTATACAGATTGAAAGTGAGGAGGTGGCAAAAAGATATTGCATATGAATGGAAACCAAAAGAAAGCAGGGACAGTGATACTGAAATCAGGTAAAATATACTTTAAAATAAGGACTGTTACAAGAGACAAAGAAGGACACTACATAATAATCAAGGGATCAATCCAAGAAGAAAATATGGCAATTATAAATATATATGTACTCAAAATAGGAGCACCTAATTACATAAAGCAAATATTAATAGATATAAAGGGAGAAATATACAGTAACACAATAATCTTAGGGGAATTTAAAAACCCATTTACTTCAATGGACAGATCATTCAGACAGAAAATTAATAAGGAGACATTGGCCTTAAGTGACACATTAGACCAGTGGAATTTAATTGATATATAGAGAACATTCCAACTGAAAGTAGCAGAATACATATTCTTTCAAGTGTACATGGAACATTCTCGAGGCTAGATCATATACTAGGCCACAAAACAAACCACAATAAATTGTAAGAAAATTGAAGTATCAAGCAGCTTTTCTGACAACAATGCTATGAAACTACATATTGACTACAAGAAAAAAAATGCAAAAATACCACAAACATGTGGAGGCTAAATAATATGCTACTAAGCAACCAATGGATCACTAACGAAATCAAAGAGGAAATAAAACAAATACCTAGAGATAAATGATGAAAGCATGAAGATCCAAAACCTATGGGATGAAACAAAACTGTTTTAAGAGGGAAGTTTATAGCAATAAAAACTTACCTCAGGAAACAAGAACCATCTTAAATAAAACACCTAACCTTACACCTAAAGTAACTAGAGATAGAAAAGCAAACAAAACACAAAATTAGTAGAAGAAAAGAAAGGAAAGATTACAGTAGAAATAAATGAAATAGAAACTAAGAAATGAATAGAAAATATCAATAACACTTAAAGTTGGTTCTTCAAAGAGATAAACAAAGTTGATAAATCTTTAGCCAGATTTATCAAGAAAAAAAAAAAAGAGACAGTGTCCAAATAAATAAAATCAGAAATGAAAGATGAGACATTACAACCAACACCACAGAAATAAAAGATCATAAGAACCTACCACAAGCAACTATAAGCCAATAAATTGGACAACCTAGAAGAGATGGATGGATTCCTACATATGAGCAGTCTTCCTGTACAAGAAAGACGTAGAATATTGAACAGACCGATTAACAACAATTAAATTGAATCAGTAAATGAAAAGTTTCCAACAAGCAAAAGTCCATGACCAGATGGCTTCACAGGTAAACTATTTAGAGAAGAATTTTGAAAATATTCCTCCCCCACCCAAAAAAATATAGAGGAATGGAACACTTCCAAATGCAATCCATGAAGCCCGAATCACACTGACACTGAATCCAGACAACAACATCACACACAAAGAACGGAAATTACAGGCCAATGTCACTGATAAACAGAGATATAAAAATCCTCAACAAAATACTAGCAAACTGACTCCAACAATACTTTAAAAATACCAAATATCATGATGAAGTGGAGTTTATTGCAGGGGTGCAATGATATTTCAGTATCTTCAAATCAGTAAGTGATACAACACATTAACAAACTGAAGGATAAATGATCATCTCAATAGATGGTGAAAATTTTAACATTCACTTATGATAAAAACTCTCTAGAAAGTGGGCATACAGCGAAACTAACTTCACCTATTAAGGTCTATATATGACAAACCCACAGCCAATATTCTCAGTTCTGAAAAGATGAAAACATTTTCTCCAAGATCAGAACAAGACAAAGATACCCACTCACCATTTTTATTCAGCATAGTTTTGGAAGTCCTGGCCACAGCAATCAGGAAAGAAAAAGAAATAAAATGAATCCAAATCAGAAAACAAGAAGTAAAACTGTCATTATTTGAAGATGATATAATGCTATACATCAAAAATCCCAGTGTTGCAACCAGAAAACTAGAGCTCATCTATGAATTTGGAAAAGTTGCAGGATACAAAACTAATATAAAGAAATATGTTGCATTTCTATACACTAACAATGAAGAATCAGAAAGAGAAATTAAGGAAACAGTCCATTTACCTTCACATCAAAAATAATAAAATACCTAGGAATAAATCCATCTGAGGATTTAAAAAATCCTGTACTCAGAAGACTATAAGTCACTAGTGAAAGAAATTAAAGAGAACACAAACAAGTGAAAAGATAGACCATGTTTTTGTACTGGAAGAATTAATATTGTTAAAATGACCATACTAACAAAGGCAATCTACAGTGCTATCCCTATCACCATACCAGTGACATTTTTGACAAAACTCGAACCAATAATCTAAAAAATTTTATGGACCCACAAAAGACTCCAAGGAGCCCAAACAACTGGAGAAAAAAACAGAGCTGGAGTAATTACACTTCCTGACTTCAGATTATACTCTGAAACTACAGTACTCAAAACAGTATGATACTGGCACAAAACCAGAAAATAGAATAATGGGACAAAATAGAGAGCCTAGAAATAAACTCACATACTTATGATGAATTAAGGAGGCTGCAGTATACAATAGAGAAAGACAGATTGTTCAATAAGATTTGCTAGGAACACTGGACAACTACACATAAAAGAATGAAATTAGAACATTCTCCAACACCATATACAAATATACACTCAAAATGGATTAAAGACTTAATGTAAGACCAGGCTGTAAATACTCTGTTTCCTAGAGGAAAACAGACAAAACACACTTTGACAGAAATTTCAGCAATATTTTTGGGGATCTATCTCTTAAAAGAAAGGAAATAAAAAAAATAAGTAAATGGAACCAAATTAAACTCAAAATCTTTTGAACAGCAAAGGAAACTTTCCACAAAATGAAAAGACAACCTACTGAATGGGAGAAAATATTTGTGTAAGATGTTAATAACCAAAATATATAAACATACAACTTAATAGTAATAATAATAAAACAATCCAAACATGGGCAGAAGACCTAAAAAAGCAATTCTCCAATGAAGACATACAAGTAGCCAATAGGCACATGAAAAAATGCTCAATATCACCAATTATCAGAAAATGTAAATCAAAATTAAAATGCAGTGTCACCTCACACCAGTCAGAAAGGCCACTATTAAAAATTCTACAAACAATAAATGCTGGAGAGAGTGTGCAGAAAGGGAGCCCTCCTACACTGCTGGTAGGAATAAAGTCTGGTGCAGCCATTATGAAAAACAGCATGGGGATTCCTCAAAAAACTAAAAATAGACATACCTTACTCAGTAACTCCTCTCCTGGGAATATATCCAGAGGGAATTCTAATTTGAAAATATACATGCACGCCAGTGTTCATAGCAGCACTATATACAATAGCCAAGATACAGAAACAACATAAATTTCCATCAACAGATGATTGGATAAAGAAGTTGTGGTATATTTATACGATGGAATACTACTCAGCCATAAAGTGAATAAAATAATGCTATTTGCAGCAACATGGAAGGAGCTAGAGATCATCATTTTAAGTGAAGTAAGCCAGAAAGAGAAAGAAAAATACCATATGATATCACTCATATGTGGATTCAACAAAAGAAAGAAAGAAAGAACAGAACAAGACACTAATGAACTCATCTACAAAACAGAAACAGACTCACAGACATAATAAACAATCTTATGGTTACCAGGGGAAAAGAGGTGGTAAGGGATAAATTTGGGGAGTTTGAGATTAGCAAATGTTAGCCACTATATATAAAAATATATATAAAAAGTTTCTTCTGTATAGCACAGAGAACCCTATTCAACATCTTGTAATAACTTTTAATGGAAAAGGATATGAAAATGAATATATATATGTATGTGCATATGCATGACTGGGACATTATGCTATACACCAGAAAACTGACACTTTGTAGCTGACTATGCTTCAATTTAAAACACACACACACACACACACACACACAACCCCATTATAAAATGAGCAGAAGACGTGAATAGGCATTTTTCAAAGAGGCCACGCAGATGTCCAAGAAGCCCGTGAAAAGCTTCTCTACATCCTTTATCATCAGATATATGCAAGTGAAAACTACTATGAGACATACCTCACATCTGTCACAAAGGCTGTCATCAAAAAGGACACAAATAACACATGTTAGGAAGGCTGTGGAGAAAAGGGAACCCTCATTCACTGGTGGTGGAAATGTACATTGGTGCCGATACACTGGAAAACAATATGGAGGTTTCTCAAAACAACTAAAAGTAGAACTACCATGTGACTCAGCAGTTCCACTCCTGGGTATATATCTGACAAAAGGAACCCACTAATTCAAAAAGATACATTTATCCCAATTTTCATAGCAGCATTATTTACAGTTGCCAAGATATGGGAGCAACCTAATTGTCCATCAACAGATGAGTGGCTAAAAAAGATATATATAAACACAATGGAATACTGCTGAATCATAAAAAAGAACAAAATTTTGCCATTTGCAGTAGCATGGATGGATTTGGATAGTATTATAGTAAGTGAAATAAAGAAGACAGAGAAAGAAAAATACTGTATGACATTAGTTGTATGTGAAATCTAAAAATTAAAACAAAATAGTGAATACAACAAAAAATAAATACAGATATAGGGAACAAACTAGTGGTTAACAGTGGGGAGAGGGAAGGGGGAAGGACAAGATGGGGTGAGGGATTAGAAGGTACAAATTGTTATGTATAAAATGAGATACAAGGATATATTATATAACACAGAATACAGCCAATATTTTATAATAACTATAAATGGAGAATAACCTTTAAAAACTGTGAATTACTATATTGTACATCTTTAACTTACATAATATTGTACTTCAACTTTACTTGAATTAAAAAATACTCTTTGACAAATTGAATAATAAAACAAGAGCCTAAAATATGCTGCCTACAAGAGACAAATTTTAAGGTGAAGGACACACATAGATTGAAAGTGGCAGGATGGAAAAAGATATTTTATGTAAATAGAAATGACAAGAAAGTGGGTTATCAGTACTCATATCAGATAAAATAGACTTTAAAACAAGGCCATAAAGAAAGTTAAAGGACATTATATAACGATTAAAGGATAAATACAAGGAAATGATATTACACTCATTAACATATATGAACCCAATACAGGGGCACCTAAGGCCTTAAAACAAACACTAACAGACATAAAGGGAGAAATTGATGGTAATGCAATAATACTAGGAAACTTGAACACTCCACTGACATCAATGGATAGATTATCCAGACAGAAAATCAGTAAGGCAACAGAAATCCTAAATGACATAAGAACAGTTGGATTTAATTGATATTTTCAGGATATTACATCCAAAAATCCCAAAAACATAATATAAATTCTTTTCAAGTGTGGACTATCCTGTAGGATAGACCACATCCTTGGACACCAAAGGAGCCTCAGCAAATTTAAGAGAGTAGAAATTATTTCAAGCATCTTTTCTGACCACAGTGGCATGAAACAAGAAATCAAACAAAGGGGGAAAAAAAGGGAGTAAAAAAATGACTGCATAGAGACTAAACAACATGCTACTAAAAAAAAAAAAGTATCAACAGTGAAATCAAAGAGGAAATGAAAAAAATACCTTGAGACAAATGACAGTGAAAACACAACCACACAAAATCTATGGGATTAAGCAAAAGCAGTCCTAAGAGGGAAGTTCATAGTGATGCAGGCCTTCCTCAAAAAGCAAGAAAAAAATCTCAAATAAACAATCTAAACTACCACCTAAATGAATTAGAGAAAGAAGAACAAAAATAACCTACAGTCAGCAGGAAGAAAATAATTAAGATCAGAGATGGATTAAGTAAAATAGAGATTTTTTTAAAAAAATAGAAAAAGTCAATAAAACCAAGAGCTGGTTTTTGGAAATTGTAAATGAAATCAACAAAACTCTGGTCTAACTTACCAAGAAGAAAAGAGAGAAAACCCAAATAAACAAAATAAGAAATTAAGGAGAAGAAACAACAAGTGATATTCCACATGTACAAAAAAAAACAAACCCCACAAGAGAATAGTATGAACAATTATATGCCAACACATTGAATAACCTAGAAGAAATGAACAGGTTTCTAGACACAGTTCACCAAAACTGAATCAGGAGGAAGTAAATAATTTGAACAGAGTGATCACCAGAAGTGAAATAGAATATGTAATTTTAAAAAGAAAAAACAATCCTTAGAAACAAAAGTCTAGGACTGGATGGCTTCACTGAGGAATTCTACCAAACATAGAGAGAAAAATTTATACCAGCCCTTCTCAAACTCTTTCAAAAGTTTGAAGAGGAAGGAATACTCCCAAAGTCATTCTATGCAGCCACTGTCTTCCTGATACAAAAAACAGAGAAAGACATTATGAAAAAATAAAGTTACAGGCCACTGACTTTAATGAACATAGAATCAAAATCCTCAACAAAATATTGAAAATTAAATCCAACAATACATAAAAAAAGCATACACTTCGATCAAGTTGGATTCATGCCAGAGTCACAAGGATGGTTCAACATATGCAAATCAATAAATGTGTTACACCATGTTAACAAAGTACAAAAAGCACATGATTATCATTTAGAAGCTTAATACATATACAGTTGGAGCACTGGAAGGAGAAAAGAGAAAGAATGGAGAAAAAATACTTAAAGAAATAATTAATAAAATGTATGAATGTCATCAACTTAGAGGTTCAAAATGCCCCATTAACATCAATTGTAATGTCACATCAAGACACATCATAGTCAAATTGGTAAAATCTAAAGGTAAAGAAAAAATTTAAAAAGCCAGAGAAAAAATGATGCATTACATATAGTAGAACAATAATGTAAATCGTGGTTGGCTTTTTATCAGAAACAGCAGATGACAGAGGACAGTAGCTTACTTCACTGCTGGGTCTACGACATGTCTCAGTCATATAATAATCTATGGATAATATGTAGAAATCAGTTTTAATCACCCTTGCAAACTATAATTATAAACACAGAATCTGTTTCTTACTCATTATGGAAATTTGGGGTCACACAGGCATCATCCTAAGGGTAAGCAATAAATGCTAGGCTTGAAAAGGAACAGAACAATTCCAGTCAGTTTCCAGGGAGGTAAGTCTAAAAAGGGATCCAATTAAGGGTACAAAATAAGGGGCTAAGTTAGAAATGGTGTGCAGTGATAGAGGAAAAATGTGACAAATAATGACAATGTGAAACCCAGATATTCCCAGGTCATCTGGCCCTCAGAGGCCATCCTTCCTCTAATGTTCAAGTACAGTGGAGTCAGCCCCTACCCCACTGTAAGACTGTTCATTATCTCATGGTCACCTAATGTTCTGAGTTCGTCTTCACACTTAATTATTGATATTTATTCAATATCTCACCTCCAACCAGCTGATTGTCTCTTTCTTTCTCATAACTTCAAGGGTGGAAACAGTTACTGCTTTTATTCTCCAAAGTTCCACCACCTCAGAGCTAGTGGAACTGGCCCAACCCACTGAGGGCCCATGACCTGGCCTCACCCACCAGTGGGACTCCACTAGCCTCAGGATACCCAGGGCCCCACAGACCTGCCTACCAGATCCAAGAACCCTGTTTCCCATAGCCAGAGAGCACAGGACCCAGCTCTGCCCACCACTGGGCCAGCATTAGCCCCAGGACCTGGCCTCACCCACCAGGGGACAGTCACCAACCATGGGACCCCTGGCTGTCAACCCCACTCAGCAGTGGGCCAGTACAAATTTCAGGAACCCCAGGCACATAGCTAGAGACCCTTGGACTCCACTCCACCCTCCAGTGGCTTGCAACTAGTCCCAGAAGCCCTTAGGTTTTGGCTCCATCCACCAGTGGGTCAACTCCATGCAGAGACCCCTGGCCCCATAACCAGAGACCCAAGGACACAGCTCTTCCCACTACTGGGCTGACACCAGCCCCAAGACCCTCTGGACCCTGACCTCACCTATCAGTTTGCAGACACCAGCCCTAGAACATTTTGGGCCCCACAGTCAGCCATCCCAGGATCTCACCCCATCTACCAGTGGGCTCACACCAGATCTGAGACACCAGTGATCCTGCAGCTATAAGCTGACACTAGCTCCAAGACCCCTAGCCCAGAGCCAGCCACCCTGGGACCCAGGTCCTCTCAACAGTGAGCCAGATTTAACCCCAAGACTCCTCTGGATTCTGTAGCCAGCTGCCTCATAACTTGGTCCCATTCACAAGTGGCCCAGCATCAGGACCCAGGCTCCCTTGGTTGTGCAGATAGCCATAACAAGACAGAGCCCCACTCACCAGAATCTGGAAGCCTCTGTACATGATGGATGATACAGAGAAGCAAATCAGTGGAATGGAAGACAGAGTCATGCAAATCATTCAAGCTGAACAGAAAAGAGAATAATTTTTTTTTAATGAGGATAGTTTAAGAGACCTCTGGGGCAATATCAAACATACTAACATTCTCATTATAAGTGTCACATAAGGAGAAGAAAAAGGCAGAGAACATATATGAAGACATAATAGCTGGACATTTCCTTAACCTGGAAAAAGAAACAGACTTCCAAATCCAGGAATCACAAAGAATCCCAGACAGGATCAATCCAAAAAGGACTATACCAAGACACATTGCAACTTAAATGCCAAAAATTAAAGATAAAGAGGGACTACTTGAAGCAGCAAAGGAAAAGTAACCAGTTATGGACACTGGAAGGAGCACTCATAAGACTATGAGCTGACTTTTTATTAGAAAATCTTTAAGACAAAAGGGAGTGGAATGATATATTTAAAGTAATTAAAGGGAAAAC
Source organism: Vicugna pacos (assembly GCF_048564905.1). Lineage (NCBI taxonomy): Eukaryota > Metazoa > Chordata > Mammalia > Artiodactyla > Camelidae > Vicugna > Vicugna pacos. Next base: position 5,249,775 of record NC_133001.1, on the reverse strand, counting down.
CTATGACCAGGAATTCAGATTTGAAGAGATCAAAAGTTTTCCAGACAAACAAAAGCTAAAAAAGTTCAGCACTATGAAACCAGCTTTATAAGATACGTTAAAGGAAATTTTTTAAGCAGAAAAGGAAGGCCACAACTAGAAAGACAGAAATTGCAAGAGGGATATGAAAATGAATATATGTATATTCATGTATGACTGAAGAATGGTGCTGTACATGAGAAGTTGACACAACATTGTGAACTGACTATACCTCAATAAAAGAAAATTACAAAAGTCTCCTTGGTAAGGCAAACATACAGTAAAAGTAGTAGGTCAACCATTTACAAAGCTAGTACAAAGGTAGTAAAATCATCTATAACCACAAGAAGTATTTAAGGGATAATAAGATATAAAAGATGATGTCAATAACAGTAAATGTAGAGGATGAGTAAAAATGTAGAGTTGCTAAAATGTTTTCAAACTTAAGAGATTAGCAATTTTAAAATACTATATATAAATATATAGATTGTTATATATAAACCTCATGATAACCACAAACCAAAGATCCATAACAGATACACCCACAAAAAAAAGACAAAGGAATTGAAACATTACACAAAACAGTTATCAAAACACAAAGGAAGAAAGCAAAAGAAGGCAAAAGTAGAAACCAAGACAACAACTACAAAAACAACCAGAAAACAATGAACAAAATTTTAATTTTAAAATTTGTGTAGAAACACACAAAAAAAAAACCTCAAGTAGCCAAAGCAATCTTGAGAATGGAGAACAAAGCTGGATGTATCACGCTCCCTGATTTCAAATTATACTACAAAGCTATACTAACCACAACAGTGTGGTTTGGGCACAAAAACAGACACACAGATCAATGGAACAGAATAGAGAGGCCAGAAGTAAACCCACATTTACTTGATCAATTAATCTTTGATGGAAGAAAAAAGTCTCTTCAGTAAATAATTTTGGTAAAACTGAACAGCTACATGAAAAATGATCAAGCTGAACTACTTTCTCACATCACATACAAAAATAAACTCAAAGACCTGAAACCGTAAAACCCCAGGAAGAATACATAGGCAGTACACTCTTTGACATCAGGCTTAGCAATATTTTTTTGGATCTGTCTCCTCAGACGAGGGAAACAAAAGCAAAAATAAGCAAACGGGGCTACATCAAACTAAAAGCTTTGCAGAGTGAAGGAGACCATCAACAAAACAGAAAGTCAGCTTACTGAATGGTAGAAGATATTAACAAACAATATGCATGATAAGGGTTTAATATCCAAAATATACAAAGAACACACACAACTCAACAGCAAAAAACCTCGAACAATCTGATTTTAAAAAGGACAGAGAACCTGAAACAACATTTTTCCAAAGAAGACAAGTACATAAAAAGATGCTTGATGTCACTAATCATCATGGAAATGCAAACTGAAATCACAATGAGATAACACCTCACATCTGTCAGATGGCTGTTATCAATAAGACTACAAATAACGAGCGTTGGCAAGGATGTGGAGAAAAGGGAATTCTGGTACACTGTTGGTGGGAATGTAAATTGATGCTACCCCTATGGAAAACAGTATGGAGTATCCTCAAAAATTAAAAATAACCCTGCCATATGATCCAGCACTGTCACTTCTGGGTATTTATTTACCCAAAGACAACCACAAAAACACTAATTCATATGCACCCCTATGATCACTGAAGCATTATTTACGACAGCCAAGATATGGAATAACCTAAGTGTCCATCAACAGAGGAATGGATAAAGTAGATGTGATATATAAACAGTGGAATATTACTCAGCCATTCAAAATGAAATATTGCCATTTGAGACAACATTGATGGATCCAGAGAGTGTTATACTAAGTGAAATAAGTCAGATAGAGAAAACAAATACCATAGGATCTCATTTATATGTGAAATCTAAAAAACAAAATACACAAAATAAAACAAAAACAGACTCCTAGGTATAGAGAAGAAGTGAGTGGTTGCCTAAGAGTAGAGGAATGGAGTGGGGGCAAAATAGGACAATTGCATTAAGAGTTACAAACCTCCAGTTATAAAATAAACCACAGGGATGTAACATACAACATAAGGAATATGGTGAGTAACATTTGTATGGAGGCAAATGGTTACTATACCTATCATAATCAATGTTTTATAATGTAGGAAAATATCAAATCACTATGTAGCACACCTGAAACTAATATTGTATGTTAACTATATTTAAGTAAAACAATGAATAAAGTCAAAATAAACCAATAAAATTTTTAAAAATATATTTATATTATTTGTCCCAGTAAGTTCACTTTTGAAAGATTGTATTGAATTAATTGGAGTTATGGTCACAGATATATGTACATATATGTTTATTGCCTCATTTTCTATAAAAAACTGGACAATCAAGGTGTCCAATATAGAGAGAAGATTTAAGTAAATTATTTCTATTCCTAAAGTTAAATATGCTGCTAATGAGTGGTGCTATCAGCTTGGAAATTTAAAAAACTGACTGCTAAGAAAGCATCCAGTAAAAGGTTTGGAAGACAAAACTCAGGCCATTTCCTGGAAGGCAGAAGGAAAGACAAAGATGTGAAAGATAAAGCAATCATGGGGTTCATTGTGAGAACCAACATTCTACTAATAGGAATTTCCAAAAGAGATAATAATTAAATTGGTAGGAAAGAAAATGATCAAGGAAAAGAAATGCAAAGACATTTTCCAGAACTAAACATATTTGTTTCCAGATTTCTCAGTCTAATGAGTACCCAGCACAATGAATAAGGGGGGGAAAATAACTACAATGCACAAATGTAATTAGAAATCCCAAAACACTCTAGAGATAAACAGAAGATTCTAATTTCTTCCAGAGAGGAGAATCAGAGAGGAGTCTAAATTCTTCCAGAGAGGAGAGGCAGGTCTCAGACAAAAGCTTGGAATGAGAGTGGCAGCAGACTTTTTCTCAACAGGAGCACTAGAGAGTAGAAGATAAAAATGCATTTTAAAATCTGATTTTCTACCTAGAGGTCTATACTTAGCTCAACCATCAATTAAGTAGAAAAAAATCAAATGAAGACATATTTTAGCAAGCAAAATTTCAAAAAGTATGCCTGCATTGATCCTTCCTCCAATATTCTCAAGAAGCTGCAGAAGGATAATTTCTATCAAAACAAGGAGTTACAGCAAGAAAGAGAAGGGTGTAAGGCTCAGTAAGCAAGAGTCTCAAAGAGGCAGGAGGCCAGAGAAATCTAAGGGTGATGATGAGGGAAGCTCTGGAGACAGTTGTGCAGCAGGTTGAAAGGGAAACCTGCCTTAATAAAGCCAGGCAGACAGACAACCTCTAAATGGCTATCTCCTCCAGTTTACCATAATATCCCCACCACTCCTAAATAAATACCTCCACATAGAAAGGCTCTCTGATAGACCTGAATGTGTGGGAAATTGTATTGAGGTGTTTGAGTGGTATGAAAAGACTAAGAAGTTAAAAGAAAACTAAGCCACAATTTTAATGGGGCAATATTAACCCCAAAGTAAAGAAAAAGATGAGCAATAATTGCAGCTAAATTTTATTGAATACCCCTAACGACACTTAAAAGTTCTAAGCCCTTCTACACATATTAACTCACTTAATCTTTAAAGTCACCCTAGCAAGTTGACACTCTTGACGTGTCTATTATACAGTGAGGGAGTCATAGAGCAGCGATTTGCCTAGGGTACCAGAGTGGAGTTCCAACTCAGCCAGTCAGTTTCTAAACCACTTCTCCAAGAAAGGAAATGGAATCACAGTACTCAGCTTGGCTCAGCAGTAACAGAGTCAAAGTGATAAAACTGCTGAGTACAGATTGACCCCCAAACTGCCGTATAGCCATAGTGAGGGAATAGAAGAGTAGGAATAAAAGAGCATGCAATAACAAACAAACCAATGGCACAAAAACTTCACCTGCAATAAAAGAAAGTCAATAAATATATCCAAACACACACACACACACACACACATCCCTCTATGTGTGTACATACCTTTAGATGTTATTGACTTTATTAATATGTGTGTGTATTCAAAATATAGCACTAAATGCCAGAAGAAGGGAAAAAATTAAGAATGCTGTCTTCTAAAGTGAACTTCAATATAAAACAGAAACAGAAGCACAGACATAGAATACAAATTTGTGTTTGCAGGGGGGAGGTGGGTGGGAAGGGACAGACTGGGAGTTCGAGAGTGGCGTATACTGACATGTATATATAGAATAGATAAACAAGTTTATACTGTATAGCACAGGGAAATATATTCAAGATCCTGTAGTAGCCCATGGTGAAAAAGAATATGAAAATGAATATATGTATATTCATGTATGACTGAAAAACTGTGCTGTACACCAGAAATTGACACAACATCATAAACTGACTATAACTCAATAAAATTAAATAAATGAAAGAATGGTGTCTTCTAGTGGCCATTTAGTAAGCTTTATTTTTAAAACAATGTGCGTGTATTACACACAGATCTGTATGTCTGTGTATTTGATGCTGACAAGGATTCATGAAGGTATCAGTTATGATCAATAGCCTGTGTACAAAGAAATACAATATGTACACAGTGTGTTAATAGTGGTTTGCCAGAGCCCAGGTGTGCTTCTGTTCCCCTGCCTGCTCTGGGAGCTCCTCCACACCTCCCACGCCTCCCTAGGACGCAGCAGCTACAGGGTGAAAGCCTGGAGAGCAGGCAGCTCCAGGACCTTGCTCCCACCCCACACCCAACTGAGCACCAGTATCATCTCCATTGGTTCTGCACCTATGCTCTCTCAGTTATGAAGTGATTTTAATGGCATCCTTGCTTATAAAGTAGCATTAAGTGAAAGAAGGAAAATACAAGTTATATGCTACAAATTATAAGATTCAAATTATAAAGTTGAATTGCCAATTATTAGAGAAATGCAAGTCAAAACTACAATGAGGGAGGGGAGGGTAGAGCTCAGTGGCAGAGCTTGTGTCTAGCACGCAAGAAGTCCAGGGTTCAATCCCCAGTATCTCCATTTAAAAAACAAATAAATAAAAACTAATTATCCCCGCCCCCAAATATACAATGCTGTATGTCAATTGTATCGCAATAAACTGGAAAGAAAAACATTTTTAAAAAATTTTGAAAACTGCAAGAGGTATCATCTCACACCAGTCAGAATGGGTATCATCAAAAAGCTACAAATAATATATGCTGGAGACCCTGTGGAGAAAAAGGAGCCCTCCTACACTCTTGGTCAGAATGTAAATTGGTGCAGCCACTATGGAAAATCATATAGAGTTTCCATAAAAAACTAAAAATCTCACTCCTGGGCGTATATCTGGAGAAAACTCCAATTCAAAAAGATACATGCACCCCAGTGTTCATAGCAGCACTATTTACAATAGACAAGACATGGGAGCAACCTAAGCGTCCACTGACAGATGACTGGATAAAGATGTGATATATATACAATGGCATAGCACTCAGTCATAAAAAGAATTTATTTATGCCATCTCTAGCAACAGGGATGGAATTAGAGATTGTCATACTAAGCGAAGTAAGTAAGACAGAGAAAGAAAAATGTATCATATCACTTACATGTAGAATCTAATAAATGATACAAATGAACTTATTTACAAAACAGAAAGAGACTCATAGACATTGAAAGTAAACTTATGGTTACCAAGGGAGAAGAGGGGAGGGATAAATTAGGAACTTGAGATTAACAGATACACACTATTATATATAAAATACATAAACTACAAACAGTTACTGTATGGCACAAGGAACCATATTCAAGTTCTTGTAATAATTTATAATGGAAAATACTCTGAAAAAGAATATATAATATATAAATATTATATATGTATAATATATATAACTGAATCACTTTGCTGTACACCAGAAACTAACACAACATTGAAAACCAACTATGCTTCAATAAAACATTTTACGTAAAATTCTAAAATTGATAAAAATGAGTTTATGTAGAGAATGATGGATTTTTTGTTTTTATACTGGTCTGAATTATTTTGGATTCTTCCATAAAAAGCATTACTTACTTTAAAATTGTCTACAAGTGTAGGAACATGAACAAAACAAAACTCATAGGTGGATCCAATCAAGGGTTTATACCACACCTAACTACGTATCTGGATCATATAAGTTGGTTCATGCTGACCTCTAAGTTCGTAAACAACAGTCCGCCAAACTTCTGAGAGACAAATGTTTAAGAGTAAACACTTAGCTGTGAGTGTTGCAAAGGAAGTCTTTTTAAAGTCTCTATTTGCCACCCTTACAGTTACAGGAAGAGCCCTGCCCTTTAGTCCAGGAGCCCGGGTGCACAGTGAGCATCCAGCTGGGCAGGAGACGGATGCAGACAGTCCCAGGCCAGGTGGGATGGTTTGTCATCCCCAACCATTAATTCCTTCTTCGGTTGCATTAAATATACAAAGAAGGGATAGGAAGACATGTAATTTTCCCTCTCCTGCAGAAAGGCACAGGACATCCTAAGTTGCTCCTCCCTTGCCAGCATTTAAGCGTTCTTACGATAGGCTGCTTGGAAGCTCTCCCCACAATATTTTGAGCTTTCCAAAGTTAGGGCAGGTGAGCTGGAGTGTGATGCCCACAGCCCCAGATTCCAAAGTCTCTTTGACCTACCTGGAAATAGACTGAGAAACTGTCCCAGGTTGCCTGGGACTGAGCAGCTTTCCAGAAAATGGGACTTTCAGGGCTAAAATGGGGACTGTCTCCAATAAGCCAGGATGTTGGTCCCTCTGGCTGCAGGTCCCCACAGCTGGAGGTCGTCATGGGAGCAGCACGGGAGGGCACGATGGGCATCTCGGCTGGGAAGGCACGGGTGACTTGGAAACACCACTGGTCTCCCTGGCCTTTCTGACAGGGACAGTGGCTGGGAGATGGGAACTTCACCATAAGAAAGTGTGAAATCATGTCCCCTCAGATGAGTTGGGAACAATTCAGCGTATGTGAAAGGCGGCTTTTAAATACCACGTGTAAGGCCGAAAGCTCTGGGGGGACTGGTAGGTAAAGCAGAAGTTGGAACATGTGGATTCAGCGGTGGAGACTATGGCAGACTGAGAAGCCTCCCTCAGAGATAGCCGGTTCCTAGTGCCAACTGCGGTTACCAGACACAGTTAGGTAATGAAGTCAGATCTTCATTTTCCAGGGGAAAACCCAGAAACTTGGATTTTTATGTGAAATCTCAGTGTTTCAATGTGATGAATTCCAGAAACATGTAAAAATACTGTAGTCTTTCAAAATTTATGTCTGTGAGTAGGTGTGATGCACGTTCTCTGCAAAAGTAAGTCTGTGACTCTAATCAAACATTCACCATGTGGTACAAAAGACTCTTGGGAGGAACCAGAGAATTTCTACAGGATTCACCATTCGGCCTCAAGTGCTGGATGGCTCCTCCTTTTTCTTTCTTCAGATGTGTAGGTGACCCTACCCTCCACCCAGGTGCGGGACACAGGCAATGGGGGGGAGCCCTCCCTGATTTGTTTCTTTGCCCCTCCCCCATCTCCCCATCCCCCAACCAGCTTTGGATGTTGAAAGTGACCCATGGCTTTACAGCAACTAGAAAAGCCCAAACTTAGAAGTCAGTTGTCTATATCCTGTAGTTTAGAAGATTTGGCTGCAGTCAAATTTCCTAGGGTCTTCCTTGGCCTTTAAAATCAATATCCCATGCAGATACACTGGAATGGAAGCCTCCTGGGCCAGATCTCACTAACACAGGGCAAGTCTCTATAGCCGCTGGTGTCTGAAGGGGGGTTTATGATAGGAACCTTAATTAGCATTCAGAGGTTAATTTTCTTTTTGTGGGTTAATTTTGCCCTCATAAATTAATAAATAGAAGCTGCCTGAGATACCAGTGAAGGGGACAAGTCAGCCCACGTTAAACTGCCAAGCTTGGGAGCCCTGAAATCCCCAAAGAGTGAAGGAAGGTGGGTCCCATGGAGAGTGCTCCTTCAAAGTGCTATCTGAAGACCACTTGTATCCAAAACACCTGGCGGTGCTTTAAAATACAGAGTCCAGGGCCCAACTCTCCACCTGCCAGATCAGCTTCTGTAATGGGGAGGCCCAAGACCCTGAACTTTAGCAAGCCCCCTGGGTGACGCTTACACAAAGGGAATTAGAGGACCCACAGCCACAGGGTCTTTCCCCCGCCTTGTAAGCAGCCACTAAAGCCTCAGATTTGAGGCTGGAACAGTACAGAGGAGCTAAGCCTTGTCTCATCCTTTGATTAGATAAAAGACCTTGATGAATATGAAAGAAGGCTATGAGGGAGGAGGAACCACCCATATGAAGATTAGGAAATCACATTTGAAATGAGCGAGATTTTCAAAGAGTCTGTGTTGAAAGGAGACAGTGCACTCATAATGGAAAGGGCTTCTGAAAGGTAGATAAGATTTATTTTGAAGGTGCCTCATACCAGGAACTTGGCTGGGCACTGGCATTCATTCCTTCAACACACACACACACACACACACACACACACACACGCACACGCACATGCACAAGAAGTCAAGCCCAAACACGTTAAATGGAATACATACAATGCTTTAATAACTGATGACGTTTATAAGCCACATGAAGGTGTAATAATCATTATACTTTCTGTGCAAATAACATACACTGTTGGTAAGATCAACATAAGCTGGGAGACAATAGGGAGATATTTTGACATACCACCAATCAATCTGGTAAACCAAATAGACAAAATCTAATGTCAGAGAATTTTAATAATGTGGCCAATAAGTTGAAGTTAATAAATATGTAGAAAAGTGCATAAACAGATAATCAACTCATGGGTGCCCTCAAACATGGATGTGTGCATTGGAACAGTTTTTTCAGAGGGCAGTTTGGTACTATGTACAAAAATATTTGAAATGTGTATCTTCTTTAATTCTGAAAATTTTATATGTAAGAATTTATACTACGGACCAATCTGTATGGACCAAGATGGTGACTGAAGCATACGTATGTGCAAGAATGAAATAATTCAGTTTCTTTGGTATATTTTTATCAAAGGAAATGTTTCTCCAGATGAAAATGAAAACCTCTTTTCAATGAGGTTAGGAAGGGAGACCTGAGTCCTGCAGAGACTTATGGCCAGCAGAGGGCACACTGACAACTGCCAGGGGCTTGCTGGGAATCTGGACATCTCCAGATCCTCCTCTTGGAAGATGGCCAAGTATGAGGATCAGGTGAGATACTTTAGAAGCCAGGTTTTCAGTTGTAAGTCAAGACCACGCTTTCCCCCCTCCCCTGTCATTATACAGGTCCGTGCTGAAACTAGATACCACTGGGGCAAACCAGGGCCAAGGAATACTTCCAGGTATGACTCGGTCATCTGAAAGTAAATAGACAAGGGAGCATAGGAAAAGTTAAGAAATATGTGTCACTAAAATACAAATACCTGTGGGGACGAGGTAAATTTCATGAGGAAGTACACAGGAGTCTTTGAAGGAGTTGATAATATTTTATGTCTTAAGTCAGATAGATGGTAGGTACTTGGCCATTTGTTATGCCATTCTTTATACCTCTCTGCGTGTCTGGAATATTCCATGATTTGCATAAAGACATTTAGTGCTCAGGTGGGCTGAAGCAATAAGCAGCTGTGACGGGACTGTGACATCTCGGGCTCAAGAGGTAGATGGAAGAGTGTAGAGAGATTCCCTTTTGTGTGTGCATTTCGTTTTTCTTCTTCCACGTAAAATGAAAATCAAAACTTTAAATCAAATCCAAACAAGAATACTGCAGCAAGAGAGTAACAGCGGGGCCATCTGTGAGCATCAGCATGGGTTGACCAGAAGCAGCAAATGAATTTTTTAAAAATAGCAGATTTCAAATACAGTAAGATATCACTTACACATGGAATCTGAAAAATACAAAAAAAAAAAATAGTGTATAGCAGAAAACAGCCAGACTCACAGATGCAGAGAACAAACTAGTGGTTCCCGGTGGGGAAAGGGAAGACGGGAGGGACAAAATAAGGGTTGGGTGTTAAGAGGTGCAAACTATTGTGTATAAAATAAGCTATATGGATAAAGACGTGCTTATATGTATAACGCAGGGAATATAGCCAATATTTAATAATAACTATAAGTGGAGTATAACCTTTAAAAATGGTGAACTGCTATATTGTATATCTGTAACTTATATAATATAATGCAACAACTATACTTCAATTTTAAAAACAGCAGGTTTGAAGTTATCTGTGCCCCAGTTGTAGCTGCAACAGCAAATACTGTCACCCAGGAGCTCTGCTCTGAGTTTGGCAGTTTATGAGATGTTAAATTATCTGCTGTCATGGCAGGGTGTGTGTGTGTGTGTGTGCGTGTGTGTGTGTGTGTGTGTGTGTGTGTGTGTGTGTGTGTGTTAGGGGGCAGCTGGGGATTCAGAGGGCTGTAGAGGCTCCGAAGTAAATAAGTGGATGAATGTTTGATTGCCCTCTTTTATTCCTGGCAGGGGAAACAGATCCTTTCAGCATTTCCCTATCTGATTACACCTTGGCTCCATGTCCTTGTTCACAGAGAAGGGAGAGAAACACAGTGGGGAACTGGGCGCTCCGCTGGGCCCCAAGCCACAGGGGATGAAAATGGGTGAGAGGCCTGATCCACACCGAAGCGGGGTGCTGTCCTTTCAAGGAACACCCCTACCGTTTCTGAGGTGCGCCCCACACAAAGACACTCTCAAGGATCAGTGTGCCTAAGGCAGAGTGGTACATTGTTCCGGGCAACAGAATAGTGCAGAAGGCAGCAGTGTGTAGCATCTGGGCACAGCCACAGGTGTTCCCTGTGTGGCCAGCGTTGAAGTCAGGAGAAAGATGTGACATGTGTTCATGTAAGTATGGCCTTTCCCTTGAGTGCGAGGGCCAAGTGGTGGAAGATGACAGAAGCAAGATCATGTCCTAGAGAGAATGCCTAATGACAGTGTTGGAAGATTCCAGGTAACCCCAGGACATTTGTAGAACCTCTGTCCATTTCTCCTGCCACACATCCCAACAACATATTAGTTTAACTCAGTGTCACAATGAAAGGAAGTAGAATACTACTTGGACAGGAAAACTCAAAGGCATCTTTGCCAAAATTATTATGAGATTAAGATTAATGTCTTTCATACCTTTCTGTACTGACTCAATGAATGAGTAAATTAAGGGGAATTCAAACAGCAGAATCCCCACTGAATGAAACTAAAATTAAGAGAAAAGCTAATGTATATCAACTTTTATTAAACAGTGAAATTTACACATGTTATTTATGCTCAGTCATGAATAAAAAGCTTTCAGCTTCTCCATGATTGAATGATGATTGTTTCCACAGGCTCATTTAATCTTGGTCTGACATCGTTTACTATAATATAACAATTGAAATTTAATTTACTGAATTTAATGGGGTCATGAACCTACATGGTATTTTGTAGCCAAGATGCATGTTTGTTGAGAAAAGTAAGTCTCACAGTGCAAGCCACCAATACAACTGAATCTCTCCCGTTTTGTCCTCAAGAAACCAAGATTTCAATGATTGATGTGGGGACCCTTCTACAAGAGCATTCTTTGTATCAAAATGAGAGCTTTTAAAAAAGCTTATTATTTAGAAAGTAAAACTAGATTGTTTCCAGCATCAATATTTGGTTGTCAACAAGTCACATCTCAGAAGCTAAGACAGATTGGACGGACATGGAAAAACATGCTTATATTCAGGGTTATTGCATGGAAATGAACAGTAATAGGGCCACCTGTGGAAATTCCATCAAGTGAGAGAATATACAGGTTTACCTGGACGAAGGACCACAGTGGAATGGAGGCATCATCAGAGGGGAAGAAGCAAAGATGAGGATGGCAGAAGCAGTGGGATTTGACTGTTGAGTTAGGCAGCTCAGGAACTAAATTCACAGACTCTAAGCCTCTGATGGATGGTAATTTTATGTGTGGTCCAGGCATCTTGCTAGACAGGAGCTGATCAGAAAGCTGGTCCATGGTTCCCAAAGGTGGGCTAATGTCCACAGCTCTGGCAGATAGATGGCTGACTGGAACACTAACATGTCTTCCAACCTCTTCCTGGTGTGCCTTTCTCTTTTCTACTACAGAGGCTAGGAAGCTGAAAAGTATTTATCCAGACTTCCCTGCACTAAAATAAATAGATGTATTCATGTGGGTCTTGAATTTGGAACTAAATTCTGAAGGAGGGCAGTGACAGCATGTGAGGCGTTCAGTAGCTAACCTGGCTCTAACTGGCACATAACTGCTCAGAACTCAACTCCTCTGGTGGCAGCTGTTTGGTCCCCAGTAGGGATGGTGTGTGATCCTGGAGCCAGCACAGGGCACAATGGATTCCTGATTTAACAAATTTTAAAATAGTACAAGTTCATGTCTTTGGTCAATTTTGTTCCAAAAGTCATTTCTGGAGACCCAGTTGAGAGCCTGCTTTTTTAAACCTTTCCAAAAATTTGGAAGCACCTAATTTCCTATATTAGAACTCTATTTATGTGCAGTTGGACTCTGATTGGTATCTGATAGCGCTCCCATTTTGATACAGGGAAAATGGAGCACAAGAGGGTGGCCATGTCCCAGGTCTTGGATGAGTCCCTGCGATGTGCCCAATTAAGTGAGGGCCTTTGGCTTCACACACAGGAAAAAATTCAAGAGTGAGCCATAGCTGAGTGAAAGTAGATTTATTCAGACAGATGCACACTCCACTGACCAAGTGAAGGCCATTTCAGAAAGCTAGAGAGGCCACGAGGCATGGGTGTGTGTGTTTACTTTAAAGTAAAAATAGATACACCCTCCATAGACAGAGTGTGGGCTGTCTCAGAAGGTAAGAAAGTGACAGAGGGGCCTAGGAGATACACATTGCTTAGGCAGAATGCAGGCCATCTTACTCAAAAGGGAACATGATCATGAGGTGTGGGGTTGTTATTTTTTTTGTTCTCAGAAACCTCATATGCTAACAAGTGGGAGGACTATTTCAAGTACTTTGGGGAAGGGGCTGGGATTCCCAGGAATTGGGCCACTGCCCACTTTTTGACTTTTCATGGTCAGCCTTGAACCTGTCATGGCGCCTGTGGGGGTACCATTTAGCATGCTGTAGTACTACAGTGAGAGTATAATGAAGCTCAATGTCTACTGGGAGTTGAATCGTCTGCCATCTTGGTGCTAACTGCTGTATCATTCTTTTAATCATTGTGCCTTTTCCCCTTCCCTACTGTCTCAATTTGATCAATTATTCTAGTTAATCTTCCTGGTGCATAGAAGCCCAAATCAGTACTTTCTAGAGCAGAAACATACACTGATATATTGATAGGTTGCTTTTTTTCTGTCCCATAGGCTACCCTCCCTTCTTCAGGCTTCAGAAGTAGCTTTCTTTTCAAAGAGCACTCAGAGGAAGCAAACACAAACAATGAAGAGTCATTTTCTTGGGTTTTAGGTTCTCAAACAGACTTTCAAATCTTTGGTTAAGAGAATAGCCTTAAAAGCCAATGCAAAGATGAGACTCACAAGGGTTTAATTGCCAGAATATATAAAAAGCTCATACAACTTAACAACAACAACAAAAACCAATCCAAAAATAGGCAGAAGGCCTAAACCAGCAATTCTCCAATGAAGATATACAAATGGTCAATAGGCACGTGAAAAAATGTTGAATATCACTAATTATCAGAGAAATGCAAATCAAAACTACAATGAGATATCACCTCACACCAGTCAGAATGGCCATCATTCAAAAGTCCAGAAACAATAAATACTGGAGAAAGTGTGGAGAAAAGGAAACGCTCCTACACTGTTGGTGGGAAGGCAGTTTGGTGCAGCCATTATGGAAAACAGTATGGAGATTCCTCAGAGACTAAAAATAGACCTACCATATGACCCAGCAATCCCACTCCTGGGCATATATCCAGAAGAAACCTTAATTCAAAAAAGATACATGGACCCCAATGTTCATAGCAGCACTATTTACAATATCCAAGACATGGAAACAACCTAAGTGTCCATTGACAGATGACCAGATAAAGAAGCTGTAGTATATTTATATAATGGAATACTACTGGGTCATAAAAAATGATAAAATAATGCCATTTGCAGCAACATGATTGGACTTGGAGATTGTTATTCTAAGTGAAATAAGCCAGAAAGAGAAAGAAAAATACCGTATGATATCACTTATATGTGGAATCTAAAAAAAAAAAAAAGACAAAGTTATTTGCAAAACAGAAACTTACTCTCAGACATAGAGAACAAATGTGGTTATGGGGGGTGAGGAGGGTGGGAAGGGATAAAGTGGAAATTAGAGATTTGCAAATATGAACTGACATATATATGTACATAGAATAGATAACAAGTTCATGCTGTATAATGCAGGGAACTATATTCAAAATCTTATAGTAAGTTATGGTGAAAAAGAATATGAAAATGAATATATGTATATTCATGTCTACAAATGAGATTTTGCAGAGATGCCAAGTGCCTCGATGACACTATGGATATAATCCAGAAGAAAGGCAGAGGCAGTCTTTATCTTGGGGTCCCTGGTTTCCCTGGCCTTGGGGTATGATGAGGCTGGTAAATACACAGATCTGTTACTTCTCAGATTAGCTTTGTACAGGAACACAAAGCAGAGAGCAGTCTGGGTGAAGAAATCTGCAAAGAATTTACAGCTCACTTACACCTAAAGCATTTGCATTTCCAGCTCACAGAGGATGCTGTGTCTCACTGTGAATGGAAGGGAAAAGCTACCTTCTTTCCTCAGCCTCCCCACAGCCTTCTTTGCTCTGCAACTCAAAGACCACTCAGCATACAATTGATAGCAGCCAGCGGCTGCTTGGGTGGTCCTCCAGGCCCTGTGAGCATTTGGCAATGCCAATCAATTCAGTGCTCTAATTTGTAAGGGGAGGCATCTGCCTTTGACTGTCCCAGTCCAGACTGGCAGTGCCTTCTGGTCCTGCCACCTGGCTTCTAGAAAGCTGCTGCTCATAGACAGCATCTTGCTCGTGTTTACTGCCCCTTCCCTGGACCCCACTGCTCTTTAGCTTTACTTTCTTGATGTCTAAAGAAAATTCTCTTTGCTGTTTGTCCAAGCTACCGCCTGTCCCCTCTGCAACCTCTGACGGTCAGGGTTAAGCCCCAAGAAATGAATGGCTTTGATGAGTACTGGTGAAAATCAGTTCAGTTAGGAAATCCAATGGCCTCAACCTCCAGTTCAAAATGGCAAGTCCAGGCACCAAACTTGGACTAGGACTACAGTGACATCAGATGCCTTTGCAATGATACGGCACAGAAGGGGTTTTGCAAACTGAAAAGCTGCAGTGCTGTAGGGATCAAAGTTATCCCTAACAACATGCAATTCTTGCTACTATCTTGTGTTCCATCTCAGCCGCCTTCTCTGTCCAGACCTCTTTATTTCTAAAATGCTGGGTCCAATAGGTCATCTAGTCACTCTTGCTTTTTATTTGAAAGATGAGATCCCAATAAGTAGAGAAGAGATGTGGTGTGATACGGACTAAAGCACAAAATTTCTGGAAGCGTCAAACTTGGACTTCAGATCTGACCCTACCACCCACTGACTGGGAACTTGGTTAAGTTACTGAACTTCTGTGAACCTCATTTCCCCTATTTGTAAACTGGAGCACAAAGCCTTACAATGCACAGTTATTATATTAGAGATTTTAAATGTAAAGTACCTTCTAACACATGGCAATTAGTAGGTGCTTAATAAGTGATTTCCATTATCATCACTATCTGATTTGTATTATTTTCCTTTTTGGTGGAAATTGAAGTGTGAAAGGGCTTTGAATAAATTGCTAAGTGAATTCTAAAATATTTCCCTAATTTTTACATATAGTATTTTATATGCATTATAGTAGTTTTTAATCTCTCATAGCATTCTGTGTATAACTGCTTTAAAAATAATAGCAGAATTATTTAAATAATACATGCTATAAGAGGGCTGCTTGTTTCAGGAAGTTATTCTGATCATTCTATTGCCAATAATAGAATTCAAGGTTATATTGCATGGTAATTTTTTTTCGATGGAAGTAAAGGAAACTAAACTCACATATATATTCTATACAAAATTGTGTATAGAATACATATGTATAATTATATATGTTTATATACATAGAATATTGATAGATAGATAGATAGAGAAGTTAGCTCACAGAAACTTTGAAAGAGCTATGGAAACCATTTATGAGTCCCTTAGGATTTGAAATTGTAAATCCACACTACAAGTATCTTCATTGCCCAGTTTTTATTTCTCCTCCATGTGGTAGGCAGCATGGTTTACCAAATCGTTGTCAACAGCAGATGTTTATTTCTCCCCATGTCTGCTTGGGTCATGTGACTCCACCACTTCACTTCACTGGGCAACGGGGGCTTATGTTTGGCCAGGCTTTGTCTAACTGCATTGTTGACCATGGAAGCAGAAGTTCTTAACAGAAGAAGAGAAAAGGAAACTTTTTTAGACAGATAAATGCAGCCACCATAGTTTGTAACATTGCGCTTCATGGCTGCCCGGGGCCTACAGTAACCTTTATCTCCATACTCACAATACCAGAATTCCCAGTGTAACACAACTGCCTCATGTGAAATTGTTAGAGCAGGCAGGTAGCTAGATGTGAGCAGAGAAATGGGGACATGGGCACATGGCAGAAAACCATACATCTTGTGAAAAAAAGGGGGTCCTTGGACAAACCAAGAGAAACAGGACCCTCTGGACTGATTGAAAAACCATACCTTCTGGGTTGAAAAGTGTCCTGGAGGCAGAAGGGTGGGACAGGACAGGAGTCTCCACCATCCAAGTGTAACCCTTCAATCATTATGACCTCTGTCCAAACGTAACCTTTTGTCTATGATACCCCATCTGAATGTAAACTTTTGTTCATTATGACCTCATCCAACTTCCCAATCGACTAAATAAGGATGAAAAATTTCTGCTCCCCACCTGGGAAGGTGGATCTGGGATGAAGATCAGGAAAGATGACCCCAGACCCCTCCCCACCAATGAATATTCCACCCATTCATTTTTACACCCTATGTAACTAACTTGCCAAAGAAACACAGCGCCGCAGCCCACCTCAGCCTGCCTGCCTGCCCTCCCCTTGAGAGTGTGCTATCCATCCTTAAATAAATTCTCACTTTACTTTTTTAACCACTACATTTGTCTCTGAATTCTTTCTGAGATGGGACAAGAACCTGGAACACTGGTTACATTCATGGGCAATGCTATCAAATGTTTCAAGCTGGACAAGAGCTTTTTTCTTGCAGGATCTTTCTAAAGGCCAGAAGTGAAATGTAATTAGTTCTAGGCCAGAACTATTGCTAAAGCATTGAACGAACTATAGCATTAAGCCTCTTTCTGGTAGCTTTTCTATCCTCCATCCTTCCCCTCCCCATGACCTCCTACAGGACACCTTGACCAACAAATAAAGGGTGATGGTGGGGGACACTTGGTGGTGCCAGTGATGTGGGTTGGTAAGAAGAATTTACCAGGAAGGGAGTAGTTCAAGAACAAAGAGAAGTTTAATAGGCACACTGTTTAATAGGTATAGGAGGTGCCTTCCAGTGCAGAGAACAAAGGGAAGGCTTAATAGTTATGCTGCTATAGGCAACAGAGCATCACACAGGCAAGAGGTGCCTGCATGTCCACTGAGTGTGAATGTGCAGGGTCTTTTAATGGGGAAGGGGTGTGAACACAAAGGAATAGGGAAACAGATTTCTGATTGTCTATAAGTGAGGTGAGGGGCTTTGGTATATGGGAGAATAGTGGATTTATGACTCCAGTAAGATGGAGACAGCAGCTGACACAAGCAAGGCAGTGAAATTTATGACTCCAATCAGGGGAGATGTAGGCTGTGACAAGTCTGCCTGAGCTATGGTGAGGCTAGCCATTCCCCAAGGCTGTTAATTGTGCAAAGGCAAACAGCCATCAGGAGTTCATCTCCCCAAGAGGAGCAGGCAGATGCCTAAGGGCTGGAAATTGGGGGCAGCAGGGCCTCAGCAGGCACCAGTTGGCACTACAGCTGGTGTGGGTCTCAGCAGGATCTCAGCACCACACCTGGCACCCATTTTATTTGGTGGGTCCAAGGATCTACCAGTTGTTAACCCTGCTGTGAACAGCTCCCTTTCTGGAAGCAGCAGGAAGTAGCCGAGATCTCTTAATAATCTGACATTTTCTGCCAGGTCCCCCAAAGTTCTGTGTGAGGTATATGATCTGAACCCCCCAAAACAGTTCAATCCCAATAAACAGTTAACAGTTTATCCATTTTTTTTCTTTAGTAAATTAAATGGATCTGAGACAGAACAGAATGAACCACACTTCATGCTTCAAGTCATCCAAGTTTTATATTTAAGTTCTGTCATTTGACTCTTACTTCTGGTTCAAAATTGTGTATTAATTAGTGTCTTTAATTGTAAGTAACATAAGCCAACTCTGTCCAATTTAGGCATAAAACACAATATTTATTGAAAAATTTATGATAGTTCTCAGGTACTGAAAGAATTAGAAAATGACTCAAAGTTCTTAATAACATGCCAGAAAATTTGTTTTCAAAAGAATGCTGCCTTTTAACATGGTGACTTTCAAAGACTTTGTATTTATTCCAACTAACTTTGAATTACTTTCAGAATCCACATCACATTTCTTTAACTATCTGAATTATGCCAAATTTTTGCCTTTTTAAAGTGGATTTGATATTCTTAGAAAATCATTTTGAAATCGTATTTACTGAGGTGACTTAACAGGGTGAGTAATACTGGTTTAATAATTTTTTGTTGTTTCTAATGTAACAAGATTGGAAATATTTCTCTCCTAATATTACCTTAATAGTCTTCATCTGGTGAATTGCTAGCAGGTTGATGATAATTGGTTATTAATTGGCTGACAATCACCAGCCGACTCTGACTGGCCCCAAAGGGGGAATATGTGCCAAGGAAAAAGTGAATTTCAGAGTCCAGGCTCAAATCAGCACAGCGAATGGGCCCAAGAGAACTAGGAAAGAGATCTATTAAGGGAAATGACTCAGGACTGTAATTCTGCCTAAGAGAGCAATCTAACCAGAAAATGGAGAAGTTGTAGAGAAACCACTGACTCCTGCAAATGTGTTGTTTTGAGAGAGTATGGTTATGGCAGAAAACTGTTGGGAGTAAAGCAAACCCAAGTTGGCTTGGGAGTTCAAATCCTGCCTTCTCCGTGTGATCTTGAGGAAGTTACATGACCCTCCCTGGAGACATCTGCCCAGTTTACAAAGTGGGGATTTTCACAACAACCTTGTGGGTTGTTGCAATAATTGCATGTGAATCCTTATTTGAAAAGCCTAGTGCAATGCTTAATACATAATTTTGTATAGTAATACTGATGTCTCAGATATAGTAATATCTCTGAGGTATAGGATATAGTAATACTGATGCCTCGCCCTCCATGCCAGTGTGTGCACATTCACTCTTAAATCCATGCTTGAACAAAAGAAGGGTTGGAGGACTGCTATTCCACATTCCAATGTAGAATAAAAAATCCTCAGATAAGAAACCATACAAAAATAAGTTCAGAAATTTTAGTATTCCATGCAGCCCAAGGTTAATAAAAATGTGTCAAAAGTGTGTCAAGTTTGAGGACATAAGGAAAGAAATTGCTTCCTGGATAAACACGTTTGCCTCCTTTCCTCTGCTAGTTCCCTCACTTGGTTTCCCACGGCTGCATCTGATTTCCCTGAGGGCTTCTGGCTTCTCCCTACCAGCCTCTGAGGTAGACAGGCTGACTAACAGGTGCTCAGCAGGGGTCTCTGGGTTCCCACAGAACCTTTAATCACAGGTGTCAAGAGACCAAGCACAGTGTTCAACCTCAGAGCCCTGGAAGCTTCTGGTTTGTGAATGAACACTCAGACAGATGCCTCTTAATTTTCATTTCTGTTTCCTGTAGCAACTAATCTGCAAATAGTTACTCTTTCTGCATCTTCAAATAATTCTCTTTACCTAAATTTTCCCTTAGGACCTTCATGTGCTGATTTTATCATATAACTATTATGGTTTAGTTACCTAATGCTTTAAGGGGCAGCTACACATAGAATTTGGGCAGGGGTGGTGCCTTTGGTATTGGCAACTCCCCTGTTCCAACCTGAATTTAGAGGCAATTTTGCAAGAACTGCTTCTGGCCCAAATTCTTGAGCGAGGCCAAAAATGTCCCTAAGGAACTCTACTGGACTGAGATGGACCTTCTCCCCACAAGCTGCAACTGAGTAGGGCCTTATGGGGCCTTCCTGAGGCCCCTAAATCCTATATATCTGTTACATTGATATCCTCTGTTTTAGCTCCTCTGTGAAGTACCCAGACAGCAGTATCTGACACACATTCCCTGAGTTGTTTTAACAGATGTTAAAACCCCCACCAATTGCAAGAGTTAAATACTTGCTGACCAGGAGCACACAGCCTCCAGGCCTACTGAAGCCTAAAGACTGATAATGTTAACCCCTGTGACACCACCATGTTACTTCACCATCAACCAATCAATCAGAGAATTGTTCATGAGCTGGTCACATACCCTGGGACTCCTCTCCCTCACCTTGCCTTACTGAAAAAAAAAAAAAATCCATCAAATTCCTAATGTTGAAATGGGATACCTGCAGAGAATTCACAAGTATGCCTCCAACACTAATGAACTCATCTACAAAACAGAAACAGACTTGCAGACAGTAAACAATCTTCAGTCTTACAGTCACAGGGGGAAAAAGGGTGGGAAGGGATAAATTTGGGAGTTTGAGATTTGCAAGTGTTAACTGCTATGTATAAAAAATAGATAAAAACAAGTTTCTTCTGTATAGCACAGGGAACTATATTCAACATCCTGCAATAAACTTTAATGAAAAAGAATAAGAAAATGAATATATATATATATATATACACACATACATGACTGGGACTTTATGCTGTACACCAGAAATTGACACATTGTAACTGACTATACTTCAATTAAAAAAATAAATTAAAAACAATGCTTTACTAAAACCTATCAGAGAGTTCAGGGCTTTTGAGCCCTAGCTGTCCTGGACTCCTTGTATGGTGCCTTACAATAAATGATGAACTTTCACCACAACCTTGTGTCAGTAGATTGGCTTTACTGCACATGGGTGAGTGGACCCACGTTTGGTTTGATAAAAAGCTAGCTAAAGACAGAAGGAGAGTCAGCTCTAATCTGCCATTCTTGTTTTTGTACATGTGATACACAAATGCTCACAGTTCCCCAGCTTTTCTGAGATGGCTACCTATCCCTGAAACAAATGGAGTAGTCAGTTCTCACACCTATGCCCTTTTCTCAACGTTGGGTCTGAATGAAAATGGACATGTGTGGTGGGTGCAGGGGAGGGATTGGGCCCTGGCCCTTTAGAGGAAAGTGCCCATTATGTGATCAATGGTGGGCTCCTGGGGGCGGGTGGTAGGGTCCATGTAAGACTGGGATGTACAATTCGATATTGTGTTTCTCAAGCTAAACCCATTGATAAAGTAGTCATTAGAAATTCTCCCAACAATGTCATATAGATTTCTCTTAACCTCCAGATTTAGTACTTTTGCTAGGTTGTTTTCTTCCTTGTAATATATCTTCTTGGATATTAAAATACAATGGTAAAAGAAAAAAAAAGAAAGCAGTATTAACCTCCTAGTATGTTAGTTATAATGCAAGACTTTAGTTTCTTTGGTTGATTTGGAGTTTCTATATTACAAATCTGCTAAACACTGATGTAAAATTCAGCCCATCTGTGACTCATTTTGTCTTTTAATGCTCTCTGTTCAGAAAAATCTTTGAATTCACATCAAATTTGTTGTTAAAATAAAGGTACATGGTATATCATACATACAAGGATATATTGTTAAAATAATGGTTCTATCTATCATCTATCTATCTATCTATCTATCTATCTATCTATCTATCTATCTATCTATTTAAATGACTCATGAATAATGATTCATGGCCACTAGACACAACATTTAGATATCTATGTATCAATATTTGAGAGTTAACTTGATCCTTTGAAAGCAGACATACACTGGTCTGTGGATGATAAATAATTTTTTTCACTTGGGCATTCTGCTGCCTTCTCCCTGCTAACTTCTCAACCTCTGCCTGAGACTTAGGCACTAAATCACAAACAGCCTTTGGCTCACCATAGTTGAGTCTAATGTGACCCAGTTTTCAGATGTCTGAAAATTTCTTAGGTTTCTTTTGTCTATACACTGAGAGATGGTTGAAAATAACAGACATTCAATTATACAGAGGATGTTTTACTCTGAATAATTACAGAGCACAGCCCGATTGGAATGTTTGTTTATCAGCCATGAGACCTTTATGATTGATTTGATACAGCACATTTTGGATAAATGATTTTTAAAAACTTGTGTCCATTTAACTCACTGATGAAATGATTCTAAGCCTATTTGCTCAACTCTGTTGTCATCCATGCTTGCTTGAAACCCATATAATCCTTGGTTAGGAGGTACTTTTTCTTCTGGAATAGTTCTCTTAGATGTAATTATGCATCAGCTCATTTATCCTCTAAGCAAAAATGAGCCAAGCATTCAAAGATCTGCTAAGCATCTTCACATTGGTCCATTCAAATGAGCAAGCTCTCAGGCATTAACCCATCCCAGCAACAGTCTTCATGAAATAGCTCATCAAATGCCTGGCAACAGGATGAAGCCATCTGGTGAAGGGTGAATTGTAATTATAACCCATTCAAATGCACCTTCTTATCAACCACAACACCATCATCTGCCTCACCCTTGTAATCAGTCATGACATCCTAGAGGAGAAAAATGAAAAAGAAACCAATCTGATCACCAGGTGTGTGTGTTTGTGTGTGTGTGTGTGTAAGTTGATAGTAGTATACGGTGACACTCAACTCGAGATAAAAACAAATTTACCTTATGGAAATTTCCTCAGTCATTGAAGACAAATAGCTCTCAGTTGAAGGTTTCACATATGGGGCATTCCAGATCACTGTTACGCTACCCCTCCCTCAGCAGGAAGCCCCTCGAAGATCAAGATAAAGTAGTTCATCAGGAGTTCCATGCGACAACCCCTTTTCAGTGCATTTGGTGGACTTCCAGGCATCCTCATGTCCACAGGAAGTTGCAAGAACCACAAAGCCGTGCTGAAATGTGAGGGACGTCTCTGTGACAATTTCACAAGAGCTCTAATCAGACTGCTAGTGCTGCCATTCCTGGGGAAGCCCTGCTCTAGCCATATGGCTAAGCAGTCTGCAGACGTACCAGTTTTATTATTGGTTGCACACTGGAATTGTCTGGTGCCTAAGTCTCACTCCCTAGGCTGTTTCCCCATTTGGCTCTATTGCGTAGCCAACGTTGACTAAAGTGCAGTTAGCAGACCAGCCACAGAAGCATCATATGGGAGCTTGTTAGAAGGGCAGAATCTCAGCCCTATCGCAGACCTATTGAATCCAAATCTGCCTTTTTACAAGGTCTCCAGGGGAACTGTATGCACATTAGTTGAGAATCACATAGGTTGAGCACTGCTTCCCCAAACATGCTATTCATGGGAATCACTTACCACATAAGACTACAGCATCAGAATCTCCAAGGATGGAACCTGGACATTTCTGTTTATAATAAACTTTCTAGGTGGTTAATAATCCACCAACCTGCCACAAGACTGTAGACAACAGCAGAGTCCCAAGTCTCCCCCAATGCCCTTGATTACTAGCATCACCCAAAGGAGGATTTGTTTTGTTTTGTTTTGTGTTTACTTTCCAGTCCACTTCCTAGAGCTTCTGTTTCAGCTGGGACTTTGACCAGGGCTTGGGGCACATTAGAATCTCTGCCCTCTTCCCACACACATACAAGCGCAAGTGACTCTTAAATGTTGGTATAGCATAGAATATCTGGAGAGGTGGCTGAAAATATTGATTCCTGGAACCTATAAAAATAAATAAAGAGAATAAGCAAAAGCTGCCTGTTCAGAGCTTGCTATAGTAAAGAAGTTAGCCATCATCACTTAGCGCTGGCAGAAGCACAAGGCAGGCATGACAGTATAAAGTGCTACAGTGAAAAGGGCAAGAGTCCAGGATGCCCTGGTTGAAAGCCGCTGGCACAGGGAAGCTGGAGGCCACCTAACCCTAAGCGAAGCATCCTGTGAGGTTAGTTAGGAGGGTACGTTTGGGTTTCTCTGCTTAGTGCTAATCTGGAAGCAGGGGTGAAAGAGGTCATAGTTTGGCTTCCTGGACTGGTTGCTGCAGAGGGGGTGGGTTAGAGTTCTATCTCCATACACAGTGGCCGGTGTCGGTTTGTCAGTTTGTCTCAACATCCACACAGAATTACTGAGCAGAAACAGTGACATGAGGCCTGGACACGGATACTTTAATAAGCTCCCTGGGTTCTCAAATGTGTGACCCACCCATCTAGGGGTACCCTGACTTTGAGCTAACACATTTTCAAAGGTGCCAGGTAGTTTTTGCACCAATCTTAACCCCTACCTACTATTTTTTTTTTTTTGGAGTAAAGGTAGATTTATTTAGAGAGATACATAGCACATAGAGTGTAGGCTCTTTCAGAAGGCCAGAGACAGGCCATGAGGTGTGGGAGTTGGGTGCTCAGGTTAGGGTAAAAGCAGATATACACTCCGTAGGCAGAATGTGGGCCATCTCTGGGGATGAGGGAGCAAGGGCCCCCCCCCACATACCACTTGAAGCAAGAACATTAATCAGAAGAGTCTTCTTGACAGATTCTCACCATATAAACACATTACTTTAGCTCTATTAAGGGTTTTGGGCATGATGCTTGAACTCAAAGGTTGTTGGGCATTTTATTTTGGCATGGACAAGGGAGAGAAATTGTAATAAAAACATCAGGATGTCTTTCAATAGACCAGATGTGGAGTTCTCCACCAGATAATCATATCAGAATTTCCTAGACAGCTTTTGCAGTGAGATGAAGACTCCGGAAGTGGCAGGCGTCCCAGAAATGCCTGTGTGGAAGGGTGTATATGTTGAAAAAGGCACTCTAGGTTCTGATATTCCTATATGCCCCTTTGTTGAGAACCACTGATGTAGAGAATGTAATCAATCAGGGATTCCAACTCCAGTGCCTACAAGGGGCATGAAGGTAACATAAACTAAAATGATGGCTTGGCAACTTAAGTTGTCTCCTTCTATGGCAGATCATTGTTTGCTTATTAAACACATGGATCTTTTTTCACTTGTGCAAATAAACATGGTCTGTCATTTATCTTGGGGGAAAAACAGCTCTCACTTTTCCCACTTTCAGATTTATTTCACTATTACTAAAAAAAAAAACAGTAGTGTAAGCATGATGGCAAATGCCAAATGAAACTCAGTGTCAAGGAAACAGCTGTGAATGTTAAAGACTAAGACAGACTTGAGTGGACAACTACTACTCAGCTTTGGTTTTATGCAATTAGAATTTGAGTGAAATACAGACCATTGTCGTCTTATCAAATTTTGTCTTTTGACTTTTCAAGAAAATGAAATGAGAGGTTCTATATGAAATCACCTGATCTTTAAGTATTTGCTTAGTTTTTTTTTTAAGACTCTGAAGGTCAAACAAGCAAGCCTAATGGGCTGGACAAAGACCCCCATGACACCAAGTTTGCAACCTTGATATTATAGTATCACTAGGAAACACCATCTTAACAGGGGATCCAATTTTTTTTTGCTGAAAGAAACAAAATGTTCCCCAAATAAACACACACCAAGAGCAAGACCACATCAAATCCAAGCAAATCCAGCTCCGTTAATAGTTTATCATTTTCAATAGAGGAACTCAGTCTTGCTCAACAATGATCAGAAAGTAAAAGTGTCACCCAGATCTACTCATAAGCTTCCTTTTCAGTGATAAGCAGAATCGCTCTTTTCTTTCTCTCCTCTCCTTTTTATTCATAAAATCCAGTGGTTAGGCAGTCTAAGTAGGCAAAGTATGGGAATAAGAAGTGACTGGGCTCTTGTCAGCACTCACTGAAGTAGCTAAATTGTTTATATCTTAAATTTACTTTAAAAAGGATGCAGGATCAGTAGCTTCTAATTCCTTTCTGGGCCAATTTAAGAATGTTTACATTTCCAAGAGATTTCAGCTATATTTGGAATCAACGTACTCATATTTGGGCCAGGATTGGGAGTTGTTGATTTTGAGAACTAGAAAGAAAGGTTGGAGAAGTTTTCAAATATTTTCATGGATTCTGTCTGCAAGAGATGCTGAAATTGCTGAAGGTTTCTAGTCTTTTCAGAATCAATCAGAGTCAACCAAAAGGGGCCTAGAAAAGGTGGAGTTGGGTGACTTAATGAGACTAGAATTTTTTAGTGCAATATTTGACTAAAATTGGTATTTTGGGTAAAATGATTGACTGACTTGAGTAATACTTTGACAGTTAATGTCTTTTCAAAAATTACTGATACAAATCTGAATAATGATGTCAATTAATTCAGATTCCCAAGTAGTGACTAGATTGGAATCTCTTTCCACAAACCTTCATGGAAAGTTTTCGGAAAATGTTCCTCACCACTACCTTCTCATTTTGTTTTCATCTCTTTCTGTAATGCAGGTGCAACCCAAGGCTGGACCACTAACTCAGAGACCAGAGAAGCCAGCCGTCAGGTGAACTGCAAGTCTGAAACTACATGACTCATGCCTTTTATTAAGATGATGATTTGTATTATCTAAAATCATACTGGGCCTAATATACAAATGACTTGCTATTAATTTCTTTTTTTAAAAAAAATTAAAATGACGTAGAATATCTTTATTAGTGGTAAATTTATTTCTCTTATCTTCATTTAAAAAATGGAATAAATACTTGCATATAAGAAGTGTTTTGGTGTGCTTCTCAACGTTTAATTGGGCGTGGTTTCACATGATTACACAGACACTCCTGTCTGTTCATTACTAAGCACTGAAAATGGTGAGCCAGTGAAAAATAGAATGTGATGATGAAATGACCTTCTAAGATAGTTAAGATGGACTGAAAACGCTAAAGGACAATGGGAACTGGAAAGAATCACCAAATGTGGTGGGCTGATTCAAAAGAGAACCAACTGCAATGAGGTATCACCTCACACCAGTCAGAATGGCATCATTTAAAAGTTCACAAATGACAAATGCTGGAGAGGCTGTGGAGAAAGGGAACCCTCCTACACTGCCGGGAGGAATGTAATTTTGTGCAGCCATTATGGGAAACAGTATGGACATTCCTCAAAAAGCTGAAAATAGACTTATCCTATGATCCAGAAATACATGCACCCCGGGTTGCTTCCCATCTGCTCAGTGGCTCCCCTCCGCCACCTGGCTCTCTGTGCCGCTCCTGGGTGCCAGGGCGGTGGGGCCCTCAGCTTGTGGCCCTCCATGTGTCTGCACATGTGCCAAGGTGTGCCCCATGATACTGAGGCCAAGCAGGGGACAGGGGATGCCTGCCATGACCACCCCCCAGAGCACAGCATGAAGAGGCCAAGACGCAGTGACCCACCAGTCCCTGCTGCAGCCTGCCTCCTCCAGTCGCCCCATCTCTGCACACCCCAGGGTGCCCATCCCCTCACTGATGCTGGGAGCCATGTCGACCTCGCTGAAGTGCCAGATGAAGAACATGGCCCACAACTAAGCTGAGGCTGAGATCAAGGTCCACAAAACTATGAGCAACACCCCTGGGACCCTTCCAGCTCCCTCATGTCTGAGATCACACAAACCTCACCTATGACACGGTGGCCTTCTCACAGATCATGAGCATGATCTGGAAGCGGCTCAACAACCACTGCAAGAACTGGCCACGTGTACAAGGCCGTGATGCCGACGGAGGAGCTCATCAAGACTGGCTCGGAGCACGTGTGCTGCAGCGCAAGGAGAACATGTAGGCCGTGCAGACGCTGAAGGACTTCCACTACGTGCACCACAAGGGCAAAGACCAGGGCAGGAACGTGCACAAAAAGGTCAAGCATCTGGTGGCCCTGTTGCCTGAAGAGGACTGGCTGCGGGAGGAGCGTGCACACACAAGGTCAAGGCCAAGGAGAAGCAGGCGCCCCTGCCGTGTGCTCGGCCCCCGCTGGAGGCAGAGCAGGCCTGGCCGCAGAGCAGTGAGGAGGAGGAGTTGCAGCTCCAGCTGGCTCTGGCCACGAGCAAGGAGGAGGCCGACCAGCCCCCACCGTGCGTCCCTGAGGATGACATGCAGCTCCAGCTGGCCCTAGGTTTGAGCCGCAGGGAGCACGATAAGGAGGAGCAGCTCAGTGCGGGGATGGCCGGAGGCTGCAGATGGCCACAGAGGAGAGCAAGAGGGAGACGGCCAGCCAGGAGTTGTCATCCCTCACAAATCTTGCTGATGTCCTCACGGCCCCAGGTCCTCCGCCGGCCACGGACCCCTGGGGGGGCCCAGCACCCATGGCCCCTGCCATCCCCACGGCTGCCACCCCCTCAGACCCCGGGGGGGGACCCTCTGTCCCTCCAGCTGTTGATCCCTGGGGTGGTCCAGACCCTACACCAGCCTTCGGGGACCCCTGGAGGACTGCTGCACCTGTAGGGCCCCTAGTTGACCCTTGGGGCGGGACTCAGATGGGACCCAGTCCCCAGCCACTGGAGAGGGGCATGCTCCTGACCCACGGGGGATCTCAGATGGGGGGGCCCCTTCAGCAGCCCCCCAGCCTCTGATCCCTAGGTACCAGCCCCAGCCCTCTCAGACCCCCAGCAGGGGGGTCACCTGCCAAGCCCAGCATCAACAGCACCACAGTGGTCGGGGGTCTGAGACAGAGCCTGACGAGTTCTATGGCTTCCACCGACTGCACATGGCCCTGCCGACCTCTGGGAGCAGCCCGGGGGAGCTGGGTCTGCGCACTGGAGAGATGCCCACCTGCAGCCCTGTTGCATTCGACATGAGTGGGGTTGGGGTCTCTCTGGCCGAGGCTGTCAGGAGACCCTCGCCTGCTGCTGCCCCGACCCCGACACCACCCACACGGAAGACTCCTGAGCCCTTCCTGGGGCCCAACACAGCCCTGGTTGACCTGGACTCACTGGTGAGACAACTGGGCCCCACTCCACCAGGAGCCAAGGCCTCTAACACCTTCCTGCTGAGCAGAACCTTGGCCGCTGTCCCCTCCATCACCAACCACTTCCAGCCCACGTCCCCTGTGATGCTTACCTTGAACCAGCTGCGGCTCAGCCCCATGCCCCTGGTCCCTGGAGCACCACTGACCTACATCTCTTCCCCTGGTGGGGGCCCTGGTCTGCCCCCCATGATGCCCCTGAGACCCTCAGTCCCCAACACTAATCCCTCCCTCCTATAATCCAGGGTGGGAGGGGTCTTCCCCCATTTCTGCTGCCTGGGCCACCAGTGTTGTGAGTGCATGTGAAGTGGGGGACCCCGCCCCCACCCAGCACCCTTCTCTCTCCTGGGGCACACTCACACTACACCCTCTTCCCATGCCTCCCATCCCGCCTCTCTGAGAGAAACTGGGCATCGGGGATGGGCAGGGTGCTGGCCAGAGGAAGACCCTTCCCATGGCATTAGAAGGGGGAGGGACAGCTGGGGGTCCCTCCACCTGCTCCTCTTCCCTCCAACTCCTGACTGGCCCCTCAATCAATGTTTGAGCCTCCTCGTCCCCATCCGCACCCCTTGGTGATGATTTTGGCAACTTAGGGAACAAATGGCAATTCTCATGGGCAAAGTGAAAAAGAAAAAGATACATGCAACCCAGTGTTCATAGCACTATGTACAATAGCTAAGACATAGAAACAATCTAAATGCCCAATGACAGATGACCGGATAAAGAAGCTATGGTATATTTATACAATGGAAAGTACTCAGCCATAAAAAATCATAAAATAATGCTATTTGTAGCAACATGGATAAACCTAAGCGAAGTAAGCCAGAAAGAGAAAGAAAAATACCGTATGATATCACTTATACGTGGAATTAAAAAAAAAAGACACAAATGAACTTATTTACAAAATAGAAACAGACTCACAGACAGAAAACAAATTTATGGTTATCAGTGGGGAAAGTGGCTGGGCAGGGATAAATTGGGAGTTCGAGATTTGCAGATACTAGCTACTATATATAAAATAGATAAATTTCTTTCGTATAGCACAGGGAACTACTCAATGTCTTGTAGTAACCTATGATGAAAAAGAATGTGAAAATGAATGTGTGTATGTACATGTATGACTTAAACATTATGCTGTGAACCAGAAATTGACACAAAATTGTAAACTGACTATGCTACAATAATAATAATTTTAAAAAGAGATCTAGATATAAATAATCAACTGGCTGTAATCAACAGAGAAGCGCAAACAGAAAATTGCTGAAAGAACAAGCACTGAGGTGACCTTGGAGAATACCTGTCTGTCACACGAACTTTGTATTTCAAAATCTGATACAAAAGTGTTTGCCTAGAGTTTCTTTACTGCTTAGGTTTTTCAATGATTATCAAGTCACAAAGGGAGACTTTTGAAGGAATTCACTGAAACTTATTAACTTGGGTGAAAATTGTCAAGAGTTGTCATTGGCTTCCTTGGGAGTTGCAACTGAGAAAAGCAAAGAGGTTATTTGAGTGTATAGTGAGAATGCATATATAAACTTAAGTGTAATTTCTTGATATGCTATCAATAGCTATTAAGTTCAGCCAGAATGCATTATGTAACATCAGGGGGAGCTAAAGCAAGTGCATCCATTTGAAGGGGTGCCAAGGTACTAACCCACCCAGGAGACCTTTGAATTTTCTCACTGTGGTCTGGAGTTTCCTCTCAACTACTCAATCCTTTTATTCTTCTCTTTCTACCCCAGTTCTACTGGTTCCAAAACTTAGATTCCATCTCTGTGTGCCTTTTCACTTCTGTGTCAAAATTTTGCCTGAGTTCCTCGCATCTCTTGCAAGCGCTTGCACTCATTAACCTAATGGCTTACATCCTGCTTCCTGAAGCAGATTGTGTGGCAGATAAATGGGTGGAAGAAGCAAGAGGAGAAGGAGAAAACCTTGAAATCAAATCTCTTTTGTGTCTCTGAAAGGCTCTAGGATATGAGATTTGGGTATTTGTGAGACTACGATTTTAGGTTTTTATTACTGATTTTTTTTTTGCATTTTTTATTGAAGTTTAGTCAGTTTACAATGTTGTGTCAATTTTTGGTGTACAGCAAAATAGTTCAGTCACACACATACATACATATACTTGTTTTCATATTCTGTTTCATTATTGGTTACTACAAGACATTGAATATTGTTCCCTGTGCTGCACGGTAGAAACTTGTTGTTTATCTGTTTTATATATAATAGATTTCTTTTTAAACTGATGTTTTTCTTCTTTTCTTACTAGCTTATTTCAGTTGCCTGCAAGAATGGAATGAGAGAGAAAAAAAAAGATATACTAGAAGGTTTTATCAGAGATAGATTCCCATGTCTCTGGATTTGGGCAGGACTTAAGTACAAACCCTCCACATAACAGGGCCCCTTGTATATTCCTGACCAAAGGTCACAGACATTTTGTCTGTCATCTCCAGAAAGCCGGAAGTCTGGCAGATGAAGTTCCTTCACACTTAACCTACAGCGCTGGAGTATGCCAAAGGTAACTGGTCCACCAGTAGATAATCAGGTCAAGTCAACACAGAACTATTGGACATAAAAGGAAATCCTTTTAATAATAGCATTCCTTGCAGCAATGAATATATGTGTGTTTACGTAGAACTGAAAAATTGTGCTCTACACTGTAAATTGACACAACATTGTAAACTGACTCAATAAAAAAAATAGCATTCCTTTAGAGATTAAAGAGTTTAATGGTTTAAATGCTTATGATGTTTTAACTCATAGCTGCCTCATGGTTTTTGTTAGACTGCAGGTATGTTTCTAAGCACCTTTGTATTTGCCCTTTTGAATTTCTGAGACCCCACTAAAAAGGCTGATCCTTTATAAAGACTTCTTTGTTTATTATGATTATTCTTCTGTATAGGAAACAACATTCAAAATGAAACTGTTCCTTCATTTTCCTGTAGCTTCCAGTTGCTTGGTATTTGTGTGACTTTCTGTGCAAGTTTGCAGTATTTTCAGTGGAAAAGTAGACTAATTTTCCACCTTAACTAGAGCCATTAACAGTAATAAAACTATACTTATATAGATTTTTTTCAGGGATTGCAAAATGGATCCTGAACTTGCATTTTGGTTATTTGCTTTTCGTTGTATAGGTGGGACCAATTATTCCCTCTAGCCATGGGGAGAAGCAAATTTTTCTTTATTCCTCAAACACTTGACTTATTCAAGTCAAGCTTGAAAATGCAGATTCTGTTGGCTAAGTGTACCTCCCAGGTCACTTCTGCATGGGGAATATCAGAAATAGGAGTAATACAAAAAGCATCCTACCCCCATGTGTCCATTTATTCAGTATAACGAATTAGCCCAAAGAAAAATAGTTAATAACCATGCTTGTATTTGAGGTCCTGCCCAACTGCTATGTTCTACTCTCATCTCTTTCCTAGAAACCTACTAGGAGGTGATATTCCACCCTTGGGAATAGCCCAAAAAGAAAGTTACCTGATAAAGTGTTTATTTATAAGATATTGATGCCTGAGGTCTCCCGAACAAGATTTCAATTTTAATAAAGGTATACTTACTTCGAGGGAGTTTCAGGACTGTTCAGGAAGCACTCTTTTCAGGGAGGAAGAGGGGCCCTTTATGATATTATCCTAACAACTCCACACAATTGAAAGCGTATTACACATATACCAAAATTTTAGTCAGAGCCCTTTCACCTTGAGTGGACACAGAGCCTTCCTTGTGTATCCCCAGCCACCCTCAGAGGCTTCCTTCTCTTACCCTCTCCACCGGCACCTAATGGTACCATTCCTTCAATATAGAGGCGGCTCTATTTCACGTTCATTGACTCACACACTCTCATTTTCTAAGCATGTTCTTCATGTCAGGGTCATGTAAGACACTAAGAAATGGAATATGAATAAAAATAGTCTGTCCCCAAGTAGCTCACTGTCTGGTGAATAAAGCAAGAGTGCAAAAAAAAAAAAAAAATCATTGCAGTGTACTTAGCATCACAATAAGGCTAGGACAAAGGTTTGATTGAGCCTGGAGAGGTCAAGAAATCCTTCCTTCAGGAGGTTAGTTGCCTGTTTCACCATTACTGATTTTGTTTTTGCCAGTGTTTTCTTTTTCCTAGTAGATTATGGGAGTTGGTTTGTCCCCTATTGTTCCTAGCACAACATTTCACATGTACTAGGCACTCAATAAAAGTTTGTCAACTTATTGAATAACCATAACTAAACATACCTTTGCCCAGCTATTCATTAACCACATCATGACCATCAAAGTGCAGCAATGGAGCACGCAGCCCAAGGGACAGAGTCGAGTCATGACTCCCAGCTCCACCTTTGCTCATTTACTGCTTCAGTTGGACAACTCTGCAAGCTGTCCCACATACCCCAACCACACTGCCTACCACACACATCCTCAGACAATGCACCTACAGTCTTCTAACATGCTAGAGTGTTAAACAACCTGAAACTGAGGAAACTGCATCTCAAATAAAACCAAGCTCTCATCAGCTCAGCTTCCCCACCCCCTGCAATGCTGCCAGGAGGCGGCTCTCCAGCATTTGTTACAAACAAAACAGAAGTCATTAAAGCCTGGAAAAAAACCTGACAACATGTCTAATTATAGATTTGAAATTGCAGAGCCAAGCAGTGATGACTGGGCCTGCTGAATTTAGTTACTTCTGAACATGCTTTATTGTTTTGTTTTGCAAAGTCATTCCCTATAAAAGGAAGTCATTCGTTACATTATCTCCAAGGGGGTAGGCAGTAGGGGAGCATCCTTAGGCAGAAGCAGTTTTTAAAGTTTTCTAAGTGGACTCTTTAACACAGCTGAATGGAAAGTGCGAGCTTTATCAGCAGGCAAAATAAACCTTAAGGACATCTGGAAAGAGTGACAATTTACATTTTTCTTGTAAGTCTGTCCCCCTCTTCAAGTTCTTACTAGCCATGAGAGGGTTGCTAATATTTCATTAAATTTCTGGAGGAAACTGAGTAGTTTGGCCAGCAGAAAAAAAAAAAAAAAATCATGATTGTGGTTTCTGTGTGTACTTAGATTCTTGAAAAAAAAAAGTATATATGCATAAACATGTATGTTTTATTCTAAGTTTTTTCAAAGTACTTCGAAACATGAAAGTCTTATAACAATGCCTGTGTTGCTATTATCAAATATAAGATGTGAAAATTTTTATAAAAATTAATAAAACAATAACATCACCTAATGCAGTCATACTGATCTACATATAAAAATGTAAAATTTACTATTGGATTTAATGATCTTTTCTATAGCATATATAGATTACTGGTAGATTAAAATGTTTTGTTTTGTTTTGTTTTTTTGGATTATTTATTTATTTTATTTTATTTTTTTTAACATTTTTTTATTGATTCATAATCATTTTACAGTGTTGTGTCAAATTCCAGTGTTCAGCACAATTTTTCAGTCATTCATGGACATATACACACTCATTGTCACATTTTTTTCTCTGTGATTTATCATAACATTTTGTGTATATTTCCCTGTGCTATACAGTGTAATCTTGTTTATCTATTCTACAATTTTGAAACCCCAGTCTATCCCTTCCCACCCTCTACCCCGCCCCCCACCCCGGTAACCACAAGTCTGTATTCTCTGTCCATGAGTCTATTTCTGTCCTGTATTTATGCTTTGTTTTTGTTTGTTTGTTTGTTTTTGTTTTTTAGATTCCACATATGAGCGATCTCATATGGTATTTTTTTTTTTCTCTTTCTGGCTTACTTCACTTAGAATGACATTCTCTAGGAGGATTAAAATGTTTTTAAATCTATAAAAGTGATTATTTTCTACAGAATTTTTATCAGTTTATAAGACAAATTATTTTATTAGTTCTCTTTTCAAAGTGTTATTAGATACTCTTGCCCTTTTATTCCTTGAGAAAAATCTAAGTATATACATCAGATTTCTAAAATCTCCCTTCAGAACTTTGAAAAAATATGGGTATAAATAAATTTGGGGGAAAATGTCAACTTCACGAATTAAATCTCTTTGCTGTATTTTTCATTCCAAGTCTTTTTTCCTCTTTTTATTTTATTTATATTCTTCCAGTTTTATTGAGAGACAAATGACATCAAGTGCTTGTCAGCTCAGGGCGGCTGCAGTGGGATTTGAGGAGGTGAGTGGCCCTACTGGAAAAATGCACAAGGAGCTGCCATACCACGAGACAGACTGCACCATGAGCCAACACGGAGTGAAACAGCGCTTTGTTTCATTGCCACAAGGTGGTGCGTGCGCTCCGTGCTGTGCTGGTCCTGCTTTTATTTGTTTTTCGCCTGCACATGTACAGTGTCACTTTCTTTGTTCATGAGGCTTACAGAACACCACGAGCGCATGCGTACTTCTACTTTCTTTGTTGTAAAACTCATATAACCAGGGCATGCATACTATCATCATTTACTTTGTACTACAAACATGTTGTTGTGACTCTGGCCTTGGGCCCCACGGCCTTCTCATTCAAGGACATCAACAATGCTGTATAAGTTTCAGATGTACAGTACAATGATTTGACTTAATACATCAAGCAATGATCACCACAATAAGTTTAGTGAACTATAATCTATATAGGCACAAAATAAAATAGAAAGAAAAAGTCATATTTTTCCTTGTAATAAGAATTCTTGAAATATACCTTCTTGGCAACTTTCATATATGTCATATAGCTGTGTTAATTATATTAATCATGGTGCATATTACATCCCTAGTATTTATTTACCCTATAACTGGAAGTTTGTACCTTTTGGTCACCTTCATCCAGTTCCCCTCCCTGACATCTTACTTCTGGTAACCACAAATCTGACCTCTGGTTCTATGAGGTTTTTTGTTTGTTTGTTTGTTGAAGTATAATTAAATCATAGTGATTCAATATTCCTAAACATTACCAAATGATCACCAGGTTAAGTCTAATTAAAATGACCTGTCACCATACAAAGATATTATATTGACTATATTCCAAATGACTATAATCCATTTCATCTGCATGACTCACTTATTTTGTAACTGGAAGTTTGTGCCTCTTAATCTAAGCTCATTTAACTCATTCATCCCCCCACCACCCTTTCCTCCAACAACTCCTGATTTCTCTCTGTATCTATGACTGTGTTTCTGGTTGTTTGTTTCTTTTTTATTGGGTTTATTTTTAGATGCCACATATAAATGAAATCATATGTTATTTGTCTTTCTCTGCCTGACTTACATCACTTAGAGTAATAAACCTTCTGGGTCCATCCATGTTGTTTTAAATGGCAAGATATATTACATTCTTTATCCATTCATCTATGGATAAGCAGTTACGTTCCTGCCATGTCTCGGCTATTGTGAATCATGCTGTAATGACATAGGGGTGCACATATTATTTGGTAATTAGTGTTTTTGCTTCTTTGGGAAAATACCCTGAAGTGGAATTGCTGGATCGTGTATTAGTTCTAATTTGAATTTTGGAGGAAACTTTCATAATATTTTCAATAGTGGCTGCACCACTTTACATCCCCAGCAATAGTGCACAAGGGTTCCCTTTTCTCCACATCTTTTCCAACACTTGTTATTTATTGTCTTTTTGAAAACAGCCATTCTGACAGGTGTGAAGCGATATCATATGTTGGTCTGGTTTGCATCTCCCTGATGATCAGTGATGTTGAGCATCCCATCACGTGTCAGTTGGCTACTTGTATGTCTTCTTCAGATGTCTATTTGGGTCCTCTGCTCTCTTTTTAATTGAGATTTTTTTTTGATGTTGTGCTGTATGAGTTCTCTGTGTATTTTGGAGAGTAATATCTTATCAGATATATCATTTGAAAATATTTTCTCTCATTCATTAGGCTGCCTTTTCATTTTATTGACAGTCTCCTTTGCTGTGGGAAAGATTTTTAGTTTGATGTAGTCACATTTGCTTATTTTTACTTTTGTTTCCCTTGTCTGAGGAAACATATCCAAAAAGTTATTGCTAAGACTGATTTCAAAGAGCACACTGCCTATGTTTCCTTCTAAGAGTTTTGTGATTTCAGATATTACGTTTAGTTCTTTGAATGAATTTGATTTCAGTTTTCTATGTGGTGTAAGAAAGTAGTCCAGCTTGATTCTTTTGCTTGTACCTGGCCAGTTTTCCTACATTTATTGAAGAGGCTGTTTTTCTCCATTGTATATTCTTGCTTCATTGTCAAAGATTAATCGGCCATATAACTGTGAGTTCATTTTTGTGCTCTCTGTTCTGTTCTATTGACCTATGTGTTTGTCTTTATGCCAGCGCCATGCTGTTTTGATTACTGTAGCTTTGTAGTATAGTCTGAAATCAAAGATTGTGGTATCTCCAGCTTTGTTCTCTTTTCACCAGATTGTTTTACTATTCAGGGTTTTGTGTTTCTATGAAAATTTTAGAATTTTTTTTTTAATTCTGTGACAAATGTTGTTGGTATTTTGATAGGGAGTGCATTAAATCTGTAGATTGCCTTGGGCAGTGTGGTCATTTTAATGATATTATTTATTCCAATCAATGAACACATATGTCTTTCCATTTGTTTTTGTCTTCTTCAATTTATTTCATCAGAGTCATAGTTTTCTGAGTACAGGTTTTTTAGGT
Organism: Vicugna pacos; assembly: GCF_048564905.1. Classification (NCBI taxonomy): domain Eukaryota; kingdom Metazoa; phylum Chordata; class Mammalia; order Artiodactyla; family Camelidae; genus Vicugna; species Vicugna pacos. The sequence goes on along the minus strand of NC_133001.1, from coordinate 5,212,124 downwards.
TTTTTACCTCCTTGATTAGTTTTATTCTTCAGTATTTTATTATTTTTGATTGGACTGTAAATAGTATTGTTTTCTTAAATTCTTCTTCTGATGGTTCATTATTAGTGTATAGAAATGCAACAGACTTCTACATATTAATCTTGTATCTTGCAACTTAACTGAATTTACTTACTAGTTTAAATAGGGGTTTTTTGGGGGGGGTTGGTGGACTCTTTAGGGATTTCCATGTATATTATTCTGTCATCTATAAATAGTGACAATTTTACTTTTTCCCTACCAGTTTGGATGAATCTTCTTTCTTCTTTCCTTCTTTGTTTCTTTGTTTCTTTCCTTCCTTCCTTTCTTTTTTTTGTTTGATTGCTGTGGTGAAGACTTCTAATACTATGTTAAATAGAAGTGGTGAGAGTGGCAATCCTTATCTTGATCATGATCTTAGAGGAAAAGATTTCAGCTTTTCACTATTGCGTATGATGTTAGCTATAGGATTGTCCTATACGACATTTACTATGTTAAGGTATTTTCATCTTAGACCCACTTTCTTGAGAGTTTTTATCATAAGTGGATGTTGAGTTTTGTCGAAAGCCTTCTCTGCATCAAATGAGGTGATCATATGATTTTATTCTTCATTTGTTAATGTGGTATATAGCCCATGAGCTAACTGGTGTATACTGAGCCATCTTTGCATCCCTGCACTAGTTCCCACTTGATCCACTTGATAATGATGTAGGATCCTCTTAATGCATTGTTAAATTCAGTTGCTAATATTTTATTCAGTATTTTTAATCTACGTCAAGTGGTTGGCCTGTAATTTTTTTGCTGGTGTCTTTGTCTGATTTTGATATTAGGGTGCTATTGGTCTCATAGAATGAGTTCAGAAGTGTTTTTTACTCTTTTTTTTTTTTGGAATAGTTTGAGTAGGCTAGGCATTAAATCTTCTTTAAATGTTTGGTAGAATTCACTTGTGAACTTTTCTGGTCCTGGGCTTTTTTTGTTGGGATTTTTTTTATTATTGATTCAATTCCATCACTGGTAATCGACCTGTTAATATTTTGTATTTCTGATTCACTCTTGGAAGATTGTACATCTTTAGGAATTTATCCTTTTTTTTTAGCTTATCCATTTTATTGGTGTATAATGTCTATAGTCTCTTACAATCTTTTGTTATTTCTCTTCTGTTGGTTCTAATTTCTATTTCATTTCATTTATGATTTCATTTAATTGGACCAATATTTTTTCTTGAAGAAACTGGCCATAGGTTTATCAACGTTATTTATATTTTCAAAGAACCAAGTCTTCACTTCATTGATCTTTTCTGGTTTTTTAGTCTTTATTTCATTTATTTCTCTGTAGGTCTCTATTATTTCTACTAATTCTGGATTTTGTGTGTTCTTGTTCTAGTTCCTTTAGGTGTAAGGCCAGCTTGTTTGAGATTTCTCTTGTTTCCTGAGGTAGGCTATTATAGGTATAAATCTTCCTCTTGGAAATGCTTTTTCAGCATCTCCTAAATTTTGATGATTGTGTTTCTGTTTTCATTTGTCTCTAGGTATTTATTCTGTTGAAGTATAGTGGATTTAAAATGTTACATTAGTTTCAGTTGTACAAAATATGATTCAATATTTTTATAGATTATACTCAGTTTAAGCTTATCATAAAATATTGGTTATAATCCCTGTGCTGTGTATTACATTTGAAGGCAGTTTTTTATTTCCACTTTGATCTTGTCAGTGATGCACTGCTTGCTTAAGTAGCATATAGATTAGCCTCCATGTGTTCGTGTTTTTTGCAGTCTATTTTTTGTAGTTGATTTCTAGATCCATTACTTTGTGGTCAGAAAAGATGTTTGATAGGATTTAAATCTTCCTAAATATAAATATATTCTAAAATACATATAAGTTTATAAATATAAATTTAATATTGAGACATTTTGTGGCTTAGCATGTGATTTATCCTAGAGACTGTTCTATATGTTCTTGAAAAGAGTGTGTATTCTGCTGGTTTGGGATGAGTTGTTCTGTATGTATCTATTTATTTCATTTGATCTAAGGTGTCAGTTAAGGCCAGTGTTCCCTCATTGATTTTTCTCTCTGGGTGTTCTGTTCTTTGATGTAAGTGGGATTTAAAATCCCCCACTGTTATTGTATTACTGTGAATTTCTCCCTTTATATTTGTTAAATTTGCTTTATATATGTATGTGCTCCAGTGTTGATTGCATATGCATTTATAGTTGTTATGTCTTCTTGTTTGATCAATCCCTTTATTATTACACAGTGTCCTTATTTGTCTCTGATTACTGTCTTTGCTTTAAAGTCTATTTTGTCTGACATAAATATTGCTAGCCCAGCTTTTCTTCATTTCTGCTTCACAGATTACATATTCAGCCCTTCAGATTCAGTCTGTGTGTGTCTTTAGATCTGAAGTGAATCTCTTGTAGGCAGCATAGATATGATTCTTGTTTTTAGCCATTCAGCAACTCTGTGTCTTTCAACTGAAGCATTTAATCCATCTACACCTAAAGCAATTATTGATAGGAATGCACTACTACCATTTTGTTGATTTTTTTGTTTTTGTTTATTCTTCTTTTGCCTTCTTCCCTTGTGACTTGATGACTGTCTTTGGTGTTGTGTTTGGATTCCTTTCTCTTTGTGTGTATGTGTGTGTGTCTATTCTAATATTTTGGTTTATGGTTATTACCTTGAGATTTATTTATAATTACATACATATGTATATGATTATTTTAAGTTGATAGTCCCTTAAGTTTGAATGCATTGTAACAGCCCTCCCTTTTACTCCCCTCTCCACTTTTAATGTTTTAGCATTATATTTTTCATCTTTTATAGGTTGGTTTTGTGTATCATGAAACTACTAATTGTGAATGTAGATGGTGTTACCACTCTTACTTTTAACCTTCCTGCTATTCACCACCATTATTGTGGTATGTTTGAATTTATCAATGAGATTTTATTTTATAATTTTTATATATCTGGTTTAGTCTTTTCTGCTTAGAAGAGTCCTTTTAATATTTCCTGTAAAGCCAGTTTAGTGGTGCTGAACTCTTTCAGCTTTGCTTGTCTGTAAAATCCTATCTCTCCTTCAAATCTGAATGTTGGCCTGGCCAAGTAGAATATTCTTAATTGTAAGTTTCTCCATTATATCACTTTCAATATATTGTGCCCCTTCTTTCTTGCCTGCAAATTTTCTGCTGGAAAGTCAGCTGATAGTCTTACGGAAGCTCTTTTTCATGTAACTAGTTGCTTTTCACTTGTGGCATCTAAGATTCTCTTTTTATCTTTAATTTTTGAAATTTTAATTATAATGTGTTTTGGTGTGGAACTCTTTGGATGTATCTTTAGGGGACCCTCTGTGCTTCCTGGATTAGGATGTCTGTTTCATTCCCCAGGTTGCAGAAGTTCTCAGCTACTGTTTCTTTGAATAGGTTCTCTGCCATTTTCTCTCTTCCTTTCCTGGGATCTCCATGATGTGAATTTCAGTGTACTTGATAGTGTCCCAGAGGTCTCTTAAATTATCTTAAAAGATATTTTTTCCCTTTCCTTGATCTGATTGGATGATTTCTACTACTCTGTTTTCCAGTTCACTGATCTGTGCCTCTGATTCATCTAACCTACTGTTGATTCTTTCTAGTGTTTTTTTTATAGTTAATTATATTATTCTGATCTGTTTGATTCTTATCTCTAGCTCTTTGTTAAAATTGTCACTGTGTTCATCCATTCTTTCCTATAGTTCAATGAGCCTTCTTATAATTAGAACCCTGAACTCTGTGTCAGGTAAGTCGTGTATCTTTACCTCATTTAGTATCTTTTTCTGAGTTTTGTCTTATTCCTCTTTTTGTAGCATATTATTATGTCTCATCATTTTGCCAAATTCTCTGTTTGCATATTTTGACCTACATAAACATAGGTCAGGTATGATTCCTGACCTTGGAGAAGTGGCCTTACGTAGGAGACACTTTGTGAGGCACAGCATTATACTTGCCCTGGTCACCAGAGCTATGCAGTTTAGTGATGTCTCCTATGTGGCCTGCATGGCCTTTCTGGTGTGGATGACTGACTATGGTGTGTGTGTTGGTGGACTTGGCTAGCTCCTCACCTGGTTGACTTCCAGACCCTGCTTCATAAGGTGACTGTCAGCTTGCTGTTGGTGGGGCTGTGTCCCAGGGCAGCTGGCTATACAGCCTGAGGGGCCCAGGGCTGGTGCCAACCTACTGGTGGTCAGGGATGTGTCCTAGAATTGTTTGCTGTGTGACTTGGGGGCCCTGGGGCTGTCTCTGTCCTGCTGGTGGGTGGGGCCAAGTCCCGGCCTGGCTGACTGCTTGGCCTGACGGGTTCCAGGACTGGTGTTGTTCTGCAGGTGGGCGATGAGCCCCTGGCCCTGATAGGCTATAGGGAGAACTACAAAATGGTGTTTCCCATCACTAGGGTCCTTGTCAAAGAACAAGCTCCTAAAATGGCAGCTGCCAGGGGAGATTCAGTTACCTCCTTATCTCTGGATCTGACCCAGGCTTCTTTCAAATTACTGTTTTTGTGCTAAGACTCAGAGGATGTGAGATTTTGCGCATGCCCTTTGAGAACAGTCTGTTTTCTACAGCCCTCCAGGTCCCTTGTATACAAGCTGCACTGGTCTTTAAAGCCACACTCACTCCTTAGGGAGAGCCTCTGGAATCGTGGGCATTTCCCTTTGTGGGCTGCCCACCTGGGCGGTGTGTCTCCTCACTGTACTGTGTCTCCACCCCTTCAACCTGTCTCACTGTGGGTCTTTCTTTATGTCTTTAGTTGAGGAAAATCTGTCCTGCTGGTCTTCAGGCCAGTCTCATTGATGGACAGAAAATATTTTCTGCTAGTTTTCAGGTGGTCCTCATCAGTAGTTGCTCTGTAAGTGGTCGCTCCCAGAGGCACCAATGGGAGGAGGCGAGCTCTGGGTCTTCCTACTCCGCCATCTTGGCCACATTTCCTCTAATTCCAAATCTGTGTGTGTGTGTGTGTTTTCAGTTTTATTTATACAAGGTCTAATTATGTTTATTTCTAAGTATTATGATTTTTCATGTTGAATTATTTTTAACTTAATAATTAATAGCTAGTATTACACTGCCAACATTGCTTAGGAGAAACATTCATCTTAATCGTGGTTTACTGTTTATCTTCACTGGGAAGCACACCATAGATGGCCACGTGAGAAACATTTGACCAAAACTCAGGGGTCTGCAGTTCGGAACGTTTCTCACTGGAATACTTACTTGAAATCACCATTTGATTGTTTTTATGTGTGTGTTGGGAGGCACCTTCTTCTCTACCCCTACCCTCCATGCTATTCTTCTTTACCTTGACATTCACATGTGCCTTCCATATCTCCATTTTGACTTTTGTAAAAATAGTGCCCATCTCTTTGAGATGCCTCTTGGGACACTCAAACAAATGTTTATGGCTTGCAGCCCCTTTAAAATGAGATACCCCAAACACAGCCTCTAAACAAGTGTAAATCCAACCATCCATTTTATTAGATATAATTATAAACACATTTTACTCAGTTTATTTGATATATAACCATAAGTGTTTTTTCATGACTTCCTTTGCCACTGATTTAAGTATTCTTAGATAATACCTGTCTTTTTATATAGACTGCATATGTTACTGTCTATTCTTTCATTACAGATTTTATTCGTATAGTGAATAATTTTTAAAAAATACAAAAAATGTTATTACTTTAATAAGTAACACTATTTTCTCATCCTTCTAATTTTGGATTATTGTATTTTATCCAAGTTCTTCACTAGAAAGCTTGGGATCATTACCTAGATTCTGCTTTAAACAAGCATAGATGGACTCTGACACTGTCATACAGGGTTCTGCTGCTAAAGCCACAGCTATTGAAGACAACAAAGCACTCTCATCATAATGCATCTGTGGTCTACATTTTCCTTATGACTTTCCAGATCTACTCTCCTTCCTGTTCTTTGTACAGAGGTTGACTAGGGTACATCCTGCTACACAAACTGTGGCGTTACACTAGGAGCACTGGCATCCTCACTGAGCGTGTCAGAAAAGCAGATTATTGAGCCCTGCCCAAGACCTGCTGAGTTAGAATTGATGGTTTAACAAGACCCCTGCGTGACTCTAATACACATTAAAATTTGAGAAGCACTAGACTTTATCAACAGACTCTCTTATCCTCTGGAGAATTCCAGTAGAAGGAGGGAGATGGGGAGTAAAATAAGATTATTCTGCAGGGTCTCTCCTATTATGTTGACTGGGGTTGATTCAGATCCTCCTTTCGTGCCAGACTGATATATGTATCTCTCTGTCCAGCATCTCCCTTCCCTCATCCCAATGGGTGGAATGGTGATAGCCTGGCTACTATCCTAGCTGTATGACCCCTGTAGTTCCTTTATATCTACTCATTTAGAAACAATCCCTTTAAGTGAACCTTCCTTGAATTAGCACATATTCCATTGTTTCTCAGCAGACTCTAATGGATACACCACAGTCACATGGAAAACATTAGGGATTTGATTTTTCAGATACAACATCTCTTAATGTGGCCATAATGACTCTTATACCTAAAAAGATAACATCTAAGTAGAAATAAGAATGGCTGTTGCTCATCATTCTCCCATTGATTGCTTACTTGTTTCCTAGGGAATGCTTTGAAATCTAGGTCACATATCAATACTCTTTTCTAGCCATTATCTCCTAAAGAAGCAAAAAGAATTCACAAGGATAAAGGCGATAAAAAGAAAGTTAAATAGGTTGGCTGTATTGAGGTTGGAGAGTAACTGAATTACAGGTAAAACTGGCAAAGAAAAAAATGTGAGGCCAATAGAAACGTGAAATGAACTGAATGCTACACATTATTTTAGTAATAACTTACACATGAGATCAATATGAATAGCATTAAATACAGCTGTATAAATCAGTTGTTTCCATAATTCTCTGTCAATGTTGCATCGATTATACATTTTATTTCTAAGGAAATCAACTATGTAAGAAATTTAAAACTATTTGCTAATTGTTTTCTTAATTTGTTTGCATATCTTTACCTGATAAATTTTTTATGTGACTACAGCATATTTCTTCCTTGTAAAGGCTCCAGAAGGGGACAGTATCATTTCTTGGTTATCTGTCTGAACACAGGTACTCTGTCTACAGCCTTATTTAAACCACAAAATAACCATTCAAAACGGAATTCTTTCTCCTTTTTAAATGTAAAAATAGAAAAAGGCTAAGTAGATTGCCCGAGATAACAAATATATTTGTAGAATATGTTCATTCATCTGATCTTGAAACTTTAATCCTAGCATCTACACCACCACCTGGCCATGAATAATAGCCTTCCATACATCCAATCAGAACTCCCAAGTGTATATCCTAGAAGACCATAAATAAATTGAATTAGTGTAAACTGTCCTCATTTATTCTTTTTAATGCAAAGCAAAAATAGAAAAAAATTAAGTAGTCAACAAACTGATTTCAAGCACGGTTTCCTTTACTATGGAGCAGAACCAGGTTCATTAACTGAATTTAATGTGGAATATTGAATAATATTAATTACAACTGATAGTGCCAAGCATAATCCCATGGTGTGAAGCCTCTTAATGTCTTATTTTAAAAGTGTGAACAGGTGAATAAAAAAAGGTGTAGCAAAAGCAAACTGCTAAATGAAATTCAAATCACCATATAGTCTTTTGAGTAAAATCAACTTTGGCCGTATTCCTCCCTAACAGGAAAATTTAGGAGAGTTGAGGAACCTCTTCCCCCTTGGCCTGAATGTAAGCCTACTAAAGTGAGAAATGTCTACCTTCTCTGGACTCTGGATAAAACCAATCTAGAAATTTCTGACACTTTTATGTTATTTGGTATTATTTTAAAAAATGCCATTTGAAGACTACTTTAAACAAAGAAAAATCAAGTATCAATATTAAAAAGCAATAGTCCATGATTTAGAATCCAAATGATATAATTATGAAAATAAAAATATACTATGCTAATGCACCCCAAACCTAAACTTCATGCTGTTCTGCCACATATGAAGGTTCTGCTCTTCGTAAAATTGCAAAGTTTAATTGTGTGATTTCACTTTGTGCACAGCAGGGTAGCCATGTGCTCTAGAAAACTATGTGCGAGGGAAGCAACTTGTTGCGAGAGTGGGTGAGAATGCCCTGAAATAATTCTGAACAAGATAAAAATGTCTCTAAAATTGGACCATTTCTTCTAAAATACAAAAGACAGAGGTGTCCACTCAGGCACTAGCTTTTGAGCACAAATAGGAAGTCTAGCCCTTTCAAAATATTTTAACAAGGAAAATGATTTAAACGTCATAAACATCACATTCATTGTGACCATCTCATTCACAGGTAGAATAATTAGCTTTGATAACCATTTGGAGAAATCAGTTACACTCACACAAAACCATTTTCATCTCTGATCTTTAAAGGGAAGCCTCCATTTTAAATCAGTGTTCTATACATTATTATTTTCCCTTGCTTGCTCATTCTATAAAAAATTAGATATATGTTAATATAAAGAATAAGCTACCAAAATAAATGTCAGATTAATGATTACTGGTGAGCATTACAAAGAGGTTGAAAATCTGAAAAAAATATCATTTATATAATAAGACCATTGCTATGAGATGATGGTTTCAGTTAATATGAAAAGATACATGCTTCCTAAGATCTACTTAAAGGAGAACAAAAAACTGGGTCTTAAGAAATTCTTAAAATCTCTTCATAGGAATAATTCAAAAGTGTGGCTTTAAGGATAGCATTGTATAAAAACGTTAAAATAGTTACTTTGAGATATATCATTTGTGAAAAAAATAAATTTTCATTGCTTAATATTATCATAAAGGTCCTCAGGCATTTGGAGTATTCTTGTATAATACCTTTCAAAAATGCATAAACCTATTACCAAGTAAATTCTAATATTTTATTTTTTATCTTCTTTTCCCCTGAAAGCAACTTATTCAACAAAATGTAATAATTAGAAGTATAAAAATACATTTATGGTTATGAATGACCACTTTGACAATTTTGTGATGAATATCTCATTAGTGATTTTGGAATTTACTGCTTTCTGAAGCACATAGTCTATATTTTAACAAAACTCAATGTTAAAAGAATCTTCTCTATCATAAGTTATTTTGTACCTTCCTGTGGTTCCATACACTAGGTTCTACAACCTATGGCAGAACAGGTTGGATCTCTCTTACATATAACAGCATATCACAGGTTTGAAGACAGTTATAAGTCATCCATACTCACATATCATACTCATTTTGTAATCATTCTTTCTTTTAGAATTGATCAATAATTTCCTCTAAAGTCTTATTTCTACAACTCTTCTAAAGACCATATCTTATACTTCTTTTGAATTCATCATATGCTTAGCACAGAGATAATATGTTCAATAAACCCTGATACTTGATGGACATAAATCAATACCCATAAAGATTTAAGTAACCACCCATACATTAACATCCTCATTGAGATATTGCTCATGAAGATTAATAAAAAGAACACATTTTCAATTTACAAATTTATACTATACAGAAGTATTAATAGAAAATTTGAAAATGTTATTAGTTGCTTGCAAACTGTTGAAAAGATTTAAAATATATTTTACATGTGGTCAAACAGCTTATTAGCAAAAGAACATGTTATGCACCCAAGAACTGTTACTTCCACACAGTGGAGTTTTTGTCATATTACGGTCCAGTGTTTTAAACAAAATTGTTATAAATCATAGAATTTGACTTTTGAAATAAATGGGAAAGTTAGCGTAGTGTTCTATTTACAAACTGGTAATTAAAACAGGTTTTCTTTTAACTGCCATTTTGTGGGAAGGGAAGTCTACATCTTTTTCAACTTCAGTTAAACATAATTTCATGTTACTTTAAAAACTAAACTAAAATGCAGCTTGATACTATTAATATGATCACTAGCTATTGAACATATTATAGTAGAACTCACTATAATATGGCAAAAAAGTAGCAGCAGTGGCTATAGATGCTTATAACATATTTTACTCCATGAGATGATACAGTCATCTAAATTTTTGCCAGGAAGAACTACAAAAGAGAGTTTATAATTATTATATATATATATATGGAAACTTTTCCAGAAGAATATATTCACATTTTTTACTTAGAAATATCAACCACCAAAGCTGCTCATTAACAGCTAAGAGAACTTGGCTACATATTGGAAAATGAATAGAAATATTCTACCATAATATATAAGAAAAAATGTTTAAAAATGTTATCCAGACTAAAACACATTTTAATGATTATTTTTAGTAGTATAACTATAAACTTCTTGAAGAAGAAAACCCAACTGTGTTTTTCATATACATTAACCTTAATATGACCTAATACAAGGCTTTGCATACATTAGCCTCTCATAAACTATGAGTAAATGAAAGGATGAATGATTACTAGTCTAGCAATATGAAGGCTGGGTTTTCATATAACCTCTTCCAGACCATAATCTCCTGTATAAAATAATGGTGTCGTATTAGATGATCTGAAAGATTCCACCTATTTTAAAATACATAATCCTAGAAATACATGACTCTTTACTTACAATTTTTAAATCATATTACATATTTCTGGCTATTTTTAAGTCAACTTTGAATTGAAATCTATTAGGGCTAAAATAATGAACTATAGGGTTTAGAGATTATTGAAAATATTTTTAAGTAAATATTAAGAAATAATTTCAAAAGAGATCTTACAGTTAAGGCAACAAACTATTCTGGTGAAATTTAAAATATCACTAGATATTATGTTATCTAATTTTAAACATCTGAATATTCCCTAAACTAAAAACATCAATTGTTTTTAGGTTTATTTATACAAATGTAAGTATTCCTTAAAACATAGTTGAACATGTCCTTTATTTATTTTGGTTTAGATTCATCATATTTCTATTCGGCATAAGTATCTACTTAAAGCATTTTTAATATATCCTAGCAATATAAACATGATTTACTAGTTTGAAACTTTTGTTTATCTCTCAAGAATTTGTTCAGATATCCTCTGTACAGCCTTGGTTGACTTTGACATTTAGAGGTAGTCAGTCCCTATCCTTCACTTCAATAATATTTAAAAAATGCTACTGTGGCAGTGTTTCTTATAATAACCTTATAATTACTTTTTTAAAGTTATATAGACTACTTGATGTCAGCCTGCACTACTCATTTTTATATTCCTATCAGCACAATGTCATGCACATAGCAAGAATTAAAACATATTTGGTGAAAGTAATAAAAAAATTAGTATTTGTTAAACACAATTCAGCAATGTGCTAAACTTTCTTCACGTAACTACCTACGAGGTAGGTATTCTCATTTACTAAGAAGTTGCAGATTTGAGAGCTGAAGTTATTCCTCAAGATCACACAGCTAACAAAGGGCAGAGAACAGACTCAGCCTCGTTCTGTGACCTCAAAACTAATCAGCTATTTGTTTTTATCTTTCTAATGGGAAAAAATACTTGAGAGTGTTTTTTGGGATTTCCACCCAATATCATGTTTAATCCTCATTACAACCCTAATGTAATAATGACACTCTTATGGATATGAAATTTGGGCCCTAATTTCATGGTGACCTGCAAAGGGTCTCACACATATTAAGCGACAAAGGTGGAGACTAAAATCCAGTCCGTGAACTACTGGACACTAATAAAGGGAAGCCTGGTGTTAATGCACCGTTTAAAGTAGATCTAAGCTGGCGCTCTCGTCTTAACGGCGGGCGGCGGCTGCTGAGCGGGACGCAGATGACCGCTGCCGGCGCAGGGACGGTGGCCCTGCCTCCCCCTCTCCACTCGCCGCTGGCGCCGGAGCTCGGAGCTCGCCGGCGGGTCCGTGGTCCCGCCCAGTCGCTCGCAGACTGGCTGGCCCCGGGGTCAACCAGTTCGGCAACAAGTACGTCCAGCAGACCAAGCCCCTCACCCTGGAGCGTGCTATGAACCTGTAGCCTCTTACCGATTAAACTTTTGGTATAAAAGAGCCCCTCTATGAGAAGGGCAGCTCTGTTGCAGCCAGATGTCAGCGTTTGAGGGAGGGATTTGATAAAATTGGCATGAGAATGATTGTAGAAGGGGTTCTGATTGTCCATGAGCACCGTCTGCCCGACGTGTTAACTGCCACAGCTGCCAACAGCTTTCTTCAAATTACCTGGTGGTGAGCTTAACCCCAGAGAAGATGAAGTGGAAGGACTAAAATGCTTAATGACAGAGATACTGGATCGTCAAGATGGAGTCCTGCAAGACTGGGTCACTGACTACTGCATTGGTAACTGGTGGAGAACAAATTTTGAACCTCCTCAGTGTCCATATATTCCTGCACACATTACAAAACCTAAGGAACATAAGAAGTTGTGTTTGGTTCAACTTCAAGAGAAAGCCTTGTTTGCAATTCCTAAAAATTACAAGCTGGTAGCTGCACCGCTGTTTGAACTGTATGAAAATGTGCCTGGATATGGACCCATTTCTAGTCTCCCTCAGCTTTTGTGCATATACAACTGAATTCCTCACAGCAGAGAGGTAAGAGAAGCCATCTCGGTGAGCACAGCTATACACAGTGTAGAATAAACATGCTAGAAAAGTTTTTTTGGTTTTATCTCTTTCCCAGTCCCTAAATTGCCACCTACTTTCTGTTGGTTGAATAGTAAAGTTAATATGGAAAACGAGATTGTGGTATAAACAAACGTGATAATGTTTGATTTACTTTTGGTTTTACTCACACTTTTTTTGTACAACATTAAACAAAGTAGACTTTAAAAAAAAAAAGTAGATCTATGTTAACATAATTTATTAGTATTTTTCTCTTTTACTTCTTTTCACTTTGATGTCAGAGACAATGGAGAAAACTGGAAAGGGTTTTCTTTTACTGCAAATAAGCAGAAACTGAAAAAAATATTTTAAGAAGACAGCTTGAATTACTGATGTTTTAACTATAGTACTATAGGAAAACTAATTGGACTGGCACTCTATAGTGAATTGAATATATCCTTGATGAATATCCCAAGTTTTTTCCAAATTATTCATTAATTGCACAACTATTATTTATAAAAACTAATTATGGTGATTTAAGATTTAATTTATCATAAATTAATATACAGATTTGAGTCCACACATTCACAAGTACCAAGTAACAAATACTATGTGCAATTTCAGTGTCTATACTTTCTTTGTGCTCATAGTGATATTAGGGTAAACTGTAAGTACTTTAATTGCCTCAAGTTACTGAGATTAGACAAATTAGGAATTAGTGATCAAAGACATCATAAAAATGAAAGTTTAACTGCATAGTGAATAGAGAAAAATGATGAAAAATACTAAATTATCACAGTGCAAAACAGTATGCACTTTAAGACATCAAAGGACCTATGCTGTCATCATCTCCATCAAATATATGCTTTAGCTGGTAATTAATTTCAATAAAATAGCATCCATTGTATTACATCAGTATTTATTCATATGAAATTTATTTTTACAGCTTTAGTTTTCTTGTGTTTATGAATTTCCTTCGATTGTATAAATGTAAGAAGACCACAAGCAAGGCCTTCATATCTAGTTCTATTTTGTACATTTTGAAGTGGTAATATAATAAAATCAGTAATATAATAAAATGAGAATACTGTTGCCTTTCAAAGGGATTAAAAACACTGCTCTTTTTATAACTGTGACAAATTGAAGTAGTTATCCTTAATACTGAAATAATGTAGATATTTGATTACGTTGGAGAATTTTAAGATTTTAAGTAACTTAAGTAAATATCTAGCTAGTGACATTATAAATATTCATTAGTTTATTAAATATTATCTAAACATGTCCATGGGTCAGGAGCTGCTCTAGACACTGGGAATGTAGCATGAACAAGACCCATCCATTCCTTTCCTCAAAGAGCTTAAAATGATGAGTTGTAACAGGAAAACCTAAACTTCTAGGAGGTGACAATTTAAGATAAACTTGAAAAGAGGATAAGAATGATCTGGTTGAAAGGAAGAAGGAATAGCTTATGGGAGTAGCTTGAGGTGGAAAAGAACATGGTGTGCTGAACAAACTAAAAGCAATTCTGTTTGGCCAAAAAGACAGCATGATTGTGAGAGTCTTATGAGATGAATTTGGAGATAAGGGCGAAAAGCCAGATCATGGAGGTTCCCACAGGTTACCACCAAGTCTTGGTTTCATCCCCAAGGTCACTAGGAAACCACTGGAAGCTTTAAGGCAGTAGAGTGATACGATCAGATTTTCATTTTTAAAAGCTAATTCTGACTACATTGTGGAGAATGGAAAAGAGGAACAAGAATTATTTTTCTCTAAAATATCTAGAAAAATTAAGCAAATTAATTTTATATTATCTTATCTTTACTGACTCATTTAAAATGTCAAATAATTCACTGCCTATATGCATCCTGTAACTCCTTTAGTACTCTGATCAGCCATGAGCTTTATAAAATCATCCTTGTCCCACTAGCGTGGATTTCTCTATCTCTTCCACTCTATCTCAATTTCTTAAAGACAGAGTATTGTATTATTTATCTTTATTTCTCACAGAACAGAGCCTGGCACTGAGTAGACATTTAAGGCATGTTGGTTGAAATGAAATAATTTTTAAAATAAATACTGTTTTCATGTCAGCCAATCCCAATTTAGAAATTTGGTCCTGTTAAGAGTCAAGTCTTTAAAGATTGTTTTATGTATGAAAATACAGCTGTACATTGAGTATTTTTTAAGCCTAATCGATATAGGATAATAGGTTTCCTTTACTTATAATGCTGACTTTTTTTTTTTGGCCCAAAATGTTAATACACTGAGTGTCAAATACAGGTAACAAGCCAACTGAAATCACTGAAATAGTAGTAGGTTATTGAAGAAGAGTCACAAGGACCAAACTTAATTAAAATAAAAATTTGATAAAAGTATAATAATGTTAATTCACTGAATAATGAGTATAACATTTAAAATGTCTTCCATACACATAATTTAAATATCAATAATTGAAAAATAATTTTTCCAAGTTAGATGGGCACTATTGAATTAGTGTCATATTCGGAAACACTATTTTAGAAAAATATGGGTGAAACAAGTCTAAATGCTCTAAATGGTATCAAACAGCACTGGGAGATTATGACAACAACTGAAAAATTTGAGCACTGATTTGGAATTTACCTAGGATATAAACTTGATGCTTAATTGAAATTTAGTTGACTATAATTCAAAATTTTAGACTGAGTAATTTTCAAATCATTTTAATCTAATAATTGACAACTACTTATTCTCTTTTCAATCTAAATTTTATGAAATACTGATTTGTAGCCCCGGAGTTTCTCACATCACTTGATGGCAAACTTTGGCTAAAGCAGAATTTGTATTATTAGTTGATAAATAATAACTTATGTCTCCAAATTACCCAACTTTTATTCAGTGGGTAATAAAATGAACATAGGGATGTTTGTCGATGTTAGTTCATGCAATTTTCTAGAGTGAAAACACTAAACGGAAGAGCTTGTTTCTTAATCAATATTTTCATAATATTTACACATTTTTATTTTCTGGTAATAAGAAGATCTGTCTACATGATTAAGGAAATCATAAATTTTATAATGTCCCTATAGCCAGGTAAATGGAAATATTCATGGTAGGAGAATGAATAGAGAGGCAGGGTGGTATCAATTTAACCCTTTTAAGGAGCATACTGCATGCTAAGAATTCATTTTAGAATGCTTCTTACTAAAGAGCATTGAAATAAGTACTTTCAGTATGAATTCTGATGAAAATAACCTTCTGAGATATTTACATATGATTTTCAGTCAACTTATGTGAAGATGCCTTGATTTTTCTCCCTAGTGTGTACTAAGCATTGAATGGTTTTCCATTACTTATATGATGCTCTATATAAACCATGCCTAAACATATTACATAAACCATAGCCATTATGGAGAATATATTATTACTAATTGGAAGTGGAGTTGGAGTAGATATTTTGTACTTGAAATAGGTTCAAAGAATTAATATTTTCACTGATGTATATATTGATACAAATAACATCTCTTTACTTTTTGAAACTACATTGAATTTTTTTCCTAAATTATTCATGGAAACTTGCTACCAAGAAACAGAAAAAACTGTGCTTGCCACACTTCCTAACTTTAGCTTTTTATTAATGACTAGAAAATTACCAATATATGATTTGGCTCTGTGGTATTTTAATCTCTAAAAATTAAAGTGGGAAGTTAAGGAATAATTAAATTTGGAGCCATAATATTAATGAATACCTGTCACCTTTTCAAAATGAGAAATCTATTCTCATTTAAATCATTGGTCAGGCAATAGGTATTTCAGAAATAGTACAGTAAGCTATATAAGATATTCACCAGACATAATGTTTCCATTTTTTTTCCAATCAAATTATCTATTTTCTCAATAATTAATTAGCATTTGTGTGACATAAAAAATTCATGCAAATTCTGAAAATTACTACATAAGATAAATCATCAGTGGGTAAATATGTGCACTTATTAATAGAAAATGGCTATTTGATTTTTATGTTATCTCAATATCATAACTGGTATGTAATAAGCAATAGGTTCTTAGTACTTATTTTTACTATCCTTTATGCATTATTTTCTTTCTATTTTTACCCCCTCTTCCCTCTAACATTTGTATTGCACTTTGGTTTGTTTTATTCTAATTTTTGTGCTTTCAAATTATTTAGGTTCTTGCTGTTACTGTCTATAATTTTCAGCTACTTTTAACTTTTTCTTTTGCTTCCTACACCTTGGCTTTGTTTCAGCTCATTCTCTAATTAGAATCATTAACAAAATAGAGCTTTGGCTGTAACTAAATGGGCACAAGTAAAATAACATCCAATAAGTCTATGAGTTACAGCTGTAAGCTCTTTAGTTCTTCCTATCTGTTCAGCATTTCTTGGTCTTCTCCTTGTACTTTGTGCATCTGCTTGATGAGGAGAGGGTCCATCCTTTGATATGTGGGGGTCCAGACCTGAATTTCTGAGATTCGTAACTTGCGCTCGCTGTTCCTCGGAAATTCTATGGATGGTAACAGCTGTACCACTGGATACAGTAACATCTGCAGATGTGCTGGCAACAGCAGTAACACCAGTGGCAGTCCTGTTGTGCTCCTCCGACTCACCAGTGGAGGTTGTGTGGGTCATTGTAGAAGAACCTGTGGGACACAGTAGCACTACATGCTAACTTTTTCTTTTAAATTTTGTTTTTATTTCTGATAAGTTTAATAAACTATATTCCCTTCTATTACCTTAAGGATAATCAACATGAAGAGGCAAACCATAAACAAGCCACTAAAATGTGAAGCAACCAGATCTGATGGTTGGTTTGTATCAACCAACTATGAATAGATATTACACAAAAACATACCATCAGAAACACATTAGCGTCGCATCTACCTCAAGGGCACCCGCGTGGAGTTGTCCAACTATTTGCCTCAGCTCTTCTGGAACGTGGGCTGTCAGCTTATTGCACTCAACTTTCAGACCCTGGATGTAGCGATGCAACTTCTTGCGGGCGTGTTCGAGTACAGGGGGTGCAGTGGCTACCTGCTCAAACTCGAGTTCGTGCAGCGGCCGGACAAGTCCTGTGACCCCTTCACCGAGGTCATCGTGGATGGCATCGTGGCCAATGCCTTACGGGTCAAGGTGATCTCGGATCAGTTTCTGTCCGACAGGAAGATGGGCATCTACATGGAGGTGGGTATGTTTGGCCTCCCTATTGACAGGCGGCCCAAGTACCCTACGCGGACCTCTCAGGGGAACTCGTTCTACGCAGTGTGGGAGGAGGAGCCCTTCGACTTCCCCAAGGCGGTGCTGCCCACGCTGGCTTCGCTGCGCATCGCGGCCTTTGAGAAGGGCGGCAGGTTCCTGGGGCACCGGATCCTGCCCATCTCTGCCATCCGCTCAGGGTACCATTAAATCTGCCTGCAGAACGAGGCCAACCAGCCGCTTTGCCTGCCAGCCCTGCACATCTACACCGAGGCATCCACTCGTCCCTGATGACCACCAGGACGTCGCAGAGGCCCTCATCAACCCCATCAAGCATGTTGGCCTGGTGGACCAGAGCCAAGCAGCTGGCCGTCCTCACTGGGGAGAGTGAGGCTCAGGCTGGCCCAGAGACATGCCAAGAGACCCAGCCTCAGCAGCTGGGGCCCCAGCTGACCCCAAATCTTACACCCAGCCCCCTGGATGTCTCCCTCCGCCGGCCCTCAGGCCCTGCCACCTCCCCCACCAGCGCCTCCATCAGCAGCCCACGTCAGCGCCACGACCTCATTGCCAGCATCCTCTCAGAGGTGGCCCTGGTCCCATGGGTTGAGCTCCGAGGCCATAAAGCCCTGGTGAAGCTCTGGAGCCGGCAGGAGCGAGACCTGTGGGAGCTGTGCAAGCAGCATCAGCGGAAGGCGGACGCCCTCACTCAGCGATTGCTCGGTGGCCTGGCCCAAGCTCCGGCCGAGGGCAGGTGCCGGCACTGGCCAGGTGTCCTAGGCGGGGAGGGCGAAGAGGTGAAGCTGTATCAAGAGTTTCAGAAGAAACAGGTGCAGTGTTTGCTGGAGCTGAAGCCCAGGCGGACCTAGATGCCGAGCGGAGACTGGAGCATCTGAGACAGACTCAGCAGCGGCTCAGAGAGGTCGTCATGGATGCTCACATGACTCAACTCAAGAGACTGAAGGAGGTGAACAACAGGGAGAAGAAGGAACTGCAGAAGATCCTGGATGGGAAGCACCACAACAGTATCTCAGAGGCCAAGACAAGAGAGGAAAATAAGAAGGAGGCGGAACTGACAGAGATTAACCGGCGGCACATCACTGAGTCAGTCAACTCGATCCGTCGGCTGGAGGCGGCCCAGAAGCAGCGGCACGAATGCCTTGGGCAGGGCAGCAGCAGGGCCTACAACAGCTGGTGGAAGAGGAGCCCCAGCTGCTGGCCCTGCTGGCCCAGATATGTCAGGAGCAGTGGACAAGGCTGCCCCAGGGGATCTGCTGGGCAAGACACCTGAGAGACTAGGGGACACGCATCTGGTGGCCTGTGCCAGCAATAGTCACATGCCCGGGAGCAGCGGCACCTGTCTGGTGCTGACTTGGAGAGCCAAGAGAGAATATGAATCTCTGAACTGGATGTGAACTCTATGGCCACAGGGCCAGGGTGGGCGCTGGGAGGAGGGCAGGAGGCCAAGACACTGATGCTTTTTTTTTTTAACTTTTTATCTTTAGAAATTTTATTTTTTTAAACTGGGGTGAGCACCCCACATTAACTCCTTCCCTTCACCCTCCTAGGGCCCTGTTAGTCCCCCGCCCCTCCTTCCTGCCCTCACTTCTAAGGAAGGTGCCTGGTGGGTCACTCTGGGCCAGAAGAGCCTCGCCCCCATGACACCCACACCCCAGAGTGGGCGTCATCACCCTCACTTCTCCGGGGAGCACCGGGTGGGGACCGCGAGCTCTGGGAAATAGGGGTCACATTCTTTCTCTATCTTTTGGGGATTTTTTTTTTTACATGAATAAAAGTGGATTTCAGGGGGGAAAAAAAGAAACACATTAGAAAGAAAAAGTGAAATAGTAAGCCATTTATATGGCCTTGAATCAATCTTCATTATTTATCTATAGATAGTTTTTAGCAACGAACGCCTGGCAAGTGACAAGTTTTGACAGAATGTGTAACTATGTAACCACACTTTTCTCAAAAGTATGCTTTGAATAGTCTTGTTATAGTGCTTCATAATTTCTGGGGAAATATCAAAATTTTCTATATTTAGACAACAAGTGAAGAAAGGAGAATTTAAAATAAAAGCCAAAATGAAAATAAGATGATATAAAAAATGAAACTCTGAAATAACTACTCTATGTAAAGTCTGTCTTAACCTCATTTGCCAGAAAGTAGCCAGCCATGATAAAACACTCAATGTCTTGTGCTACATATACTTTAGAATTTAGTAGGTTGCTTTGAAAATTGAGTAGTATTTTTCAGAGCTTTAAGTAAATCTTGAGATTAACCAATTTTCAACTAATTAAAATGTTAAAATCATTTTATTTAGAAATGATTGAAAATTAACTTTTATTAGAATAGAACTTTTATTCATAAAAAACTAGCGTCAAAGATGGTTCAAATTTTCCAAATATCTCATGTTACAGTAATTCTCCACATTCTTAACTTTATTAAAATTTCACTATAATTTAAAAATTGTTTTAAAGTTGTGAAATTAAAGTTTTATTTTTCCTTTCACTTAAACTTTTTCAAAGATTGTCCTTGGTAGTATATAATTCTTACATAATAAAAAAAAGGAACTTTATGATAAAAGCATAAAACTGAATGAAGACATATTTAGAGGAATCCTGATAGCTAAAATGCTTAATGAGAAAAAAAGGCATTGAATTTTGGAGGAACAGCTACTAATTAGGAATAACAGTCAGGCCCCGGTTAGAAAACTTCTGAGCACCTTTTAAAGCCCATGAGTGGTACATGTTGCATACACTTGTCTTCTCAATGCACTGAATTTCAAAATTCTGTCCACAATGAATAATTAGATATTTTAGACAAGAATACATAAGAATATTTTAACCACTTTACAAGAGAAAAAATAGCTGTATCATATAATGTGGTTTGATCATGCTTTGCCTTTTTTCTTTTCCTTTTTTTTTTTTTTTTGCTATAGGCAGATGATTAGTAGGACTAGTAATTATGGTTTCTACTTTAAACTCAAAAAGGAAGTCAAACCTGGGACCCCTGATTCACAAGCAAGAAAAAGAGCACGTGGCTGTTAACAATTCTTCCTGCCTGGATTGTCATATCTTGTTTTAATTTGATTTAGAAATTCAAAAGAATTAAATGATTATATTTTGAGGCAGCCATGGGTAATGAAGTATGACAATTATCAGATTATTTTAAAGACTTTTAATATATTTTAAAGCATTAATCTGAAAAAAGTTGCCATTGAATATTTATCCAAGCTATTTTGTGAAGATTAAAACCTACTAAATTCATGTTTATCATGCAAATTGGTCAGTAATATTTACTAAGGTAATATTTGGTAAAGGCTTTTTAAATCACATGATTAAGCAATAACTACATTTACATTAACATTCAGTAATTGATCTCATGGTAAATCAGATATTTTGATGTCCTCATGCTCCATACTATAAAAAGTTACCTGGCCCATATTATTCTCCTGAGGAATTTAATTGCACCTCTCATGTTTGAAAAGAAGATGTGATATGATGAAAAACTAATACTTTAGAACTAACTTTATCATAATTTCTGGGCTTTCAGGTTTAATTTAAAGAAGGAAGCCATTTAACTATAGACATATGTTACTAAAAGCAATCTAAAAGTATGAAAAATAATGAAATGTATAATCAGTCTCAAATCTCAGTGTTTCTACCTTTAACAAGGAAGTAAACTGAATAGCTATTTATTACATTCCATCAGCAAAGTTCATTACAATTAATCTTAAATAATCTCCTGTATTTGGGTCAATAATCCTGTGCTAATTCTTGGGACTGTATCTAGGTTCCTTCTATAACTAATCAAGATTTGCAGAACAATTCCAAATACCCATTTTCTTGAAGACTCCAGAGGGGTCCCTGACCAAATTTGTGAATTAGAATTGGTCTTTGGTAGCATTTAGATAAAGGATTTGCCAGCAATTCCAATCTTAAAACTTTCAATAATAGTGTTGTACTTTTGGCCAATGGTAGTGATGATTCAGTACCATTCTCTTACCTAAATGCAGAGCAGGGTGTAATTTTTGAGTAAAGCATTGAAAAAGCCCATTGATTCAATAACCATAGTCTAGCTATATATTTCAACCAGCTATTTTTCTAAACAGTCTTTGTTTTACTTATATGTTGTGCACATATTTTTTCCTCCCCATTTTACAATGCAAGCTCCCCGAAGGCAGAGAGAGTTTTATAAATTCCATTCATCGATGAACCTCTAGTATCTAGAACTGGTGCATAGTAGATGCTCAAGAAATATTCCTCAAAAGAAAAACTAAATGGATGAATGAACTTAATAATAGCTCTAATATAATATTAACAATAATAAAATACATTTCACAAATAAAACATGATTATAATTTTTACCATGGTAAATATTTTAAACAGTATAATGAAGTGAAGAATAATTCCAAACCAAAGAAAAACTGATGGTTTTTTTTGAACTTTCAAAAACATCACTTTGAAAAAGTGTGGAATCTGAAGATTTATTTGCATAAGAGATACTTGAAGACCTTTGCCAACATTCCCAAAGCATGATAGTTTACAGTGTTAATGTGATATGGATTTTACTTAAAATGTTCAAATTTCTGTAAAGAGTTGTTATACCCATAATGGCAGGAGGCAGAAGTGCATCTAAATTTAGGTAGATATGTTTCATATATATATAGTGGAACTATAAACAATAACATTGATTTCCTTTAAAAGGCAATACAGTCATCTATCACTATACAGTTACATGTTGCATAACCATTTTACTTAAAATGTAGACCAATTCAGAATACTAATTTTGGTACCACTTAAAATTGGCAGTGTCTGAAACACAGGTTTTTAAATTGTCAAAATTCACCATTTAACAGCTTCAAAACAATCATTTTTGCATACATAACTGTTTTATGAGGTAATTGCCCATGTTGGATAAAGCCTTATATATATAGCAACAATTCAATGTTAAAAATATAATATAGCTAATCCAATATTAAACTAACTATAAGAGCTTACTTTCTTTTAAAATATTTTAAGTATGCTACACAATATTACATGCATATGTTAAAAGACATAAACCCAAATTTAGGAAGAAAATGTACATCCAGAAAATCCATTCTTCACTGGAAATCAAATCATGTACACGAGATGTAGTTCATCACAATTAGATCACCCTGTCATTAAATTGCTGGAGATATATTTTTAAATTAGATCTTTACAATACAAACACATGTCTAAAACATAATTTTACTATTATTTTTTAACAAAACATTTTGCAATATAACAAAAATGAAATGAATTATATATAAGGACATGCTTCTATAAATCATAACCATATGTCATCTTTGGAATTATGATAATGGAAATGACATATATTATACATATGAATTAGTAAATTTATGTAACAGTAGTTCTATAATATTAGGTTTGGATTTTATTATGCATCATAATAAAAATTATGTTTTTGAAGGCTTTTTTATTTCAACAATGTATCTGAAGATACTAAACATCATTTATGTAAAGCCATTTATAAAAGTGTACCAAATAAAAATTCACATAAATATTGAATTTGAATTTCATTTTCATTAAAATTTTAGTCATATATTTTTTTAATTATGCTATATTGCTCTGTAATTGTCTAACTCATCACAGAAGTGAAGAACAGAATATGCTACTAGAGATACGAGTGGATGGCCCAAAATGCATACAGCTATACATGTTAAAGATAATTGCGTATTCATAGAAGTAGCCTTTAGATATTTATGTTTGGCATGTTATTTTGTATAAGGAACATATATATGTTCCATTAATTTTAGTATTTTAAATAAAACATTTGGTAAAGTTTAATTAACAAAATAATTCTACGTGAATAATTCTGTGATATTATATAACAAAGAAAGATGTAACATATTGAACATGAGACGTGCAAAAATATACAAAACAACATCAAAATGAAATCTAAATACAACTAATGCATCAATTCTATTTGAGTCATTTAGATATTAGCCTATGTATACATTTTAGCATTATGTAATAAAATTTTTATGTCATATTTCTTCTTTTATTTAATATTACATCAAACTTAGAGGAAAGTGTCAACAAGTGAGGACTCTTGAAAACTACTTAAATTATGAGGGGTTGAAGAGAAACAAAGCCTCTGCTTTGTTACATGCTACAATTTTCAGCTAGTGTATTATAGTTGGGAAATAAGTATTTTGCATTTTAAACAGTATAAATACCAGTATCCTAAATCTGTACAGCTTAGTATTTAATAGTATAATTTGGTGGATGTGTGTATACTATGAATACCCAACTTATACAAGAGATGAATAAACTAAAATAGAAAGTAGCCCTTAAATTGTAGAAAAATATAATTAGTTGTTACCTAAAATAAAATCGTCTCTCTGATTAGAATAAATGGACAAATCCTGAAAAAAATTAGTTTGTAATTTAGTTTTAAAGAGTATGTCTAGACTGGTCTTACAAAGTTTTTATTTTAAATTAAAATGCTGCATTTATGTTGAAACTACATAAAATTGTGGTCTTTAAATATCTAATTAAATAAATATAAGACACTCTTAATCATAAAATGCACCTCTAAGATAAAAAACATTCTACCATTAAACAATGACATGACAAGGCAAAAATGCTGTCACCCAAATCCAGATTTCTGAGGTATTAAAATGTGAAATAAGTTAATCTTGGTAGAGTTTAAAAAGTCAGTAATTCGAATAGCAGATTTTCTATGGTCATGAATTAATTAAATAAATTAGGCCCATATCAATTTAAAAATAGAACTAAGAATTTAAATTGTCTTTCTGATTTGATTGGCATATTGACATATTTATATTATATATTTCTACTTAAATTTCTAAGCATTAAATAGGGACACCAAATTTAATCTTTGCAGGTAGATTTGTTATTGCTGATCAGATTAAAGTGACCTTAATGATTTCATATGCAAAGTGAGTGAATAAATACTTGCAATCTAAGCTGAAACTGATGATAGCAAGATTTAGTGATATTTCTACTAAATCTGCACTTACTATGAGTAAATAAATGATTATAAAGCAAACATTTAACAAAATATGTTTTAATGTTAAGATGTTTATATGCAGGAAAAAACTCATATTCTGAATTGTTTGAAATTTTGATTAAACCCACATGTCAAACAACCAAAAATACCTTTATCTAAATGACATATAGAAAGTACCAAGTTTTAGAAAGCATATGGAGTGTACTGTTGATCAACCATGACAAAACTATACATATATTTATATATATTACATATGATACACACATATGTTATATATGTGTTATGACATATATAATATAGTAAAAATCTATGAATGTTACATGAAATATCTTCACAATTTGTCACAGAATGTGAGAGAATAGACATTTCATTTCTTACTGCTGAAAACACAGTAAGCTCATGCCAAGGGGAAAAATGTGTAAGTACAGGGTTTAAGAGTGTTGCAGATATTCTCCCTCTCTTAAAGAGCCAGTTCTTGCTTCACCTAGTTGATTAAAATGAAGTTGCAAAACGGAGCTTCGGCATCTTATCACTCCATTTCATACATTTTTGGAAGTCTCAACAATGTACGGTGGTGGGTGCTAGGTGTCATTTTGTATTTTAATGTGCCCAACCACAAACACACACACCACTCACAAGAATATATATTTAGGCATCCTTGTCACTTCTCATAAGAATAAGAGAAAGGGATAGGCTGTCCCTCCACACATCTCTAAAACCATCTCCTAGAATCCTGCACTGTGAGACCTCCTTCTGGTAGCAGCTCTTACCTCTTAGTTAAAGTAGAAGCATACATCACCATGGGTCTCCTCTAAACAAATGCATTGCAACTGAACACACATTTGTTTCATTTCCTTCCGCACAAAATCCTGTGTCATAGCTGCCCGTTCTTACAGAAGATTTAGAGATGTTGTTAGGAAAAAGTGATACTATATAACTTTTATTTCAAAGTGTAATATGAGGAACTCCTTCACTTTCAGAGCTTTGCTATCTCTATAAATGATATGTATTAGTGACTTTTTGAAAGTAGAAATCATATCTTAAACATGTTTATCTCTCAATTTCCTTTGGATGTTTAATAAGAGGGAAGAATGAATGTACTAATCTTTTATTTCTCAAAAATATAAACATTTTATTTTATGTTTAATTAATATTTGTTGAGTATTAAATGCATTTTAAATACAAGAAAGAAATCGTACCTGTCTAGATATATTTAAACAATGTAAAAACAAGATCATAATATAATTGTAATTTGTATTGCATGTACTAGAACAGAAGTAAGGAAAAGAGAGGAAGGAACATCTAAGAATACATAAATTACTCCTTCACTTGTGTTTTCTCAAATGAGGGCAGTATTTCCCTTTTCTTCCATTCTCCAACACCCATTTCTCTCCAAAAAATATTTTATAATTACAATATTTGGTATTGTAAGGAGAAGGGAAAGAAGTAATGGAAAAGAACTGGTAAGGTTATCCTTTATACATATCATGGTTGAAAGGAAAAATAAGAGAAGGCTTTATCCTGACCTACGCATCATATCCCTAAGGCCCGCTTACCCTGACTCTCTCAATGTATTCATGTTTATCCTCTATTTCCTTCTATAAGGGCCTTCTAGTTTGGGGGAGGGAAGTGGGTGCATCATTTTTTAGTAATTTTAAGTGTTCCTCCTTTTTTAATGCCTAAAGTATAAATTATACATAATGCTAGTTTTATATATATTGATAAGATTTTAAAGGAACCAAGGAGCTATCCTCACTTACCCCCTCAGTCTTCTCTCTGTGTGCCCAGATGTTACTAAAAAGACGCTGTTTAGGATTAGGCACTCCCCTCTCAAGACTGTTCTCTTGACAAATAAGACAAATACCTTTCTGGTTGAAAGAACATGCATATTAGAATGGTTACTTTATAGTTTGAATTAGTTAATTGTAAAGTTTTCTTCTCCTCAAAAGAAAGAATAGGAGCAGTTTGAGAAATGTGTATTTTGGGGAGGAGTGTGAAGCTTGTGGTAAGATCATTGATTGCTCCTTCTTGAGGCATTTATCATAAGTTGACATCTGATCCCATGTGATTATTATATATGATTTGGAAGAACTGGGCTCATTATTACCAGGTGGGTGTAAGGGAGTGGTGGGCAGGTAAGAAAGGACTGACCTTCTGCAGGAAAGACGCTTATGATGTTGACCGTGGAAAGGTTGCTGAGCAATTGGTGGGTATCTGCATTAAATACACTGAAGGAGAGCAGCCTAATCAGAAACTCCAGCCCCCAAAAGCCTAATTTTCCTGCATCAATACTCAGTAAAACACTTTTTCTTCTATAGCAGCTAATTAATTAGTAGCAGAAATGATTTTCTTGAAAATAAATACTAATCTTGGCTTTAAAAAGTAATATGTTGAAGAAAAATTAAAAAAAAACCTTTAGAAATGGCAAGAACCTTGAGTTTACTATCAAAGGCTATCATTCACTAGAATGGCAAATATATTATATATTGGGGTATTATATATAATTATATGTTGAGGTATTTAAAATATGTATTTCCACATTGAGAGGTAAACCTTTATATTCCTTCATCTAATTACTCTGCCAAGTTCCTTTTCTACAAAGAGTACATTTTATTTCAAAACAATAAGTAAAAAGACTGTCTTTTAATGCCATCGATAAAACAAAGATATGAGTCCTTTAGCAATGATTGTTTGAATTTACATTTATATTTGGCTTCAAGCATGTTTTGTTTCTTTAGTTTGATGATGGACATAAACTATTCCAAAATTTATGGGAAATATGTGGAGACATGACTGAGGAGGACCTCAAAAATCATCTCTTTTAACATTGTGACATCTGACCAACTCTCTTTGGCACTTTCTAGAAGTGGAGAGTGTGACACTCTGGGTGACACCAATCAGAAGGTTAATGAGAACTTCCTTCACTCCTTCCCTGAGGAAGAGACACATTAAGTTTGTGCTTTAAGTATAAAGAAATTCCATCTCATTTAGAGCAGAAGTTACTTGGAAAAAGAGAAAAAAAATGAGAGTGAAATATGAACAAAGAGATTCAACAGGGTATTTGTGCTTTTACATCTTTGTAGATACCAAAAAAAAGAAATTGTTTGTTCATTC